>NC_066622.1:133231540-133850308 GCF_025201925.1 Gopherus flavomarginatus
GCTGGACCAGGATGTGTGTGATAAGCCTTGAGATCACATCACAATTCATTTTGCATCTACCGATATTGTTCTTTTCCGATGTACAGCTGAATCTTGTGTAGCTCAAACTCCAATAAAAATGGTAAGTATTATAGTACTTCAAAGGCTATGTCTCATTTCTTTTAGAATATATTAAAAGTCGTGTAGTTGACAGACCAAACTATGAGATCAGAACGTAGAATAAGGTGAGTTTTCGTAGTTTTTACGTTTAATATGCAACAATGACAGGCATCTTAGAAATACTGGACTCCACTAAATTCAGTAGAGTTACTCAGATTTACAGCAGATGAAGATCTGGTACTGTAGCTGCATACAATGGGCGTCGATAAACTGATCCAGAATCCACATAGTTAAGGCTTATCCTAGGGTCAAATGCAGTGTAAACTGGGTACCCAATCCTGATTCTCCTTTCACTTCCCCTGGTGTGAATCAGAAGTTACTCCACTACAGCTGTCCCAGTGTACCGCCATAGTAAGGTGGAAGAGAATCAGGCTTGTTAATAACTTTTAACCCTGTAATGGAACAGAAATTAGTGGAATTCAGATAAGACTGACAAACTTTTGTGCCCTGGGTTTGCTGCTGTTCTTAATTCCAGGACAATTTGTCTCTGTCCCTCTACAGAAGTCAGCCGCAAATTTCACTGCTTCAGCAGAACAGTAGGCTCTCTGCATGATCCCAATTATCACATCCCAGTTTTGGCTTCTTTGTCCTTGATGCAACTCAATACCAGACTGGCTGGCTTGCAAACAGAGCCTGCAGAGCTTCATGACACCTTGCCAGTAAACCACCTTCTCACCTAAAACTCTTGTGTACCTTGCATTTTTATTGGCTGTTTGCTTCCTTTTCTCATAGCTTCTGACCATAAAATATTGACCCTTGAGTTGTTTTTCCTGTGTGTGTGAAATGACTGATAATGATCTGTTACTATAAGTTGCACCCAGTGAACAGCAGGTGTTTTTTTTTGGTGGTGGTTGTTTTTTTCATTTTTGGTTTTTGGTAGTCTAAAGGTTTGAGATTGATTTTGTCATCTTTAGCCGTGAATGCTGTGTATATTTCCAGGCCTCATGGTTTGCCTTCATACTGGACCAAATCTCGCACATATTACTTATGTGAGGAGTCCGAAATGACTTCAGTGGTGTCGTGTTACAAATAAAGTCAGCAGGATTTTGCTCAACACTGGACCACATCCCCCGCTGGTGTATACTGGTGATATTCCATTGACTTCCCAGAGATTTAGGTCTTTGCACCACTTGAATATCTGTCCCATACTCTTGACAATTTCTGCTTCTTAGGGAAAAGCTTGAACATTTTCTCCTTGACCATAAGTGAGATCCAGATTCCCCTCTCACTTTACACCAGTTTTCCACTGTTGTAACTCTATTTACTTCAATTCACTTACTCCTGATTTGCAGGGGTATCAGAGGGTCATATGTAGTTTTCCCTTGAAATAAGAGAACAAAACAAAACAAACCTAACTCCAGGGGGGGAAAAACACTCTGACATTTGGTAACCCTTGGATCTGGATTCAAGCTTCGTAGAATAAGTCTATCCTCCACTAAAATAGTCTTTTGAAGTCTTTTAATGCTTTAGATGAGGCCAATCATCCATAGTTACCAAAAATCTAGAGAGTGAAACACTTAAATCTGGATTTAAACAATATCAAATATTAAGTGTAGTTTGGGTCTGTGGGGTTTTTTTGTTTCAGACCATCCTATAAGCAACAGTGATACTGTGGCTTTCCTGTACAAGCTCTGATGGAGCTTACGGAAGCCACCTCAGTTGCCAAATATACTCCAAGCTGGATGGATACTCCAAAATAATTTCAGTGAATACTTGCCCACATGTAAAAACAACTTTCAGTTGCCATTGTTCATCCCCCTTCTGTAGGGACTTTTGGGGAGTGTCACGCAGAGGAATGTTTAGGGCAAGTAGATTTTCAGTTTGAGCACTTGAGTGAATGCCCCAGACATGGTATGTTTTTAATACTGGATGGAACAGTGCATAAGAGTTCCCTTGTCTGAGCCATCATCCCAAGTGAGGAGATTTGGGATGTGTGGTTCAGAAATGAAAAGCTTTACCATTTTCTAAGGCTACGTCTAGACTACCCGCCGTATGGGCGGTTTAAAATCGATTGCTCGGGGATCGATATGTCGCGTCTCATCTAGATGCGATATATCGATCCCCGAGCGTTCTTATATCTATTCTAGAACTCCACCAACCCCAACGGAGTTGTGGAATCAACAGGGGGAGCCGTGGACATCGATCCCGCACGGTGAGGATGGGTGAGTAATCCGATATTAGATATTTGATTTCAGCTACGTTATTCACATAGCTGAAGTTGCGTATCTAAGATCGATTTCCCCCCGTAGTGTAGACCAGCCCTAAGATTTCCTACTCAAGGTATCTTTCCCCAACTTTGTACAAGATTCTTGGGGTCAAATCTTCCTACCCTTACAGAGTAGTCCCTTAGTAGCACCAATAGACCAGATGTGAAATTTTACTCATCTTGGTGAGCACTTGCTCACAAGGGCAGTGCCATTGGTTTCGGCATGGGAATGATGTTCACTAATGTAAGGATTGTCGAGTCCGGCCCATGGAGTCAACGGGGCTGTTTGAAAAGCAAGATACTCTATTGCACGAGCAAGGGTTGCAGAATCTATCCCCAAATGAAGGCAATCCATGCCCTGAAATGTGTACAATCAAGTCTCTGATTGTGGGGTCCTTATTCACCCTGGCGAGCACCGACTTATGAATGAAGTGCCATTGAAATCAATGGGAATGGAGTGCACAATCTGTCCCCTTAAGGAATGCAAACTGCCAAGTCAGGATGCACTGGAAAGCACAGAGGAAGGAGTAACTTGAGGCATTTCTTGTAGGCAGTTATTTTTTTGTCTTGTTTTATTCATATTTGGTTTCTATCAATTAATCGCCATATGCACAGACATACTACACCACTAGCCCTTTTATATTTGTATTCCTCCCTCCACCTCAAACACTGGCACTACATAACATTCAAAAATACCCAAGATAAAATACAAAACTGTGACTCATTACCCAGATCACATGACACCACTGCTCTTGGGCTTGTCTGCAAATGGATCAGAAGCCTTCTGCAGGATTGGCAGCCAAAACAGATTAGTTCATCACCCAGCAGCAAAAGGGATTCTTCTCTCTGCTCCAAGTGTTGCAAGGACATGAACCCATGAGAAGGTAGCGATGTATGACCAAACCTACAAGTGCTCCTCTCATCGTTCTCTTTAGGCAGCATATAAATGGTCACTTAGTTATTCTGTCCATTTAAATAAACAAAACAAAACACATGCATGGCTGCTGCGAGAAAACTGTTTGCTTGCTATTTTCCATTAGCTGGGCAGCGTCTTTAGTATTTGATCAGCCGCATGGGAGGCGCTCAGACTGTAGTTAACTGGATAGAAGGGGAGAAATATTGTCCATGACAAATGTAAGCCTTTCTCAATGTGCCTAATTGGCAGGACTTACATCCTTTAAGATTTATCCACAAGCCCCTCAAAGGAGACACCAGCTTAATAGTTTAAAGGGCCTCATTAGTACCAGCTGTTTGCTAGCTGGTTTACTTGTCTGACATCCAGCCCTTCCCCCAGCCACACACAAAAACCAGGATAAAGGATTTGGGGTGATGACGAATAGCCCTAAACCAGAGACAGACTGTAACAGTTTGGGGAGCATCAATCACGCACGGACTTAAAAACGATATACAACTAATCAGTAAGCAGTTGTACCCACCCCCTCCCAACAAAACATAGCAGAAAGAATGCAAGGAAGAAACCCCGGGGCAGATATCAGAGCTTCGCTGCCCGAGCCCCAATCTCTTTTCCACTTTTCTTTTTACATAAACCTTCATGTGCTGTGGTGTTCAGCAGGGAGTATTTAATTGGATGACCTTCCACTGAACTACAGAACAATTCATTAATGAAAATTGTTTCCCCAAAGACATGCCTTATGTAGGAGACACTACTGTAGTTTAAAGGCAGGAGACACAACCAAGTTGGGACAAGGGGTTTCTTTTTTTTCCTTTTTAACTTTCTCTGCTGACATGAAATTAATTTATTATTTAAACAAGGCTTTTAAAAAAGACCTCCTTTCATCCTCGCTAACTGTAAACATTCCCAGGGATCTGAATGCCTTGTCAATTGCCATTTATCTCTCTGTAATGACTCCCTGTTTCACTGCAAGGCCCAGTCCTTTCCCAGCAACTGGGTGAACAAAGCACTGTTTGTTGAAGTAATGAATGGTATCTTATTAATTATGGTATAGTGGGTTCTTCCTTCATTTGTGTTGTCAGGTAGAGTTTGTTAGTGTGAATGAGAAGCATGCAAAGCAAGCAGGAAGGGAGGAAAAATGTGCTCAAATCCTTAGGAGCCAGAAGTCCTGTATACAAGGGAGCTCTGGAATGGCTTGATCAACCCACCGGCAACCCCAGGACGGTGTAGTAGAAGGCCTGGAATGCTCAGCATGAGATCCCAGGATGTGACTCTTGGGCTGGAAGAAACCACTGTGAGAGATGATGAGTGATGGTTTATGCCATGATGCCAGTATGTCTCTGAAATTATCCCTTTCAGTTTAAATCCTCAGTCAGTCTAAATCAGCACTGAAGTCAATGGAACGATGCTGATTTACATCAGCTGGGAATCTGGCCCAGTAATCTAGAATTTAAAGCTGCAAAAACTCTACTATAGCTTATGTAGAGTGTCTGAGGCACAGGTGAAGGATGGGTCTCCAGTATTCATAATTACTGGGTGCTGGCTGTGTGTCACAGGGTGGAATTGGTCCTTGGGCCCCAGGATGGAGGTCTTGTGGCCCTGCCATACCCTGCCTAAGAAAATAGCAGTGAAGAGTGTCCCTCCAAGCTGCCCACAAAGACTGAGTGGGATGCAGTCAATCTGAAAGGACTGCAGGAAGCAGCCAGTCAGGGCCCAGCAGGCTAGTATAAAAAGAGCTGCAGAGTCAGGATGAGTTCAGTTCCTTGCTGGAGCTGGAGGAGCATGGATGGTGTGTGTGGCTGAGGGAGCTACAGAACCTTGGACAGAGCAGTGCTGGCAGAGACCAGAGGGAATGAGAAGGCGCTCTAGGCTGGCTGCTGAAACTCAACCAGTACAAGGCCCTGAGGTAAGATTGAAGAATGTGCTGGGACATGGAGTAGTGGGCAGGCCCAGGTCCCCCATTAGCTACCGGGGAAGTAGTCTGGATTTCTGATGCACCGCAAAAGGGGGGACTGAACTCTCTGAG
The DNA here is from genome assembly GCF_025201925.1 of Gopherus flavomarginatus. NCBI lineage: Eukaryota > Metazoa > Chordata > Testudines > Testudinidae > Gopherus > Gopherus flavomarginatus. The sequence continues at coordinate 133,236,845 of NC_066622.1, forward strand.
TGGCCCTGGAGGAAAGCAGGGACCAGAAACCTGAGAGAGTGAAGACATTGCTTCCAGGGAGGGAACTCTGGGGTACTGCTCTATACCAGAGCAAGGACAATTTGACAGAGTCCAGAAGAGGCTGAGAGACAGTTCAAACCAGTGTATTGAGAGGTCCTGCTGGACTGATTGAGCAATTGATAGGGCTGCGGACAAACAGACGTTGCAGAGGGTGCTGAGAGGCCCCTGTTGGACTTGTAGCCTGGAAGGGGGTTGCTTTTTATTTCACATACAGATTATATGAGACTTGGCTGGAGGATTGAGTTACTAAAGACTCACCACAAAGCAGAGAGAAAAGGCAGACACACACACTCAGTGACTGAGATCTGAGCCAGGTCCAGAATTGAACCTCTGTGGTTACAGATCAGCCCCAGACACAAAATGGTGAAGACTAGTGGAGATCTAGCTACTTAAATCCAACCTGGAAAATTCTGATTGAATTTGGGGCGCCAGTTCTGTGCCTATAGAGATCAGTGATTGCCCACTGAAAGTACGTCTGCTTCTGGGGTGCAGAGCAGCAGCCATTCTGTACCAGCATCAATACACAACGACATCCGGGAGCAGAAGTGAAGATGAATGTAATCACCCACCTGAGGATTTGGTTGGGACAGCAGGGGGCAACACCACCTTTGCTCTAGCAAAAAGTGACAAGGGATCTTCCAGTGTCTACATGTTGCCAGTGGAACCTAAATTCTGAAGGACAGAGACTCAAAGCAGCACAGTGCCCCACGGCTGACAGATGGGGTAACCTTTCAAGGACTGAGTCAGAATGCAGCCACTGAATCGCTAATTCTGCATCCTGCAGAATCCTGGATTTTTCATGGCATCTCTCATCCCAGTACTGACTCAGCCCAGCCAAACTTAGTTTATGATGATTGGTGATATCACAATGTGTTCCTTGCTTTCCTGTGTCTCTGGAGGGTTAAACTAGAAATCCAGAGTGACAACTGCAGGGATGGAGCTCTGACTGAGTGTGTTTAGGTGAAGGGGTCTCAGACACTGTTTTCAGGGTCTACAGCGGGTGGATAGCAGCATCCCATGTCCCAAGGAAAGGTGTCAGTCAAGAGGTCTGCACTCAGACATGTACCTAAGGGTATGTCTTCTCTGTGATTAAAAAATCCATCTTTCTGTGCTTGATCAGTTGACTCAGGCTCACAGGGCTTGGGCTGCGGGGCTATAACATCACAGTGCAGATGTTCAGGGTCTGGCTGGTGCCGTGGCTCTGGGACCCTCCCTCCTCACAGGGTTTCAGCCATGGCTCCAGCCTGAGCTGAACCATCTAAACTGAAATTGTATAGCCCCCCAGCCTGAGCCCTGCGAGGCTTAGTCAGCTGACCCAGGCCAGCCATCGGTCTTTTATTGCAGTGTACACATACCCATTGAGACACAGAACTACAAACTTTAGACTAGACACTACCCATGCCCAGTTGGCTTGGAACATGTGAGACTCTGCAACTAGGTTTGCTCACAATGCACAGGTGACCATACAGAGGGATACCAGCTCCATTCCATTGCTACCACAAAGTGCATTCCCAGCATCCCTCAACCCACCCTCCTTCCCTCTTAGCACTAAGTGCCTAATACTACAGTATCATCCGCTGGTTCCTCCAAGCTCTCTCAATTCCCCATGCTTGTCCAGTATCTGCAGCTACCCCATGAACCTTGGAGTCCCCTTTTCCCCGATCATCCCTGACCTGAGCTACATATTTTCACTGCTGTTGGCTTCCTCAATCCTCGTCCTCCCGCTATCACTGAGGTCCTCGCCCCTTAGATTTGCAATATATTCTTCTGGATATATGACCACAGGCCACCATTATTATTATGTAACTCCTATTTGCTGAGTCCCATTATATACAAAGAAGCATGGGGTGCTAACCCTAATGCATGACTTGGCTGTACCCCCAAACTTTCTGGTGCGCCCAAGTTCAGCCCTGGAAAAGTCCATTAATGGCCTTCAGTGATGGAGAAACATTCTTTTGTTTACATTTTGTTGTTTCTGTCACCTTCTCCTGCTTCAACAATGCTAAATGAGTTGAGCATCTTGCCAAGAAATGTCAATGCTCCTATATTTAATGTACAGAAAATGCCTTATTCTTACAAACCTCAATGAGAAATAAGATTTCTCATGAGCCTTTTTAAACCTGGTCAGTTTAATGAGTGATGGTCTTTATATAATACTTGTTTCACTGATGCTGTACAATATAGATTTTCTGAAATCTGATGATGCTGGAACTAGGACACAGGTCAGAGTCCTATCTCACTTTCTGGAGTGCAGTTGATTGTGAAGGTAGAAAATCAATATACAATAAAGGTGGTACATGTTAAAACTAAATTGGAATAATTGATTTTTTCCCCCCTCAGGATCACTTAGATTCCTCCCCAAAATCTCTGTCTGGTTATAGAGAAATGTTTACTCTTCATTTAAGGTTTTACAGTGTAGTAAAAAGAGAGATAAAAATCCAAACTTTATCTGAAGGGGAAAAAACCAAATGCAGGAAAACACTGCATTTTAGATGCACTTTAAGGGGTCATTGCAGATACAATGCAATAAACTAGGGGAATTATTCTTTTCCCTTGTAACAGCTAAAAGTCAATGTAAATCTCTAAAGACACTGGGCCAGATCCTCAGCTGGTATAAATTAGCACAAATCTAGTCTGACCCATGCAGGTTAAGCAACACAGCAGACTAGTGCAGCAACCTTTGATTTCAGGAAACCTGGGTTCAAATCCTTCCTTGAGTCTGTCAGACTGACAGTCCGAGAGAGTGAGACATTCTCTGTCCACAGGACTAGAGCACCAGAAGCAGCAATGCAGGGCATAAACAAGTGTTGCCACCCTGCCCTACTCATGTGCCTCAACATTTGGGCGGGTGGGGGCTCTTGGGGTAGGAGGGTAGTTAAATTTTTCCGTGCTTTGTGAGGGCTAGGTTATGAGCTGGACTATTTTCCTGCAATTACAGCTCACATCATCTGCCTGTTTCCAAGTGTGAACGTAATTTGATGTGTAGTTATTGTATACTTGTTTACATCAGAAAATTAATCCACTTTGTTGCCTTTTTCAAGGTACAAAGACATCTGTACAGAACATACACAATAACATTCTAAGTGTTAATAGACCAAAGAATACAAATAGCATTAGACTGTAGTGACGTGATGTTCTGTGCTAACCGTACCCAACAATTCATATATCACGTTCCTAAGAAGAACATACATCTTGTTTCTGACAGCACCTACATGTTCATGGAACAGGAGTTACTGAGAGTTTACCTATTAGTATATATCCACAGTAAAGCTTAACGTAAGTGCAAGGCATCCTGGGTGTATGGTTCATAATTATGCCAGTTAACATGCATACAAAGTCTTCTAAAAATATGATATCACCTTATGCCTTGATTGCCATAATCTTTGTCCTCTCTGGCCTCCCAGATTCACTCTTCTTCATTCTATCCCAATCCATGCTGATGAAATCCTTTCTTTCACTAATTAAAATGAATCAGCCACTCTCAAATTAAGATTCCACAAACAACCTTCCTTAATTCTGGCCCCATTCAACACCCATCCTCTGTCCAGTAAGTAACAATCCTTTGGTACCAAAAATAACCCAACTCTCCATGCTCCATTCATTTTTTTTCCCACGTAAACTCTAAATCATCAGTACAACAGTGGTGCACACTGGAAATCAGTCAATATTTTCTTATGACAAGGTTCTAATAATGTGGTTTTAATTAAACTACAATCTATATGCAATCTTAATATTTTGAATAACTTATGCTTTACACCTACAAGTTTAAAAAAAAGTTACCAAGGCAAAGTCTGTAGTGGGTAAACCCTGTGTCACGCCACTGCAAAAGGTCCCTAGGTGTCCAGCTGATAATCAGAGGTGGTTGAAATTTTTCCAACAAAAATTCTTCTAATCAAAAAATGGCCTTTTGAACCCTGCCCTCGCCCCCCCCAAAAAAAAATACAAAAAAAAGGTTGTCCATTTTCAAAACTCGCAGAATGGAAATTGTCAACATTTTTCATAAAAAATCTTAGATTTTTTCCCAGCCATCTCTATAGGTAGCAGCTGTCTTTTGAAAACAAAAAGGATGGATGGATACATGGCTGTTTCCCTCTTTTAGCGACTCCTCACAGAAGTCAGTAGTGTTGCACTGTGGTAACTCAGCACAGCTTTCCAGACCACTGCCTCTTTGGCATCTGGGAAGATTGAAAATAGAGGTTAGATTTTTTTTTTTTAAACTCTTTGTCTGTGTGTTTCTCTAAAGGAAAAAGATGGTCTCACGGTCTGTAAGATCACAGCATGAACTGCAAAGAGGAAAAAATTGCAACAGGAGATGTTAACCCATTGAGCTAGATCCTTACCTAATGTAACTCAACGAAGCTCTATTGAAATGCAAGTGAAGTCAACAGAGCTACGCAGACTTTACACCAGTGAAGGATCTAGCTGTTAAAATTTAAAATGTTTGGAAATTTTCCATTTTATAGATTGGATGAAGGAAAAGGGCCTTCAAAAGTCCCCAGCTGTCGTTTTTTATTAGAATAACATCTTGTTTAACGCCCTATACATCATTTCAAGGCAAACTTGAATGAGAATAATAATGTTATTTATTAAACAAAGTCCACCATGGCATCCCTCTTGCTGTGCTCTGTATTCTAAGAGATGTTTCGGGACAAGAGGGCCTAGTAACAGGGGACTCAGAAGACCTGGATTCTATTCCCAGCTGTACAACTAACCAGCCATATTATACTAGGTAAGTTAATCCTTGTCTGTTTTCCTTTTTTCTGTCTTGTACATTAACATTTGTCAGCTCTTTGGTACAAAATCTGTCTCTTACTATGTTTATACAATTTCTAGCAGAGTAGGGTCCTGATCTTGTTTTGTGATTCTAGCTGTTATTGTAATATAAAATTTGATTCTGACATCAGTTTGCCTAGAATATCAAGCATCTTTAGATACTGTTTTATATTCGAGCAGTAGGAGGCAGTGTTCTTTAGTGATAATAACCTGGAACCCCAGAGCATCAGTACCAATGGGTTGTCTCTCTCTCTCTCTCCCAGGGGCTCACTGTATGACCCTGTACCAAATCAATAATCTCCCTCTGTTTCAGTGTATCCATCTTTGGGATGGGTATCTTAATACTTAACTATATCCTAAGGGTGTTGTGATGCTGTGCTAATTAATGGTTGTAAAATGCTTGCAGATCCCCAGAAGAAAGGAGCTTGATGACTTCCCAGCAGAATGCTAACAACCTACCACTGTGACAAAGCTCCCATGGTGTATGGCTTGGCAGAGAATGTATGATGATTATTTTAAGACAATTAGCTGATCAGATATTTAGCGCAGTTGGTAATTCTTATTTAACATGACCAATTTGCAAACGTACACACTTCAGTGCATGCACAGCTCTAACTGAAACATGTCTAGAAGGCAGACTCCTAAAGCAGGAACACGGGAGTGGTGCTGATATCGCTGTTAAACAAAGGTTAATTGATTAGCAATGAAATGATCCTGAGAAATGGAAAATTATCATTTATTTGGTCCCAGAATGGCCTGACCATGAACCAAGAGAGGGGGGTAAAAATAGATGTTCCCAAGAAGTATGATCTGGATGTACAAATATGCAGAAATGCAATAAATAAACCATCCTGCTAATTCTAGAGAAGGCAGTCACTCCTTCACGCCTGGTGATCCGGCTATATAGAGCATAGCATAAGACACAGTTCAAACAAAATTGGAAGTAACTTCTGCATTAGGGCTCATTTGAGACTGTTTGTTTTTCTGCAGTGAGTAATTATTTCAAATACCAGAGGGGTAGCCGTGTTAGTCTGGATCTGTGAAAGCAGCAAAGAATCCTGTGGCACCTTATAGACTAACAGACATTTTGGAGCATGAGCTTTCATGAGTGAATACCGCATGCATCCGACGAAGTGGGTATTCACCCACGAAAGCTCATGCTCCAAAATGTCTGTTAGTCTATAAGGTGCCACAGGATTCTTTGCTGCTTTATTTCAAATACATCTTTTTCATTAAAGAGATGTTGCCAAGCAGTTAAATAATGTACTTCAGGCTCTGTTAAACTGAAAACCGGGGTTGGGATGTTAAAAAGCCAAATGTTACTAGGAAGATGTGATTCAGAAAAGTCAGGGACCTACACTTTCAAAAGTCCTGATGGGCTTTGTATGCTCAACCTCCTGTACCTTACAGGTGCCTGATTTTCAGAAAGTGCTGAACACCATTTCGCTGAAAACCAGGCCTCTTTAAGGGGGGTCTCAAGCTAGGCACCCCAAAATCACTAATAGCTCTTTTAAAAATTTGACCGTTTTTTTAAATAATTATTGGTATAGTTTAAAACATCCCCCTGGAGTTACAGAAAGCAAGGCACAAAAGGAATCAGGTTAGTACATGAGAACAAGAAAATGAAACTGACTAGAAATCAATAGTGAAGCTGATCAATCTGATTTCATCGTGTAAACTGAGTGAAAGGCAAAAATGGCAAAAAAAATAAATAAATTAGGTTATTGAAAGAATTTTAAGAACCTAAGGGATAGTTTTGGTATCAAAAAGAGAAATATTAGTTTATTTACATAAATCACTTTTGTATGGATATAATCCCTAATTAAAATAATAGGTAAAAAGCCCATGGCCTTAGTGGTGGTGGATGATCCTGGTAGGGGGTCAATGGGGAAATATGCGGTTGCTAACTCAGCTGGACCAGTGTCGAGCAGCACAACTGGACCAGTGTCTGCTTCCCCTGGGCTCCTTACTATGAGCTCATGTAGAAGTTGTTCTGTTGCAGCTGGGCTCAGGCTCGCAGTCAGGTGGCCTTTCCTCCAACCTCTCCTTGGAGTCTTTGGTTTCCTCAGGCAGTAGATTTTTTGATCTTGTCTGTGGTGGGTTTCTAGACCTCCATGAGGGCTCAGCTGTCTGGGAGAGACATCTGCCTCCTTCCCCAGTCCAGCCGAAAGATTAGCTGGGCCCTAGTCTTAAACTTCCTGCCCACCCCTGGGCTTCATGTGAGGTGGGCGGTGTGGAGCTTAGCTGTGCCTCCCAAGGGAAGTTCCCCCTGCACTTGATGGAGTGCACTTTGTCTCACTACAATGTGACAAACCAAAGTGATAAGAGACTAATTTTTAGTTCCTAGCCCAGTATTACCAAACCCAAATGTTCAAAAAACATGAGTCAGAACTCAAACTCAAGAGATTTTTTCTGATAAAAATAAAATACATGTGGGGTTCTTTTTATTAGTCTTTGAGTCTTTGGCTCTCATGTTTTCTCTGCAATCTCAAGGCTGGAAATGTCTTTTTTTTTTTAAATTAATTGTAATTCTCATGTAATTGCATCATTCCAATAGCAGCGGTTTTAAGAAAACACCAAATATTGAGAGTCACAAGAGTTAGCAACACTGCTTGCTCCAGTCACATGATATGGATTAGGGTTAAAATACCCCCATCACACTGCACTTCAAACCATTGTCAGCCCTTCTATTCACCTTTCAGGTGAGGATAACAAACACCTTATCTATCTATCTTAAGTACTTATATGGCCCTGATCACAGTATTTGAGCACCTCATAATAAATAATGGATTTATCCTCCTAACATCCCAGTGAGGTAAGAAACTGCTTATCCCCATTTTACAGATTGGGAACCAGGAAAGAGGAGACAATTGTACTGGGGCCCCAAGCCCAGGAGCCCCCCACCCCCAAATGTCTGTGTAAATACATTAAAATGAGTGGGGATGGTGACCCAGTAAGCATGATGTACTTGACCCTCAAATGTCTCAGGAGGAACACAAAGGTTAAGTGATTCATGCGAGATGTCACATGCAGTCTATGGTGGAGCAGAGAATTGACGTTGGGTTTCTCAAGTCCTCAGCTAATACCCTATCATAACCTTAGTCCCAGATTTGGACCTTAGCGTCCAATATATGGGGGTTAGCATGAAAACCTCCAAGCTTAGTTACCAGCTTGGACCTGGTACCTGCTGCCACCACCCAAAAAATTAGAGTGTTTTGGGGCACTCTGGTCCCCCTGAAAAACCTTCCCTGGGGACCCCAAGACCCAAATCCCTTGAGTCTCACAACAAAGGGAAATAATCCTTTTTCCCTTCCCCCCTCCAGGTGCTCCTGGAGAGATACACAGACACAAGCTCTGTGAATCCAAACAGAGTGACTCCCCCTCTCCGTTCCCAGTCCTGGAAACCAAAAGCACTTTCCTATTCCCCCAGAGGGAATGCAAAATCAGGCTAGCAAATCCAACACACAGATCTCCCCGATTTCTTCCTCCCACCAATTCCCTGGTGAGTACAGACTCAATTTCCCTGAAATTTCCCAGTAAAGAAAACTTCAACAGGTCTGAAAAGAAAGCTTTATATAAAAAAGAAAGGAAAAACACATACAAATGGTCTCTCTGTATTAAGGTGACAAAAATACAGGGTCGATTGCTTAAAAGAATATTGAATAAACAGCCTTATTCAAAAAGAATACAAATCAAAGCACTCCAGCACTTATATTCATGCAAATACCAAAGAAAAGAAACCATATAACTTACTATCTGATCTCTTTGTCCATACACTTAGAAACAGAAGATTAGAAAACAGAACTACTTCTCCAAAGCTCAGAGAAAACAGACAGACAGACAAAGACTCAGACACAAACTTCCCTCCACCCAGAGTTGAAAAAATCCGGTTTCCTGATTGGTCCTCTGGTCAGGTGCTTCAGGTGAAAGAGACATTAACCCTTAGCTATCTGTTTATGACACGCCCCCCAAATTGCAGACAGTGGGGAAGCTCACTGGCGGCGATTTCCTTCTAGAACTTGAGAATAAACAGATTAATACAACACATGCACCTTTACATATACCCCTAAGTATATAACTAACAGACTTCTACATTTTAAGAACACTTTTTAACTACTGAATTCTGGGAAACTCTCACGGGAGAGTGCATCAGCTACTTTGTTAGAAGCTCCTGTGTTGTGCTGAATTTCAAAATCAAAATCTTGGAGAGCTAAACTCCAACGAAGAAGTTTCTTGTTGTTCCCCTTGGCAGTATGAAGCCACTTTAGTGCAGCATGGTCAGTTTGTAGTTGGAACCGCCGTCCCCAAACATATGGGCGTAGCTTTTCCAGGGCGTACACAATGGCATAGCATTCCTTTTCACTGACCGACCAGTGACTTTCCCTCTCAGACAGTTTCTTGCTGAGAAACATGACAGGATGGAAGTTGTGATCTGTTGCTTCCTGCATGAGCACTGCTCCTATACCACGCTCAGATGCATCTGTGGTTACTAGGAATGGCTTGTCAAAGTCCAGGGCCCTGAGCACAGGGTCAAACATGAGCATCACCTTAAGCTGGGTAAAGGCCTTTTGACACTCATCAGTCCACTTAACGGCATTTGGCTGGGTCTTTTTGGTCAGGTCGGTCAATGGGGCAGCGATTTGGCTGTAGTGTGGTACAAATCGCCTGTAGTATCCGGCCAAGCCTAAGAAGGATTGGACCTGCTTCTTGGACCGTGGGACAGGCCACTTTTGGATAGCATCCACCTTGGCCTGTAGGGGGTTTATGGTTCCTCGACCCACCTGGTGCCCCAGGTAAGTCACTCTGTTTTGGCCTATTTGACACTTTTTGGCCTTAACAGTTAGTCCTGCCTGCCTGATGCGCTCAAAGACCTTTTCCAGGTGTAGTAGGTGTTCGGGCCAGGAGTCTGAAAAAATGGCCACATCATTGAGGTAGGCAACTGCAAATTCTCCCAGTCCAGCTAGTAGACCATCTACCAGCCTCTGGAAGGTGGCGGGTGCATTTTGAAGGCCGAAAGGAAGGACATTGAATTCATACACCCCGCATGGGTGACGAATGCTGACCTCTCCTTGGCAGGTTCATCTAGCGGTACTTGCCAGTACCCCTTGGTTAAGTCTATTGTAGAGATGAACTGGGCACGTCCCAACTTTTCCAATAGCTCATCGGTGCGTGGCATTGGATAGTTGTCCGGACGAGTTACCGCATTTAGCTTACGGTAGTCCACGCAAAAGCGTATTTCCCCATCTGGTTTGGGTACCAGAACCACTGGAGATGCCCATGCACTGGTAGATGGACGGATTATACCCATCTGTAGCATGTTCTGGATCTCCCGTTCTATTGCAGCTTGGGCATGAGTAGACACCCAGTAGGGTGGGGTTCTGATTGGGTGAGCATTACCTGTATCAATGGAGTGGTATGCCCGTTCAGTCCGTCCTGGGGTGGCTGAGAACAATGGGGCGAAGCTAGTGCACAGCTCCTTGATTTGTTGCCGCTGTAGACGTTCCAGGGTGGTTGAGAGGTTCACCTCTTCCACGCCACCGTCTTTTTTCCCGTCGTAGTAGACACCGTCAGGCCACTCAGCATCATCTCCCTGGACTGTAAACTGACAAACCTGTAAGTCTCTGGAATAGAAAGGCTTGAGAGAATTAACATGGTACACTTTAGGCTTTAGTGAGGAATTGGGAAATGCTATGAGGTAGTTTACAGCTCCCAGGCGCTCTTGGACCGTGAAGGGCCCTTCCCATGATGCTTCCATCTTATGGGCCTGTTGCGCCTTCAAGACCATAACCTGGTCTCCTACCTTGAAGGAACGTTCTTTGGCATGTCTGTCATACCAGGCCTTTTGCTCTTCTTGAGCATCCTTTAGGTTCTCTCTAGCAAGGGCTAAAGAGTGTCGGAGGGTGCTTTGTAGGTTGCTTACAAAGTCCAGAATGTTAGTTCCTGGAGAAGGCGTAAACCCCTCCCATTGCTGCTTCACCAACTGTAATGGCCCCTTAACCTCGTGACCATACACAAGCTCAAATGTTGAAAACCCTAAACTGGGATGTGGTACAGCCCTGTAGGCAAACAGCAACTGCTGCAACACTAGGTCCCAATTATTGGAGAATTCGTTGATGAATTTTCGTATCATGGCCCCCAAAGTTCCATTGAACCTTTCCACCAGGCCATTGGTTTGATGGTGGTACGGGGTGGCAACCAAGTGATTCACCCCATGAGTTTCCCACAGTTTTTCCATGGTCCCTGCCAGGAAATTAGACCCTGAATCTGTAAGGATGTCGGAGGGCCAACCTACCCTGGCAAAGATGTCTATTAAGGCCAGGCACACAGTGTTAGCCCGGGTGTTGCCTAGAGCTACTGCTTCCGGCCATCGGGTAGCAAAGTCCACTAAAGTCAGTACGTACTGCTTTCCTCTGGGCGTCTTTTTTGGGAAAGGGCCCAGAATATCCACAGCTACTCGCTGAAATGGGACTTCAATTATGGGGAGTGGCTGGAGAGGGGCCTTGACCTGGTCTTGAGGCTTTCCCACTCTTTGGCATACCTCACAAGACCGGACATACTTGGCAACGTCCTTGCCCATCCCCTCCCAGTGGAAGGACTTCCCCAACAGGTCCTTGGTTCTGTTCACCCCAGAATGGCCACTGGGATGATCATGGGCTAAGCTTAAGAGCTTCCCCCGGTACTTAGTTGGAACTACCAACTGTTTTTGCGGCTGCCATTCTTCCCGGTGTCCACCAGAAAGAATTTCCTTGTATAAAAGTACTTGGTCTATAACAAACCGGGAGTGATTAGAAGAGCTGAGAGGCGGTGGGGTGCTCCGTGCCGCCGCCCAAGCTTTCTGAAGGCTGTCATCCGCTTCCTGCTCAGCCTGGAACTGTTCCCTTGAGGCTGGGGTCACCAGTTCTTCCTCAGACTGTGGACTTGGGCTTGGTCCCTCTGGAAGCGATGTAGGTGATGGGGTTGTTTCCGTTGCTGGTGAACCGCTCTCCGCTGGTGCACCTAAGGGTATTTCAGGCTCTGGCTGAGCCTTTTGGGTATGGCTGTCTTTGGCTTCTGCCAGTTCTGGCTCGCTGGCGCCCTCTGGCGTTGAGTTTGAAGACGTGGTTGCACTTGCTGGTGCTGGTTGCTGTTCCAGTTCCGGGCCTGGGACTGGAGATGCTGTGGCTGTTTCAGTGGTAGGCATGGAATCCGGGTCCACTACCTCTGTCTGGGTCTCTGGTAACACAGACGGGGCGTCTGTGGACGGTTCAGGAACAGGAATGGGTCTGGAAGCTTGCCGGGTTTGGCTACGTGTAACCATTCCCACTCTCTTGGCCTGCCTCACCTGGTTGGCCAAGTCTTCCCCCAGTAGCATGGGGATAGGATAATTGTCATAGACTGCAAAAGTCCACATTCCTGACCAGCCTTTGTACTGGACAGGCAGTTGAGCTGTAGGCAAGTCTACAGCTTGTGACATGAAGGGGTAAATTGTAACTTTGGCCTTTGGGTTGATGAATTTGGGGTCAACGAAGGATTGGTGGATAGCTGACACTTGTGCCCCCGTGTCTCTCCACGCAGTAACCTTCTTTCCGCCCACTCTCAAATTTTCCCTTCGCTCCAAGGGTATTTGAGAGGCATCCGGGCCTGGGGATCTTTGGGGTGATGGTGGTGTAATGAATTGCACTCGCATGGTGTTCTTGGGACAGTTGGCCTTGATATGTCCCAGTTCATTACACTTAAAGCATCTTCCATCTGATGGGTCACTGGGCCGAGGTGAGTTACTGGAGACTGGTGAGGTTGAAGGGTAGGGTATCTGTGGCTTTACTTGGGTGGTATGTGGGGTCTTTGGCTGTCCTCGGTTGTAGGGTTTATGGTCTGTGTGCCCCCTGGGGTAATCGTTCCTCTTGACAGTAGCTTTCTTGCTTTCTGCCAGTTCCATCCATTTGGCTCCAATTTCCCCCGCCTCAGCGATATCTTTGGGATTTCCATCTTGTATGTACCGTGTGATGTCTTCAGGAACACCATCCAAGAACTGCTCCATTTGTATGAGGAGGTGCAGTTCTTCCAAGGTTTGAATGTTGTTTCCTGTTATCCAGGCCTCATAGTTTTTTGCAATGTAGTAGGCGTGTTTGGGAAATGACACCTCTGGTTTCCACTTTTGGGTTCTGAAGCGCCGACGGGCATGATCTGGGGTTATCCCCATTCTGTATCTGGCCTTGGTTTGAAAAAGTTTATAGTCATTCATTTGCTGCTTAGGCATTTCAGCTGCCACCTCTGCTAAAGGTCCACTGAGCTGTGACCTCAATTCTACCATGTACTGGTCTTCGGGAATGCTGTACCCAAGACAGGCTCTTTCAAAATTTTCCAAGAAGGCCTCGGTGTCATCACCTGCCTTGTAGGTGGGAAATTTCCTGTGCTGTGGAGCAATAATGGGCGCCGGGTTGTTAGGGTTGGCTGGCACATGCAGCCCAGCTTTTGCCAACTCCAGTTCATGTTTTCTCTGTTTTTCCTTCTCTTCATTCTCTTTTTGGTGCTTTTCCATTTCTCGGCGGTGGGCCAACTCTTCTTCTGCTTGTTTCCTTCGGTAGGCCACCTCTTCTTCTTCTAGTTTTCTTTTGTGTGCTGCCTCTTGGGCTGCCTGTTCTCTTTGGAAGGCTGCCAGTTTCATGCTTTCTTCCTTTTCTTTCATCTCCATCTCTTTTTGTTTTATTTCCAGTTCCTGTTTGTGTTTTTCCATCTCTCGCCTGTGTTCAGCTTCTTTGATGTGTTCTTCGGCCTCAATTTTTGCCTTAGAAGTCATGGTTCCTGTTTTCTTGTGTTGGGGTGCCCTCCGGTGTTTATCTTCTGAACTGCAGGTTCTCTGTTGCCTCCTGAAGTCTGCCTAGCAACAGTGCCTTTAGCTAATTTTCAATGTTAAGTAAACCTGAAAAACCACTTTATTTGCATTCATATAGTGCTGGTAATGACTCTCAATGGGAGTGCTATTGTGTGACAAAAGACCCTCAACAGTCTCTTAATGGCTTCTCGCTTAACATTCAAGCCACAAACTGCCAGAGAGAGCAGAAAAAAAAAATTCTCTCTGGTTCCCTTTTAAAACCAACTGTTTCTCTCTGCTAAAAAGCCCTTAGCAGAGAAGAGAAAAATATAATATTCCTACTGGCTTCTGGATTCTGTCTATATCCCACCTGCTGCCACTCATGTCATAACCTTAGTCCCAGATTTGGACCTTAGCGTCCAAAATATGGGGGTTAGCATGAAAACCTCCAAGCTTAGTTACCAGCTTGGACCTGGTACCTGCTGCCACCACCCAAAAAATTAGAGTGTTTTGGGGCACTCTGGTCCCCCTGAAAAACCTTCCCTGGGGACCCCAAGACCCAAATCCCTTGAGTCTCACAACAAAGGGAAATAATCCTTTTTCCCTTCCCCCCTCCAGGTGCTCCTGGAGAGATACACAGACACAAGCTCTGTGAAAGTACACAGAGTGACTCCCCCTCTCTGTTTCCAGTCCTGGAAACAAAAAGTACTTTCCTATTCCCCCAGAGGGAATGCAAAATCAGGCTAGCAAATCCAACACACAGATCTCCCCGATTTCTTCCTCCCACCAATTCCCTGGTGAGTACAGACTCAATTTCCCTGAAATTTCCCAGTAAAGAAAACTTCAACAGGTCTTAAAAGAAAGCTTTATATAAAAAAGAAAGAAAAATACATACCAATGGTCTCTCTGTATTAAGATGATACAATACAGGGTCAATTGCTTAAAAGAATATTGAATAAACAGCCTTATTCAAAAAGAATACAAATCAAAGCACTCCAGCACTTATATTCATGCAAATACCAAAGAAAAGAAACCATATAACTTACTATCTGATCTCTTTGTCCTTACACTTAGAAACAGAAGACTAGAAAGTAGAAACTACTTCTCCAAAGCTCAGAGAAAGCAGGCCGACAGACAAAAGACTCAGACACTAAATTCCCTCCACCCAAAGTTGAAAAAATCCGGTTTCCTGATTGGTCCTCTGGTCAGGTGCTTCAGGTGAAAGAGACATTAACCTTTAGCTATCTGTTTATGACAATTACAGGGAAGCAGAAGGATCTGACCGATAGCCAGATCTAGCTTCTAATCTTTCCTTTATGTGACCCTGGACAAGTCACTTCACCTCTCTAAGGGTAGCGTAGCGGGGTGGTTACCCCCCTCCTGAAATAAGAGGAGTGAGAACAGCTGGGGGAAGCTGACTGAGTAGCTGACCACAGGCGTGTTCAGCTCAGTCAGGGCCTAGCTGGCCGCAATAAGAGGGCTGGAGGCCAGGAGCTACAGAGAATCTCTCTCTCTCTCTCTCTCTCTCTAGCTGTGGAGAGAGAAGGACCTGGCTGAGTGGCAGTTCAGGGTACTGGGAGTAGAGCAGTGCTGGAGAAAGGCAAGAAGAGCAGGGGAGTTTCAACCTGGCAAATCTCCAGGCTGCACGCCTTGCTAAAGGCCAAAGCAGGTACTGGGGTTGCAGAGGCTGCAGCCTGGGGTTAGGTAGAGGCAGCTGGTCTGACCCCCTTGCCAGTGATGAGTGGCCTTTACAGACTTCCCCTAGTGAGAGGGGGCTGGATAATGACTGGCAGTAGCCACTGAAGCAAGGTGGGTATAGAGGGTTGGAGGATTCCCCTGGGAGGGTAGACCCAGAGTGTGGGGGCACTTCTGGGGGCAGAACCCCAAGGTAAGGGGTACCAGGGCCCAGAAGGGCCACAGGGACCTGAGGTAGGCAAGACACCAGCCAGAAGGAGGCACTCCAAGGCTGGAAAGAGCTAATTCCCAGGATGACCAGTGAGAGGTGCTGCACTGATGAGGCTTCGACCTCGCTACGGGGAGATATGATTGAGGTCTATAAAATCATGAGTGATGTGGAGAAAGTAAATAAAGGCAGTGTTGTTACTCCTCATAACACAACAACTAGGGGTCACCAAATGAAATTAATAGGCAGCAGGTTTAAAACAAACAAAAGAAGGTATTTTTTTCATAACATGAAGTCAACCGGTGGAATTCCTTGCCAGAGGATGCTGTGAAGGCCAAGACTATAACAGGGTTCAAAAAAGAACTAGATAAATTCCTGGAGGATTGGTCGATCCATGGCTATTAGCCAGGATAGGCAAGGATGAATGTCCCTACTCTCTGTTTGCTAGAAGCTGAGAATTGGTGATGGGATGGAGCACTTAATGATTGCCTGTTCTGTTCATTCCCTCTGGGGCACTTGGCACTGGCCACTGTTGGCAGACAGGATACTGGGCTAGATGGACTTTTGGTTTGACCCAGTATGGCCGTTCTTATGTTCTGTCTATACCTCTTTTCCCCTCACACACTGAGTCTGTGCTGTCTATTTAGGCCTGGCCTACACTAGGAAATTAGTCAGTATAATCACGTCGCTCAGGAGTGTGAAAAATCCACACACCTGAATGATGCTGTGAAACCAGCATAACCCCCAGCGCAGACAACGGTAGGTCAATGGGAGAATTCTGCTATCGCTGTAGCTACTGCCTCTCAAGGAGGTGGATTACCTACACTACCAGGAGAAATCATCCCGTTGGCATAGGTAATGTCTCACTGAAGTCGTACTGTTGCACTGCTGCCACATTTTGTAGGTAGACGAGCCCTTACAGCTCTCAGCACGAGTCCTTGATCTCAGTTGAGGCTTTTTGGTGCTATTACAATACAAATAACAAATAGTTCACTCATTTTCATACGAATGTGTTGTCAGTTGCACCAATGCAATGTGAGTATAAAGCAGGTGCAAAAACATTAACGTTTTGATATAGTAGCACTACCACCCGCTTTGCACTGGTGTAAATAACACAGGTTATAGAGCAGCAGTGAATCAGTGGCAGAGAAGTTGTTGTTTGCGCAAACTCCTACAGAAAGTGAATGGTAGAACAAGAAATAGAATCCATGTGTTTTGACTAGCGGATGGGGGAGGATGAAATTCTTCAGATAATAGTTGATTTGATGAAAAAGGCAGTTTGTCAGCCTGAGACTATTTGTGAATTTGTCAAACATAGTTTTGTCCATTCACAAAACAGAGGAGGAGATGCTGGTGGTTCTGTTTGCCTTCCTACATTATAATCTTTTAGCGCAGTGGTTTGGATATTCAGCTAGGCTCTGAAGACCCAGGTTCAAATCACTGTGCTTCAACAGACCCAAAAGGACTGTTTTGATTCACCAAAAATTCAGATTCAGTTCAATCCAAACTATTTTTTTCCAATTTTTAGGAACAGCCACTGAACCTGAAATCAGTCATTAATCCAGCTATAGTCTTGACTCCCATTCTGTTATTCTCTTACCAGTAGAACCCACACCTATGTGCCATCTGTAATGGCAGGGTCCTCCAGGTAAAGGGAATTTTGGAATCATGTGCAATCATATCAAGTGATTTAAGGCAGTTGGGAGCCAAACTGGATGTGAAAAATGGCACCTCCAAAGTTTAGAGGCTGCATTTGGAAAGGTGGTCCTTAAGCTGGGCTAAACAATTATTTTCAAGATCATTTGACCTTTTTAGGTGCCATTATCCCTCCCTGTTTATGGCTTTCATCCTCCTCTGTCCTTTGATAAACAGCAAAGCGACACATCTTATGAATGTTCCAGCAGACCATGAAATGTTAACTAACAGGAAAAGATGCATGCCTGTAAAAAGTGATATAGGAATTCAGCAGCTCTTGGAGAAGAACTAAACATCATTTGTCACCTTTTAAAGGCTGCTGAAAATCTCAGCAGCCACCTGTTGTTTTTGGAATTATCATTATACGTTAGCAGGGCCAATTTTCAGGCTTTTAAAGTCATTTCACAGCTTCTACTTGTAGTGAATATTAATGTACTAACAGTAACTCATGAATATCAATGAGCTCTGAGCGTGGCAATGAAGGGTCAACATCTGGAGTCCCTTCGAATTGTACTTGTCCCCAGGCTGGCTTTAGAACTTCTAGTGCGCCGGGAGAGAATGGATTAATGGAATGAAGGGTGGAAGACAGTTTTTCAACAGGGATTTTCTACCTGAGATGGAAGATCTTGTTCCATCTAAATTTGCACCCACCGGAACATCATGGGCCAGATTGTGGTGCATTTTACAGCTAGCAAAGTAGGGGCAGACTGGGTTGGGGAGAGCAAAGGATCGTTTTTGCCTCCATTGTGCCCTCCAAATTAAGGGTCTTGCTGAGACCTTGTTTAGTGTCCAAGTACAATCTACAGCTACCTCATAGGCTCCTTTCCTTATGTCAACCTTGCATGGCTACCTGTGGGCTGTAGCCCAGAATAGTCCAACTGCAAACCTCTCTTATGCCTCATTAGATCCACCATACAGCGGAGCATGTCAGTTTGCTCCCCCATGAGCTTGACCATAGTGTACTGCCTGCTCTCATCACGTGCATCCCTCCTCTCTTCGTGTTTCTGTAATGCTTTACGGGACTCCGCAGTTGTTTGCCTCCATGCATTCAGCTGGGCCCTATCAGTGCGGAAGGACTGCATGAGCTCAGTGAACATGTCGTCCTGCCTCTGGGATGGAGTAGATAGGGGCTGTGTTGAAACATTTGCACCTGCAGGAGGAGAAAAAGGGAGGGTAGTATTTTAAAAGATACATTTCAGAGAACAAAGGGGACACTTTGGGGTGAGTAAGCCATCACACACGGCCGGGCAACAGAATTCAGCTTGCAGACAGCCTACGGGCACGTGGGGTTCTGCTTCTTCTACATTCATTTCAATGCTTTCAAACTGCTGGGCCATCTTTCCCATAGCAAGCAATGCCTGGTGGGTTTGCTATATAAAAGGATGGCCTGCAGGCTCTCTGGGACGATCGCTTCACAGAACATCCCCCTCCCCCGCCCCCACCGCGTGGCTCCGATGAGGCTCTGAGCAGGGATGAGCCCTTTAAACTAAACATGAACAGCCCAGCAAGGCTGGGTTTCCCCCCTGTCCACCACCGCGTGGCTCCAATCAGGCTCTCACTCACCAGAAGTACTTCCTCCGGGGTCATGGTCCGGGAGCCCGCCTTGGGAGTGGGAGGAGGCTATTGGCTCCAGTGTTAAGAATAGTTCCTGGCTAGGGCAGAAAATGGATTCCCCACTTGCTGCTTGTGCACTGTCCTCCTCCTCCCCCTCTTCGTCGTCCAATGACTCTTCCTCCTCGCTCCATGCAACTGCCCTTTTGCAGGAGTCCATGGACAGTAGTGGGGTAGTGGTGGTGTCACCCCCCATAAATGCCTGCAGTTCGTGGTAGAAGCGGAATGTATGGGGCTGTTACCCAGAGCTCCCATTTGCCTCCCTGGCTTTTTGGTACGCTTGCCTAAGCTCCTTGATTTTTGTACGACCACTGCTCTGTGTCCCTGGAGTAGCCTCTCTCCATCATGGCCCGGGAGACTTTAGCATACGCATTTGTGTTCCTTTTTTTTGGAATATAGTTCTGCCATAACAGACTCATCTCCCCAACATGCAATGAGATCCAGTACCTCCCGTTCGGATCATGCTGGAGCTCATCTGAAAATCAGAGACTGTGTGATCTCTTGTGATGGTGGACTCTGCATAGTCGCCTGTGATGGTGAACTGTTCTGATGGTCACCTGTGCTGATGATGGCCAAACAGGAAATGAAATTCAAAAGTTCCCAGGGCTTTTCCTGCCCACCTGGCTAGTGCATCGGAGTTGAGAGTGTTATCCAGAGCGGTCAGAAGGCAGCATTCTGGGATAGCTCCCGGAGGCCAATAACGTCGAATTGCATCCACAATAGCTTTAATCCAGGATTGCGATCTTGATTTAAGTGCTACTCCACTTGTTGAGGTGGAGTACAGAAATCAGATTAAGGAGCCCTTTAAATAGAAAAAAACGGTTTGGTTGTGTGAATAGAATCTTTTTTTTTTTAATTAACTCGGCTAATTCCGAAATAAGACTAGTGTAGACCAAGCCTATGAGAAAGTCAGAACAACTATGGAAGCATAAGAAAATATACTATAAAAAACACAGGCAGGATGCTGCACTGACTGAATTGACCAGATGGGCTCATATGTTTTATCTTTCTTTATGTTCTAGGAATATAAACGCAGTAAGGACTATTAATACTATAATAAGACATTCTTTTCCAATTATGTGCTAATCATTTATGTTTATATAGCTGCAGAGCCTTTTCTCTGAAAGGCTCACAATGTAGTTTACAAATTTGATAAAGGGATGTACAGGGAGTGTTTCATCCACCACTGATATGCAGCTATCTCTGGATGAGAGGTGACAGCTGTTTAACAACTCAGTGTGATCTCACTAAATTTAAGCTGGATCGTCAGCTGGCATATATTGTTGTAGTGCTAGTAAAGTCACAAGAACCGCATTAATTTACAACAGCAGAGGATCTGGCCCAGTGTAGGTAGGCAGGATGCGGAGGGGGAAGCCATGTGATCAACAGGACTTATCTGGGAAGTGTGCACATGTACACGGGGGAGACTAGGAGTCAGATTCTTGCATCCTTGCAGCCATACTCACACATTGCACCCTGAGTGACTGGGACAACAATGCAGATGCACTTCCTGGAATTTGGCCAGGAGCTCATGCATGATATCCCTTCTCTACTGAAACATGCCCTATGATCTTGATTAACCACACAGGGACAAGACGGCTCCTGCTTGATGCCTCATCCACACAGCCGCACTCCAGCAGCCTGGTGCCCCTCAGCCTCACATGATGTTATTTGATTTAGTATAAAAAAAAGAGAAGAGTGACATCCCCAGAGCTACCACCACTATTTTTGAAAGTGCCTCGATGTACCTGGTAGAGCTTCCCTCTCAGCACTCAGTTGCCCCAGCCCTATTGAGCTTGTTTCACTATCCGAGGGGTGCTTAGTGACAGGCAAATTAAGTTTGCAGGCTTGACAAGCTGATGGACACAACACCCTGGGGCAAGCACCCCAGCAATGCAAAGTGATCCAATACAAGTGGCACATGCCGTCACGACTGAACCAGGAACTCCCCAAACTAAAAGCAAGAGGTGTTAATGCTTTGTCACTGGACTCCTCCTCTGCAAAGCAGTACAGAGAGGAACCCAAAGGGGAACCCCATACTTCATGTGCTTAAAGGAAGCTCATCTCTACTGTCAAAGGTACACAGCAGTTTGAATTTCAACAGGGGATGGATCACTTGATGATTACCTGTTCCATGGCAGTCATCTGATCATGGAGAAGCCTTAGGACCTTAATACATTTTGGAGGGTAGCCATATCTGTCCAGCACCTTCCACAGGGCTTCACGATTGACAGAGTCAGAGGCCTTTATGAAATAGATGAAAGCCATGGACAGGTCCTGATTTAACTCCTGAGACTTTTCGTGGATTTGGCAGGCAACAAAGATCATGTTGGTTGTTCTGTGGGATGGTCTAACACTGCACTGAAATTCCGGCACAGTTCTCTGTAATAGCCTTGAGACGGAACCTTTCATCATCGGAACTAGGGTTAAGCAAGGATGCGTCATTGCCCCGACCCTGTTTTCCATCTACTTAGCAGTCATTTTGGTCCTTGTTAAAGATCACCTCCCTAACGGAGTTGACATTCAATATAGAATGGACATGCAATTCTTTTATCTTTGACATCTCGGCTCGAAGTCTAAGGTCTTCAGGGCATCCATTACTGATCTTCAGTATGCTGATGATTGTGTCATCCTTGTGCACACTGAGAATGACCTACCATCCATACTGGATTTTCTTGAACAACCTTACAGAAGCCTAGGACTCTCAATCAATATTGAGAAGACTAAAGTGCTCAATCAACCTGCTTCAGACCTTGAACACAACCCACCACAAATCACCAACAAGTGTCAGACTTTGGAGACAATTGACCATTTTTGCTACCTCAGTAGCCAACTTTCTCAAAATGCAAAAATCAACAGAGAGATCCAGCACAGGATCTCGTGTGCAAGTGCTTCCTTTGGGAAATTACTCTGACACATTTTCATGGACCATGACTTACAGCAGACCACCAAGATCAAGGTCTATAAGACAATTGTTGTTCCTACACTCCTCAATGGGTACAAAACCTGGTTGCCCCATCGACAGCACCACAAGAGTCTGGAGAGGTATCACCAATTATGCCTCCTGAAGATCCTTCACATCAAGTGGCAAGATCGCCGCACTAAAGCCAGCATCCTCACTGAAGCCAATGTCACCAGCATTGACACAATGAACCTCATGCACCAACTTTGCTGGGCTGGATGTTGTGTGCAGATGCCAGACTTTCACTACCCCAAAACAAGTCCTCTGCTCTCAGCTCACCCATGGTCAGAGATCCCGTGGAAGTCAGAGGAAACGCTACAAAGACAAACGGAAAGTGTATCTTAAGGCAACTGATGTGGACATCACAAGCTGGGAGGAGCAAGCCACTAACGGCCCCCAGTGGCACTATATCCTCCATCAGGCTTTGAGGAGAAGTGCCTTGCCTCAAAGCTGAAAAGAAAGAGAGAAGGGAAGAGAAAGAGAGAACTTTCTCCCAGCAAGCAGCTGTCCTGCCACAAAGTGTCTGTACCTACTGCTGGCAGATTTGCGTTTCCAGGGTTGGACTCCTTGAGTCATCTCAGGACCCATATGTAAATCCGTGGTAGAGATCATCCTCAGATCGAGGGATGGCCCATCATCAATCGCCTGTTCAGTTCATTCCCTCTGAAGCACCTGGCACCAGCCACTGTTGGAAGACAGGATCCTGAGCTAGATGGACCTTTGGTCTGACCCAGCATGGCCATTCTTATGTTCCAGATGAGCTCCTGCTTTGATGAATGTCCTTTTAACTGCCACACCAGATATGGAACCAGAGAACTTAAGCAGTTAAAAGGACAAGGTGCTGCAGCTTGTGCTAAAGAGTCAAACCTTTATAGGAGAGGCCTGTAGCAACTTGTATCAGCTGTGGATTAGCACAGCAGGGGCCATATCACACACTCCCAGTGATAGTGTCCAACTCTCCAGGCCTCGTCCTGACTCTGTGGCACAGGCTTCCTTTAGAATGCCTCCCCATCAAACCACCTGGCATTCTCCAAGGAATGTCCTAACTTCTTATCATTCATAATGCGTATTTATCTCCTGACTCTTGTTTAATTTAACCTCTTGAAATAAACATAAATGAAAACAAAGATGTGCCAGGAAGAGGACGTTATTAAGATATACCCTATGTAATTGACTCGGCACGCTCTTTCCAGCACTTAGAAAAAAAGGCTTGGGGTACCAAAAACCCTCCAGGGTAATTATCTCAAGATAATCCTTAGGGCTCATGCGGATTATTGCAATTGACAGGAGATGTTAAAATAAATGGACTTCTGAAAGCTAAGTAGCCACTTTTCCTGTGTCATGCTCGACACCTGTGAGGCTTGTGCAAGTCTCCTCACTTATTCTGTGAGGCTTGTGCAAGTCTCCTCACTTACACTGCTGTAAATCAGAAGTAACTCCACTGAAAGGACTCCTGATTTACAGGGAGTGGCTCCCCTGATTTCAATGGACCTATATTGATTTGCACCAGCGGATGATTAAATGCCTAGACAAATCCTGCACTCATTTTCACAATGGTAACTCTTTAAATCAGCAGAGTTTGACCAGGTAAATCAGGAATTAGTTCAGTGGAATTACTCCTGCTTTACACCACTGTAAATTAAAACAGAATACAGCCCCTTTAGTCTCTTTTAAAAATAAGCACAACAGCCATAGTCCCCAAGATACATAGCAAATCCCCTTCTTCCATTTTAAATCTCTTCTTTTTTAAAAAAAGAGAGAGCAAAAACATTAACAAGTAGTCAAATATTCAAACACAACTTGGGGAGAAAGGATCTTTCAGTCATGGTGAGCTCACCCTGATATGCCTTTTAATTAGGCTGTATGCCAACATTGTATAAAGCACTGAGGGATGCGTGTCTCCACGCTGCACATGTGGGGAAGGAATGTAGGAAAGGCAACAGAAATCAGAACCCCAAACACAGTTTCTCTGTTTGTCACGTGGCGGTATATGATTATGAATTGGCTACATCCCCACTTAATAAGGAGTCGGCTATGTTCCCCAGCACTTTATAACAATGTCTAGGCAGTAATAAACCCATAGGGCAGGCATTTCCTGGCAGGCAGTGACAGGTGCATTAGCAGTGATGGCCCTGCCATCAAAGCATTACCTGACTCAGCAAAATGAGAAAATAAAATCAGCATATGACAAATGTACCACCTTCTTCTTCATTTGATGTGCCATTCACAGCTGTGAAGTTAACAGAACAGCTCTTCCACAGGAGGTATTGATGCTGAGAAAGCAGTTCAGGGCCTCTAGCTTGTGTTTTCCATTGAAGGGCTGCCTTAGTGTTTCAGGTCCAATGGCACTCACAGTTTGTGTGAAGTTCCCATACTAAGGGAAGGGGAGCCAGAGATGTAGCTGGATAGACAGAGAGCCAGCAACTCCTCATGTCTCATCCCAACATTGGGTCACTTCACCCATCGTGTCTCAGTATAGTTGCTTAATCTTTCACTGATTCAGTTCCCCTATCTGCATAGAGAGTTTAATTATACTAGTATTACCACCCCAAAGTGTCCAAAGATCATTAATTATGCCCCCTCCCAAATCATAAGATTGGCTTAAAAATCATGTGATATTAAAAAAAATGACTTTGGGGTTTTCATTTGCCTTCTGATTTTTAACCTTTAAGGTTGGCATTTTCAAGCTTTCCTCCGCAACCACAAGAACTAGAAGAGTATTTTTCAATGAAAACTAAGTTTCTTAGAAAAATAACATGACTCCAGAAGCTGAAACTTCAAAAATACCATCAAATATCATGAGACTCTTGATAAAATTGTGAGAGGTGGCAACACTGCAAGACCTATTGCACCTCATAGGGGTGGTGTGATGATAACTGGGCTGACAAATGTACCCTAACTGTCAGCTCAGAGTCCATAAGATGTCACAAAAACCTATCTCAACAAATGTTGATGGGAAAAGGTATACAAATAAGACAGACTAGATTAGCCTAAACAAAACGGCCTACTGCTGTACCTCCAGGATTGTGTTAATCTCATGCTTTGAAAATGAAAAAATGTGGGTCCAGAAATCCAAAATTGGTGTGTTGGAAACTGTCTAACGGGTGGACAAAATAATGAGGGACTAGGCTATTCCACCCACCCTTCCATTTGTGGGTCCCTAAAGAGACTTTCATGGGGGGGAAATGGAAGAACAGACAGAGGCTACTGGGACAAGCTTCAGCATCATGGCCGCCATCGTGACTGTCTCCTGGGACCCCGGACTAATCCTGAGAGATGCCCTGACCAGCTTAGGCTGGAGAGAGTGATCCAGATGACATTGCCCCACTACTGGCTCTAGCTGAATCCCGAATACTAGCTGGGATGAAATGGGATTGGACTTTTGCAGCGGCAGCAGCTCCAACCCATCTCAGATAACTTCTTTCCCTCAAAAGGACACTTCCTGCCATCTTTGCTGCCATCTAAGACTGTCAAACAAGGGAGGATTTCCCTTCTAAAACTCTCTCTATCTAAAGAGAACAGGGGATGTTGTTAAAATGAACACCTTATTGAACTGTTTTCCCTTCTTTTCTGTATCTTTAACAAAAGGTTTATAAGAGTTTTTAATGGTGTGTTTGCCATGGTACTAAGCAGATTGAGGTCTTTATATACCAAACCCTGAACCTTGTTTAACACAATTTATTGTTGGACAGTAGCTGAGTTCTGATAACACCTTTGGCCCTTGTTTGCCATCTAAATTAATACAAGAGTGGGCATATGAACTAACAGGAGAAAAAGCAGGATTCTTTGCTGGTGTAAATCTGCATCACTCCATTGACTTTACTGGAGCTACACTGATTAATGCAGCAGCTAAGGATGTGGCCATATTGTGTAATGGTCATAGGTATTGCTGTCAGGGGATCATACTGTCTAGACGGCTTTAGAGTTTTTTTTACAATTAAATCCTTTCTACAGGGGTGAGGACACCAGTTGAATTGATCCAGTCTATTATCTGTCACTGAAAGTGGGAGTTAGCATTGCATCTTTTGGTTACTAATTAATGGTCTTGGCAACTGTCTTTCATCTCCTAAAGAAATCTGTGTGTTTAAGTTCTTGTTATTATTTTATACATGGGTTGCGCCTTCCATGGGAGGAGGGCAAGCATTTCACAACATTTATTTTCTGAGCCTCACTCACAAGCCTGTGAAAATATTACAGCACATGTTATTAGAGCTGGAATGATACTTCCCAGGAAAGAATAATCTGAGCATTCACCTACATTTTAAAATGAAGGTTCTTTTGGGTGGGCTTGTAACTCTTTCATATTTATTATGTCACATGAGTGAGGTTTGCTCAGGCATAGCCATTTTTCAGGTGATGTACTTGAGTATTTGTTCCAGAAAGAGTCTATTTATAGTATTCAAGCCAGAGGGGTGTTTTTTTGGAATACTGCATCCAATTCTCATCACTCATGTTCCCGAGAGAGGAATTTAAATTGGGACAGGTGCAAAGAAGTGCTGCTAAGGGGCCAGGGGAATAGAAGTTCTGTCTTCTATGAGGAGATAAAAGAATGTGGGTTGTTTAGCCTAGCAAAACGGAGACTGAGTGGTGATCTGATTGCTTTCTGTAAGGACACTGTGGGGTAAACTCCAGGGAGAAGAGCAAAAGGACAGCATTGGAACAAGAACAAATAGGGGTCAACTGGCCATGAATAAACTTTGGCTGGCAATTAGAAGAAAGGTTTCTAACCATTAGCGGTGAGAGGTTCTCGATCAACCTCCCAGTCAGAGTAGTGCAGGCAAACAATCTAACACGTTTCAACATGGAGTTTGGTAAATTTCTGAATGGGATTATGTGATGGGGTTGCCTGGGTTAGCAGGGGACTGGATTTGATGACCTAAGAGGTCCCTTTGTGATGCATACACTGTGTCCTATGTTTATGCGTCCCCATGTCCTACATTTTATATGGGATGGCAGACAAAGTTTGACACAGCCTAGAGATGGAATTCTCCAACCCCTTTCTAGAGCCCTGACACATAGGCAGGTAAGTAAGCTAGACAAATATCTGATTGCACCCTTCACAGATGGGATCAGATGCTTTAACTTTGTGTCAATGACACCGGTGATTGCAGACCAGTAAATTAACTTGGCACATTTTATATGGGATGGGACACAGATGTTGCAGGAGTATGGGGTTTCCCAAACCTCTCACCAGAAGCCAGGCACAGACATTTACATGAACAAGACAAGGATCAGACTGCACCCTTCTCAGTTAAGACAAGAAGGGGGAGGGATAGCTCAATGGTTTGAGCATTGGCCTGCTAAACCCACGGCTCTGAGCTCAATTCTTGAGGGGGCCATTTAGGGATCTGGGGCAAAAATCTGTCTGGGGATTGGTCCTGCTTTGAGCAGAGACCTGGAGTAGATGACATCCTGAGGTCCTTTCCAACCCTGCTATTCTATGACAAAGCACACACATGTGGTTATTTTGAGCAGATAGGTCAAGAGAAAAATTTAAACCCCACACCAGACAGTGAATCCTACAGGAGTCTACATTCTTTTGTGATGTCTTTTGCATGGGCCTATATGGCCCATAAAAGGTAAAGCTTTAAAACCTGCTAAAATTCCCTAATCCTTTTTATCCTTTACCTCCCACTGAATGCTCCCGCCCTCTGAGAGAGTCAAATCAACAGTTGTTCATTCTAGCCTTCCTCCACATTATAAGTATTAAACCAACTCAGCTCAAATTGTGACTATGGAGGATTTGGTGCTGTAAACTGTTCACAATGGATCCACATAGCAGAAGACCTGCAACAAAATTCAGTGAGTCAATTGTGATCTACACACAAAGGAGAGGCTAATTTTACTGGGCGAAATTATCTGCTGGTGCAAATGGATGCACTGGCACATTTACACTAGGTGAAAATGTGGCCTGTTTAGTGAATTAGTCACTCATCTTCTAAGATTATAATATAGTCTGATGACCTGATAAACAGAGAAGTTAAGGACCATAACTGGGAATAGAATCCAGGGGTCCCTAGCCTGATGTTCCAGCCACTGGACAACACTTTTCTTCTCACACCTGCAACTCTTGGAAGAGCTGGTGCATCTTAGCAAAAATGCAAGTTGGTCCATATTTTAAAAATTCAAAAAGCAGTATGGATCTGATTCTGAATTAATCTAAGGCCCCTTTACACTATGGCAGTGTAATGAAATGAATAAATGCAATTCATGCCCATCATGTATGAGGGAGGAATTGAAATAAGAACCAAGACATGTATATCAGACTGCTAAATGGAATCTATAACAGATATACTGATGTTTCAGGTTCTGAAACTTGACAGTGGTTGAGAAGAAAGAGTTGAAAGTAGATCATTTAATGCTTTTTTATACCTTCACGGAAACTAAGATGTCTTTTCTTCCCCCTTCTGGGTTATGTTCTATTATCTTCATGCAGTAACACTTTAAATTAATGACCTAGCTAATTAACATTGAATCCAAGCTGAAATTCTATAAAAGTACTTGTAACAACGACATGAATAACAGAGTGGTTCATCAGAATTAATGTTATGACAGTAGGTACCAAGAAAATGAACCATGATTAGGTCATTATTCTACATTGTCCTCCCTTCTGCATTTAGCTCTTCTAGACAGTAGTATTCCATGAGGAATAGGTATGTCATTGCTTCATGGCTTAAGATCTCACTGCCTCAGATACTTTGAATCCCAGAAAACAATAAGGAAATGCTACAAGATGGGACTTAGTTTTCACACAGACATTTTTATCACCACAGAATCAGATGCCTGAGGGTGGTAAAAGATGTCTGGGTACATATATCCCTCATTTCCTTGTCTAACATATTTGTGAAGAGAGTTGAGAGAACAACAGATTTTTCAGTCACCAGCAAATCCAAAAAAAAAAAGGGTTTGAGTCAAACCAAAAATCTAATTTTTGAACATGGCAGTGACTTAAATAATAATTCTAATAATAATTTCAGGTTGAAAAGAACATGGTTTGCCACAAAATTGTTTCATTTTTAAACTTTTTTTAATAAAATGAAAGGAAATTCCCAAACACATGATTTCAAATAAAAAATATGAAATGTTTCATTTACAACATGTCAAAATAAAATATTTCAATTCTTTTCAGAGTGAAACAATATGTTGAAAGCTACATGGATTCACAAAACGTTTCAGTGTTGTTGAATTTGCATTTTTCACCTCCAAAAGGTGTTGGTCCAAAAATTTTATTATTAATTATTTCTACTATGACAGTGCCTATGGTCTCAAGCATGGAGCGAGACCCCAATGTCCTATGCACTGTACAAACTTCTAATAAGAGACAGTTTCTGCCTGGAATAGCTCACAGTCTCAATAGACAAATGGTGAGAGGGAAAACAAAGGTACAAAGATATCAAGTGACTTGCCTACAATCACTCAACAGGGAGTTCTAGGAATAGAACTAATGTCGTCTGCCTCCTGATCCAATATTTCATCCAGTACAGTGTGCTGCCTACTCGTGAGTTCCTTGTAGGAATGAAAGGAGAACTCCCTGGGTTCTCTGAGTCTGCTAGGAAAAGAAGGCATGTAAAGATGACTGTGTTTTGTGATGTGAACAGTGGATACTAGACCAGGGACCCACGCTTTCTTTGCCGGCATGGTGAAATTTTAACATTTTAGGTGGTTTTTTTGAGGCAAGTAGGACCAATCCAAGCCTCAAAGTGCTCTAAAATTATCATACTGTGCGATCTGATGGACTGAGCGAGATGCAGTTCAGCAGGTCCATAAACATCTAAGGACATCCATTAAAATAACCCTTCCCACAACACATATCAGGGCAACACCACCAACAAGATGTTTGGAGAGTCATCAAAGCAAACTCATTAACTTGTAAATCCTTCTTTTGCCAGAACTTTCTACTTGCACAAAACTGAACACCCTTGCCCACCCCGCCCCTCCTCCCAGGCTCTGCACCCCGCTCACTCCATCCCCCCCGCCTTCTGTTACTTGCTTTCCCCACCCTCACTCACACAATCATTTTCACCGGGCTGGCTCAGGGGGTTGGGGCGCAGGGGTGTGTGTGCAGGCTCCAGCTGGGGGTGCAGGCTTTGGGGAAAGGCCAGGAAGGAGGGGTTTGGGGTACAGGAGGGGGCTTCAGGCTTATGGGGGGTGTAACTGAGGGGTTCAGAGTATGGGAAGGAGCTCCAGGCTGAGGCAGGGAGTTGGGGTGTAAGATAGGGTATGGGCTCTGGGCTGGAGGTGCAGGTTCTGGGATGGGGCCAGAAACGAGGGGTTCAGTGTGTGGGAGGGAGCTCTGGGCTTGGGAAGGGGGTTGGGGTGCAGGGGAGGGATGAGGGCTCCAGCTGGGTCTGTGGGCTCTTGTGTGGGGCTGGGAATGAGGGATTTGGGATGCAGGAGGGTGCTCCAGGCTGGGATCGAGCAGTTCAGATGGCAGAAGGGGTATCAGGGTTGAGGTAGGGGGGATGGGGTGCGGGAGTGGGTCAGGCTCTGTGGGGTGCTTACCTCAAGCAGCTCCCGGAAGCAGTGGCATGTCCCCCATCCAGCTCCTACATGGAGGCATGGCCAGGCAGCTCTGCATGCTGCCCCGTTTGAAGGCACTGCCCCCACAGCTCCCATTGGCCGCGGTTCCCGGCCAATGGGAGCTGCAGTGCCAGCACTTGGGGCAGGGGCAGCACGTGGAGCCCCCAGTCTGCCCCTATGCATAGGAGCTGGAGCGGGGATATGCTGCTGCTTCTGGGAGCCACACAGAGCCACTGCAGGCAGGGAGCCTGCCTTCGCCCTGCTGTGCCACCAACTGGACTTTTAACAGCTGCTGACCGGAACTGCCAGGGTCATTTTTTGACCAGGTGGTCCGGTCAAACACCAGACATCAGGCAAGCCTAACCCCAGAGCTGCTCACTTACTGTTCCCCACTTTTTTAGCCTTTATTTAAAGTGTAAGGGCCAGATGGGGCAAGACTTCATATCACAGTGTATACTCACCACTGGGCACCTTCTTTTGGCTGCCTTTGAGGATTAGATCCACTCAGGTCTGATGGCCCATCCCCCCACTTCCACAGGTTGCACATATCACACACACACATACACCCCACCCCTTCCAGAACTCACTGTGACTCAGCCTTCTGGTCATCTCACTATGTAGTTGTCCCCTTCAGGGGTATCAAATTCCCACTGGATTGATTTTCCTCATGCTTTTCCAGTCCAAGACCAGGTTCTGTGCCATTTTCCTGGATGCTGGTAGGGGACCCTGGGCCCACCCACTACTCCAGGTTCCAGTCCAGGGACCCTATGTTCAGCAACTATGATCTGCTTGCTCCCAGATCCTATTGCTATTTCCCAGGACTCCTTCTTACCTCCCTCTTTTATCCCCTATGCCCCCCACCCCTTCTGGATTTTCCTGTCCAGACTCCCTCTTCCCAGGGAGGGACTGCAGACTACGTCTCCTGCAGC
This sequence comes from Gopherus flavomarginatus, assembly GCF_025201925.1. NCBI lineage: Eukaryota > Metazoa > Chordata > Testudines > Testudinidae > Gopherus > Gopherus flavomarginatus. The sequence continues at coordinate 133,268,089 of NC_066622.1, forward strand.
CCTCTTTTCTCTCTCTCTCTCTCCTTTTTCTGGCAAAGCAGGCTTGATAATAGTCCATCGCTGCCAACAGCTATAATTCCACAATACTTATTGATTTATAACCTCACACTCTTTCCTGTGACTTTCAGGTAACGTAACAGCACTATTTAAATAACACTCCATTTCCCTGATGTTTTTACTAAATAACAATGTAATGTAAATTTTTTCTAACCTTAAGATGTTTGAATGCCTCAAAAAGCTTTTCTCTTTCTTTGTCAAAACCCTTACATGCCCATAAATGGTAACGAATTGTTTCTTCCACCTCACAGAGTGCACACAGGCCATCTTTGTGTCTATTTATTCAAAAAAGATTTTTGGTTAAGCTACACTGACCAGTTAGGACGCCAAACAAAAGCACTTCCTTCATCCTATCCAGGCCTTGAAGTATGTCGTAATCCTCAACTCTAGGGCTTAATTAAAAAAAAAACTTATTCTTTTTTCATTAATCCAGATTTGATGCCCTTTCTCTCTTAAATTCAACCTTTTTCTGTTCTCAACTTGCTGGCTTTGTAGAAGCTCAGCATATCCCTGCCCAGATAGGCTTCATCATCAGTTCAAGCCCTGGATCTCCCCAAGGTGCAGCCTATTGGGTTAACTGACCAAATTAACCTGCAACCTATCACAGTTCATCTTATGTAAATCATCGTAGCTCTGGTGGCTTCACTGGAGCTATGTACATTTACCACCACTGAGAACCTGGTCCTTTCAGCACTATACACATAATACATATAATAAATAATAATAATAATAAAATAATTAATAGTTAGTGTGACATTCCCCTCTGGTGTTATATGGACCAGTGATCTGCTAGGTCACTCCACTCCTTGACTCTGGGAGCCAGCCTTACCCTGCTCTGCTGTGAGAACCCCCACTCCTGGACCGTTCACACACAGCCTGTGGCATGTAAGCTGCTTCTTGGATTGTGCAACTGAACTACACTAGCCAATATCTTTGGTCCCAGAAACAACTCTAGGAACTTCCATCTTGCAATGTCCAGTTATGCCCGCTGGACACTGCAAGCTTATATGAGTTCATCATTTTAACAAAGTAATTGATATGTACCAGGCTTGCTATCTCAAGGGGGTCTCTGACATGCTTTAAACCAAATGCACCAAATTTATTGACTATAAAAGATAGATTTTGAGTGATTATAAGTCAAAACACAGGAAGTTGGATTTGGTCAAATGAAACAAAAGCAAAACGCATTCTAAGCTGATCTTAACACTTCCAGTGCCCTTACAAACTCAGATGCTTTTCGCCACAGGCTGGCTGGTTGCCCTTCAGCCAGGCTCTCCCCTTTGATCAGCTCTTCAGTCTCTTGGTGGTGATGTCTGTACATGAAGGTGGAAGAGAGAGGAAGAGCATGGCAAACTTCTCTCCCTTTTATCATGTCCTTTCTTCCCTCTTGGTTTTGTCCCCCTCCCTCCCCTTCAGAATCAGATGAGCATTACCTCATCACAGTCCCAAATTGACCAAAGGAAGGGGAGTGACTCACTCGAGAGTCCAACAGATCCTTTGTTGTTGCCTAGGCCAGTATCCTTTGTTCCTGTGAGGCTGGGTTGGGTTTGTCCCATACATGCCCTGATGAGGTGTGAACTGCCCCTCTGCTTCCGGAGAGTTTTTGCCTGGGCTTGCTTTAAACCATGAGGACACGTTTTCAGCCTCATAACTATATACATGAAATTACAACCTATAACATTACTATAACAATGATTACTATAAAATTACCTTAACAACTATGCTCAGTATATCATGAGCCTTCCGAAGACATTCAACATGACAAACTTTGCATTAGATACCACAGAATCATATTAGAAGGATGAACATGGGGGTGTAGGGTGTTCCTCCATTGTACAGAGTGTCACAGTTAGCATTTATAGGGTGCTTTAAATGTTCAATGTGCATACAAGTATTAATAATTAAGGTACTATTATACACCAAGGCAGAGGAAATTCACCAACTAAATATTAGTCCTTAGTGTAATGACATTGCAAAAAGGCCAGTGTATTTCATTTGTACAATCTACAGACAAAAGGGCTCTGGTGATCAATACAGCATAGATTTAGCATCACTAGATAAACCAGATATCAGGAATCAGGGCCTGCAACAGAGCTAGTCTCCAGCCAGCCTCTCCTGAATAGCTAGCCTGCAGCAAGCTGCCTGATCGGCCATGCCATCGGATTGACTGAAGGGGCGAGTCTGACATACCATGGTACCATTCAGTGAGGGGGCTGTGTCACCCCTGCCCTGCCACCTTGGGTGCTTAACAATACCACCTGTGCTGCACATAAACAGCCTTTCTGAATACAACCCACACTCTGAGTGTCTGTGTGTAACTGCAGTCTGCCAGCCGCACTTGGGTTACACTGTTTTTTACCAGCCGGGGTTACTTCTGCAGAGTGACCCCAGCACACTGCCAGTTTCATATTTCCACCCCAAATTGTATGTCTGGTACTGCCCAGCCCTCCCCATGATGGTTCAAATGTATTAAGTCCATCATTCCTTTAAGGGAATAATGTACACACTAGCTTGTTATCTCAAATAAGTGACAAACAGTCCTGTGACACCTTATAGACAGACCCAGATGTGTACCCAGAAGCCTCCTGCTGCAAGACAAGCCCAAGAAAGAAACCAGCAGAACTCCACTGGCCATCACATACAGTCCCCAGCTAAAACCCCTCCGTGCATCATCAGGGATCTACAACCCATCCTGGACAATAATCCCTCACTTTCACAGGCCTTGGGTGGCAGGCCAGTCCTCGCCCACAGACAACCTGCCAACTTGAAGCATATTCTCACCAGTAACTGCACACTGCACCATAGTAACTCTAACTCAGGAACCAATCCATGGAAAAAACCTCAATGCCAACTCTCCCCGCATATCTACACCAGCGACACCATCACAGGACCTAACCATATCAGCCACAACATCACCGGTTCATTCACTTGCACATCCACCAATGCAATATACGCCATCATGTGCCAGCGATACCCCTCTGCTATGTACATCGGCCAAACTGGACAATCCCTACATAAAAGGATAAATGGACACAAGTCAGATATTAGGAATGGCAAAGTACAAACGAGAACACTTCAACCTCCCTGGACACGTGGTAGCAAATTTAAAGGTAGCCATCCTATTGCAGGGAAACTTCAGGACCAGACTCCAAAGAGAAACTGCTGAACTTCAGTTCATTTGCAAATTTGACACTATCAGCTCGGGATTAAACAAAGACTGTGAATGGTTTGCCAACTACAAAAGCAGTTTCTCCTCCCTAGGTATTCAAACCTCAACTGCTAGAAGAGGGCCTCATCCTCCCTGATTGAACTAACCTCATTATCTCTAGACTGATTCTTGCCTGTATATTTATACCTGCCTCTGGAAATTTCCACCACATGTGTCTGACAAAGTGGGCATTCATCCACAAAAGCTCGTGCCCCAATACTTCTGTTAGTCTGTAAGGTGCCACAGAACTCTTTGTCGCTTTTTACAGATTCAGACTAACACAGCTACCTCTCTTATACTTATCTCAAATAGTTATCCAGGCACTTTAACTTAAACACACTGGATTACATAAAACATTAAAACAAATTTATTAACTACGAAGAGATAGATGTTAAGTGAATCAGAGCCGGGCGCTAGGCATAAGCAGACTAACCAATTGCTTAGAGTGAGGAGAAGCTCAGGGGGGGCCCCCTATTCACTTTTCTAGAATGTCGGGGGGGGGCAGCAAAAATAGTCTTGCTTAGGACCCCCAGTAAGCTAGTACCACCAGTGAATGAGTACAAAGTAATGAGGCATTAAAGTCAGAAATGGTTAAAAGGAAAATAAAGAGAAGACACCTACTAGTACCTGACAAATTATATTAAATTCAAGCAAAGTTTCTCACCACCTGTTTCTAGCAGCATTACTGACCAAACACTTCAGATCAGGACCCCTTGTTCCTGCTGCTCTTCACTTGCACCCAACCTTGCCATGGTCCTGCCCCTGCCTTGAACCCCTTCTTGAGCCAGTTCTGGTGTGTCCCTTGGCTCCAGGTACTGACCCTAGTCTCTGGTTCCAATGCCTGGTTCCCAATGCCTGCTCTGACCACTAGGGTAGACTGCCCTCATCCTGGTTGCCTGACACCAGGCGCTTAATAATTCTTCACTAAACAGCCCTGGATGGACTAGGCTGAACATAGCACTCACCTCTGCAATACAAGGAAGATCAGCCAGAATGGTACAAAGCTTACAGGAGAATATACATGAGGAGAGACTGAGGGAGCTAAATCTGTATGGCGTGGAGGACTTGAGGGGGACATGATCACAGTCTATAAATACCTTCATATCAACAACATCAATGCAGGAAATGAATTGTGCACATCTTTAGAAGATGGTGGGAAAGAGACGCAATGGCCTGGAGCTGAGTAATGAAAAGTTTAGGCTAGACAATAGGAGAAGTTCTTAGGGGAGGAAAACTATAAAGACACCTTCATCGCAGGGATATTAAGGGACTGGATATACACCATGTTCTCAATAGTAGTAGATTCGTGTCATTTCATTGACTTTAATGGAGCTATTCTGACTTACACCACTGGAGGATCTGATGTACAACCTCCAGTAAAGTCACTGGAGCTACAATGGTCTACATCAGCTGAGAATATGGGCCAGTAAGTAACTCAGTGGAGCTTCCCTGATTCACACCAGCTGAGGATTTATCCCAGTAACTCTACTGAAGTCCATGGAACAACCCAGATTTACATCAACTGAGAATCTACCCCACCACTGGTGGGTGGTGTAGGATGCAATTAATAAGCCGTGAACTTTCCTCTGTTAGCCTGAGGCTGACCTTTTACCATCTTTGCAGAGCAATGTCTCCTTTTGTCGTTTTTCCACTGGTTGAGGGGAACAGCTTGTCAATATCGTCTGGGCTGAATCTGGGAAGCTGGAAGAGTGCAGCAAAATTTACCTATGTTTTTGTATTTAGGTTTTCCTCCTGTGCATAGACCATGACACTTTCCCCCATTATCTACTGGAGAGGCATGCAGATGAAAAAAGCTAATGTGTGAACTTACCCACAATAGCCCTAAAGCCACACTTAACTCTCTAAATACGTAACATGGCTCAACTCTCTCTTGCCATTGTCCATTTCAAAACCAAAATAATGTGTTGTCCCTTTAAGGACTTGTCTCTGGCAGTGACTGTTGTTAACTAGTTACAATAAGGAACTAAATTCAGGCTATTTTAAATAAGCAATTGAGTTGCACAGTGTGGTCTAACGGGGAGGACGCTGGACTGGAATCCAAAAGGCTGCTTTTGTCATCCCAGCTGTGCCGCTGACACCCTGTATGATGGTGGCAATTCATTTAACGGGTCCATGCCTCCATTTACCCGTCTGTACAATGGGGATTTGAAATACTTCTGTACCTCAGAAGGGGAGGAACAGCTTTGATAAATCATTCATGTTCATAAAAAATACTATAAAATCCTCAAAAAATAATATTGTCAATTGCAAAACACATTCCTGCAGGTGTCCAATGAATATGCCACAGCAAATGGCTATGCTATACATTCTTGGCATATTACGTATGTAAGATGATGTGCAGAGACCAAATATTTTGTGAGAAATCTCTCTTTAGTAAAGTCTATTAATTTTTTGAAAATGCTTCTGGGATGACATACAGAGGAAGCAGCCAATTTGCAGCTCTCTGTTCTAACAATAGAATGTCTTTGTCTTTGTTTCTTGCTGGATTGCCAAAGACAATGGGAGCTCGTACTGTGATTTAACTTACAAAAATCCGACGCTCACTAGGATAGAGAATGGCAGAGTTGTTCCAAGAAGTATATACACGCTTGTAGAAATACATGTCAAAAAGCACCTTCAAATTGCCAGCTTAGAAATATGCTAAATGTGCTGCTTGCAGCCTCATAAATAGTCTGGTTGCCTTAAGAAAGAAAAGAAAAAGGAGAAAAAAAGAACAGGGGGGAGACTCCTTGTGCTGATTTAAAAAAATTATTTCAAAAATGGTTAGGAGCCCTATGCCTAGCTGATGCAAATTGGCAGAGCTCCATTGCCTTCAAAGGGCATTGACTTCAATGGAGCTACCCTAGTTTACATCGGATAAATGGTACAATGGACTTTGGCAGCATGTCTCTATCTTTGCACCCCTGCTTTTCAGTTTTATCCTGGGAGTAGGCACTGAACACCCTGACCCTTGAGCTTAGCACCTTGCAGGCCTGAGCCCCTAAATGCTGAACTGAAATGACAATGTTAATTAATTGGAGGGCATACCCATACAAAAAGCACACCCAACATTTTCTGCCACTAGCCATGGGTTCAGAATGTTCCTTTGGGGCACATGGAGTTTCCGTTGCCTTCTGCCTCTCTGCTACAGTGCATGGCAACCCATGTTTGATGGAAGCCACATCCGTGAATGTAAGCCAGGCCAAGATGCTAAGAGGAGATGAATCCACGTGCTGTGGACAACAGACACCATTGCTTTGTACAACACCACCTGGGAGGTCACCCTTGTCCTTTGGCTTCAAATACTTGTCATGTTAATGAAAGGAGAAAGCTCCCAGTTAAAAGTAGCAGCAGGTCTCTTGTCAACTTTGTTGTCCACCCATTGGGGTGTCAATGTCACATATATACATGCACATGGTACAGGGTGTGAGGATCAAAGTCTGCTCAGCAACTGACATTTAAAGTTTCGTTAGTGATTGTGGACCAGAGTCAAGTGACTTAACTTGACTTAACAAGACTACAGTTGCCTTCAGCGGGCTTTGGGTCGCACACCAGAGAATTAAAGAAAACATTACTAAAATGGCTTCTATATTTCCAAAGCTTTATTTCACTCATTTTCAGGGTGAGGGAGGAAGGAAGAGCTGTGTCAGTTTATAGGGCTTACAAATATTTGTTAAGGTATATGTAAACCACACACCTCCTGGGTATGGTGTTCTGTCCCTCTAATGGCACTGAGACCACTTAGAGATTAATGAGTTTGCTCTACAAACTTAGCTAAGAGCCATGTGGCTTTCAGCTCATGAAGTAGAGGCTCATGCACTTGGCTCCTCCCAGATTCAATCCCACTTGCCGATGCCTGGGGTCTGTCAACATTACATATAGAAGCGCACAATCTTTTTTAGTTCAGTGCAGTATCTCCAGCCATGGAATGTTTCATATCACAGTCAGCCTAACTCTGAAAGAAATTAGTGTGTAGGAAGACTGTCTAATGCGAGAAAAGTTAATTCTCCAGAGGTAGAAATCAGATAAAGAAATGTAAATTGCTGGTTGGTACAGTATATACAGCCTTGCCTTTTAAAAATCTTTCCTGTAAAAAGAGATGACCTGTATTTACAGGAACTCAGCATTGTTAGATGCAAGACAAAAAAGATTTTTTGCAAGGTTAAGTCTGTAGGCCTAAGTGACTGTGTCTGTCCTGAAAAGATAATGTTTCTGCCACATAAAGAAGTCCTGTAACACATTATTTTGGCTTGAACTGTGTAGGAGATTGGCCATATTTTGTCTGATTCCAGGTAGAGCAAATTACATTAGCCCAGCCTAGTGGTGATAACCATGTGGCCCACCATGGCCAGGTCACTGTTAGAAGGGAATGGGTACACCACTGTTGACTCCTACTGGATGGAGTCAAGACTGACATTGGCCTGTTTCTGCTCACAGTGGGGGTGAATCTCCTGTAGTTCAACTGATAGGAGGCCAGTGATTTTGGAGCAGACAGGTCTAAATTCTAACCCCGCTACTGATGCAAAGCTCCAAGTTGCCTTCATGAGTAGTCCTATGTGGCTATGGATATGTTATACCTAATTTTTCTGTTCCCTAGTTTACCCATCTGTAATGGAGGGATGATAATGCTTTCCACATAGGGTGTTCGGAGACTTGGTGTTTGTAAAGTTCCACATGACCTTTGGTGCTATTGAGTTGTTTTAAAAAGTGCTGCTGCAAGTGTAAACGGGCACTGTTATTCAGATCTCTTAGAATCATAGAATCATAGAATATCAGGGTTGGAAGGGACCTCAGGAGGTCATCTAGTCCAACCCCCTGCTCAAAGCAGGACCAATCCCCAACTAAATCATCCCAGCCAGGGCTTTGTCAAGCCTGACCTTAAAAACCTCTAAGGAAAGAGATTCCACCACCTCCCTAGGTAACCCATTCCAGTGCTTCACCACCCTCCTAGTGAAATAGTGTTTCCTAATATCCAATCTAAACCTCCCCCACTGCGTTGGTATTGTTTGGCTGTGCTGCATCTCTGTGTATACCAGTATCACGCAACAACCTTCCCAGTGGCTATGCTCCCAGTGTTGTCAGGGTAAGTGTCACTTCAAGAAATCGTTGCTTGCTGGTTCTTTACTATGACTTCTCTGACCTGTCTGAAAATATCTCCAAACTGTCGTTCAGAAGTTTGGGTCTGGCCAAAGATTTGCTTGTCTCAGCAACAGCCAATGTCATCGTGACTCGAACAGGTCCACCAAGACAATATTATACTCAAATGTCTTTTCCTGACATGTGTACTATGAATGAAGTATTTTACTTCTAGATCACTTGAGGGGCTTTTAATCTTGCAGAGACAGGGAAGAAGCCCCTGCTGGCTTCAGGAGATGAAACCCTGGGTCTGAAGTTATGCACAGCATGTTCTTTGGGCTCTTGTATTATTTCCCTTGGCTGTTTGGATTGTTTAACTCTGTAAGGGCCTGGATTAGTCTTCCTTGTCAGTCCAGGATCTGGATTGGTGATTAGTATGGAAAAGCCAAGACAAGAAGGGATTGTGTCCTTTGTGAACAAGAGATAAGAGAGGTCTGTCATCATAGCAATAACCAATGGCAGGAACTGGTGCCTCTTAGTGCTGACGAATAAAGCTGTGTGGGAATTTAATTTTTGGTTTGTAGGGAATTTCTCAATACTGATTTTTTTTTCCATTCTGGCATGGAACAAAAACAAAGTTGTGACATTTCTTGCAAACTGAATTTCCAAAATATGCCCAGCGACTTTGGGTTGATCCATATGTTTCATTCTAATTTTATTTTTAATTTTAAATTGTATAGTATAATAAAAAAATCAAATGAAATGTTATGATGGGGTGCCTGCCCCACACTGGGCTCTAAGGGGTTAATAGAGCCCTGGGGAGGTTGCACAGGAGGCAGCCAATCAGAGAAGGGCTGAGGGGAGCAGCCAATCAGGGCCCAGCAGGCCCCTATAAGAAGAGCTGCAGGGCAGAGCAGCTTCACTCCCTCAAGCTCAAGGAGGGAGGAGGACTGGCTGCCTTGCAGGCTGATGGCAGCAAGCACCCTGGACAGAGCAGTGCTGCAGGCAGAGACCCAGGGAGCTAAAGGCAGCTCCTGGAGGCTGCAGGGATTGGCAGGCTGTGGCCCAGGCAAAGAGGGTTCTTGGGCCATGGGGAAGTGGCACAGGAAAATATATTGAGGACTAAGAGGGGCGCAGCAAGCAGTGGCCTTCTATAGGGTCCCTGAGGTGGAACCCAGAGTAGTGGGCAGGCCTGGGGTCGCATTCCCCTCTCTCCCCTCTCACTTGCCAATGGAGAAGTGGCTAAACAATAGACTGCAGTGGCCACTGAGAGAAGTGGCTGGACAGGGATTGCTGAAGGGATATGTCACTGAAGAGGACACTGCAGTCCTTGGAGGAGCAGACAAAGTGATGGGCAGAGCACCAACAGAGCAAGGCACACTGGCTGCCAAAGCTAATTCCTGTATCGACCACCAGGAGGCACCAGAGCGGTGAGCAAACTCGTTTCCACCTTACCGAAGCGCTTTCTTTCCATTTTCATTTCAAAACAAACTTTTTGACCAAAGGGGACACGTTTTCATAAAATGTTTGGTTTTAATCAAATTGGCATTTTCCGATGGAAAAATTCTGACCAGCTCTTCTGGGAATGAAGGATCAAATGTGAAAATATGGATAGCAGTACTAATCCTCCATTGTTTGCAGCTCTTCCAGCTGGGTGCTGGAGGTGACAATGGAAAAGCTACTCCCTCTCGCATGTAATATGCAGTGTTCTAGTGGCTAGATCATCCAGTGGCAGCAATAGCAGGCAAGATAAGTATGTCTGTAAATGCTGCTGCAGATTGAATCAGAGATGGGGACAACCTATGGGGTCATCTTGTCCTCTACCCCCCCTACACTGAAGGACTGTCCCATCCCACGCTTTTTCAGTGACTCGAATGAGGGGGCTTCTACCGCTTCCTTTGGGAAACTAATAGACCTCTCTGAGTCTATGAGACTCTGAGTCTTCTGAATGGCAGGCGAGAGATCACTTGATCATTACCTGTTAGGTTCACTCCCTCTAGGGCACCTGGCATTGGCCACTGTCGGTAGACAGGATACCTAGCTGAATGGACCTTTGGTCTGACCCAGTGTGGCCGTTCTTACGTTCTTATGTTAGGTACTTATGAGTCATTTAATTGAATCATGGAAATTAGTTCATCTAGTCTGTTCCCCTCTCTGGCACAACATTACCCCACACCGCAGCTTTCTTAGTGGTTTGTCCCCTCTCGTTTTGTATGTCTTGACCAAAGGTCAACCAACACTTCCCTTTGGAGACTAGATCATAGGCTAAGAAGTTACAGTTAAACAGAAGCAGGAAGTGGTCAGAATCTTGGCCCCACTAGGGACTGAACCAGGAGCTTCTAAAGCTGAAATTATGAGCTACTACAACTTGAGTTTAAAGAGCCAGGCTTTGTGGTGGGTGGCTGCAACAACCTCACACCCTCTGTGAGCTGGGCGCAGTGTGGGGACACTTAATACACACAGGCCAGTGGATTACAATTACCTTGAGGTATCACTCCAAGCTACAGTATGGAATATTTGTGGTTTCGAATTATAGATTTTTATTGCTGACCTAAAGTTTGCTTAGCCTCACAGTAACTCAATAAATAACCCATGTCACCACCGTGTCTTAACTCGGGCCTGCTGCTCATTCATGAAAAAGAGTCAGGACTGGTTCATCCTTTCTTTGAGCATAAGAAAAACTGGTACCTATAACGATTAGATAGAAAACTCTGAGAATTCAACTGTGATGCTGGCAGACCAGGTGCCAGCTCATGCCAAGGTCCCCATATCTCAGCAGAACACTGACAAACACATGGCAGAAGGCAGTCTGGCTCACCTGCGTGTTAGTAGGTTTTCGAATTATGAGAATGTGTTTAGTGTTTAGGCTTTGTTGAATGTGTGTGAGTTGCTGCATGTATTGATCTCAGTTACATATCTGTAATCCATATTATAAGGTCATATTTGAATGCTGGTATTGTAAGCCTCTGTAACTGTGTGTCACCAGAGAGGAGAGAGACATGAACTAGTGTGAAGTGCCAATCTCTAACTGAAGGAGTCATGTCCTGCCCAAAAGGGAAAGTCTATGGACATCAGATGGACTATTGCGGAACATTAAAGAGAACAAAAGGCTTTGTTGTTCTTCCCCCTCATGAAGACAAGTCATGTGTAGGCCCCCTCCCCTGTTCACTGGCCCCAGTATGAGGCTGTTCCAGATGGGGGAAGCCTGCCTTGAGATTTTTTACACAGCTTTGGGAAACTGGGCCTGAGGCTCCTTTGTGTACTCTGCATTGTGTGTTCACCTCAGACCAGACCCACTCAGACAAACCACCAGAAACAAGGCTTTATTCTGTAAAGAACATAGAACAGGATTACAGTCCAGCAGCCTCCTCTCTGCTTGCCTGCTACAAAAGTATAAGATTTGCCTACAAGCCAATTGTCTTTGGTGTGAGATCTAAAGTGCAATTGACCTGGGGTAAGTAACTGATTTGGGGGGGATTGGGAGTAACCTGAATATTGCTGTGATTCTTGGTGGGAGAGACCATCTGTCACAAAGGTAGGCTCTCACCAAGGTGGCAAGACAGGTTGGAGTCCCCAGGGGGCCTGTCTGTGAGTCCATGTTAAGGCTGTTCTAGAGCCTCAGGAGTTTTAATTCGTTGGTGAAATTAGGGTGACCAGACAGCAAATGTGAAAAATCGGGACAGGAGTGGGGGGTAATAGCAGCCTATATAAGAAAAAGACCCAAAAATTGGGACTGTCCCTATAAAATCGGGACATCTGGCCACCCTAGGTGAAATCTAAGTATAGAACTCACAACCAATTTCAGGTTTGTGCTCTGTTTCCTAATAGCCCACCCGGAGGCTAGTACTCACGCTTTTGCGTCGCTGTAGCTTGACATCAACTTTGCACCGCCAGTAGTCAGCAGTGATTACTGGGCCCATTTCTACATGCCTGGAGACAAGAAACTGAGAAAGATACAATACAAATGGTGTAGAAATATGCACCTTCTGGGATAGATATTTGAGTCCAAAAGGCACATCAAACGATTAATTGCAAACCTCACACCTTTATGATGAACTTTGCTTAGAATATGGGTGTTATGAACAGAAGAACCCTGCTAACAAAGGCGTTAGTGGAGCCATTATAACTGCTTGATTTCATTAGCCAACAGTACAAACAGCCAGCAATAATGTTTGTTTGAAATAAGACCAGGTCTCCAAGAAGTTCTGTTATCTTGAAGGCTGCTGCTTGGCTAATTAAGACCTTTTGGCTTCAGCCTGGATGCAAGATGTGTGAGTAACCGCTATAAGTGCTTTGTTCTGTGAGAAGTAACCTTGCTTGCTCTCTGCAGCTGGTCACACAATGTCTTGTTATGTTTTAGCTGGGGGACATGAGTTTGGGGCCATGTTTTTGGATCTGAAGAGCACAGTTGGTGCCGTCTACTCCTATAAGCTCTGCACTAAATTATACAGTGTCCCAGATGTGTGTGTTCCTGCAATTTAGTGGCCTGAGTCTTTTAATTATGGCCTTGGAAATAGACGACTGAAGGGTAAATGCAGCTGAAATTGGCGTGGCCGTAGGGATCAGTTCTCGGAATGTTTCTTTGTTTGTTCACTTCTGTGTTCTGGGAGCGGTTTTGCAATTAGAGAGCTCTTTCTGTATGGAACAAGTCTCTTTGTTCCCACAGGTCCCTGCCATGAGGAAGATGAAGTAGCCATCCTAATGAGTGGCTTGGTTTTTAAAAGAATTTAAGGGAAAAAATAAACAAGCTTAACCCTCAACTCTCTCACTAGACTCTGGTGTCCTCAGGGCCGGATTTACACCTTATGCGCCCCTAGGCACAGCACATTCAGCACTCCCCAGGCCTACGGCTGACCTTCATGGTTTCTGTAAAAAATTAATGAGAAGAAACTTAAACACAGACTTCCCGGGAGGGCACGAGACCCTCCATCACTCACGGCACTCCTAGCTCAAGCCGGGACACAGCTCACCCACTCCAGGCGAGGGGCAAGGGGGGGGACTGTTCCTCTTCCCAAGGCGAGCGGTCCCCGGGTGTCTTCCATCCCTCCCGCAGCCCGGCACGACAGCCGCGCTCTGGCTCTACCCATGTAAGTGAATGGGGTGTCGGCCACGTCCCGCCCGCTTCCTCCCCAGCATGGGGGAGAGGCAGTGGGATGGCCAAGATTGGGAAGGGGCTGGTACGCTCCCAGCACCTTCAGCAACCAACCCCCACCGGACGCGGCTCACAGTGCCCCCGAGTGGGCTGACTTGGATGCTCACCCTGCTCCAGGCACACACGCTGGGCGGCCACCAACCTGCACCAGGAGCCCGGCTGCCCACAGGGGAACTATATGTATTAACTTTTTAACTTTTAGGCACCCCTAGATTGCCAGCACTCCTAGGCATGAGCCTACTTGCCTAATTAGAAATCCGGCCCTGGCTGTCCTTAAAGTAGCGAGAGCAGAGCAGTGAGACAGGGTTGTGATCCTGATTGTGGTTCTGACACTGATTCATTGTGATAGAGCCTCAGCTAGTGTAAACTGCCATTGCTTCATTAGGGTCGCCAGAGTGATGACTGTATACACCAGCTGAGCAGACACTGCCCTGTGTCAGCTGCTCCCTGCCCTCTGTAAAACGAGTATAATGATACTTATCTGCCTCCTGGGCAGGAATTGTGAGGGTTTAATGAATGTTTGCAAAGCAAAGGTGTAGGTTGGTTTCATTCGTGTCTCACAGAACGGTGCTACCTTGACAGCCCTAGAGAATGTGGTAGAACCCAATGAGAGTTGGGTGCCTTCTTTAGCACCTAAGGAATTGCTCTTCACGTCCTTTGATAGTCACAGAACTAGTGCAGTGTAGGTGAAGGTTGGGTGAGCATACCCCACATTGTTCCACCTGACTGCCTCATTCCAGAAGGGCGTTCATGGCCCATATCCATGAATTACTGAGCACGTCGAGTTAGCTCCCCTGCTGGCAAACTTTGGTGGGTGTGAATTCACAACCTGGATAACTCACATTCACTAGGAACTTAGCTGAGTCCACAGATTTGTTTCATATGAGTCCACGAAAGAACCAATCGAAAAGCAATGATTCTTTGCGACTCTTCCTCCTTCTCTGGCTATGTGAACTTGGTGGCTTAGACTTGGCCTTCTCCCTCCTCCAGGTCACAACTAGTCCATTCCCTGTAACTATGTTTCAGAAAATGATCTGGGCATATTTTATGAAAATCGCATCTAGCTACTGATACAGCTGTCACATTCGGCATTGACGTGCTTCACTGCGTACTTACCTTGTACAGCACTGTAACTGGTTTGTCCTGTTATGTGTATTGTGTGATGGTTTCAGGTTCTCCGTAGGAAAAAGATCTCATCATTAATAAGCTGTCAAGCTTAACTGGGGCATCAGGTACATGTACCATTAAGAAATAAACAAAGAACTCTTCCTCGTGACTTAAGTATCACTATACCGTGTTATGTGAAAGACGAAGTACTCCAGTGAATTTAGGCTGTATTAGCCTGGCATTTGGAGTTCAAGGCCTGGCTCTCACTGTGGAAGTTTGAAGAACTATCCATTTCATTATCCCATATAAAACTTCTCTATACCAATGACAGTAGCAGACCACATCTGTACAGGGCCCTTCCCATGAGAATCACAGTACAACAGAGTATTGATGCCTTGTATGTCAGAAGGGCTTACAAGCCCCCAGGAGCGGTGGCACCAGGTGTGGATTGAGAAGGCCAATAGCACCCTGCCAATAGCAATATCAAGGGGGTGGAACGATGTTTCCAACCCCACAACATCTTGCAGAGGTGAAAGCAGGACCTGGAGAAGAAGTGGGAGCAGCTGTCATAGGAAGCAAAATCAGATCAGCCGCCAGGGAGCAGGTAGGACTCCCTAGCTCAGCCTGATCCCACCTTCCAGCCACTGATGGTTCCAGAGAGACCCCTGGCCTGGGGGAGGAGCAGAAGCATGTGCATCAGCTGTCAGGGTGGGGTGGGGGGACAGAACAAGGCACTGGCATGTAGGCCTTCAGCACACAGGGAGCCACCTGCCAAGGGTTGGGGAAGAGGTTCATGGGTCACCAGCTGCCAAGGAATTGTCATAGGAATGACAGGAGGAACTACTAGGATTTCCCTTCTCAGGCAGGAACTGGTTCCCCCTCTGAGTCTCAATAGCTCCCCTCCTTGCCCCTTCTGTCCCTCCGCCCCATATTCCTAGGGACCTTCCGCCCCACCCCGCAAGCACAAATGAGACTGGGGCCACGTTGTGCTTAGTGTTATACAAACACATGGGGAAAGAACGTCCCTGCTCCAAAAAGAGTATAAACATCACTAGGGCCAGGAAGGATAAGCCTGTAGATAAAGGAGCTGACTGAGGCTTCAGAAGAGCTGGTTTCAATGCCCAGATTTCATCAATCTGTCCCTTAGTGAGCCCTCTTTCAAATCCAAGGCATAGATTAAAGCCAGAAGGGACCATTACATCACCAGGTCTGCTCTTCTGTATGCTGCAGGCCATAGAATAGCCCTCAGTTACACAGGCACTGAGCCTAGTAATTTGTGTTTAATGATACTTCTGCCTAGTGTCTATTTAGACTATGAGCTTTTGGGGGATCAGGTCTGTTGCTTGTTTTGTGTTTGTACAGGGCCTAGCACAGTAGGGTCCTGATCTCAGTTGTGGCCTTTCACAGCGAGTGTAATAGTACCCAAGAGGGACCGATTGTGAACCCCTCACTCACCCTGAGCACCAGTTACTCACACCCACATAGTCCCACTGTCTTCATTGATTTACAAGCTGTCCCTCACTAT
The DNA here is from genome assembly GCF_025201925.1 of Gopherus flavomarginatus. Taxonomy (NCBI): domain Eukaryota; kingdom Metazoa; phylum Chordata; order Testudines; family Testudinidae; genus Gopherus; species Gopherus flavomarginatus. The sequence goes on from NC_066622.1 coordinate 133,284,214, forward strand.
TTTAAGAACAGTCAGAGCAGCAGTGCACATATATTTCTGCCTGCAGCTGTATTTCCTCAGGCTGTGATCTCTCAGATTTCAAACACAGAGAAAGGTCGGGACTGGGAGAAGAGAACTCCCAGGGAACCCCAGGGTGCTGCAGGAATTGGTATTAACTATTCACTCTTGTGAAGCAGGACAGCAGTAATGCCTCAGCCTTCTGCTCAGGAGCACTCTCGTGTCATGGACTAGACCCTTGAAGGAAGACAAAAAGTGTTAGTGCCCCAGCTTGAGTTATGCGGGGCTTGCTGGACAGTGTCCAGCAGCGGCTACATTCCATCCCAGAAGTAGGTTCATTTCCCTGGTGGATCAAGTGATCTCTACACAGAGCTCTATATAGAGCTAGGCTGTTACCGTTGATGCCCTCAGAGGTGCTGAATGGCAGCTTGGAGGCACCAGATTGCAGACAGAGTCCCCAGGAGAATTCTGCTCAGCCTTCTCCTGTAGGTAAGCCACCAACCCACCCCATCCCTTTCAGGTATCTAGCATCCGTACAGGTGCTGTGAGGGAACAGAGAATGAGTTCCCCTACCACACTGCGGTTGTCTACACTGCATACTAAGCCCAGGTCTGTGGGACCTGGACTTGTGGGCTTGGTGTTCCCATGCCTGAGCTTGAATGTAAATACAATTGCTGGACCTGGGTCTCACAGCCGTGCTAATGTGTCAATACTTCACCGTGCTGACTTTCTGACTCAGGTCTGTGGCTTGACCTGCATCCACACTGCAAAATGGCAGGGCTTGGACTTAAGTCTCAATGGTACATGGGCTCTGACCACCCCCCGCAGCAGGGTCCTGGGTGCTTGCTGACTCAAGTCAGCCTGATTTGTGTGTGGATGGAAAACAGGGCACAGGCTCAGACCAGAGTTAGAGCCTAGGCTTATGGTGCAATGTAGACATACCCATTTTGTCTGCCCGCTGCACAAGGAAAGGGGTTGGAGGGGCCCTTCTTACCTCCCTCTCTTCCTCCCCTTTGTGCCCCTACCGGGGGAATCATCACTTTCAGGTACACAGAGCATCCTCCATGTGAAAGCTACCACTTCAGCCCAGTCAGTCCCTTAGTTACAACCTCTTCAGTTTAGCTCTGAATGGCCAATGAGGCTTCCCTAACAGCGATGGGATGAGGATTCCAAATTCAGTGGGCCAAGCGGCAGAAAACCCTGGCTGTCACTGTTGTAAAATGAGAACTTGGGCAAACCGAGTCACCAGTCAAACCCAGCCTTGAGAAAGAAGCAGAAAGTGATGGGTTAAAGCAGAAAAGGGGCAGAGGTCAGCCAGATGATAATACAGTCCCTTCTGGCCTTAAAATCTGCAGAGTTATGAACTTGAGGAGTGGGGCGGGACGTGCTGAGCCTCATTTGGAGCCCAAAGGTTTGAAAGTTGAACTCCAGTGTTTCTGGGTTTGCAGCGTGTTTGGGGGTTAATGACACGTGACCAGGGCATGGGCTGTCATGACTAGTGGTCAGAACAGGAGTCATGCCTAGTGGTTAGAGCGGGACATGGTGCCTAGAGTCAGAGCCAGAGCCAAGGGTCAGAACAAGGTTACCTGCAGTGGGGCTAGGACAGGCACAGCTATTGCAGCTTTGAGCAGCCACTGAACTGCTGCTACTGCTGAATTTAAGAGCTGGCCTGCTGAGTCTTCCAACCAATCAGGTTGCCAGCTTCTCGTCTGGTAGCCCAGAGATTGGCTGTGCTGCAGGCTCTGAATCCTGATAGCTAGTGCATGATGGAAAGATACCCAGATAAAACAATGATGGGCATCTGCTAAGACCCAGAATAGAACAGAGGGAGGGTGTTCTTTGTACAGCACCTAATACAGTGGAGTCTTCCTCCATGACTACGGATGCTAAAGTACTGTGAATAATTAGCAATAATAGTAATTAATAATATGATTTCTCCTATTCCCCTGGTGCAAGTGAGAGGAGAATCAGGCCCAAGAATCTAAATTACAATTCATTTTTAAGCCTGGCTTAGGCGGATTTGCCAAAGCTCACAGCCTTTGAGGTTCACTTTTCCTTTAAAAAGTCTTTCAGATCAATATGAAATTGAGCAGAGCTAGCCCAGAAGTTTTAATGTGGGAATGATTCGCTAAGACAGCTGCAGTGTTGTGAGGATGGGAGCTGCTGCATTTCTAAATATACAAAAACCCTCCATTAGCAACAGTAAAGGGCCTGAGTGAAAAGTGCAAAGGTCTAGGAAATCGAGAGCAAAACCAAAAGATCTCAATGTGCAGGGCTTACGTTAACTTCAAGAGTAGAAAATAAGGGGATTTTAATCAGCAAAATATTTCTGATGCTGCAAAAGAGCCACAAAAACAAGCCAGTAAATATAAGGCCTCTTCTATCTTAAGGGGTCTGGAAAATTGTCAGGCCTGATCCTCCTCCTGGGGAATTTTGCCATTGATTGCGACGGGAAAAGGCTCAAACTTTTTATTATTGGTCCTATGAGTCTAGAGAGACGTGTAATGGAGAGGAAAAGTGGTCAAGTGGATAGGCTACTAATTGAAGATTTGGGAGTCTTGTATTTAATTCCCTGTTCTGCCTAATACATCATCTGGGACCTTGAGTAAATCATTTAATCCCACCGTGCCCAGGCGAATGGAGCTAATACTGCCCCACTTCACAGAGGGGTTCTGAGGACGAATACATTAACAAGTGTGAGTTGCTCAGATATGACAGTCTTACGGGACGTAGAAGTATCCAGGATAAGTAGACTTTCCTAAGTCATGTGTCAAGGTCAATGATAAGAACCCAGATTTGAATGACACTCGCCTATTGAACCACAGACAATGTTACTGCAAGAGTTGTTTGGGGAATAATTTTTCTTTGAAATCTTTAAGATTTTCTTTGGGGAAAAAGGATCCTTTCCCCTGTTACACTGTAATGAGTAATATTAAGATGATGGGGCGGGGTGGTGAACTGAATACATTAAGGAAGTAATATTTTACAGTTTGTCAAAGTAGAAGACATGCAGATGGGAATTTTTAAAAACACGGAAAGTGTGGTTCTGCTCTGGAAAAGACCTGTGGAAAAATGGCCCCTTCGAACGAGATGTGCTGTCTCTATCCAAAGCCAGATCTGTTCAATTTTGTACCAAAAGCCTCTTTTTAACTCCTGCTTAGCCCTGCAGAGCCAACCCAATGAAGAGCGAGTGAGCTGGCTCCTGTTCTGGAAACAGTCAGTCAGTTCTGGGCCAGAGTCTGCCCTCACGTATACCTTGGCTTGTACAGCCGTTACCTAGGGCATAATTTAAAAACAATGGCATTGTACAGGTGTCGCTCAGGGAAACGTATGGCATTTACCATCTTTATTACTGGGGATATTGAGCAAGACAGGAAGACCCCACTTAATTTTAAGATCCCAAGTTGAGTTTCCTGGGCTAGTCATTGGGGAGGGGGAGAAATAACATCATGTTTGCCTGTATAATGAGCAAATTTGACCTGGAAGCTACTGAGAGACCATAAACATGGAACTCGCAATAGTCTCATTTCAGTGTCATGTTTCAGAGCAGAACTGCTTAATATATTGAAAAGGAGAGATATGCAGGACATGACTGGGCCAGATTCTCAACTGGCATCAATCAGGGTAGCTCTACTCAATTACACCAGTGGAGAACCTGGCTTCAGTTGTGCATCATGCTTTCACCAGGTTGAATCAAGATTTTGCCCATACCCCTTTGCCCTCCCCCCAACCCTTTGTAGATGCAATGGATTAACCCATTTCATCATGCAGAATATACCATAGCATTAAACCAAACACCCAGTGCATCTGTGATTGGTTAAGTTACTCCTGCTTTCTCTACCTGTCCGATGTGGGAGTTTCATACCGAGCAATTCTAGGTTTTCATTTTCCATCTGAAAAAGCTCAATTCACTTAAAATTGAACTAAATAAAACTGTACATAGTGTAAATTGCATTCAAAGAGTTCTCAGTGCCTGGACGGTGGCCAAGATTGAGAGATTATTTTATCAACCTTGAAAGGAATATTCATCACCATTTTGGCAGCTTTGTCACTCAAAGGGCAGAAGAATGCAGTTTGCCTTCAATAGGAGGCAATGAAGTGATATCAAATCCTCAGCATGGAGGGGAAGGGGGGAAACATACAAGTGGCACTTTTGCCCTTAACCTCTTAAATATAAACAATTGAACAGTTCTGACCTGCAAATGTCATGGCCAAGTTGTTATTTTGTGCCCTATAAACATGTGGATGGTGATCGCATTTTCCCCTCAGGCAGGAGAGAGAAAAATACCAGGTCAGAACCGTTAACAAAGTCGAGGAGTAGCTGAGTTTCTCGCTTTAAACTCCAAAACTGCCAGCTCACATCTCGGAAGCTTTGTCCATGTTCCATTCCATTCTCCTGCATCAGCAACTTAGACTCCAATAGCTTTGGGTGTTCAGAGAATGAGACCTCTAAAGGCACATTTACCCTGCAATAAAAAAATAACAACATGGCTCCAAGTCTCAGAGCCAGGTTCGGCTGACTCAGGCTTCCAGTGCTCAGGCTGCAGGGCTAAAAACTGGAATTCGGATAAGCTCTGAGATCCACCCCCATTGCAGGGTTTCAGTGCCCAAGTTCCCGCTCGAGCCAGGATGTTTAAACTGCAATTATTAGCCGTGCAGCCCAAACTCCCTGAGCCCAGTCAGCTGAGCCGGGTCAACGACGACCGTCATGCAAGTCTTTTATTGTAGTGTAGCCATATCCAAAGAGTGACATGGGTCGAATCTAACATAAAGGAGCATTGACTAAAGTGAGGGAGAATAAACAGTCTCTTCACAGGCCTGGCTACAGACGTTTTCACGATGCACCGTGTGCCTGCCTCCCATTAGAAGACCACAGGCATGGGGCATGTTTGCTGCCCAGGAAAGCTCTCTGCGTTAGAGTTAACAGCATGAGCATTTTGTTCTGAGTCCCAAAACACACTGCTGCCCTTTCAAATTCCTCCTGTTCTTCAGAGTCTCAGACATGGTGAATTCCACAGTGTTACAGAGTATCTTGCCCCTTTAAGGGTTAGCGGCCTACGGCCAGCAAACCCTTGCTACTCAGGTGGCATACCTGAGCAGGGATCAGCTGACTCCCCTAGAAAGAGCAGCAGGAAGCTGCAGAAAGAGGATCTCCAGGAAGACCAGAATGGGGGATGGAGCAGGACAGAGAGAGTCTCCTGGGAGTTTGGAGGCTTCAGGAAAGGCCCAGGAGAGGCCTGATAAAGAGGTGACCGGATGGACTTCAGAACTCTAGTCTGAATCTTTGTTAATTTGCTCACTCAGAGCCAGAGAGGAGCTGCAAATGGGCAAAAGGGTCTGTGAGTTATTGAAGAAGATCCTTGAAGGGGGAAACTGAGGCAGGAGCCGCTTGCAGGGCCGCCTCACGGCCACAAGGTGTGCTCCAGAGGAGGTCATACTATGACACACTCAAGAGCATGGAGTTTCTATGTGGAAAAGAAAGATAACTGATGTACAGGAAGAATTTGAGAGGGCCTAGTCTGTATCTGTGCCTCAACATGACACACTGGGTATTTACCTACATCAGATATGGAGATGCACTCCATGACTGCTAGGATCAGTTCATCCTCTGGCTCCAGAAATGTGGGTGGGGAAAGTTTGTAAGCATGAATTAGCAAATGTTGGGGGATGACAGAGTTAACATGAACCGTACCAGCTTTCTGCCTGAGGAACTATGTAGTACCCTGCCCATCTGAACTCAGAGCCCCTTACTTATCACAGAGGCTTCACTGATGAACGTAACACTTCATGTTAAATTGCCACATCCATGAATGTCATTACCAAAAGCAGACACTCAATTTTGAACTACGCGTGTGTTTGGGTGAGCGGAACCCACACATGTATGAAAGGCCTGATCCCTAAGGTGTGGGAGAGACCAAAGGGCCCAGAATTTAACACATTAGGGAGGACAAAGAATGAAAAATCGGGGAGTGGGGTGCAGGTCACTGCTGGATGGAGCTTAAGGCTGAATTTCTCTACACACAGAACAAACATGTTTCCTCCGTCCAAGAGGCACCTCCATCTCAGCATGCAGATTATTGCTAGGGATGTGATAATAGCTCAGTCTGCCTTCCCTTTGAGGTCTTGGCATCTTTGCTAATTAGAGCTGAGTAACCAACCCACAGCAATTTCTCTGATGAATTTTGCCATTTTTCTGTGATTTCAAATTGACCATGAAGAAATCCTGAAATTCTCATATTTGTTTTTTATTCAAAAATTATTTGTGACTGATTTTTTGCCAATAATACTTGTACCTTGAGATCTTGTAAATTGTGATGATTGCAATCAAATCAGTAATCTGCACTGCGGTGGTTAGTTACATAAGCCACATGGTATTCTTTCTGTTCTCTAATTAGACAATGTATGTAGCTACCTAAGCAATACATAATGAACCATGAACTATATCTACTCAGCTGTCAAATTCACAATACACATCATTTTCACATCTGAAATTTACTAGAACTGATGAGAAATGTGACTTTTTGCTTCCAAAAAGTTCATCAACATTTTCCCATCAGAATGTTGACAAAAAATAGTTTTAAAAAATTAAAAAATGTTGACCAGCTCTAAAATTCTCTCTCTCTCACACACACACATACCCACATCATGTGCCCCAGGTCTTTTAAAAGTACATGCCAACTAGTGCAAACACACAGATATTACACAAAAAGATGCCATCTTTTAGATTTATTAGTAAGGCCCCAGCTCCTCTCTATTGCTCTTCCATCTTTACTGGAAGAGATTCTTTCTGGATCTCTGATTGTTTTTCAGGACCACAGTGACAAAGTGACAGAATTTTTCCTGAATTGACTCCCATACATACACAATGATCTTTCCAGAGGATGACATTCAACAGCATAGATCACCTCAGCACAACAAAGAGATGTGGCCAGAGTGTCAGCTGATGTAAAGTAGCAGAGTTCCACTGACAGCGATGGAGCTACACCAGTTTAAACCAGCCAAGAATCTGACCTGTAGAAATTAGAGTTGGATGAACATACCAACAATTTTCCACAATTATTGGCTTGGAATTAAAAATGAAATTTGCTTTGGGCTGTGCATGTGTGAGCCCCGCCATCTTGGTCATTACTGAGGCTGGAACTGGGGACATCCTGACCTAAAAGGGCAAGACTTTACAGCATGAGCAAAAAGAAAATCACGTGTAGCTGGGACGTGTAACAGTCTCCTACCCTTTGTTGGTGGGGCACAGAAGAGGATGCAGAACACACAGAGATCAGAACACAAACCCCATTTGTGTGTGCTTCCTGGATGACTGGGACCTTATTCACGTGAGTGCTTGGGCAAAGTGAATTGTACGTTTTCTTGCTCAAGTATTTGACTTGGGAAGAGTGGGAATGGTCTATTTTGTATGGGGTAATACAGCAAAGGGACAAGATTTCTCTGGCCCAAAGGGATTAAAACATGACAGAGAAGGATCTGACTGCACCTGGAGTTGTTCACACACAAAGCTCCATTCTGTGTCAATAATGGTGATGACTGAAGACTACAGATTAATAGTTGCTGTGCATTTGGAATATTTCATATTGAACAAAACTATGCTTGACCCAACCTGAGCTCCCAGCTCCCAAAGATCCATCCTTAGAACCATGGTACAGCGAGAATGAAGTGAGCCCGACAAAGGACCTTACCACTTCCCCATTGGCACGTGCCATACTGAACGTTTTGCAATTAGTGAACCTTGAGTAAACATTCCATAGCACTGGCTTCACAAAAAAAGAGTTTGCTGCATCCTGACAGCTTTTAATTTTGTTCCCAATGCTGAGGCCATCATTGCTGGTTGCGGATGAGGCCCAGAAGACAAATAGTATTCCGAGTGTCTGTGTGCAAATGCGTCTCCTTTAACAGAGCAGAGAAAAGCTTGTAAGACAAAATAAATAAATAAATAAGACTCTAAAATAAATGTTGAAAAGCAACTGCTATAAAATTTTAAGGTACGATCTAAGCCCAAGGCAGAGGAGTGTTTAGACTGATAATAGAGGTCTGCCTGTGAGCAGACAAGCGCACTGTGGGAATGTCTTTTAACCTAATATTGATAGCGTTATTGACAGATATATATATTTTTAAAGGCATAGGCATGGAATGATTGAGAAACAGAGCTAGCAATTCAAAGCTACTTTCTTGTAAACTTTGCTGAGTAATCTTCAAGATCAGGAGCTGTTTTGCATTTTAGAAATTATTAGTTAGAGGCAGAAAAGACCAAATCGTCTCTCTCAGCAAGCCATTGGTGATGCGGGACACTGGCTGGGTCAGAAAGTCGTTAGACAACATCATTAGGCTTAACCCATTTCAGTCAAATCACATGGCCAATTTAGTCAGCTGGCAGTGCATCTGCAAAGTAATTCCAGCTGACTAGATCCAGATATGAAATACCTTGCAGCATTCTCTTGATCCTGCAGTCTCAGAGATATTGTGAGTAAATAGATGAAATAAGGCATCTTAACAGTGCTCACTAAAAGATGTCCCATGAAGTAAGGTAAATAATGTTACCGATGGTAAACACTCTCAGCAGCCATATCAGATGCTTATCAAAGGGGAGAATGGAGGAGAAGAAATTGCAATAATAACTTGAGATATGTGGAGATAGGAGATCCATTTCACAAAGGATTTTGACATTTCAAAACTTGGCTTCGTTCCAACTATAAAAAAGGAAAATTGAAAATTTAGAAATCCTCTGTGAAGGAAACTTCAGGGAAAAATTATCTTGGGTAATCTAAAATATTTTGCTTTGACATAATCAAAATGCCTCATTATTATTTAGCTGCAGATCAAATCACTTCTTGCAGCAATTTCCATTCAAATTCAATTTTTGTTATATAAAATACTCCCCCCCCCAAAATTTCAAACCAAAAATGTATTTCTAAATGAAACATTTGAAATGTTCTGTTCTGGAAATGTTGAAACAGGATGCTTTGACAATGTCAGATTTCCCCCTCTCCCTCCCCCCACCCCCACAGTTTTTCTCAGAAATGAAATTCCAGTGAAATCAACCCAATTTTGTAATGGGTTCAGTTTCAATGGAACAGCATATTCCGATGGAATCTGGTTCTGTCAAAGTTTCTCTGAGCAGCTCTGCTAGCCACACAGGAGTCAATGGCTGGGATATGTATTGACAGCTGTTGAAGATGTTGCTTTTTAAAGGAGATGAAAACTATATTTAGCCATTAATAGAAAGCACCAGATGCAGCTGTACTATAAATAGCTGCAAAAGGAACAGGAGTACTTGTGGCACCTTAGAGACTAGCAAATTTATTTCAGCATGAGCTTTTGTGAGCTACAGCTCACTTCTTCGGATGCATAGAATGGAACACACAGACAGGAGATATTTATACATACAGAGAACACGAGAAGGTGGAAGTATGCATACCAACAGGAAGAGTCTAATCAATTGAGATGAGCTATCATCAGCAGGAGAAAAAAACCTTTTGAAGTGATAATTAAGATGACCCATAGAAGGTGTCAGAAGAACTTAACATAGGGAAATAGATTCAATTAGTGTAATGACCCAACCATTCCCAGTCTCTGTTTAGGCCTGAGTTAATTGTATCTAATTTGCATATTAATTCGAGTTCAGCAGTCTCTCTTTGGAGAAAGTTTGTGTAGAAGGTTGGTTTTTCATGAGAATATAAATAGATGTATTTCTTTTTGTTGCATGTCACAAATACGTGTGTCCAGTACTAAAAAGTCATAGGCATAAATTCATATAAACTTTAAGGTGAAAACCAAAAATTCATGGCCCTAATGAAACCTCACGTCTAAAATCCTAGGATTTGTGAGTGGCGGGTTTTAGCACCTCTGATCTGAGTACCACACTATGCTTATAGACTAACAGATGTATTGGAGCATGAGCTTTCGTGGGTGAATACCCACTTCGTCAGATGCATGTACAATATGTCTGTTAGTCTATAAGGTGCCACAGGATTCTTTGCTGCTTTTACAGATCCAGACTAACACGGCTACCCCTCTGATACTTGATACACTATGCTTGTGGTTCAGATTGAGAGACCTGTTCTGCATTTCAGGTTTAAAACGAGTCAAAATCTAAATGTCAGAGCCAGGGGTTGAGGACAAGTAGGAGTCAAGAGCCAGAACTGAGGGTTGGAACTGGATTACTGGGAGTCAGAGAAGGCAGGAGAAAAGCTGATTCTGAAGCAGGAGCAAGGCTGGAAGAGGATGGGAGCAAGGTTAGGTGCAGGGCAGGATCTAAGCTGGAGCCGTAGAGGAGCAAATCAGGAGCAAGGGTTGAAGAGATGAGCACAGGGAGGAAAAGAATGCGTGGGCACGGACACTGAGCAGCCAGCGAGCTACTGCTGCTGCTCGGTTTAGGAACCGACCTGCTGGCTTCCTCAGCCAATGAAGAAGGTTGGTCCAGCAGGCAGCCTAGCTGGCTTGTTAGGGCATCAGAAGCACTGTGCAGGAGCAGCTGAGGACCTTACTCCTGACACAGACACCTGTGACCTTGGGCTAGACACTTAATTTCTCTATGCCACAACTCCCTATTTGGAAAATCGAGATATCAGCACTGCCCTACCTTACAGGGATAGTGTGAAAATAGATACATTAGAGAGTGCAAAGTGCTCAGATACTATGGTGACGGAGGTCATATAAATACCTGAAATAAACTGAATTGTCTCCAGTAGTGCAACTGCTTGTCCCTGTGCAGGAGGATCCACTCTGATCACAGGGTCAGGAACTCAGTTAAGGCAAGAACAACAAACAGAAGGTCATCATGGCATACCAAGAGGTTTCATAGAAAGCAATTGTGAAGAGAAAGGGTTATATTTCTGTGGTGCCTCAGGAGATGTAGCCCAGAAGAAGGGAGACAAAGGTAGCTTTACATGACCCTTACACCTTCTGGGTTTTGGACAGCTCTGGACCAAAATGGCCCTCTGGTCTAAGTGAGAGCAGCATCTGCTTTAACTCACAGCATCCCACACTACACTGCCTATGGGCTGCAGTGCAGCCCAGAATTTCCATAGTGCTGTGTGCTACCGGCCTGCCCTGGGTCTTTTCCTACACTGGGCTTGTGAAGAAAGATGGCCCTAAGCTGTGCCTGCACTGTGGGTGTTGTCCCTCACTCAGCTGCATCACAGGCCCCTGTATCCAACCAGAGAAGCAAGTAGGGGCATCTGTCCAAATAGAACCACTTTGGAAAGTCATTCCCATACCCTGGAAGTTATGTGGATTTCCTTCAATTTATTAGCTTATAGATATCAGCCTCCTTCAAAATCTCTTGAGATTTCAGAGCTGTTGAATCCAAATCTGCAAGCCTCCTAGGAACCTGAGCCCACACCCCAGACTAAATCTAATCCGGATGCTCCATTTCTGGTTATTATATATTTTTTCAGATCCATGGAGCAAAATTAAAGTCCTGTGTTACTTCAGGTGGTTAATGTACTGTGTTACAGCCCTGGCTGAATCCTCAGATGAATGATCACCCAGCTGCTGAAATAAACCCAAACCTTGGGTCCCATACGCTCATAGGCTAACTGGGTCAGGACAGAGTCCCGGCACTGTTTCTGGACCTCTAAGCACAGTTAACTCTTAGGGTGCAGATCCTCTATCTTGCATACCTTTCTGAGAGATTGGACTTCAGAGTCCAACTCCCTACATCCTGAAACCAGTGCTGGCCCTCCCAAGCCTTCAGAGACTATGTGACAGTTAAAGGAAAAGGCACATCCTAACTTTGTAAAGGAATTTCCAAACCAATCACACTTTACTCATAAGCAAAGTAGAAGAGATATATGGATCTGTGGGAAATAATAAACACCTGAACACAAAATGGTCCCCCCTGTGTCCTCACCACTTTGAGAGCCCTTTGAGTGTTAGTCCTATCAGGTTCACAGGACTCTACATCCTCTTCAGCCGGGTCTTGTATTCTTGTTTTTTTCTCATCTATATGGCCAATGAGAGAGCCTCCCTTGTTTACATAAGAACATAAGAATGGCCATCCTGGGTCAGACCAATGGTCCACCTAGCCCAGTATCCTGTCTTCCAACCACGTCCAATGCTAGATGCTTGAAAGGGAATGAACAGAATGGGGCAATTGTCAAATAATCCATCCCCTGTCATCCAGTCCCAGCATCTGACATTCAGAGGCTTAGGGACACCCAGAGCATGGGGTTCCATCCCTGATCACCTGGGCTAATAGCCATTGATGGACCTGTCATCTGGAACTTATGTAATTCTCTTTTGAATTCACTTGTAGTTTGGCCTTTACAACATCGCCTGGCAACTAGTTACACAGATTGACTGTACTTGTTTATGGTCTGAATGTTACATTTTCCCCTGTCAGGTGATGCCTCTCAGCAGCTTCAAAACCAAAACTGGTCCCCCTCCACCCAGGTGCAGCAGCCAGCTCATTATTCTAGGATTTTTCCATGTCAATGGAAGATCATCCAGATTAATGATTCTTGATTACTCTCCATTGTTCTGCTAGGGCAGGGTTTTTCAGTTGTTGATGGAACTTAATGACTGTTCCATTCACAGACGGATACCCAGGTGCCCCTGCTCTTAAGAGGACTCAGGGAAAATGCATCAATCAAGGTATAAACATACAGAGAGTTCATAAAATCAAACTGGAAATCATAAATTCACATAGACAGATCCCCAAACTGCAATATAATGCACAGCTGACTCTATAGGCTGCAGTAGCAATGGGACTTAACACATTCCTGGTCTAAACTTGCTGTTCTTATATCTGAATCTTCTTTGTTTGCATCTCTCAGTCCTTAGAGGTGAAATATTTCTTTTTCTTCTCCATCTCTGTGTGGGAGAGAGAGATCAAATACAAACTCAGCTTTCAGCGGTACTTGCACTGTGACGTATTAATTCATTTTTTTTATGCCTGACACTTATACTTTAAAAAATCCATTGAGATTCTAATGCCCCATCCATATTATAGGCATTTACAGGGTTTTGCTTCTGTTTTCTTTTGGCTAATTAAGGCTCACCATTTTATCTTGCCTGGGAATTCTGTACATATGCCTGTGTCAAGAGATAATGGAACAGATGGAAACTGCACCTTCCATCTAATTTCACTCCAGACTTCAAGTAGCTACAAACAATGGCTCCTACCAATGTGTAATGCTCCCATAAGACTTTGGGACTTAGGGAAAATCTAGGTGCGCAGATATTGGCAATGCTTTTTTGTTAGACTTCTAAGACAATCATTCACCTTTATTTTTTTTCATTTTAACACTGATTTTCCCAGTTCTTTGACCATTATGGTATTATTTTGCCAGCCATTGTTACAAGAATTATAATCCAAAGGAATCATTTCAATGAGAGATTTATTAGGGTTACTATACGTCCAGGTTTTCCTGGACATTGTCTCTTTTTTGAGGTCTGTCCTCTGTCTGGGTGAATTTTTCAAATAACAGAAAATTTCCAGGATTTTTGCAGAGCGTACATTGAAGCTCAGAAAAAGCCCCGATACATCTGCTTCCTGATTGGTCCCTCCCTTGCATCCACAGCTGATTGGTCCACTCCCCTGCAGACTAAGCTGCTGGATTACTTTCACCCAGGCCCCAGTTCCAAACCCTTGGGGAAGGGGTCCCACAGGGAGGCACTGCCTAATGGATATTGCTGTATCCTGGGCTTTCACCAATCATCTCGCCATCATGACAGGGAGTAACAGTAGGGTGACCAGACTGTAAGTGTGAAAAATCAGGATGGGGCTGGGGGGCTGGAGCCTATATAAGAAAAAGACCCTAAAATCAGGATTGTCCCTGTAAAATCAGGACATCTGGTCACCCTAAGTAGCACTGCTCCCCACCTTCAGTGAGTACCCCCACTGCAGGTACTCCCTCCAGTACCCTCAGCTGCACACAATTCCCTCCAGTTCCCCGCCTCCATCTGGCAGTGTCCTCTTTTTGGGAACCTGAAATATGGTAACCCTGGTGTAATTAACCTGTGCAGTCACGACTGCAGAATATGATTAAAGCAACTGTGTTAGTAAGGCTTAAAAGATTTTGTAGCGAGGTGGTCTGGCTCCCCGCCGCCCTGGAGGGCGATGAGCCTCTCTGGACACCAAAGTGGGCGGAGCCAGAAAATCCTGCGCCCGCCCCTCGGAGGTCAGGGCGCAGGAGAGGAAGTATAAAAGCCCACCCCAGAGCTCACTTGTCTCTCAGCTACCGGAGCGACCAGATGTTTGTGGCGTAGCTCCTGGTGGGGAGACCATGGCAATTGGCGGGCGACCCAAGGACTGGCCAGACCGGACACTGCCTGATGGTAGTCCGAGCCCAGAAATGCTGCCAGGTCTACTGAGCAGCCAAGTCTACCGTTCGTCAGTTACCCCAAGGAGCCTGTGGTGTGCGACCCTGTGGAAGATGCCGTCCGAATCCAGGTACCTCTAGAGGAGGAGGCTGGAAGTAGCCCAGGGCAACCAACTCGAGTCTGGCTGCAGCACTGCCAGAGCCAATGTCAGTGTGTTGCGGTCAGGATCCCCACTGACACAGCAGTGGGTCTTCGGCCGCTGCTAGGGTCCCAGGCTGTGACGCAGTGCAGTGGGAGGGCCTGCGTCTCCTCTTCCACCCACCTCGTGGGTGGCCATCTCCCCCTCTCCCCGGCCGCTCAGAGCCAGGAGCCTGGGATTTGCTGTGGAACCTGTCTGAGGGCCTGTGCTACTGACTGTTTGCTGCCGGGCCAAGCTAATTCCCCAATGCACCAGACCAATGTAGCGAGGCGGTCTGGCTCCCTGCCGCCCCGGAAGGGGGACAAGCCCCAGCTGACCAGCCTACAGACTTATATATACAAACTACACTAGCCTGTACAGTTATGCTAGCCCAGAAGAGCAATGGGCTAAGATGTATCTGAGAGGAAAGCTGGTCCAATGGTTAGGGTGCTGGCCAGAGCTGCGGGGAGAGCAGAGCATGGTTTCAGAACTGGAGTAACAGGGTGACCAGAGGTGCATTTGCAGATGTAAGGGGCTCCAAGCTTGGAATAGTAGGATGAAAGAGTATTATTAGCAGGGCTGCATAGAGGACCAGGACTAGTATAACACAGAGCTGAGGGTAGGAATGAGGAACATTAGCAGGGCTGCAAGGGGGACCAGGTCTGGGATAGTAGTTAGTGTTGTAATTTGGGATTAAAGTCAGGGCTGTCTGAGGGGCCCAGGTCTAGGACCAGAATGGAAGATGCCAATCAGGATTGGGATTCCAATTCACAGCTGCAGCGAAGTCCAGTACAGGGGCAGTCGCAGCTGTTACAGGGCAGAAGTGAGCAGTTGGCCCCTCTCTTCCAGGAGAACTACCACTCACTCTCCAGGGTTTAGAGATGTGGAGAAAATCAGCTTGTTTTTAGCCAGGGCAAGTGGTTTGATACTGGGTGGCAGAGCTCTCTGCTGGTTCTACTTTCAGGCAATATTTTAGAAATGAGCGTTCCCAGGAGTGAATTGCTCAAAGCCCAAGCAGTATAATATTGATCTCTACCCCTCATTACTAGTTCCCAAGTTACTCTTGGGTCAAGCGAGCGACCAGGTTGGGTATTTTAAAATGGTCAGAAATTAAATGGGCCTGACTCCATTCCAGGTTTCCCTCCAGATCATTGACATTAGGAGAAGTTGTCATTATCACTGAGGGACCGTGTTACACAATGTGAACACAACCCAGACACCCTGAGCAGTTACACACACACACGCACGCACGCACGCAACCTGCAGGAGAGCGACCCGGAAGGCAGCTGACAGGGCATGGCTGGCCGAGATGATGTAAGCTGTCCCCAAAGCCCAAGAGTAATAGGGCAAAAGTGAAGGAAAGGCAGAGTGTCACTTCTTGGGCAGGCTTGATAACATCTCACAGATCAAAAAAATCAATCTGCATTAAACACCTGCAATCTGCATCTGCTCCAGCCTTTTCCCCTCCCCTCTCCCCCAGCTCTGACTGAGTGAAAATCCCATTATTTTAAGATGAGAAGGAAACCCAGTCAACATACTAAAGACTTGCTTATTTCACTGTTCTTTTCTAAGCACTGCTTTAGACATATGTTCAGTTTTCCCCATTACAAAGGTAAAGGGGGATGAGCTATTTCTGCTCTAGTCAGACTCTCAATTGCTGAGATTCCTGAGTCCCGTCCAGGAGTGGCGCCAGTGTTTTTGGCTCCCTAGGCGGGGGTCCTTCCACGCTCACGGTCTTCGGGGCACTTCGCTGGGGAGTCCCGGAGTGAGTGAAGGACCCGCAGCAGAATTGCCGCTGAAGACCCACAGCGTGGAAGGACTCCCCCCCACCGAATTGCCGCCGAGGGAAGCAAAGTGGCGCCCCCTGAAATCCCGGCGCCCTAGGCAACCGCCTCGGTTGCCTAAATGGAAGCACTGGCCCTGGTCCCGTCCAGCTGTGACATTGGCCCGCTGTCTCCCATAAGGATGTGTGGTGCATTATATCTGTCTAAAATACTTACCATACTACCAAGGGGTGGCTCTAGGCATTTTGCCACCCCAAGCATGGCAGGCAGGCTGCCTTCGGCGACTTGCCTGCAGAGGGTCCGCTTGTCCCGCAGCTTTGGCAGACTTCCCGCAGGTGCCACCCTCGCGGCGATCGGCAGAGCGCCCCCAGTGGCTTGCCGCCCCAAGCACGCGCTTGGCCTGCTGGTGCCTGGAGGCACCCCGATAGTACCTCACAATATTTCATGCCTTTATCCTCATGAGATCCTTGTGAGGTAGGGCAGTGCTATAGCCCTATTTTACAGGTGGGGAACGGAGGGCCTACCTGATTTGCCAAGGTCACCCAAGAACTCTGCAGCAGGGCAGTGACTTGAACACAGGTCTCCGGCTAGCACTCTAACCACTAGGCCATCCATCCTCTCTAATAGCATTTCATCTCTGCAAGAGGCACTGCAGCCATGCAAAACACGGGCTAAGCCAGTGCTGTTCTCTTCACTGTGTTGCTAGATTAATTCACACTGGTCTGAGCTCAGCTTCTGGCAGTGGAACACATCTACCTTCTCGGTTGGCACTGGAGTGGTAACTACATCCGAATGGTGGCACTGGCGCAAATTTCCTTCCTGGGTGCCTGGCCTGAGTTTCATGACTAGCATCTGTTGATCCCTGTGGCCTAGATTCTGTTCTCAGTTACACTTGTGTACATCCATGCTCACATGTAGAGGTCCCACACATGGCCAGACACTCAGGGCTTACAGACACCTAGGGAGAGACAGTCACTGCCAAGGAGTTCATAATCCAAACAGTTGAGAGTGGGAGATGAAAAAGATTCAGGAACCAAAGCACACAGAGATGAAGCGATTTGCCCAGCATGACACAGGGAGCCCGTGACATACCCAATAATTGAACCCAACTCACCTGAGTCTTAGCCTAGTGACTTAGTTCAAGTCCGTCCTTTCCTGAGATGAATACTATTCCCACCAAGTCAATGGACTTACTTTCTGCATGTATTGGCACGTACACACTGGCTGGGGCTGTGTCCATAACCTGATGGTGGCAGTATCTTGGCTGTGGTGTAGCGGAGTAGGAAGGGACAGTTGTACTGCCTGTCCTTATAAATGCAAGAATGACTGTTTTGGGACTTGATCCAAAACCCACCGAAGACAATGGACATACTCACGTTGACCTGAATGGACTTTGGATCAGGCTCTTAGCTGCTACAGAATAACATATGCTTGCAGGAAGTAAAACACCGGTCTCATCCCATTACAATTAAGCAGCCTTCTCTCTCCCCTCCCACAGTAACGGATGCTTGATTGGTAGAGCCAAACCTGAATTCTTTGTGTCTCACCCTCAAATAAAAGAGGGAGATCACAGCTGTCACACACCTTGTTTTCATCTCTCGGTACTACCTCTGTAGTTCCATTTGCTCTCTTCGCGAGCATTCGCTTTGGGGGGAGATAGATAACTGCATTTAAATGCCCAGAACCTTAGCATGGGCACACACATCTCGTATCATAAATCTCACTCATGCTAAACAAAATCCTTCTGGGTTTTTCTCACCGCTACTTCTTGGAGGTTTGACAGTTTCTTGTGGAATTAGTCTTAATGCATTTCTGGAGAAGGGTTCTAAATAATTAAATCTGACATTTGTTGGGAGAAGGCACAGAGCGGGGAGAGCTGAAGTCACTGAATGCAGAGAATATTAGGTGGGTTGTCATTCCCCCGCCGCACAGCTCTAAGTACAAACCAAGGTGGGATTTTCCCAACACCACTCTCTCTGTGTGTTCCTTGCGTCCCATTAAGTGCTGCTGCTCATCATATGGATATGCCCCATCTCATCTTAGCAGGTACATTTCACTTATTGAAACATTATTTGAGAACAACTTTATTAAAGATGCAAGAAGCCAATACAATCTGACATGGTGTATAGAGGCTTGTATCCCGGACAGCTTTACAAAATTAAATAATACGAGACAGCAGGCAGGGGATGGTGTGAATTACAGAAAGGAGCAGTGTAAAAATCATTCCTTAGTGAATAAATTAAAGCATTCAGTCATATGGCTAGAAATGCCAGGAGACAGGAGCTGAAAGGCACAAGGAAAGCAGAGAAGCTGTGTTGGAAAAGAATTGCTGAGTGGATGGGGCAGAGAGATCCAGGAAAGCTACTTTCAGTTGGCAGGATTTGCAGAGAAAAAGGCTCTGATGCATGGAACACGTCACTATGTGTGGTCAAATAATTGGTCCTACGTGTGGAGGGGCAAAGTGATTGAAGGTGCCCTGGGATTCCCTTGGGAACTGAAAAAACCAAGATGTGAGGTGAAATCTGACAGCTGTTTTATTTTACTGTTATAATTCTTGTAATGAATTACCATCCAGATCCTCAGCAGGTGTAAATTAGTGGAGCTACTCATACACCAGCTGAGGATCTAGCCCTGACAAACTTTTGAGACCTTGCCTTACCCCAACCATGTGAGAGACGGTGTTTAAAAAACAAGAAAGATAAATTTCATTGTTCCATTTCTAAGGGAGTTACTCTTGGGATGGCTGATTGGGTTCAGATAAAATATGAACTGAAGCAAACTTAATCCACAGCATCCAAACTGAAGTAAACCATTTTGATGTTCCAAAAGGTGTACTAAACATGATGGACATACACACCATTTTCAGGCCTCGGCACTTCCAATTTGAGCTCAGGTCTAGAAGCAATAGTACCAAAACACTATGAAAGAAAGATTTTGCTTATGCAGATTTTCCTGTTAAACTGGGACAAGAAAGCACCATAAATCTGTTTTCTGTCAAATCTGTGATTTCCACCCTGTTTCAGAGATCAAAGGTGGATTCCTTCAATACTGGGCAAGCTTCAAGGAAGTGTCTGAACTTTGGGGAGCTTTGGAGAGTCACCAATCACTTATGTTAGAAACAAGAGTCAATACAATCTTGCTTAGATACACACAAGTATTTAGATGTAAGCTTTTAGGAGCATGACCTTTCTTTATACCAGGGGTTGGCAAACTTTCAGAAGTGGTGTGCCGAGTTTTCATTTATTCACTCTAATTTAAGGTTCCGCGTGCCAGTCATACATTTTAACATTTTCAGAAGGTCTCTTTCTATAAGCCTATAATATATAACTCAACTATTCTTGTATGTAAAGTAAATAAGGTTTTATAAATGTTTAAGAAGTTTCATTTAAAATTAAATTAAAATGCAGAGCCCCTCAGGATCAGTGGTCAGGAGACGGCCAGTGTGAGTGCCACTGAAAATCAGCTCGTGTGCTGACTTCGGCACGCGTGCCATAGATTGCCTACCCCTGCTTTATACATACACAGTGTTCTTGGGAGCATTAGATATGGGCACAAGCAAGAGATGACCTGGGCATAAGTCAAGGAGGTGGTCAGCTAGCTTTCCACATCTCAGGAGACACTGTAATAGCTTTGGGGACATGGAGGTCACTGATTGAAGAGTTTCTTCCCACTTGTTTGTCTCTTCACATTGCAAATAACTAAGCCAAAAAGGGACACCCTACTGGAGTGGGAAACAATGCAGATCAAGGACTGGGTGGAGTGCTAAGCTGCGTGGGAGAGAGTGCTGTAGGTTCTATCTATTCTCCTAGAGCATAGTTCCTTGGGTCAGTCCTGGTTCAAAACGATGTCGAATCCAGACGACCCAATACTGTGTCTGCACCTGAACTGCAATTTATATTATGGGCTTCGTTGAAGCCCAGAGCTGAATAACCACAAATGCTGGAGACGTTCAGCTCCAGGCCATGACCTTTGTGGCTTGGGTCCTTCTCTACTTTAACAGCCCTTAGGGGATTCTTCTTTTGCCAGGGAGGTATCGATTGATTACACATCCCTCCTGTCATTATCTGGATTAGGCTACTTCAGCCTAGACTTGCAGTTCTGAAAGCTGTTCATAGAGAGGTGCGTGGCAAAGAGCATCCTATTAGTTATAGTTCAGTATATTTAAAGGCCAGCTGAACCGGGTAACATCCCAGAGCTTCAACTGAGGATTTATGCATAGCACTGCTATGAACTAGAGGGTGCTCTCCTTACATCCACAAGGTGGCAATGTGCCTGCCATTGCTCTGCCAAGAGCTCTGTTCAAATTTTGTTTTCAGTCCTGTACTGGAAAAAATGATTTCCTTAGTTACAATGGTTTTCATAGACACATTCGTTTTGCATTTCATGTAATCGACTCTGAGGAATTGCCCCCAAACAGATCCAGAGAGCTGACAAAGCCCCTAGAAAAATCTTCTATCACTAGGCTGAATTATAGGAGCTGGGCTTCTTCAAAAATTAACAACTTTCCCCTGCGTGAGCTGGTGCTATAACCTGAGAGCATTTGAGAGTCTGTCTGGATTCCATGGCATATTAGAAGCTTTCCTAGATTTTATTATTAGATTGTCTCTTGTTAAATAATAGCAAAACAGTGGGCCAGATTCTGATTTCAGTGACATCCGTGTAAATTGCAAGAGCTTTGCTAAAGCCAATGGAATTGCTCCAGAGTTGCACCACTGTAGCTAAGTTTGTTAGCGTGATTGATTTGTATTGTGTAGTGTCTAGAGGCCCCAATCAGGGATCGAGTCCCCACTGCATATCCATACATCAAAGACTGTCCTGCCCCAAGGCACTCACGATCTAATGGCCAGATCCTCGGCAGCTGTAAACAAAGATCCACTGAAATCAATGGAGCTATGCGCACCAGCTGAAGATGTGGCTTGAAGTATTTATGTGGTTAGAGTAGGCGGGGCTGAGAGTCAGGATCCCAGGTCCTTTGGCCCTGCCATTGGCACCCTTTGTGAGCTTATGCAAATCACTAAATCCCAGTTTACACCGTTGTGAAATATACTGTGACTTCTCAGCTATCTCCTCTCCTGGGCAAGACAAGACATTTCCCTCTCTGATCACTTGATTGGGGGCCTTCACAGTCCTGTTCTGCGCTGGTGTTTTGTTTCCATCTCTTTACAGTGGGAACATATGCAAGTGATGGATGTCCAATACTAAAAAAAGAATAGGGTGCAAGTATTGCACATGTGACAGCATGTGGCTTACACAGCTGTTATCCACTCCCAGGACCCGGAACACCTCCCCTATAGGCCCCCATCCACTTACTGCAGGATGAACATTGCTACTTTCCTACAGGAAGCAGATCTGGTTTGCACAATGAACTGCTGCTTCTGCCTGAATTTAAAGTCTTTTTTCTGTTTCCTTTACTATCTCACCACCAGCTCAGATCCAGAAGGAAGACAGGGTCCGGGTCCCCCTATCACTCCCTCTGGTCTTACAGACACTCTGTTCCCTACTCCAAATACACATACACACCTGTAGCTGTTCCATGTCATAAAAAAAAAAAAAAGAATAATTTATATTTTGACTCATAAGGAAAGAAATATATTTAGCTTGGACAACAGGATGTATAAACGGTTGCAAGGATTTGCAGGAGTTGTAGTCTTTCATAAGGCAATGTGATCTGGAGGAATGAGTCAGGATTCTGGGTTTTATTCCTGACTTTACTGACTCACTATGCTTTTGGGCAGCTCACTTCACTTCTGTCTTGGTTTTCCCATCTGTAAACTGAAGAGTCCGTTATTTGTATAGTTAAGATTGGTTAGTTAACCTCTGTATGTCACTTTGAACATACCAGGACATTTGGCTCAGCCGGCATATCTTTTCTTTGTGTCCTCCATAATTTGAATTCCTCCTTATCTGCTATTATGTACTATGAGATAATATCTTTTATTGAACCAGCTTCTGTTGGTGAAGGAGACAAGCTTCTTCCCAGACCCGAAGAAAAGTTCCGTGTAACTCGATAGCTTGACTCTCTCACTAACAGAAACTGGTCCAATAGAAGATACCTCACCTGCCGTCTCTCCAATATCCTGAGACCAATACAGCTACAACACTGCATATTATCTACTATGCGTGTATAAGTTGCACACCTATTGACTCAAGCATTGGATGGCTTTTCTTGACTCTTGAATAAACTGATAGACCACGCTAGGGAAAGGGGTGCAGGATTGGTGTGTGTTTTTAGTGAATTAAGGTCAGCGATGTCTCTATTTGTAACTGGAGTGCAGACATTTATTGCTAGTCAATTTTTCAATTTTTGTTTGTAGAACCAGAGCATAGGAGAACCTCAGAGACTTTAGCTGGCACAAAGACCTGCTGTTTCTACTTATGAATCTCTAATGAGAGCTATTGCCTGCGGCTAGGCAAAGGATGTACATGCATTTCAGTGCTAGAGCTGATCAAAACTGGTGAGACTTTTGTTTCTCTAGAAGTTGGTTAAAAAGCAGTAACAATTCTCCTGATCGATCTATCTATCTATCTATCTATTGAAAAAGTCTTCACATTTTTGAAAATTCACAATGGTTATAAGTCACTGTGAGGGAGAAGAGACCACTGTTAGGCACAGTGGGGGTTAAAGAAAACCTTTGGGTTCAGCTAGTCCCTGCCTCCCGCTATACCTGCAGCCAATGCCAGGCCCGGAGGGGAAGAAAAGGAGGGAGCCAGGCTGAGTTAGGGGCTGACTGGCAATGAGGTAGGAGCTCTCTGTCTGCTTGCCTGAAGGGAAGGGATGGATCAGTGACCTGCGAGCCAGTGCAGCCACCTGAGACAAGTAAGGGCTCCCCTGCCAAAGGGAGGCTGCAAATAAACCCCAGATTTCAGGGCAACTGGACTAGCAAGGCCATGCCCCAAACTGAAGAGACTTTTAGGAAGTAGCCTAGGGAAGTGGGTCTCGACTCTCTGCTGGGAGGGAGACCCCATCTTCTGTGTTTAGGGGTTGATCTACACAAGGCCCTGGGCTGGGACCTGGTAGAGGGAGAGGGTCTGGGTCCCCCTACCATCCCCTGTGGCCTTACAGATTAAAAACCCCAGTGATCTAGCCACTAGGCTGCTCACAGAAGACCCTATCACAGTCAGCATGTGCGAAGCTCCCAGTAGCATTGGCTGACTGTGGAGTCCTTCGTGTGACTCGATATAATGCACGGCACTTTGGAACCAGTTAAAACTCTCTTTTGCTCAACTTGGTAATGTCTGTTTTCATAAGTTACTTTTGTTTATTATAGCTGGGATTTTCAAAGTAGCCTATGGAAATCAGGCAACCAAATCCCTTGAATTCCAGTGTAAACTGGGAACCTAACACCTTTACATTTCATTGAAAATCCAGCATTAAAATGACTGTTGAAGGGCTAGTGTGATAGGTCCGACTAAGTGTGGCTATGGGCTTGTCTACATGGGAAAATTAATTTGGATTAAGGTAAGGTGAGAAATTAAAATGAAATAATTACTCCTGAATAACTCCTTGTATGGATGCTTTTATTTCAGAATCAGAGTGTCCACTCAGGGAGTTCATCCAGGATAGTTATTCTGGAATAACTCCCTATGTAGACAAGCCCTGTGAGAGATCCTGCCCTCCTCTTTTCTTGTCCTCACAAGAAATTAAACTTGTTAAAGAGATTGGTTTCTCACTGCCATTCAGTTCCTCGGAAATGTCTGCCAACAATTCCCTGGCTGCATGTCCCCTGCCTGCCCTCTGAAGCCTGAACACGGTGGAGTTTTAGAAAAAGCTGCCTTCGTAAAGGCCTTGGGATTTTTAGACCTTATAGCTTAGGAGCATCTAAAACATTAGGGTGGAAAAGACCCATAGATCCTTTTAGAATTGTATTCATACAGAAGAAAGAGTATAACCTCGAAACCCTACTTCAGTGTGAAATAGTCTCTCTCCTTCCCCACACATGCAGCGAGAAACAGCTGCAGCACCTGGACAAATTGACAATACAAGGGCATGAGTGTGGGTGCCAATCCAGCCAACACCTGGGATGGCAGCAAACCTCCTGATCTCACTCTGTGCCAGCTACCTTCACTTTAATACATCCAGATGGCTTGGCACATCTCTGCATAATGGCATAATTACAGAGGAATGGCCTGATTCAGTTGCTCAGGAAAATGCCAGTGGGCTAATTCCACATAGCTAGGACCCCTTCGAGGGTACTCAAAGGCCTGGATGCTATCATAAAGGAGCCTAAGTGTTGGTGTACAATAAAACACATTCATGATCCTTTTACCTTCTCCCTCTAGTCTCACGCTATGTTTACTCTCAGGACATTTCCTTTTCTTTATAGCCATTTCCAGACTCTCCGCCATTAAATATTAATTTCAGGCACACTAGCTTAATGAAGATAAACGTTTCTGCAGCCCCCCAAATACAAAGCTGCCTGGCAGCTTGCAAGAAATGATTCAGTGGGTCTGTGTCTGGTTCCAGGTGGACAGATGTTCACGTTGCAAGGACCGCCACAAGAATTGTCACTCATTGTCACCCTTGTTAGCGGCCTCAGCAAACAGGCCAAGGACTGAGTGGGCCATGGAGGGGGAACTTACACTTAGAGGTTGTCCTTCGAAGGGGATGCAGACATACACTGGCAGGGAGTAGGATGAGGGAGGCTTGCAGAACAGCTGGTCACCAGCTTGGGGATCACTGACAGCAGAGAGAAGACAGTTTCCCTACTTTCAGTTCTAGTTCCCAAACCTGGACCCAGCATGGCCCATGGCAGCTGAGAGGAGCAATTGTCAGGAAAATATTGCTCAACCCTTGTATCTCTGAGCTGGAGCATGCTCAGTGCAGATGAAATATTTGGAGATTTTAGTTGTCATACTAAAAAGTCTCTATTGAGCATGTGCAAACAGATTTTTCAAAAGTTTACCAGTGGGCCAAATTTGAGCATTTTTCCACAGGAATTTCAAAAGTACATTCCTGACATGAGGGTGACCCCCTACCAAATTTCAGGCCCTCGTTTCAAGCCATGAGAGTGCTGGAGCTTTTCAATTAAACAGTTGTAAGATTTTGTTAATGTGGCCCGAACAATGCAGTTTTCCCTAACCTAGTTGTGAGGACCAACTACATCTTTTTTGCTGAAACTTTCCAAAAAGATGCAGCATGAGAGAGACACACAGAATGGAAAGACTGAGCCAGAATGAGCACAGTTATAAGCAACTGAAAGCAGTTATAAGGAGAAGTGTCAGGCAACCTTAGCTATACACAGAGCTACCAGCTCACCCTATAATATATGCTATATTCATTTTTTCCTTTATAATTTTTCTCTCTCCCCTTCTCCACTTCTTTTCCCTGCAACGCTCTCTCTCTCTTCTTTTTCATTTTACCTATTCCATTTTTGCCCTCTTTTTTTAAGGGGATTTTTTTGCTTTGCGTGTCTTTCTTTCTCCTTATCTTTCTCCTAAGTGGAAGGTGACACCTCCCCATCGCTCCTTATTATTGAAGTGCAAATCAAATTTTCCACCTATGCAGATTGTTTGGATTCAATAAAAAAATTTTTTAAAAAAAATAATTTTCCCATCCTCATTCCATGGACCAGATACCAAAGGAGCTTGGGATCCTCATTGGGAATAACTGGTCTTTCAGGACAAAGGCAGAAATGAATGCAAGCCAGTATACTTTGATGGGGAATCTTGCTGTGTTATTCCCTACTTTTTACCACTTTTTACCTACCACCTACTGAAATGAATGGATCCAGAAGTGAGTGTTTGTTTAAGGTAAGTAGCTGGTGCAGGAAGTCATCATAATTGTCAATATGTATCCTGGAAAATAAAGGACTCTTCCATACTGACCCTAACTCTTTAGCTTCTAAAGGTGGCAGTTACTATGGTATTGGAGAGAAATGCAATATGACAAGTGGTTTGTAATGATTTACAGGCTTTTCCTTAATTGAAAAATCAGTTGTTCGTTCCGGCTAATTGAGTTCCCTTCCAGTAATTATTCTTTGGAGTTCTTCACGCCAGTGTGTTGCACACTTGACTCTTTTCACAGCTACATTGGCTCTCTGATTTCCCTGGACCCTGCAGTCTTGATCAGCTGAAACAGAATCACCTTCCAACTTGCCCTGGAAGAAATGGTGGGTTTTTGCAGCCTGCATTCCACAATTGCCAGCTGTCAGGCCCCGGTGATGTCCTAGGAGTCATCACACTCCACTCTCTATGAGCTTCCGGGACTGGGGTCCACAAAGTCCAACTGGGGCACAAAGCTACACTCAGATTCGGAGAGCTCCAAGGCATCTGATATGGCCACAGCCTCTATTTAAGCCAGAGGAGGAAACAGGAAGTTGTCTGAACAACTGCGCTTCACCCCACCATGGACTGCTTAGCTGGTGTTTACCTCTTCCTGCCTTCTCATCCTGACCCTTGGTAACTGAGTCTTGAACCCTGCCCTCCAGTTTGCCTCTCAATTCTGGCCTTCCAGCCCAGTCTGATGCCTGGTTATTGGCTCCCAGCCCCATGGCCCATGCCTGACACTAACCCCAAGACCGGGCTGCCCACGCCCCAGCTCTGACACCAACCTTGCAAAGTGCTGAGATTCCTTCTCTACCCAACACCCCTGTTGTGGGGTACCTCGCGGCAGGAACCCATGCAGGTCTCCATGCTTTTCAGCAAAATCCTTCAATGCCTTGGGTTTTTTCAAACCTTGCTGTCCTTTTGTTCCTCAGGGCTACACAAAACAGCAGAGTGCAATTCTATTTTGCATAGCCTGACACCCTCCTCTCTTTGCAGTACCTTCAAAAGGCCCACTTCTGACATAATACCCACAAGAAATTGGCCAGTGCTTAATGACAGGATCAAGGGGATAGTTGGGGAAAGTGAGTATGTATTTATTGCACATATTTGATTGAAATGCAAGTATTAGATTGAAAAAGTTATGGCGCCATGATGATTGGAGTGGGAGATTGAGTATGAAGACAGATTCAATACCTGTTGCAACTATGTTCTGTGTACTTCCCCTTGGCTTTTGACATTTTCAATAGGCTTCTCTTAACCTTTCCATTTTCATCTTGTTCACTCCATCTGCTGGAGTCAGCTGAGGATTAGCCCTTCTCCCTTGCCCCACCTCTGCAACCATGGTGGGTCCAGAGTATAATGGAGCCAATTACAAAGCCAGGGCCGTCCTTAGGCATAGGCAACATAGGCAGCTGCGTAGGGCACCTGAAAATTTGGGGCACCACTGGGTCTTAGTGTCCACCCTCTTGTTTTCCCATCCTTGTTTTGACCCTTCCTGCAGGCTCCCACAGATGGCTGCTCTAGCCTGGTAAGTCTTCCTTGGGAGGGAATCTAGTAGTTAAAAGTGAAAAAACCTCCAGCCTGCAAGACCTATTAGCACAACATTGAAACTGTTAAAGAGACATTCAAGGGGTAATAAAGCCATTTAACAGGCATTTGCCAACCCCAAGGTATATACTGACAGGTTTCAGAGTGGTAGTCCTGTTAGTCTGTATCAGCAAAAACAAGGACAAGTCCTTGTGTCACCTCAAAGACTAACAAATTATTTGGGCATAAGCTTTTGTGGACTAGAACCCATTTCATCAGATGTCCACGAAAGCTTATGCCCAAATAAATTTTTATACTGTCAGTTTCTGACTTTACTGACAAAAACAGTTGTGCATTAATGTAATATTTACACAGAACATGTCAGTCTACAGGACCTTAGTTTAAAATTTGCTTTAAAAATATTTCATTAGTGAGCTGGTGAAGATTATAAAATCACATTTCTAAAAAATGCTTGCACAGAGTTTTAGATGCACAATCATCTTTAGCCTTAAATGTGTGGATCTTCACACATAGTTTTTTAAATAAATCCTTCAAAAGACCTCCCTTATCTAAAATACACATTTTAATTTCTATAGTTAAAAAAAAGTGTTTCCAAGTCTTCCTGTCCTTTCTGTCCATCCCTTCACCACCTCTCCCCCCACTCCCCACTCAAGAGAGCCCTTAAAGGGACAACAGTCCTTCCCTTCCAGATAGCTGGACAAAGAGTTCCCTTTCTTTACTTCTGACTATCCGACAAACTAGTTTTAAAAGAACCCTCCAGCAAAATCAGTACCTTAGTAAGACAAAATCCTTGTTATACCTAAAATCTTTGGAAACATATTTTTTTAAAGTTGGTGAAATTTCATAACCATGTCTCTTGTTATGGAGATCACACAAAGTAAATTACTGTTCCCTTTTTCTAAAAGCAATGAACATTGTTATGAACACACTAAATCTCCCTGATTAATTTGAAAGAATGTCTTTGTTTCAGTGAGTTAAATATGTAGTAATCTGGAATGCTGGCTTAAGATTTGAGTACATTTAAAATATAAATTCAACTTAGAAATACTGATGAAGAAAATGTAAAACAGAGAAGAGCTGCATCATGTATTCCATTATATGTAATGTTGTATTCAGCAGGACCGCTGACTCACCCTTACTATGAAGTTTTTGCAAATAAATCTCTGACAAACTTCAGGGCATATCAAAAAACCTGTGACTGACAATTTTTATTCCCAAATTTTAGTGCTTTTAATTAGGTACTTTCTTCATGTCCATTCTGCATGAGGCAGAGTGCATGGAAGTCTCTGCAGGGAACTGTGACTCTCCGCCACCATGAGGCAGGCTGGGCATCTCATTATCCTTTGCTGTCAAGTCCCTCCTCCCCCTGCCCCACCAGGCTGTGAGCTTGGGCTGCCATCCGGCATAGGGGCACCAGTTTAATAATACTGCGTAGGGCCCCATAAATCCTAAGGACGGCCCTGTACAAAGCTACAAGATCCCGGGATCTTCCACAGGGACCCGTGGAGCCCAGCGTTTTGGGAACTCCCTGAGCATGGGGGGTTTCAGACTTGGACTGAGATGCTTCTGGCTCCTGGTTGCACAGTCAGTCAAATAACCCCTTAGGGTGTACAGTAAGAGCTCCATACCAAGGAAACAGGACCTGACTGTCGAGGGCTTGTGAAAGCACAAGAGAAACCGACGCAATGTAAGACAAGGCAGTATGGGTACAGAGTGATGTGTAGCCACTGGAGCATGAAAGCTTCCTTGTGCATTATTTCATGCTGAAAAGGAATATTAAATCTGAAAGGAGAGACATAAAAATTGACTCTGCACCAGGTTCCCTTCCAGTAAGTTTAATTCCTTAATTATTTTTTGGGGTTATTCCTTGCCGCTGCCAAGCCGTGACTCATTTCCACTGAAAATCACTGCGCTGCCTAAGCAGTCATCATCAATATTCTTTAGCCATCCATTCCTTCCAGCTGAAATTGCGTCCTCTGCAAAGAATTCCATTGCTGCCATATGGTGACCAGCAAACTCACCCCTGCCATGCCAACAAAGCGAGACCTTTCATTTACCCCAGGCAATGAGCTCAAGAGGCTGGATGGGAGACGTCTAGGGATAAGCCTCTGGTAATTGGCTGAGCCTTAACCAGTGGGTGGGGCATTCACTCAGGCCAGGGCTTTATAAAGCTGCACACAAGCGAACAGGAGCTGCTAACAGGGAGTTTCGCAAGGGAGTTTGGAAGGGGAGTAGGAAGGGAGTGGGGCTCCCTTGTCGGTCTCATCTGTGACCCATTGGTCCCCTGAACCTATAAACTGAGCCACATCCAAAACCTTTCTGTTTAAAGCAGAGCAGAGAGGACAGGGAGTTGCAGACGGGAATTTGAGAGAGTTTGACAGAGGGAGGCTTACGATGGTCAGAAGAACCCGCAACACCTGTGGCAGCACTGCTTCTGTCTCCTCCACCTGCGCCTGTAGCCAGACAGAGCACCAAAGCATGGATGCTTTTACCCAGATTCTGGTGTGGGCTTGCAAAGACTGTAACTTGCAATTTCCACTTACTGATATCCAGGCTGGGGGTGGCATCCAATGTGAAAGGTGCCTACTGGTGGAATCTCTCAGGCAGCAGGTGGGAGAGCTACAGGAGGAGGTGGCTAGGCTGAGGAACATCTGTATCCATGAGCAATTCCTGGACAGTATTCATGTGGAGACAGCTGACGTAGCTGTCCCAGTTCACAGGACTACTGACACACCAGTGGGGAGGAGATGGCTCAGGGTGTATCTGACACACCAGTGGAGGAAGAGATGGCTCAGGGTGGACACTGGCAGCTGGTTACTTCTGGCAGCAGGCAGTGCTCCACCCCTGCTGCAAACCCTCCTGCTGTGATAATAGATAACCGTTATGCTCTTCTTGATACAGGAGAGAAGGAATCACCCCCAACAGTTAAGGAGGGGAAGCCTCGTACCGCTAAGGCTGGGAGGTCTGCTGCCACCACTGATAATAAGAAACGTAGGGTAGTGGTGGTTGGAGACTCTCTGCTGAGGGGGACGGAGACACCCATCTGTCGCCCTGACGGTTCATCCCGGGAGGTATGCTGCCTGCCAGGGGCCCGTATCAGAGATGTTACAGAGGCATTGTCGAGGATTATCCGGCCTTCTGACTACTACCCCATGCTACTCATCCATGTGGGCACAAATGATACTGTGAGGTGTGACACTGAGCAGATCAAGAGTGACTACAGGGCTCTGGGAGTACGGGTTAAGGAGTTTGGAGCGCAGGTGGTATTCTCTTCGATTCTTCCTGTCGAAGGTAGGGGCCCGGGCAGAGACAGATGCATCATGGAGGTGAATGCCTGGCTGCGAAGATGGTGTCACCAGGAGGGCTTTGGCTTCCTCGACCAGGGATGCTATTCGAGGAAGGACTGCTAGGCACAGATGGCGTTCACCTTTCGAGGAGGGGAAAGGCCTTATTTGCACACAGACTGGCTAACCTAGTAAGGAGGGCTTTAAACTAGGTTTGACGGGGACAGGTGAGCAAACCCCACAGGTAAGTGGGGAACAAGACCTGGGAGATGGGTTGGAAACAGGAGGGAGCACGGGCTATAATGGCAGTGAGGAAGGAGGGTCAGGGCAAAGCTGGGAGGCAAGATCAAACCAGTATCTTAGAGCCTATATAAAAATGCAAGAAGTATGGGTAATAAGCAGGAAGAACTGGAAGTGCTAATAAATAAATACAACTATGACATTGTTGGCATTACTGAAACTTGGTGGGATAATACACACGACTGGAATGTTGGTGTGGATGGATATAGTTTGCTCAGGAAGGATAGACAGGGGAAAAAGGGAGGAGGTGTTGCCTTATATATTAAAAATGTACACACTTGGACTGAGGTGGAGATGGACATAGGAGATGGAAGTGTTGAGAGTTTCTGGGTTAGGCTAAAAGGGGTAAAAAACACAGGTGATGTCGTGCTGGGAATCTACTACAGGCCACCTAATCAGGCGGAAGAGGTGGATGAGGCTTTTTTCAAACAACTAACAAAATCATCCAAAGCCCAAGATTTGGTGGTGATGGGGGACTTCAACTATCCAGATATATGTTGGGAAAATAACACCGTGGGGCACAGACTATCCAATAAGTTCCTGGACTGCATTGCAGACAACTTTTTATTTCAGAAAGTTGAAAAAGCTACTAGGGGGGAAGCTGTTCTAGACTTGATATTAACAAATAGGGAGGAACTCATTGAGAATTTGAAAGTAGAAGGAAGCTTGGGTGAAAGTGATCATGAAATCATAGAGTTTGCAATTCTAAGGAAGGGTAGAAGGGAGTACAGCAAAATAGAGACAATGGATTTCAGGAAGGCGGATTTTGGTAAGCTCAGAGAGCTGATAGGCAAGGTCCCATGGGAATCAAGACTGAGGGGAAAAACAACTGAGGAGAGTTGGCAGTTTTTCAAAGGGACGCTATTAAGGGCCCAAAAGCAAGCTATTCCGATGGTTAGGAAAGATAGAAAATGTGGCAAAAGACCACCTTGGCTTAACCACGAGATCTTGCGTGACTTACAAAATAAAAAGGCGTCATATAAAAAATGGAAACTAGGTCAGATCACAAAGGATGAATATAGGCAAATAACACAGGAATACAGAGGCAAGATTAGAAAGGCAAAGGCACAAAATGAGCTCAAACTAGCTATGGGAATAAAGGGAAACAAGAAGACTTATCAATACATTAGAAGCAAGAGGAAGACCAAGGACAGGGTAGGCCCACTGCTCAGTGAGGAGGGGGAAACAGTAACGGGAGACTTGGAAATGGCAGAGATGCTTAATGACTTCTTTGTTTCGGTCTTCACTGAGAAGTCTGAAGGAATGTCTAGTATAGTGAATGCTTACGGGAAGACGGTAGGTTTAGAAGAGAAAATAAGGAAAGAGCAAGTAAAAAATCACTTAGAAAAGTTAGATGCCTGCAAGTCACCAGGGCCTGATGAAATGCATCCTAGAATACTCAAGGAGTTAATAGAGGAGGTATCTGAGCCCCTAGCTATTATCTTTGGGAAATCATGGGAGACGGGGGAGATTCCAGAAGACTGGAAGGGGGCAAATATAGTGCCCATCTATAAAAAGGGAAATAAAAACAACCCAGGAAACTACAGACCAATTAGTTTAACTTCTGTGCCAGGGAAGATAATGGAGCAGGTAATTAAAGAAATCATCTGCAAACACTTGGAAGGTGGTAAGGTGATAGGGAATAGCCAGCATGGATTTGTAAAGAACAAATCGTGTCAAACTAATCTGATAACATTGTTTGATAGGATAACGAGCCTTGTGGATAAGGGAGAAGCAGTGGATGTGATATACCTAGACTTTAGTAAGGCATTTGATATGGTCTCGCATGATATTCTTATAGATAAACTAGGAAAGTACAATTTAGATGGGGCTACTATAAGGTGGGTGCATCACTGGCTGGATAACCGTACTCAGAGAGTAGTTATTAATGGCTCCCAATCCTGCTGGAAAGGTATAACAAGTGGGGTTCCTCAGGGATCTGTTTTGGGACCGGTTCTGTTCAATATCTTCATCAACGATTTAGATGTTGGCATAGAAAGTACGCTTATTAAGTTTGCGGACGATACCAAACTGGGAGGGATTGCAACTGCCTTGGAGGACAGGGTCAAAATTCAAAATGATCTGGACAAATTGGAGAAATGGTCTGAGGTAAACAGGATGAAGTTTAATAAAGATAAATGCAAAGTGCTCCACTTAGTAAGGAACAATCAGTTTCACACATATGGAATGGGAAGAGACTGTCTAGGAAGGAGTATGGCAGAAAGAGATCTAGGGGTCATAGTGGACCACAAGCTTAATATGAGTCAACAGTGTGATACTGTTGCAAAAAAAGCAAACCTGATTTTGGGATGCATTAACAGGTGTGTTATAAACAAGACACGAGAAGTCATTCTTCCGCTTTACTCTGCGCTGGTTAGGCCTCAACTGGAGTATTGTGTCCAGTTCTGGGCACCACATTTCAAGAAAGATGTGGAGAAATTGGAGAAGGTCCAGAGAAGAGCAACAAGAATGATTAAAGGTCTTGAGAACATGACCTATGAAGGAAGACTGAAGGAATTGGGTTTGTTTAGTTTGGAAAGAGAAGACTGAGAGGGGACATGATAGCAGTTTTCAGGTATCTAAAAGGGTGTCATCAGGAGGAGGGAGAAAACTTGTTCACCTTAGCCTCCAATGATAGAACAAGAAGCAATGGGCTTAAACTGCAGCAAGGGAGATTTAGGTTGGACATTAGGAAAAAGTTCCTAACTGTCAGGGTAGTTAAACACTGGAACAAATTGCCTAGGGAAGTTGTGGAATCTCCATCTCTGGAGATATTTAAGAGTAGGTTAGATAAATGTCTATTAGGGATGATCTAGACAGTATTTGGTCCTGCCATGAGGGCAGGGGACTGGACTCGATGACCTCTCGAGGTCCCTTCCAGTCCTAGAGTCTATGAATCTATGAATCTATGTCTGCACCACACCTGGGAACAAGCCTCCCAGCTTGGGTCAACAGATGCACACAAGCTGGGCTCATGTTAGCACTATGGACATTGCAGCTTGGGCAGCAGTGAGAATGCTCTAGTCCACCTAACTCTCTGGGTCTGAGCTTGGGTGGTTAACCCACGCCTCCACAGACCCAAAATGTCTACACTGCTACTTTTAGCGTGCTAGCTCAGGCTCCACTAGTGCACGTCTGTTAACTCAGGCTGAGAGGTTCACTCCGAGCCGCAGTATAGACAAAACCTACATAGGAGGCCCGGTATGATGCTTGGGACCACGGCTTCTCAACATACCATCTTTGTGGTAAAACCTAAAACTGAAAATCACTGAGCTGCCTAAACAGTCATCATTAATATCTGTCAGCCGTCCATTCCTTCCAGCTGAAATTGTGTCCTCTGCAAAGAACGCCATTGCTGTCATAATGGTGACCAGCAAACTTCAAGTCATAATCATTTGAGATCTCAGGGCAGTTTTTGCAATAGTAGGAGGTGTTGGCCCTGCTGTCCTGGCCAAATTCCATTCTCCAGTTTCAACTGGACACAGAAGCCTCCACTTCTTAGCCTAACCTGTTTAGAAGCCTAGTATCTGCTTCTAAACAGCTGTCATGTTCCACTCCCGGGGTGATTCCATTTCAGTGGTGGGTGAAATTATTCCTGTATAAACAGAGGGTTTTTAAAGTACTTTGGGCTAATTCAGGATAAAAAGGTGCTTTAGAAATGCAGGATGGTTTATTATTAGTCTCGCCGTATAGCTCGAGGAAGTACAGAGAGACACTGAGCAATGGGTGATTCAAGAACACTCCGAAGAATTTTACAGCAATTTGGCCGTGTTCATTAAAGCCATTACATTATAAATTATCACTAAGATACAGTATATAGAATTCTAATGACCTCTGGTAGGGGTGGCACATTATTTTCAGAGAATGGTTAAGAACATTTTCTTAGTCCTTATTGGAAGCAGCAAGTAAGAATTAACTGTTATGAAAACCCAGTTTGCTCTGTGTGTTTGCTGGGGGGAGACAAATGTGGGGGAACTGTCCTTAAATGACGTATAAATATTAGCCAGTAAACCTTCTTGCTGCAACAGATTTCACAGGAAATGTTTCCGTGAACCTGTGCCATGTATGGACAAATAGTGTTGCAGAAGCCCTGGATTCTCAATTCTTACTGCTGCAGCGCTAAGGTCAAGTCTGTATAGTGCATCTGAGCTGCAGTAGCCACTAAATTGCTCACTCTCACAGTTATCAAGATGTCCTTGCCAAATCCCAGTGCCTTCGCTAAATTTTACCACTGTTTCAACAGGGCAATGGTGTCTGCTTTATCGCCATCCAGTCCTCTTGAGCATTGCCGTGCACTGTTATATAGCAACTGTGTTCTAACTCAGAAGTGGCTGCCATTCTTTGTACATGTGGGGTGTGATTGTTCAGGTATGTTAGTACAGGCATGTTGGGATCTGGGCTGCTTCAGATGAGCTCACAAGAACCAGACAGGTGAATGTATGAATGATTTTATTAAATATGTGAAGCTGTCCTGTGACTGTCTTCAACTGGGACGCCAATTTTTAAAAAGGGCTCCAGGGGTGATCCTGGCAATTACAGGCCTGTAAGTCTGACTTCAGTATCGGGCAAACTGGTTGAAACTATAATAAAGAACAATATTGTCAGACATACAAATGAACATAATTTGTTGAGGATGAATCAAAATGGTTTTAGTAAAGGGAAATCGTGCCTCTGCAATCTACTAGAATTCTTTGAGAGGGTCAACAAGCATGTGGACTGAGGGGATCCAGTGGATACAGTGTACTTAGATTCTCAGAAATCTAGGTCCCTCACCAAAGGCACTTATGCAAAGTAAGCTGCCACGGGATAAGAGGGAAGGTGCTCTCATGGATTGGTAACTGGTTAAAAGATAGGAAACAAAGGGTAGGAATAAATGGTCAGTTTTCAGAATGGAGAGAAGTAAATAGTGGTGTTCCCCAGGGATCTGTACTAGTCCCAGTCCTATTCAACATATTCATAAATGACTGAAAAAAGGGTTAAACAGTGAGGTAGCAAAATTTGCAGATGGTACAAAATTACTAAAGATAGTTAAGAACCAGGCAGACTGCGAAGAGCTATAACGGGATCTCTCAAAACTGCGTGACTGGGCAACAAAATGACTGGTGAAATTCATTGTTGATAAATACAAAGTAATGCACATTGAAAAACATAATCCCAACTATACATATAAAATGATGGGGTCTAAATTAGATGTTACCACTCAAGAAAGATCTTGGCTTCGTTGTGGATAGTTCTCTGAAAACATCCACTCAATGTGCAGCAGCAGTCAAAAAAGCGAACAGAATGCTGGGAATCATTAAGAAAGGGATAGATAATAGGACAGAAAATATCATGTTGCCTCTATATAAATCTATGGTACGCCTACATCTTGAATATTGTGTGCAGATGTGGTTACCCCATCTCAAAAAAGTTATATTGGAATTGGAAAAGGTTCAGAAAAGAGAAAAAAATGATTAAGGGTATGGAACGGCTTCCGAATGAGGAGAGATTAATAAGACTGGGACTTTTCAGCTTGGAAAAGAGATGGCTAACGGGAGATATGATTTTGGTCTACAAAATCATGACTGGTGTAGAGAAAGTAGATAAGGAAGTGTTGTTTACTACTTCTCATAACACAAGAACTAGGGGTCACCAAATGAAATTATTAGGCAGCAGGTTTAAAACAAATAAAAGGAAGCATTTCTTCACACAACACACAGTTAACCTGTGGAACTCCTTGCCAGAGGATGTTGTGAAGACTAAGACCATAACAGGGTTCAAAAAAGGACTAGAAAAATTCATGGAGGATAGGTCCATCAATGGCTATTAGCCAGGATGGGCAGGAACAGAGTCCCTAGGCTCTGTTTGCCAGAAGCTAGGAATGAGCAACAGAAGATGGATCACTTGATAATTATGTGTTCTATCCATTCCCTCTGGGGCACCTGGCACTGACCACTATCAGAAGACAGGATACTAGGCTAGATGGATCTTTGGTCTGACCCAGTAGGGCCATTCTTATGTTATGTTCTTATGTGTGATACGCAGAACACGAAGTCCTCTGTATCCATGGAGTGGTCCTTCTAGGTGGCTTCTTAAAGATATTCCACCCTCTGCTTTGGAGTGGGAGCCTCTTTAACCTGCATTGAAGTATATATTTGAAGGCTTAGAAAGGAACTTCTGTTCCATACACTTGGAAAGCGGGTGAGGAGTGGGGGCCTTCTTCAAAAATGTCAGACTGATCATCAGAAAAACGTTCCCATCTACTGGGCTGGGGAATACTCTCCCAAGGGATGCAATGAAAAAGCTTCATTACATACTCCTTGAAGTAGGCTGCCAAAAATGGTTGTGTGGCTAAAGCATTGGCCTAGAACTCAGGAAATCTGAGATCAAGTCCCATCCTTTCTACCAATTTACTTGGGATAAGGGTTTGAGCCTCTCTCCTACACCCCAGCAGTCTATAAGGGTGGAGATGATAATATTTCTCTACCTCACAGGAGCGGTCTGAGGAAAAGTGGGCTTATGTCTATGAGGTGCTCAGATGCACTTGTCATGGAGGGTTAGGTAAATTGTTGATGTAATTCACAGAATGAAGAGTGGTTGGGGAATGTTCAAAATACCAATGGGGAAAAAACATGAACATCTTTAGGCAGGGAATGTGTCTGGACCATCTCCCAGAATGACCCATTTTATATTGTCTTGTTGGTCACCTTTGTTTCTTATATGGGGAGGCAGGTTTCCATTCCATAGGGTGTATCCATACTTTTCCCATCAGCAGGTTCTGATCTGAATTGGAACATCCTGAGCCAGTAAAACCTGCCCCTGGAACTGTGCACTGGCCAGTGAGGAGGGATTAAAACCCCAATATTCTTTACCAATTCTGCAAAAAGTTATTTTGTTCTGCTTTTAAAGTGCTGGCTTGGTTCCCTCTTCCCCCGCCACCCATCTCTCTCAACGATAGTTATAAGACTAATTTAGCTGCACTTGGATTTCATCAAGAAAAGTGCTTCCAAAAAAATTGCAATATAACTGCTAATTTAGGCTTCTTTCTATTACAGAAATAAACTCTTTGCAGTCTCTGTAGCCTGCGCTTTACTGGATTCCCTCTGCTTTTTCTGCACAGCAACAAAGTTTCCTTGTGATAACAAAAAGCAGCATAAAGCAGAGATGCAGTGGAGTGGGATGAGACAGCATTAGCAGACCTGCTGCCCAGGTATTCTAACCCGGTGTGAGTGAATACAGCAGCAAGAGCTGTTAATGAGGCATTCCCTTCCCTGGGCAGGTGGATTTCCCCTAGAGATTATCTGCATCTGCATTTAATCAGACCCTTGTTTATAGCTTTATACAGAGGCCTGATTGGTGATTACAGTAAGCTGTGCTTCCCTGGGTTTCTCCTTTCCCTTGCCCTTACCCACTTCCTTGCAGTTTGAATGTCTGTCTATTTCAACATACCACAGGCTGGTCTTGAAATGAGAATTAGAAATACAGAGTACTGGAGCTTTCTGGCTAGGTTAGAAATTTCTAACCTGGTGATCCCCAGAGATCAACAGCTCAGGTCCTCAAAGATGGAAAAGTATAAGAAACCAGGCCAAGAAAGAATTTGAGAAGCAACTGCTAATGATGCAAAATTTATCAGTATTTTTAAAAAGTTTATCAGAAGCAGGAAGCCTGCTTAACAGGTAGTGGGACCCCTGGACAACAAAGTTTTAAAGGAGCACTCGGAAGGCAAGGCCATTGCAGAGTTACTAAATGAATTCTTTGCATTGGTCTTCACTGCAGAGGATGTAGGGGCAATATCCACATCAGAGATAGTCTTTTGGGTGTGTCAAGCCTGAAGTACTGTCCCAAACTGATGTGTCAATAGAGACAAGGTTTTAGAGTAAATCTAAACAGTAATAAATCACCAAGACCACAGGGTATTCACACAAGAATTTGAAAGGAACTCAAATTTGACTTACAGCTACTCTGATATGTAACCTATCTCTGAAATCAGCCTCTGTACCAGAAGACTGGAAAGTAACTAATTATTAAAAAGGGCTCCAGAGGAGATCCTGGCAGTTACAGTCTGGTTAGCCAAAGGGCCTTATGCAAAGTAAGCAGTCATGGGGTAAGAGAGAAAGTCTCTCCTGGATCACTGACTGGTTGAAAGATAGGAAGCAAAGGGCAGGAATAAGTGGTCAGTTCTCACAAAAGAGAGGTGAACTGTGGGATGCCATCAGGATCTGTACTGGGACCTGTGCTGTTCAAGGTATTCATTACTAATCTGGAAAAGGGAGTGAACAGTGAAGTGGAAAGGTTGCAAGAAAAAAAAAATCAAGATAATTAACTCCATAGTTGACTGTGAGGAGTTACAGAGGGGTCTCAGAAAACTGGGTAACTGAGTAACAAAATGGCAGATGAAATGCAACATGAATAAATTATAAGCAATGCACATTGGAAAAAAGAATCCCAATTTTACATACAAAATGATGGGTTCTAAATTAGCTGTTACCACCAAAGAAAGAGATTTGGACTCACCATAGATAGATCTCTGAAAACTTCAGTGGTCGAAAAGGCTAACAGTATGTTAGGGACTTTTAGGAAAGGAATAGAGAATAAAACAGAAAATATCATAATGCCACAATATAAATCCATGGTACACCCACATCTTTAATATGGTGATCAGTTATAGTTGCCCAATCTCAAAAATGATATAGGGGAACTGGAAATGGGTCAGAGAAGGGCAGCAAAGATGATTGAGGGTCTGGAACAGGTTCCATATGAGGAAAGACTAAAAAGATTAGGGCTGTTCAATGTGGAAGAGAAACAGCTAAGGGGCAATATAGTAGAGGTCTATAAAACCATGAATGATGTGGAAAAAGTGACTAGAGAAGTGTTGTTTAGCCTTTCACACAATGCAACAAGCAGGAGTCACCCAATGACATTAATAGGCAGCAGGTTTAATACAAACAAGAGGAAGTAATATTTTATACAGTGCACAGTTACCCTGTGCAACTCATTGCCATGGGATGTTGTGATGGCCAACAGTACAAGTGGGTTCAAAAAAGAACTAGATAAGTTCATGGTCCATTAGCGGATATTAGCCAAGATGGTCAAGGACACAACTCCATTCTCACGGTGACACTACGCCTCTGACTGCCAGAAGTCAGACAGGGAAGATGGGTAGGTCATTGCACAACTGCCCTGATCAGTACATTCCCCTAAAGCTCTGGTAGGGGTCACTGTCAGAGACAGGATACTGAGCTAAATGAATGATGGTCTGACCCAGTATGACGGCTGTGATGTCCTTATGTTTAGGCACCTAACCAACTCCTACTGGAGTCAATGGAAGTTAGATCCCTGGCCTGTTGGCACAAAGAGATACAGTTTGCACCTTTCTTGCCTACAGTGTCAGCTCTACCTCAAGCAGCCTTCACTCCTACAGAGGCAAAGCAGCTTTTCCAGCCGGGGAAGGGAGGTTTCATTTCCACTGGCAGTGTCCACAGCTGTCCCAACAGCAGAGGCTGGTCTGAACTGGAACACCCGGGCCAGCCCAGCCTGCTTTGGCTGATCTCCTGTAGATGCTGTTTAGAGCTCTCTGCCCCATTTTATGCTGAAAGAAACCAGGTGTGCAAATGTAGTGAAGAAATCTCTGAGTTGACATCTAGCTAATAGGGAAACTCTAGTGGAGGAGGGGCCTGATTCGTAGCCTGGCCCTAATCCAGGAAAGAGGGGCCCGAGGTGCATCCATCAGGACTAACACGCCCAGTGGGCGTGAAGGGAAGGGGCATAGCAGGGGATACAGCGTCTGACAGAAGAAAAGAAAAGAAAAAAAGAGAAAAAAACACTCTTGCCTGAAATGACTTCTGCTTGAGAAGCAAAAAACCCATCAGAGCAGCTCTTGAAAAAAACAACTCATTCCTACCCACTAGGACTCTGCTGGCAGGTTGGAAAAATAGCTAGGAAAGTTGGCCGTCTCTCTAGCAAACCATTATCAGCCCATGCAATAATGTACAAATCTTAACGGAGAAGCTGAGTGACGGCCAAAAAAACAGCTGCGAGGGGAGGCAGGGAGGAGTACGATGCTCAGAACTCCTGAATCATTTCCATGGGCCTGGAGAATGCAGCTGCTTTGTCCTTGGCCTTTCCTGTTTGCCAGCTTCTCCTCTAGCACATGATCTCTTCTCTCCTTCCCATGGGCCCCATATGTTCTTCCCTAGTAGCCCAGCCCTTAGTCCTGTCCCTGCTCTTTACCAATCTCCTTCTCTTCCCCCCTTAGCCTTTCTTCTCTTCCCCAGACTAGTCTCTCTCATGACTCATGAGTGAGGACTAATCAACAATGTTCTGTCAGAGCTGTTTTTCTGTGGGGCATTGTTTTGTTTTTAATCATGCTGTCAATGGAACATTTAAATTTTTGGTCATGTCCCAGTTCTCCTCTATGGGCTGGGCTTCCCAGCTAGATTTCATCTCCCATGAGGCACTGCCTGTCCTCACCAAGAGGGATGACCGCAGTGCATCATGGAGGAAGGATTCCAAACAGGAGCCCAGCCTATGGAGGAGAATGGAAGCACCTCGGCACTGAGAGTTGCTGGGTTTCATAGAATCATAGAAATGTAGGGCTGGAAGGAACCTCAGGTCCAGTCCCCTGCACCAAGGCAGGACCAAATAAACCTAGACCATCCTGACAGGTGTTTGTCGAATCTGTCCATAAAAACCTTCAGTGATGGGGATTTCACAACCTCCCTTGAAATCCTATTCCAGACCTTAACTACCCTTAGAGTTAGTAAGTTTTTCCTAATATTGAACCTAAATCTCCTTTGCTGCAGATTAAGACAGTTACTACTTGTCCTGCCTTTACTGGACACAGAGAAAAATTGATCCTCACTCTCTTTATAACAGCCTCTAACATATTTTAAAGACTATTTCACCTGGGCATGCACAGGCAGTTTTTGCTGGGGGAGGCAGCTCTACATTGCAGGTGGAGTCTCATAGAAACTGCGGCTCCAGCCTGTCCAGGGGATACAATGGGTCACCACATCTCCTGGCAGGCCCTGGCAACCTCCTCTTTCCAGCCAGTGATGCCCCCTTTTAAGGGGGTTACTTACCACCTATAGGCTCTGGATGGAAGGGAAGTTCTGGGTGCAGTGTGACTGTGTCCTGGACAGAGAAGGAGTTCCATGCACCTGGATTATACCAGCAGGAACCAGTGTGAATTAGGGTTCAATCTAGTTCTCAGCCTCTAAGCCTTAGCTTTTGTGTAGGAGGGGGACGAATGTATCAACAAACTGATCCAAGAGCATCTTTTCCATCTTTAATAGCTGTGATTAGAAGCCCGCGAGACATTACCAGCCGGCTAGAAATGCTATTAGGTGTTGCCATTTGCTGCACTAACTAGCACTGCCAGCAACAGTGCTCCCTCGGGGGATACAAGAACAGGGGCCATCAGGTCAGAATTATTCACCCGAGGGGCTAAAACAGTGGCTATAAGTCAGTGGTTCTCAAGCTTTTGTACTGGTGACCCATAGCAAGCCTCTGAGTGCGACCCCCCACCCCTATAAATTAAAAAAACCCTTTTAAATTTATTTAACACCATTATAAATGCAGGAGGCAAAGCAGGGTCACAACCCCCAGTAATAACCTCACGATGCCTTGAGGGGTCCCGACTCCCAGTTTGAGAACCCCTGCTGTAAGTGGATCTGCAACTTTAAGGAGATTCTCTTAGTGAGTCAGTGCTTAGGGAATTTAGAAAAATACCCTGGCTCAGTTATGCCGAAGGGACCAGTGGCTCCTGGGAGCCACACATATCTATGCTTCCCTTTGGGACCGCAGAAGGAATTTGTCAGGTCCCTTAACTACACTCAGCTCCCACTCAGAAGGACAGGAGGAGAAACGTTTCATTGGCAGTGTTGTGTCACTTAAGCTGTAGGGTCATTTCATCTGTTAATCAATGTGGTGTGTGTTGGGGGAGAGACGGGGTACAACATTACACCAGGAAATGTTCTAATGTGTGTCATTGTATGAAGCAGGGCAAAGGAATAGAGGGTTTACAAAGGGGCTGGCCCCTTCCTCCATGGCAGCGGTGTCAATACGACATG
Organism: Gopherus flavomarginatus; assembly: GCF_025201925.1. Lineage (NCBI taxonomy): Eukaryota > Metazoa > Chordata > Testudines > Testudinidae > Gopherus > Gopherus flavomarginatus. Next base: position 133,327,394 of record NC_066622.1, read on the forward strand.
AGGTGCTCAGCCTTCTGTCTGTGGATCCTCGTGGTAGGAGATCTTCCTTGTGAACATCCCGGGCACCAGGACAGGACACGAGTTGCCAGTGGTTGCAATTTCAAAGGCACATGCCCACCCTGCTGAAAATGTGGATGGATAAGTATCACTTGAAGTGCCATCTAGGAACTATTTGGTCTGGCTGCTGCTGGAGACTGTGTGCTTTGAATTCTGGAGGTTGTAGCAAGTAGCTAAATGACAAAAAATATGTGTGTGAGGGGGGAGAAATGTACTCCCACTTTGTTAAAGTTCATTTTTTTAAAAACAGCGCTGCCATTCAATGAAATGTGGCCTCTCATCTGATTGAAGTTAAGCAAATGCCTGCATGATTTCCTGAATCAAGATCTTCCATTGAACTCAATGGCAATGAGGTGCTTATATATCTCTGAGGATATGGGTCTAAGTAACTTGCCCAAGATCACCTGGGAGTCTGTAACAGAACTAGCATTTGAACCCAGAACTCCTGAGTCCTCATCCAGTGCTTTAATAACAAGACCTCATCTGTTCTACTGTCTGGAATGGTTCACGACCCTGAGTGCCTTCCTCCAGGCAGACTGTCAGAAAGCAGGGCAGCCACCCCAAACTGTGGTGGTATGTTCTATAATTAGATTTCACCAAGCCAAAGACAAATGTAAACTCCTGGATCACTGTCCCGGTCTTACCACGGAGTCACAGACGGTCCCCTTAGATTCTCCAGTCTATCTTGCCACTCAGACAAACTGGAGTTTGTGACAAAAGGTCACTTAAACCAAAAATCACACCACATCAGGCTGCTCCCAGTCCAAAGAGACCAGTCACTTACCACAGATCTGTTGTTACTCAGGATCTTACACCAGAGACAATGCTGGCCGCCAGTTCTATAGTAAACAAACTGAGGGTTTATTAGATAAGAAAGGGAAGTGAGAGTTATTGAGAGGTTAAAGCAGGTAAAATATATGCACAAGTGTATCAGAGTTTGTCATTCCAAATGGTGGTGATGATGTACTAAACTGCCAGTTTCAGGGTACCCAGATTGTCTTTGGGGATCTCCACTTTGCATCTGGTACACTTCCCTGTAAGAGTCCAAACAGTCCAGAGATGCAGGATCTTTCCTTGAAACCGTACTTATAGCTTCTTCTCACAGAAAACAAGCTGAGAGTGTCACAACCCACACAGGCTTTTCCTTTGATGACAGTGAGTAAGGAATGCATTTTGAGTCTTTGACCTCTGGTCATCACACACAATGACCATTTGCTTTGAAATTAGCACTTTTCTGTTCAGTTGCATTCCACAAGGCTTCTTTCTAATTTGATGGGTTATTTAGTTACAAGGGTACACACAATGTAAATGTTCGCTACTACATTATAACAGGATACAGATAAATGAAAACAATGCAGGCAACATCCCGCTAGTTTTCATGTAGTTTAAACACCAAATGTACTCTTATACATTTAACAATCACGTTGATCTATGCTAATACACAGTGGCCCCGCTAGTGGCTGGGTCATGCATTGATGTTGATGAGTGTGCTACAGCCTTGCCACTAGCAGATCTGGCTCTTCTACCCAATTCAGTAGGGGATCTGCCTTTAGATCCAGCAGATTTGAGCATAAGCTTTCGTGGATATTTAGTCTTTAAGGTGCCACTGGACTCCTTGTTATTCAGGTAAATTATCTCCACCTTTCAGTCTATTTTTATACACAAAAGGAAGATGCAAGGTGCAAAAAATCCAATCCAGATCCAAAATGTAGAGTTGTTCAAATCAACAATCACGTTGATCTATGCTAATACACTATGGCCCCGCTAGTGGCTGGGTCATGCATTGACGTTGATGAGTGTGCTACAGCCTTGCCACTAGCAGATCTGGCTCTTCTACGCAATTCAGTAGAGGATCTGCCTTTAGATCCAGCAGATTTGAGCATAAGCTTTCGTGGATATTTAGTCTTTAAGGTGCCACTGGACTCCTTGTTATTCAGGTAAATTATCTCCACCTTTCAGTCTATTTTTATACACAAAAGGAAGATGCAAGGTGCAAAAAATCCAATCCAGATCCAAAATGTAGAGTTGTTCAAATCAACAATCACGTTGATCTATGCTAATACACTATGGCCCCGCTAGTGGCTGGGTCATGCATTGACGTTGATGAGTGTGCTACAGCCTTGCCACTAGCAGATCTGGCTCTTCTACCCAATTCAGTAGAGGATCTGCCTTTAGATCCAGCAGATTTGAGCATAAGCTTTCGTGGCTATTTAGTCTTTAAGGTGCCACTGGACTCCTTGTTATTCAGGTAAATTATCTCCACCTTTCAGTCTACTTTTATACACAAAAGGAAGATGCAAGGTGCAAAAAATCCAATCCAGATCCAAAATGTAGAGTTGTTCAAATCAAGAGGGAGTTTTTTTTAGCACCATCTGGAATAAAAATTGCTATTCCCTGATGCAAGCCCCCCTATAGCGTTTGGATCAGGCCCTCTATTGCACAAGTGTGTACTTGCAGCTTCAAGTATTACTATGAAGTCTGTTGCATACTATGCAGAATCTAAGAAGGCATCGAAGTCAGTAGAGCTGAAATGAAGGATTGTCCTTCTTTATGAAGTCTGAATTCCAGCAAAACATTGAATAAGGAGCTTCTGCATTGGAAGCCAGTTGGGCTACATACTGAGCTGAAGCAAAATTTGTTTTCCGTCACTATTAGTACTGCTAACATTCTCTTTCAATCACCCAGCTGCTACCCCATAATTACTTATTGGCGCCCATTCTTTATTCATCCAGGGTGTACCTGCTCTATCATTATCTGAGCTTATTATATCTTTAGCTTGAGAATTGTGTAAACTGCTGCACAGGAAAGAAGTGGGAAAGTTAAGGAGAGCTCCTGTGGCAAAGGAAGGCTTTGCTGAATATTGCTCTTCCTAACAAAGCAAGGTTCCGTGTTCGGAGGTGATACTTAGTAATTATGATGCATGGTAGGTACAGTTAATTCAAGTGTAACTTTCCAACACCAATCTGAGTTTTTTCTCTCCAAATCAACCCATTAGCTGTCATGATACTGGGCATTCACGGACGATTTCAGACCAATAACATATGTCCTGCTTGCAAACTCTTCACTTTGATGATTTATGGTGTGTGATTGATCGCAGGGTATTGTGTCCACTCTCTGAAAAGAGGACGATGAACAGCAATTGATGAACAGTTGGTGCAGACATGGTGCAAGTTCATGAAACTTGGGATTCGGGACCATCAGAACATTTACCAGAGTGCCCAGTAGTTGGTCAGTTGAATAGTGTCAGATACACAGAATGATCCCATGAGTAGAAGTGAATTACAGTTCATTCGTTCATTCACAAATATAGTACTGAGTCCATTTTGTTTACTATTCAGACAGCTTTATTAGGTCTTGCCAGTACTAGGACTACTTTGGACTTGTATTTCCTAATGGCTGCAGCTCCCACAAAGGTTAATACCCAGCACTTTTATGTTCAAAGCACATCTGAACCCTATGCAGACAGTAACTAACCCTCGCAACCCCCTTGCAAAGTAAATCAATGTGTATTATCCTCATTTACAGATTGACACAGAAAGACACAGTGACTCAGCCAAGCCCATGCAGTCAGTTGCAGAGCTGGGAACAGAATTCTATGATACTGGCCAAGTATCAGGTTCAGAAGATACGAATTGCCATACTGGATCAGACCCATCTGCCTATAACTTTGGATCTCAACCAGATTCTAGCTTGCATCTGAATGTTGTGGCTTGGACCCAGCCCAATATGGGTTGAACAGAAACATCGGTATTAAAAAAAAAAAATCACCTTTAGGCTCTGAAATTGTAACGTATCCCCTCCGGTGAGTGAGTCTGTGTGTGTTCCTCTGTGCCCAACCCTCAGAGCATATGGGTCTATTACAGTTCTGAGACTGAGCCTGCTTCTTTAGCTCAAGCTGCAGGGAATCGTGCCTAACAGTGGTTGGTTCAGTAGTCAGCGTTGGCCACCATAACCGTAAATCACAAAGTAAATCATCCTGAGTGGGAAGGGGAGAAAGTTATAAGCTAAAATAAGGGGCTTGAATGCAAGCTTCATCTCAGACTTACAGAGGGGCTGCTACTCCTGTCACCCTATAGAATTAATCCAGATCCATACTTCACATATGCTGGCTGTGTCAATCGTTGCAAGAGATCTATCAGATCTATGGTAAAGGTCTGATTTATTTTCCCATGAGGCAGATATAGCCCCCTCCCCTCCCCAGGGCAGAACCAACATTAATTTCCTCCAGCTCATCAGCTGATGAATTCTGAGACCATGGGAGACCCTGCCGATGCTTTCAGTTCCGAGCCAGCTGCAAATGCAGAAAAAAATAGTCTGGGCTTTAAACTTTGTTTTATTCCTTCCCAACCAGGGTCAGACTCTGATTCCTCCCCAGCCCTCTCCCAGCACCTTGTAAAATATGCGGTAGCTAAAATTGTGGGAGAGGGCGAGACACTTAGTTGCAGTGGTACTAACTAATACCAGATCCTTCACATGCATCAGAGTCGTTGCCTCTTTAAGACAAAACGGATGCCTGTAACTGGTCTTCAGCCCACCGCTCTGTGTATGGTTGCTTAGCAACTGCAAGACATGGAAGAGGGGGAGGCTGCAAGAGTCAGATGCAGAAAGCGGGGAGGAGTCATTAGCTCCAGAGACACTGAATACAGAGGGTCTGATTCTGATCTCAACCCTGCTGGTGCAAACCCAGAGCCACTCAGGGGACTTCACTGTGAATGTACCAGTCAGCACAGGATCTGTGCACCGCTGGAGTCCCTCGTAAGCCCTGAAAACAGGGACAAAGTGATGCTTAAGGGCCTGGTGTGTATATGGTGAATTTCACACTAAATGAGAGCAGAATTTGACCCACTCCCTGGAGCCAGTGTGGCCGTTCTTATTTTCTTAGAAGTAGATTGAAGAGTTCTCCTTGCACTTCAGTGAGCACAATGCAAGGAGACATCAGCCTTATACATGGACATTGTCCCCTGTTGCCTTGTATCTTGAGGTCCCTACACATCCAGACTCTCCACAACCAGCGAGCCATATCCAAGGAGGGCAAATCCCTTTTCCCCAGGCAGGTAGCTGTCTGTGACAGTGACACAGAGAACTCTCTAACGTACTGGGGCACAGGTATTCTCCCTGCTTCGCATTAGGCTAGATTCTGATCTTGCCTTCATGGGTGTAAATCCACACTAACTCCACAGTGCTTGAGATCAGAATCTGGCCTTCTGACCAGTGTTCCAGCCTGGTGCTAAGACCCTGTCTTAACAGAAGTTCCATCTTACAGAGGGAACTGACTGCCTGGTCCTCTGTTGTCTTTAAAGACTGTAATTTGGAAGAGTTCATCGCAGCGTGCGGACACCTTTCCAGTTTGGATTATGTGTTACCTACTCTGGAAGGTCCTTTCCTGTGTCTGCTGGCTACAAGGCTCTTCTTCACTTTTTGCTGTGCTGTATCGCCACAAGTCAAAAAGCTGGTGCCTTTCACCCCCAAAGGAAGCTGCACTTCAGCTGTGGTCAGAGTGATTATTATCGAGAAGGCCATATTGCAGCTGGCCTCTGCATGGGCACGAAAGGAGGGAAGAGGGCATATGCAGCTGCAAATGGAGCCACTGCATCACAGCCCCTGGGCTTTCCTGAGCCTGCTAGCATCCGCTGCATCACAGGCCACTCAGTAAGAGAGAGAGGGGAGACTCAGGGATGTTCCTGTTCCCCAGGCCCCTTCTCTGCACTAGCTTAAAGGGTAGCCTAGAGAGTGCACTCCACATGCATGCTACGACAGAGCTCCAGCTAGTACCATGCCTGCCTGAGGCAGAGTTCCTCCCAGGGCTTTCCCTGGGGTGGTACAGCTCCCCACCACCCCCGAATCGGCCTTGTTAAAGCTTTCAGGGTGCTCTAGGGTCCTTCTGGATGGATGGTGCGAGTGCAGTATATAAATCTGCCATCGTTGTCATTGCTGGGCCCTGTCATATTTTTCACTCTCATAAAATCAGATGCTGTTTTGCAGGCTGGAGAAGGTTGACTTTCCCCAAATACTCACACCTCTGGCTGGGTGTAATCTATCTAAATGATTCTCAGGTAGTGCGAGGCATGAAGGATGAGCTCTGTCACAGAGGTGCTAACAGAACAATACATCACCTGTCCTAACTGATATCAGCCAGATTAGAAATGTAGATACCCCGCTCTTCAGCACATCTCTGTAGGGCTGCTGACAGCACTGTATTATATGGGTGACATAACATCCCCCACAGCAACACACTGATGCCCTTGACCTCTCTGAATCATCAATCAACCAGGCACCCTTTCTATACCAATGGGAGGGAGCTGGTGCTTCTGAGGTTTTCCTTTGAATGATTTTTGTGCAGCGGAGGGCAACGGAGTTGAAAGACAACTGCTGCCAGCTCAGCGTCAGATATTAAAGAGCAAGTATTGCAAAAGCATCAATCATCCTTTACATACAGTAAATAGTGATTTTTTTTTAAAGGCAGCTACCATTCAGAGTGAACCGAAATAGCAAGAAAGAGGTTAATGGTAGACAGCGGAGTCAAAACAATAACGGATAAAACATTAGAACACAAGACTATAATCAACAGGCTATGTGACTGCTGCCCTCTATGGGACTGAATCAGAACTGTGTGTCATAAGCCCCAACTGAGCTTGGGCATGTCATATCCCTCCCTGTGCCTTAGTTTCTCCATCTGTAAAATGGGGATAATGATCCTGACCCCTTTTGTAAAATGTTTAGAGATTTCTGGATGAAAAGTGCTATAAAAGAGCTAGGTCGTATCAAGGCTTATTGCACAACTAGTGGCTATTCTTCTTTAGCATGCCTAAGAGCCTGCAGTTCAGGAGCAGGTACATCTGGGTTCTAGTCTTCACTGTAGCTGTAGAAATTTTGATTGCCTCTGGTATGCAGCCCAGTCAATTTCCTAGAGGGCTGTTTGTTTGATATAATGATTCTTATGCTGTAGGATGTCTTTCATGCAGTTCTTTCAAAGTGCTGTATCGTTAATTAATTAAGCCACACAATACCCTCATGTGGTAGGTGTTACCCCTCTTTTACAGAAGGGAAAATCTGAGGCACAAAGAGGTGATGTGACTTGCCTAAGATTACCTGACCCAGCTGTCCCTTCTTCTCCTCTGCATCACGTCACCCACAATCTATGGAGCAGAGGTTGAAAAGTGTCTGTGACTTTGGGTGTCCACTTTTCACTCCTCAAAGGAACCTGAACTTCAGAAATTACTGAAAATCAGGCTTCTTTACTGGGTCTCAGGTTGGGCCCCAAAAAGCTGTGGTGCCCTAAATCACTAGGCACTTTTGAAAATATTGGCCCTAGGTATTTGCTACTGCAGAGCTGAGGAATGTGTCATTCTCTCTAGTCCATCCTGTGCTTGACAGAGGCCCATTCTGGAGCCTTCAGCACCATGGGCAATATTTGCCCCAATGAATTGTGCAGTGCAAGGCTTCAGGAGTGGGAAAATATCTCCTGAACCAATCTGGTGATCAAGTCAGGCCCTGATGCATGATGATTGACGCCTATTGTCATCTGCATCCTCGTTAGTGTCGCTGAAGTCATTACTCTTGTCTTATTTTCAGTTCCCTTCTGAGTCTTTTCCACCAACAATATCCTGCAACAGTGAGTTTCTGAAACCGAGCATGAATCTCCCAAATGTCCCTATAGCCATTAGCCCAGTGCACTTGTTATCTCCCAGCAACTGCTCCGCCTTGATCTTTTGCAGTCCCCATCCGGTCGCCTGGTGTTTTACCTTTCAACAGTTCCAGGCACATAGAACACCCTAGTGAACTAGCCGTTAGATGTTACTTACCATAGCAAGTCGCTGAGCAGATTTTAAACCATGATGGACAGATAACGGCTTTCAATATGGTCCCAGAAGACTCCAGAGTAAATGAAACAGGGGTTTAAGACATTTTCCCCCATTCGCACTTGCTGCTTGCAGCCTGTCAACAGACTCCATCTAGTTATTCTTAAATATTAAAGCCGGGAGCATGTCAGCTGGCACTGGCAGCTTGCCAAGCTCAGTGTGACTTGGGGTATTTAAAATAGCAAAGATCTGGGTGAGGTTAGTGCTGCTTTCCTTTGCCAGACAGAAAACAATGACAGCCCCACATTTTAACCTGGTGCAGATGTTGCTCTTTTGGTGTTTACATCATTTGGTGATATATACCCGGCTGGGGAGAATAATATTAGTCCACAGCTGGAATGGAATACCTTTCAAGATGTCTCAGTGGGCAAGCTAGCCTGTCCACTGTAAACTGAAAGGTGTGTGAGCACTAAAACACCTGGAGCGGCACGCACTGCAAACAAATCTGCTGTTCCCAGGTAACCCGACCAGCAGCGAATTATGTGCAAGGCAGTCAAGTGCTCAATGCATAAACGTAATGCTCATTAAATCTTTCACTGGAAGGTACAGAGATTTGCATTTGCTTCAGCAGCAGGTTTTGATAGAGAGAGAGAGAGAGATCTAGCAAGCCACAGAACTGATTGAAACTCCCCCCCTTTTACAGTTGCATCTGAGCACTTCACAGTCTTTTGTACATTTATTCTCACAACAAATCCTGCTGGGTAGGTCTGTGCCAGAGGTGGGCAAACTACACCCTGGGCCACATCCAGCCCGCAGGACCATCCTGCCCAGCCCCAGAGCTCCCATCCAAGGAGGCTAGCCCCTGGCCCCTCCCCCGCTGTCCCTTCCCCCTGCAGCAATGCCTCCGCATGGGCAGCAGGGTTGCAAGCTTCTGCCACTCTGAGTGGTATAGAAAGGGGTCGGAGGTTGGGGGGGCAGTCAGAAGACAGGGAGCAGGGGTGGTTAGATGGGGCGGAGGTTCTCTGTGGGGCAGTCAGGGGATGGGACGGATCCATCAGGGGGGTTGGATAGGCACGGGAGTCCCAGGGGAGTGTCAGGGGGTGGGGGTGTGGATAGGGGTCAGGGCGGTCAGGAGACAGGGATCGGGGGAGTTGAATAGGGGGTGGGGTTCCAGGGTGGTGGTAAGGAGACAAGGAGCAGGAGGGGTTGGATGGGTCAGGGGTTCTGAAGGGGGCAGTCAGGAGGCAGGAAGTGGGAGGGGGCAGATAGGGCACGAGGGCCAGGCTGTTTGTGGAGGCACAGCCTTCCCTACCCAGCCCTTCATACCATTTTGCAACCCCAATGTGGCCCTCGGGCCAAAAAGTTTGCCCACCCCTGGTCTATGCTAATATCCCCATTTTACAGAGGGGGAACAAAGGCAAAGGGAGACTACATGACTAGCCTGTAAACAATGCTCACCCTCTAATCTGAAAAGTGTCATTAATTATTATGATCATTCAGTGTGGCTATAATCAGTATTTCATCATTTACCCATATGCACTACCCTTGCCTCAGGCATCTTCTGTATTCAATAACTAACAGCGAATAACTATACAAGTCGCCTTTTGGCTGTAAAAAAAATAATAATACTAATAATCCTGCGATGGTATATACAGAGAAAAAGAGAAATGTAAAGAGTTTGCAGATTCATTGTTAAATAGCAGGTTCTCCAGGCATAATCTTTACATGGAGATGGGAGCATAGTTACTTAGGGCTATTTGCAGGGTGTTATGTTTGTGGTTATTTGCATTTGAATTTGTTTGTGGGCTTTTTGCTTAATGCCTCCAGGAGTTGAAGTGACATATTGTATATTTAAAAGAAATGCAATCAAAACAATTTAACACCTTCCCCCGGGTCTGCGTTTGTTATTTGGCGCTCGCAGGAGGCAGTACGTTGTGAAAAAATATAGATTTCTTTTTTTTTTTTTTAATCACAAAGCTGGGACTTTCTGAGCTGGAGGCAAGAATGTTGTCCTTAGCGATGAGAACTGTTCTTTCTAAAACAGGATTCACTGAGTTTAATCTGGGTTGGGGATTGACTCCTGAAAGGTTAGACTCTAAGTCCGATGATGACCACTCCAAATGCTTTATCCCCTTGTAACATCCCTCACATGCTGCTGCCCCATGAAAATGCCTTCTGCCATATATATGGTTGCCAGGCGTCAGGTTTTTGATCGGAACACCCGGTCGAAAGGGCACTGCTGACCAGGCCTTTAAAAATCTGGTCAGTGGCACAGAGGGGCTAAGGCAGGCTCCCTGCCTGCCCTGGCTGCACACAGATCCCAGAAGTGGCCAGCATGTCCTTTCAGCCCCCAGGTGCAGGGGCAATCAGGGAAGCTCCGCCTGCTGCCCCCCGCCCCCAGTGTTGGCTCCGCAGCTCCCAATGGCCAGGGCCTTGGGTACTTCTACCTAGGGGCCAGATATGTCAGCCGCTTCTGGGAGCAGGACAGAGCCAGAGCAGACAGGGAGCCTGCCTTAGCCCCTCTGCACCACCAACCATGAGTAACCTGAGGTAAGCGCCGCCTGGCCGGAGCCTGCACCTCGAACCCTCTGCCCGAGGTTGGAGCCCACTCCCACACCTTAACTCCCTCTGAGAGCCCACAACCCCAGCTGGAGCTTGCACCCCCTCCTGCACTCCAACCTCCTGCCCCCGATCGGTGCCCCCTCACACACCCTGAATTTCTCATTTATAGCCCCACCCCAGACCTGCACTCCCAGCTGGAGCCCTCACCCTAACCCCTGCCCCAACCCAGTGAAAGTGAGTGAGGGCAGGGGAAAGTGAGCGACAGAGGACGGGGGCTGGAGTGAGTTGGGGGAGGGGCCTCAGAAAAGGTGTGGGGCAGGGGCAGAGCCTTGGGGAGGGCAAGGGTGTTAAGTTTTGTGCAATTAGAAAGATGGCAACCCTAGCCATATAGCACAAGAGATTTTCATGGGGTGCAATTGTTGCAGCTGTCATCTTGTCCAATACATCTGGCATTGAACGAGGGACCTCCAGAGCTAAAAGGAGGTGCTGCTAAAGCACTGTCGATGGCACTATAATGGATTCATATTCTCTGTGGCTTGGGCACTGTTGGGGACCCATAACACACACTCACAAATGGGTTACACAGTAACGTGACACATCATGAAAATACCACAAGAAGTCCAAGTCCTGTATTATTTCTGTGATCCCAAAATAGGCAGTGAAAACTAATCACATGGTCTTCAGCTTTTGGCTAGGAGCTAGGGTGACCAGACAGCAAATGTGAAAAATCGGGACGGGGGGATGGGGGATAATAGGAGCCTACATAAGAAAAAGACTAAAAAATTGGGACTGTTCCTATAAAATTGGGACATCTGGTAACCCTACTAGGAGTTTAAATGGCACCATTTTTTAATGCTGGTTGCCCAGTATAATAACTTGGGGCTTTATTCACATTGCTCTGGAACCTGAATGCACAGCTTTGCATGCGTTACCTTCTTTCCGCTGGAGGTAGGAGAAGCTCCCCTTGTTGAAGTATTGCAGGGAATGGCTCTACAAACCAGCAGTCCATTCAGCCCAGCAGAGGGCACTGTTGTGCCAACATGAACCAGCCTATCACATCACGGATTCCTCACGGGCTCTCTCAATGTACCCGTGAAAACACCGCAGAGTACTAGCAGGATATCATTATGGGCCTGGAGACAGGAAGGATAGTGGAGCAGTCAGTGCAGATATAGAAAGGAGGGGCAATCACTGCAGCTTCTGAATGAGACATTGCTTTTGAATACCCTGTCTCATATTTCAGCCAGTGTGGGGGAGTTGTGAAATGTTGCCTCTCAGAAACTAGCTTGAAGCTGACCAATGAGAAAGGAAATGAAAACTGTGTTTAGCTGCCTCACTTTCAGTCTGTAACATTGACTGATCTAACTGTGCTCAGAACCTATCACTCAGATCAATCTGTTGCTGGGGTGACCCCTTTATCAGCATAGTTTTAAGCCTCTCCAGTTCTCAGATTCATTTAGCTTATCTGAACTTCAGCTCACAGAAATGCTGCGGTTAGTCCACAAGACAAAGGACTGTAGGTTGATCTAAGTGAATGAGATCTAAAGAAAAAGAAACAATTTGCATAAAGGCATGTAAAGGCATGTAAGAGGCATGTAAGAAACAATTTGCATAAAGGCATGTAACAATTTGCATAAAGGCATGTTACCGTCGGGCTCCACCCTGGTAACAGGTGTTGATCCTACTGGGACAGGGTTAAATGGGGTCTGCTAATTCATGGACCCAGGTGGTTTGTTACATCACCTGACAATAAAGGAGGTGGGAGTGGTTATCTAGAGATGATCTAGACTGTGGTCTGACTAGCCCGGAAGGAGGAACCCTAGGAATAGCCAAGCACAGTGAGAAGGCAAGCACTGAACTGAATTAATGTCTTTGTTACTTCAGAAGGAAGATGAGTTTTGGACTCTAGACTCTTATTTGTTGTGGAGGCAAGGGGGGGAAGGCACCCGCTGACATAGTTCATTGGATTACTCAGCTGCTTTGCCAGCAGTGGGTTGACGAATGTACGTTTCTTTTGTGTTGGCAGCTGATTAAGTCCGTTGTGTACCAGGATGGCCCTGTTCCAGCATAGTTCAGACTGTTCAGCCAAGTGATGTACAGTAAAAGAATGTTACATTTTTATCACCAATGAAAAAATGCATGAAAGCTGGTAAAGTAATTAAACTAGAATCTTGCAACAATGGAAGAAAGAAGAAAGAAACCAGAGATCAAATATGAGATGTCAAGCCTGAGATGCCATGTGTGTCCTTTTCTGAGTATATAAAAATCCTTCTCACCAGGCACAATGATAAGATAATAATATATGCAAGATAATAAGACAATAATAAGAAGTGATTCAAAACTAGGATGTCAAATCTGAATTTTGTTCTCATTGAAGGAAGGCAGCATTGGATTTGAATCTCTGGACCTAACCCAGCTGGGTCAGAACCTGATCAGAGCCCCTCTGAGTCCTGTATAAGGACAGCAGCATCATTCAGCTTTTTATTACCAATATACTTTAAGGTAAAACCCAGATTTAAAACAAAAATACAACTCACACAAAACGACACAGCAGACTGCAATAAAGACCGGATCCAAAGTCCCCTGAAGACAATACGAAGTCTTCCATTGTCTTTGACGGGCTATGCATCGGGTTTCTGAACAGCCAGTCTTGCCACTCTCTTTTGAAGGTGTAACCCACACTTGCACAGCACAACACTATGGCCCCGCTAGTGGCTGGGTCATGCATTGACGTTGATGAGTGTGCTACAGCCTTGCCACTAGCAGATCTGGCTCTTCTACTCAATTCAGTAGAGGATCTGCCTTTAGATCCAGCAGTTCAGCATTCGGCCCCCACTCTCAACAACCCATCCAGAGGTGTGTGTTATAAAAAGTTGTCATTCCTTGGTTTGTTTAGCTGATGCAAACTGTCACCTCGCTGAGCCTAAGTAGGTTACAGATATGTATACCAAATTCAGGACAGGCTGTATAAAACAGAGCAGATACATCCCAAAAGGGTGGCTATTTTATCACTAGAAGAACAAGAGTACTTGTGGCACCTTAGAGACTAACAAATTTATTTGAGCATTAGAGTTTACCAAGTCAGTAACAAAAGTGAGTTTCTGTATCACCACATTGGGTAACAAGAAGCTAAAAACATTCTCCTGTTAGGCATTCCAGCCCTTGGCTCATCATCCAACAACTGTACTTTATGATAAGAGGTTACTGAAAACCAGATCCATCAGTTAGAAGGTTCTTTCAATCCTAACGGATCAGCCACCTAACCAGGTCAATATATGCCTTAGATCATATTCAAAAAATCATGCTGGCAGACAATCTTTTTGTAACTAAAAACTAAAGTTTTATTAATCTGAAAAACAAAGAAAAGTGTTATCAAACGATTAAAGAATCCTATACATTATAATTGATTTTCAGAGATTACAGGTCAGGATCATAGCAGTGATGTAAATCTGCTAGTTTGTGAAAAGTCAGTCTCTGGACTCCCAAACTGATGGGGGGTCATTCAGTCCCTTTGTTCAAAGCTTCCTTGTTAGAAATCCAGTCCAGAGAAATGAAGAGAAAGAAGTGATGTCACAGTATCCCTTTTATGCCTTCAGCCCAGGTGTATGGAAAGATACTGGCAAAAGATGGAGTCTTAGGTCACATGTCGTTACACACCATGATTAGTCACTGGGCAGCCATTGCCTCAAGTGTTTTCTGAAAGGTCTCCAGGAAAGGCTCATTGGGTGTATTAGTCTCTTCAATGTCCCATTGTGAGAGCTGAGTATACTTAATGGGCCATCCATACCTAGTTGGCTAGCCCTGATGTAAATCTGTCGGGGGACTGTCACCCAGAAACACAATGCGTGTTTGAGGCACAAGTACGTAGCCAATATTCATAACTTCAGATACAAAGATGATACATGTATATAGACAGGATTATCATACTTAGTAAACCAGGGGTCAGCAACTTGGGGCATGCTCGCCAAAGGCAGAATGCAAGCTGATTTTTAGTGGCACTGTGCTGCCAGCCGGGGCCCCAGCCGCTGGCCCAGCTCAGCCCGCTGCCTGCCTGGATGAACGGAACTCCAGGCCAGCAGCAGGCTGAGCAGGGCTGGCGGCCAGGACTCCGGCTGGCAGGAGCCAATAGAAGGAACCCCAGACCGGCAGTGGGCTGACGGCTCAGCCCGCTGCCAGTCTGGGATTCCATCTGCCGTCCCCTGTAAATGTAAAATGTATAACTGGCACGTGAAACCTTAAATTACAGTAAATAAATGAAGACTTGGCATACCACTTCTTAAAGGTTGCAGACACCTGTAGTAAACCATAATTTTTCTATTGATATCTTCCATGGCATACTTTGTATCAGACTTAATGCAGTTGTGCAACAGTGGTAACACTAGTCATATAAATGATCACTTTTCTTTTATAAAACATTACACAGACCAAGAATGTTTTCTTTCTGGCTACCAGTAAACCAGTCCCTGCTTTAGGCTGTTAGCTCCTGACAGAGTTTTTGGTCAGAAGTCCTACCTCATCATACCTGTTCTTTCCCAGTCGTTGGGCATGGAAAGCAGGGAAATGTGACACTGTGTCTGCATATGCTAAAGCAGGGCCTTGTCCCTGTCACCCAATAGTAAGACCTGAATTCTTTGTAGAGTATGTTAATGCAATAGGATACACTTTGACCTTTGGTATCATTACCTCATGCAGAATGAGAAGATGGAAGTGAGATCCATTCACAAATTAAAGTGGATAGAAGGGGAATGTAAATAGGTCAGTCAGTAGAGTGGAGAGGTGAGAGGGAATGGACCAGCTTCTGATAGAGTCTCCATAATATTTTACTTAGACAGATGACTTATTCTCCAGCTACCTACAAAAAGACACATAGGGTAGAGAATCAGGGATGGAATAGATATGTAATTCTTCCATTAAGACAGGTGAGGAGAGCTTGTTTCTCGAGCCTTCTCACTCAGTTGTTACTATGGATGTCGATAGCACCTTCCCTCCCAGGTGCACCATTCACTTTGGAAACACTACTCATTTAGCCATAGTATTACTATAAAGACAAGGCGGGCGAGGTAATATCTCTCATGGGACCAACTTATATAGGAGTATTATTTTAAACATTTTGCAGAGAGTAAGTTGAGGCACAGTGAAGTTTCTCCAAGCTATTTTTCATAATGCCTCTCTGCCTGGAATTCCCTACTCTGGTTCACGAATTTACTGGTCTCCCAAAAATTGACCTTGTCTGAGTCTCTCATCTAAAAAAAAATGCTATACCGGGTTGGCATCTAGGTATGAACCTGCCACCTTTAAGTACTAAAGTGGAGACTGCTACCACTTGAGCTAAAGGGCTACCTTCATTCAAGTTACCAAGGACAGCCGGACAGTGGCTGTCTACCTGGAGTGACATTATGAGATGTAATTGCAAGATTGGATGGGATAGTGAAGCCATCTGTCAAGTCTCCACTGGTTATGATACATGTTGGAGTCAAAGATATGGCATGACATGAAACTACACAAGTTATTGGAGACTTCAGGAACCTTGGAAGAGAGCTGAAGAAGATGAAATTCCGGGTAATCTTCTTTGAGATCCTTCGAGTTTGGTAGGAGGGGGAGGGGGATTGTAAAAATGGGACATCTCACAGGTTGGGGAGGGAGAAATTTTCTGGGTTGGAGATAACCCATCATCTCAAGAAGGAGGAGAGGATGAATACATCCCATCTATACACAGCTCTGCATCATCTCAAGAGGTGGGTGATGGATACCTGTAACATTCTGCATTTGGGAAATGGTCCACAACTGAAGGTACATAACATGTAATATTGGGGGACTGTATTAAGGTTGGTGGTACATATTTGAGTGGGGGAATATCAGGAAGGATCCAAGAATTTTCAGTCCTTGGCCTCTTCATTTACTCATTTCCCTTCTTCTCGTATCTCTTTTTTTTTTTTTTTGCCTTCTGCTTCACCGGTTTGACAGGGAAGAAAGTGAGTTTAAGAACTCACAGGATTACACAAAACGGGCCTGCTACATACAACCCAAGCCACCAGAGTCACCTCCCACTTTTCTCAAGCCCTTTGCTGACTAAATTGCTGGCTGATGACAGCAAGTCAACTGGACCAAAGGCCACATTAAAGAAGACCCCATTGTGGGATCTAGATTCATTCCGCTGAGGTGCTTCCAAGCCTCTGGTTTAACCTTTAAATGTTGTATTCTACACTTCTGACACTGCCCCAGCCAAGCAGAATGGAAGCCCACTCCTTCCTAGTTGTATCTGAGATGATTTTTGTCCCCACACCCTACTTTGAAAAGGTTAGAGTGACTGCCGGGCCAGGTAGGACCCCTTCTCTTTTCCATGCTGTCTGCAAAGACATTCTATAGCTCCTGCATCTGCTAACTCCTCCTTTCTGAAGATTATCTTGCTCAGTCACTCACTATATACCATACAGAGAATGAAAAGCTGTTTAGATGATCTCTTCAACTGGCACAGGACCTGTGGACCTTGTCATAATGCTTTGAATTTCTGTAGCACTTTTCAATCTAACATCGTCATCACATCCATGCAGTAGGAGAGTGTAACTACCCCCGCTCAGCATTAAGGAAATGGACTTATGGAGCAAGAACTGTGAGTGACTTGCCCACTTCAGTGCCAGCTGGGATGAGAACGTAGGTATCCGGGCTCCCATTCTTCTCCTCTAAGCACTAGAAAACACCATTTTGTGGCATCTTCCCACAGTGGTCACCTATATTTTTAATGAACATTCTTCTTAAAATAAATAACGTGGAAGACGGTCATATTCATTCTTTTACTGAATTGATGAATGACACTCTAGCAGATAAACTGATAACAACTCAAAAGTGTATTAAGTCCTACCCATGCTGAACACACAGATTCAAGCAATGAAATAAATGCACAGGTGATCACCTTTTCTGTGCTTTTCATCAGGTTGCCCCGAATCTCAAGTTCTTACCACAAAATCCATAAAAGGGCAGAAAGTGCAAAGAGAATCTGCATGTGATTAGCCACACAAGCCAATACCTGCAGACGGAGACAAATTAGATACTTATTTCAAGGGGATATAGCCCAGGAAATGTACTGTTAAACACAATATATTACACCATATAAGCAGTGACATAAATATCAAACAAACTATATGTTCAGTGGAAAGTAAGATGGTCAACCAGAGGCAGCCTGGCTTAGATCACTGGATGTCAAGAGACTTAGTTTCTATCCCCAACTCTGCTACTGACTTTCTACGTAACATTGGGCAAGTCACTTTATCTCTGTTTCCTCTCCCATCCTTTGTCTGTTTTATCTATATAGATTATAAACTCTTTGGGGCAAAGTCTGTCTCTCACTATGTGTTTGTACAGCACCTACCACAGTGGGGCCCTGACCTCAGTTGGGACCTTCAGGCACTAATGTAATACAAAATAACAATAATGTTATTTACATGATGAAACAATGTACAAAGAGGAATGTTTCTGGAGGAGAATTCCTTCTCAACAGGTACAAACACCATTGCTCAGGCAAAGTGACCACCATGAGTTTTGCCTGGGAAGTGAGAAAGGACTCCAGGATTTTGCCCAATGCTAATTATCATGTGTTCGTCCACATATAATACGACCATTCATGGAACAGCTGTTCAGCATGTGATGTCTTCTGTGTAACGCAGAGCCCTGTACATTTTCCATGATTCCCTAGAAGCCATTTCTGGTGAGCAAACCACTATTTCAGGCTTTCAAAGCATCTCTTTTTAGTGCCTTGACAAAGAATTTATAGCCCGCTTTGATCATTCAGGCCTGAAGTGCTTAATAGTTTGGCAAAACTTCACATCCTGCTGTATATGAGCTGTGTAAATAAAAGCACTGATTATACAGTTGGATGATGTAATGAATGTTCTGATTATACAGCAGGACAATGGAGTGAATGTTTCTGATTCCCTGGTTATTATTTTACATAGCCAATTAATTGGGTTTTTTTTAGCACAATGGCCTTTGACATTTTCTTCCCAGAGTAAGTGTGCTCACAAATTTGGTACCTCTCCGATCTACCTATTGGATTTTTCAGTCTACTATTTTCATGCTGTGGAGTAATTAATTTCGTGAGTCTGTAATTAATGTTGTTTTTTTCAGCTTCGTCTTTTATGTTCCACTAGTTCCATTTTTCAGCACAATTGAAACTGAAGCCCTGAGTACTCATTGCTATTAAAGATCACAAGGCCATCATTCTTCACTAAAGATAGCAACCAGATCTTCATCCTTCTTAAATCACACAGATAATGGCAATGGTATGGATGAAAATATTAATATAATGATACCATTGACTTTTTTTGTTCTCTTGAGATTGACTTTTTCATCTTTCTCTTCATTTGCTTCCTCTTTTGATTTTTGAAATATTCCTCCTCTGTTCCATTATGGGTATCTGATTCAGCAGATCTGCACATCTTATCTTTCCCTCTTCTTTTCTCTAAATCCAACTACCTGACAGGGTGATATAAAAGATCAGTTTGCAGGAGTCTTAATAAACTGAGAGAAAGAACTCCCCGACAGAATTTAATTGTGTTCTTATTTTCATGTTTGCAGAAGGTTACCAGATAGCAACTGTGAAAAAACAGGATGGGGTGGGGGTAATAGGCACCTATATAAGAAAAAGTCCCCCAAAATGGGACTGTCTCTTTAAAAACGGGACATCTGGTCAACCTATGTTTGCACAGAATTGAACAGAAATAAAACACATTGCATTTCACTCCTGCTTCTTCTTACTATAGCCAAAGGAATGGAAAACAAAAGTCTTCATTACTGTCTATCTTTCAGACATATACAATAAACATTGCTATATGCAGAGATTCCCACAGGTTGGGTTCCCCTTTCTGCTATTTCTCTGCCAGCCAATGGGAATTACAGGACATGAAGATACTGGAAGTTGTGAGAAGCAATTCATGAGTTTTCCCAACTAGAGTTGGGTGAAATTTTTGCCAACTAAACATTTTTACATCAACCAAAACATTTTCCAGATTCATGTCAAATTCACCAAATAGTCTCAACTAAAAAACAACAACAAACAAAAAATATTCCCCAGAAGTCTAAATGTTTTTATTTCAATTCAAATGACTTTTCATTTTGAATTTTTCTTACATTTTTCGTTGTTGGTTTTTTTTTAAATAAAAATCTCCCTAAAAAACTACATTTTGTTTCTGGTTGAGCTCAATGTTTTGTTTGATCCAAACCATTTTTTTCTCTGTTTGTTTCACTGAACAAAATTGAAGATTTTTTGTTTTGCGTCTACCAGAAACTATTTTGCCCCAATTTTTATCGACTATTGTCACCAAGCTCTAATCCCAGTTCACCAAAAGCGCCAGCGATGGTGTCTGCACCTCTCTGAACTAAAATGCTAGCAAATTTCTGTTCAGCAAGCATTGTACAATCCAGAGGAGGAAAACATTTATGATGTTATGATAATGTTTTGGGGTACAACACAGACCAGTAAGGGGTTGTGTCATCACCTACCCTGAAACCCTGGGTGGCTCACAGCCCGAAGACCAACAGCCAGCAGACAAGCATGCCATTCCCTGAATATTTGTGTGCTGTGTGGCCGGCAGTCTGCTTGCAACAGAATAGCTCCACTCTTGTCTCCAGCAGCTTTGCTTATTACTTGCAGGGTGACACCAACACAGCCCCAGTCTTGAATTTTCCCCAATCCATCTGCCCTGAAGTGTCCGGCCTACTCAAAGACATAATAAGGTTCATTGCTCTTTTAAAGAGACAAAACCGCATTAGAGCTTATTACGGTATCTGGAGCTAACAATCACTTCAGTTCAAACATAGACCTGGGTTGGTTTCGATTAAAAATAAGACAAGTGTATTTCATCAAAAGGAGAGAGATTTTCAGTGCGGTCTATTACAAAGTATCAAGACAAAAATGGTTACAAGGAAATAAAAGTAAAAATACGATTTTGAATGGCTAAGACTGAATTTAACAAGATACCGCCTTTTCCAAGGTAGGGTTCTTACCAATCATTCTTTTTCCAGCCATGGCTGACCATCTCTCAGGCCTGGTCTACACTACGCGTTTAAACCAAATTTATCAGCTTTAAACCAATTTAACCCCGCATCCGTCCACACAACGAGGCCCTTTATATCGATATAAAGGGCTCTTTAAACCGATTTCTGTACTCCTCCCCAATGAGAGGAGTAGCGCTGAAATCAGTATTGCCATGTCGGATTAGGGTTAGTGTGGCCGCAAATCGACGGTATTGGCCTCCGGGCGGTATCCCACAGTGCACCATTCAGACCGCTCTGGACAGCAAACTGAACTCGGATACACTGGCCAGGTAGACAGGAAAAGCCCCGCGAACTTTTGAATTTCATTTCCTGTTTCCAGCATGGAGCTCTGATCAGCATGGGTGGCGATGCAGTCTCAAATCCAAAAGAGCTCCAGCATGGATCGTACGGGAGATACTGGATCTGATCACTGTCTGGGGGACAAATCTGTTCTATCACAGCTCCATTACAGAAGACGAAATGACAAAGCATTTGAAAAAAATCTCCAGGCTATGATAGACAGAGGCTACAGCACAGTGCTGTGTGACAAGCATAACGGAAAGCCAAAGAATCAAATGGACACTCATGGAGGGAGGGAGGGGGGACTGAGGACTCCAGCTATCCCACAGTCCCCCCAGTCTCCGAAAAGCATTTGCATTCTTGGCTGAGCTCCCAAGGCCTGTAGGGTCAAACACATTGTCTGGGGTGGTTCAGGGTATATCTCGCCAATTTACCCTCCTCCCCCCGTGAAAGAAAAGGGAAAAAAATCGTTTCTTGACTTTTTTCAATGTCACCGTATGTCTACTGCATGCTGCTGGTAGACACGGAGCTGTGGCATTGAACAGCAGCATCCTCTGCCCTCCCCTCCCCGGTGGCAGACGGTACAGTACAAAATGACTGATAGCCGTCCTCATCATCCTGTGAGTGCTCCTGGCTGGCCTCGATCAGGTTGGCCGGGGGCTCCTGTGTAAAAATAGGAATGACTCCCAGTCATTCCCGGCAGATGGTACAGAATGGCTGGTAACTGTCTTCATCATAGCAACTGGGGGCTGAGCTCCATCAGCCTCCCCCGCTTTTCATGTCTAAAGAAAAGATTCTGTACTGCCAGGACTATCATAGCAGTGGGAGGCTGTGCTTCTCTCCCTCGCCACCATTTAATGTCCTGCCTGGACTATCATAGCAGCTGGAGGTTGCCTCTCCCTCATTTTATCTCACTAAAAAGTCAGTGTTTCTTATTCCTGCATTCTTTATTACTTCATCACACAAATGGGAGGACACTACAACGGTAGCCCAGGAGGGTTGGGGGAGGAGGGAAGCAACGGGTGGAGTTGTTGCAGGGGCACCCCCTAGAATGGCATGCAGCTCATCATTTCTGCGGGATCTGACACGGAGCGCTGTGCTCTCTGGTTCTCTGGTACACTGGTTCTCTAGTACACTTGCCTCATATTCTAGGCAGAACTGACTCTATTTTTAGATAAAACATAAAGGAGGGAATGACCCGGGGAGTCATTCTCATTTTTGTCTTTGGGCCCCCGACCAAGTTCAGCGAAGGCCAGCCAGGAGCACCCATGACAGCAGCAGATGGTACAGAACAACTGATAACCGTCATCTCATCACCAATTTACAATGGCATGGCAGATGGTGCAATAGGGATAGTAACCGTCTCTGCTACCTTGCAAAGGCAAATGAGTGCTGTTGTGTAGCACTGCAGTACCGCCTCTGTCAGCAGCATCCAGTACACATACGGTGACAGTGACAAAAGGCAAAACGGGCTCCATGGTTGCCATGCTATGGTGTCTGCCAGGGCAATCCAGGGGAAAAGGGTGCAAAATGATTGTCTGCCGTTGCTTTCACGGAGGAAAGAATGAGTGACGATATTTACCCAGAATCACCCGCGACACTGTTTTTGCACTATCATGCATGGGATCTCAACCCAGAATTCCAGTGGGTGGGGGAGACTGCCGGAACTATGAGATAGCTACGGGATAGCTACCCACAGTGCAACGCTCCAGAAATTGATGCTAACCTCGGTACATGGATGCACACCGCAGAATTATTGTGCTTTGTGTGGCCGCATGCACTCGACTTTATGCAATCTGTTTTACAAAACCAATTTATGTAAGATAGGAATAATCCTGTAGTGTAGACATACCCTCAGTCAGGACCTTCCAGAGAAGTGCTGGTTTCCTTGTCTTCCTCTGTGAAAGATGCCAAATGACTCTTCTCCATTTTATTTCTGAAAGTTCATCCACCCAGTTTCAAGAGACAAGATGACCTCACGCTGTTCCTCCCTTCCTGTGGACTTCCCATCTCCCTGTTGATTCATATATAAATGGGTGTGCCATTGTTTTGATTCCACAGTGCTACCTTCCTTCCTATCAGGGAGAAAACCTGTTTCTCTCCTTGTTTGGTTGGAAACTTTAAAGTATAATATCAATAGGTATCAATAATTTCTCATATAAGAACATAAGAATGGCCATACTGAGTCAGACCAATGGTCCATCCAGCCCAGTATCCTGTCTACCAACAGTGCCCAATGTCAGGTGCCCCAGAGGGAGTGAACCTAACAGGTAATGATCAAGTGATCTCTCTCTTACCATCCTTCTCCACCCTCTGACAAACAGAGGCTAGGGACACCATTCCTTAACCATCCTGGCTAATAGCCATTAATGGACTTAACCTCCATGAATTTATCCAGTTATCTTTTAAACGCTGTTATAGTCCTAGCCTTGACAACCTCCTCAGGCAAGGAGTTCCACAGGTTGACTGTGCACTGTGTGAAGAAGAGCTTCCTTTTCTTTGTTTTAAACCTGCTGCCCATTAATTTCATTTAGTGGCCCCTAGTTCTTGTATTATGGGAATAAGTAAATACCTTTTCCTTATTTACTTTCTCCACATCACTCATGATTTTATACACCTCTATCATATCCCCCCTTAGTCTCCTCTTTTCCAAACTGAAAAGTCCTAACCTCTTTAATCTCTTCTCATATGGGACCCGTTCCAAACCCCTAATCATTTTAGTTGCCCAATACATACATTTCACAACTATATTAACCACCAGTGTGTCACAGGCCCCCTGTCTTTATAAACCAGTAAACCTTTGAAATGTATTCATAGATAAAATTCTTTTTCTTCTGCTGGGAAGAGACAGCATGTGGTCTGGTGAAGTCTTCATGCTGGTTCCTCCTGCGGTGGTGATAGTTGAGTTATTACTTCTTCCCCTTGTTAGCTTGATGGCTTAGTTTATCTTTTATGTAAATAGACTTTCATCATCTCTGCCTGAGAACCAGGCTGGTCAAACATACAAATATACGCATTGCTTTGTCTAGGGCAGACTGCGCTTAGGCATTGCTTCCCAAACACATTTTAAGAACATAATTCTAGCACATATCCATAACCTTTTGTACACACTCCATACATACATGCAAGAATATTAATGATCAGTGAGTTATTAGTTTTTCAGTGATGGATTACATTCCACCTTTGCGTATCTATTATGACAACAGCATGTTGTATGTCAGGTCTGAGAATAGTCGCTGGCAGAGTACAGAGAACCACAAATGAGCTTTTGTTTCATGGTCATCTAGTTCATTCAGCCAGTGCAGGATTATTCCCTACAGTATGTTTCCTAATGCTTTGTCCTGTCTAGTTTGAAATATCCTAAGCAATAGGGTCTCTACTAATTTAATTTAGGAGGCTAATTCCACAGTTTAACAGCGCTTCCTGTCGGGACATCTTTCCTGCTCTTTCGCCCAGGGTTTCCTCTTCTTAACTTCAGTCTATTCCTCTCACACCAGCCTAAATAACTCTCCTCTTTTCTTTATGTTCACACCCTTCAAATACTTTATAAACTGCCATCATATCCTGCCTATATTGGTCATTGAACTAATCTTTATAAATCACTCCCTATGAGCTTTTTCCTCTTCTCTGATCTCTCTCCAAATTTGTCAATATCTTTCAGGTGCCCAGAGCTCTATAGAACATTCCTGCTTATCTCACAAAGGCCATCTAGAAATGGGTGACTATCTCCCTTCTCTGCAACGTGATGTATCTGAGTATGTGTAACACCGACAGATCCCGGTTGTCCGTGAGTAGGATCAAACCTGGGACCTCTGGAGCTAAATGCATGAGCCTCTACTGCATAAGCTAAAAGCCATGTGTCTATTAGCTAAGGCTGTAGAGCAGACTCGTTAATCTCTCTTTCTATGTGGTCTGGATGCTACCAGGTGGGACAGAACACAGCACCCAGGAGGTGTGTGGGTTATATTTGCAGCTCAAGAATGCATTGTATTTTTTGGTTCCCAGCAGTAGAGAAGTGTGGATCTTTTTCTCCCTATAGTCATTGGTCCTCATA
Organism: Gopherus flavomarginatus; assembly: GCF_025201925.1. Classification (NCBI taxonomy): domain Eukaryota; kingdom Metazoa; phylum Chordata; order Testudines; family Testudinidae; genus Gopherus; species Gopherus flavomarginatus. Next base: position 133,352,195 of record NC_066622.1, read on the forward strand.
AGAGATTTATAAATCTGCTGCTTGCCACCGGTGGCCTTATTCCTTTAACTCCAGCTGGAGATCCTGGAGTCAAACCTAGATGTTGTTGCAAACGGGATATCCCTGTGCATACGTGTGTCTAACATGCTTCCCACTGACAATCCGAAGCTCACTGCAATTTTGAGGTTTCTCCTTCCTATTTGATATCTGTGTTTTGCAGAACAAACTGTGACCATTTTTCCCAAGATGAATTTTGGCCCACATTTTTAACCTCTCTCTGTCCCTTTGCATTATTTCTCTGTATTATTTGTCTTACACTCTGATATGGTACAGGCACATTGTGTTAGGACAAGATGTAATAGGTCTCAAAATGGTGGAATGCGAATATCTCTGTGGGCTGCTGATCAGCTCCCTATTCTGGGACCCTGTCCCTGCCACGCAGAGGGTAATGCTTGTTTGTGTTCTCTGATTAGAGCTCAAATGCAGATTTCCTTAGATACCGCCAATGACGAGGTGTCAACCCCACACAAGGTCTGAGGAGGTAAAAAGGGCCAATTAACCTTACAGGCTGTACCTGGAAGAGAGCCAGGGATGGATCAAACCCAGATGAAGATGGAGCCCAGCTGGGCAGGACAGTCTGGGCTTGTATAAAGCCAAGAAATTGAAAGCAAGAGGGAGCTGAGCTGAGGCCAGGCGAGGAGTTGGGTGGAAAGGGGCTTAGCTGCTGGGCTGAGGTTTGAGTCAGGCCAAGTGCTACTGTCTGGTAGAAGAGGCTGCAACTGGCCCCAGCACCCAGCTGAAAGGAGGCTAAACATTGAAACTGGCAATGGAGGCAGGAGCAGGCAAAAAGAGGAAGTTGCCTTGGACTATGAAGGAGAAGCAGCAGGGCATGAGCAATGGTCTCACATCAGGAAAAATTAAAGACCAGACTAGCTATACCAGGGTCTGTAGAAGGAGAAATGGAAAAACAAAACCAGGGTAAAAGTTAACATTTCATCTTTGTCAAACCAGAGACAGAAGAGGTGAAAATAGATGTTAACCCCCTGAACTGGTGACATACAAAGAGCTAAAAAAATCCAGGGGGAGACCTCCTGAGAGCCTGTACACATAAGGAGCTAGCTGAAAAACTTCTTAAAACTGTAGCCATAGGGAAAATGAAAGTTACTTGGCAGAGGGGAGGGATAGCTCAGTGGTTTGAGCATTGGCCTGCTAAACCCAGGGTTGAGCTCAATCCTTGAGGAGGGCATTTGGGGATTGATCCTGCTTTGAGCAGGGGGTTGGACTAGATGATCTCCTGAGGGCCCTTCCAACGCTAATAATCTATGATTCTAAATGCCTAACAACTGCAAGAGGGAGTTCCTAGTGGGACTGTGGGCATATCAGCTACCCCCCGCTCTACAGACCTGGGTTCTAGGCCCCAGGTCCTTACATGCCCACAGTTACAACTAAATACACAAGAAGGATTGGGTATGGAGTGCTTCTAGGCTTATCTGAGAGTCATTTCAAAAAGAGGATAGGTTAACAAAAATTACTTTATCTTCAAAAGCTTCTTAGTATGAGAGGGAAAAATCCAGCTATTTATGACACCTTAAAAGTGGGACACTCCCAGATAGGCTCCAAATGGGTATCAAATTTTCAGGGTTAAACCATGTATTCCCTCCCTGTGAGGTGCTATAATTGTCAAAGGTTTGGACATATGGAAAGGAAACAAAGGGGTGCAGTGAAGGTGGAGAGAATCACTCAGATGAGAACTGTGTAGAAGGAACAGAACCTAAATGTACCAAGTGAAGCATATAAAGGTTGTGCAGTAGCAGAACAAGCTAGTGAAATACAACAATTAAAATCATTCAAAAGATTGTATGCAGAGGCTACCAAAAAGTACCAGATGCAAAAAATAGAAAAACAAATACTCCAGTTAGTCAGAGAAAAGATGCACATGGGTAGCAGAACACCTCTGTGGTCATGGAGGAGACTATGAGAGGAATGAAAGATGATGTATTGCTTGTCAGTATGGAGAAGTTTATAGTGTTGATTATAGTAGTTAAGTGTCACTTGCCCACAGGAGAAAAAATGAAAAGATTAAAACCACAGCAAAAGCAGCAGAAAAAGATCTAAAGATAAACTACCTCTTAGTAGACCAGAATCACACAATTTTAAATGAAGGCAATAATATAGCTTAACTAACATGGTCTTAACGATCCTTAGCTGGAATGCAGATCACTTAATAATGGATAAACAGGAATTTAAGAAAGCCATCTTTGAAATGGGAAAAAAGTCTGATGTAATATGTTTGCAAGAAACATGGCTAATAAGTAAAACTTGTGTTCAGTCTACCAGGATATGATACTCAAGAGGGATTGAATGGCTAGCAGAGGACGAGTCGTCTATAGTTATAAAAGAGGGACTTAGTTACATTGAAATGAAGGGGCAGAAACTACATTTTGAATATCATGCTATTGAGATTCTTATGTAGAACAAAACCAGTTATATATGGATTTATGATGTTTATAGAGCACGTACAAATTAGTTATTTTAGAATTAGAAAAACTAGTTCATAATGTCAAATCCATTCATAATTTGTGAGGACTTTCTGAATGAGCTCTGAGGAAGTAAGAAAACAAACCTACATGATAAACGCTTAGAACAATTTAATGATATGCATAACCTGATAATATTGAATACATGAGCACTTACTAGATTTAATTCAGTAGATGGATCCTTTTCTGGTTTGGATTGGGTAACTGCAACAAACAATACTGCTAGTAAATGCAGCTGGGGAAGTCATAAAGAAGATTGAAAGAGAAGTGATCACTTCCCTATGGTTATGGAGTATCAAGGCTGAGGAAACGTTAAAAAACACAAAAGGAGTTCCTAGCTGCAATTTTTGAAATGCTGACTGGGCCCTTTTCAAGACTAAATGTGATGAACATTGATGCAGTAACTGTACAAGTGACAACCCAGAAGAATTCTATACCAATGTAATAAAAGGCATTATAGGAACAGCTGATCTGGCCATCTACAAAACATCAAATTGCTCCCAACCTAGAAATCTGCTTCCCTGGTGGAATGAGGATAGCACTCAAGGAAAGAAACAAAGCACAAAAGTAAGCAAAAGCACACAATGAAATAGTGAAGATTTAATGAATTATAAAAGATGTAAGGAGGTATCACAATGGATTATCAAAAGGACCAAGAAAGTTGGAGGAATTTCTGTGGGAAACTGAACAAAGCCTGAAAGCTTTCAGAAAGATATAAGCAGATTCAAAGAATGAATGGAATTTGTAGTAAAAGTAAATGTGTATGTGATCTTATTGTAAACAATGACATTGAGGGCTCCAATTTAGGAGATGACAGACATTTTAGGAAAAGCGTTCCGACAGCTCCGCAGTCATAGGAATCAAAGCAACGAGTTTCATGAGAAAAGGGAGTAATTGAGAAAAACTGTGAACTATTAAGTGGCTGGAGAGAAAATACTCATGCCATGTTAAAGAAATTTTCTAGGCAGGAGCTAGTTGCAGCCATTCGAGAAATTAAAAATACAGCTCCAGGTAGAGATGATATTAGTAATGAAATACCCCAACATTTGTCAGAAGGGAGTTTAAAGATTCTGTTTGGGTTATGTAATAATATATGGGGGCCAGGGGGCAGGACTGCTGCAGCAGAATGGAAACAAGCATTGGTGATACCATTTAGGAAACCAGGAAAGGTACATACAAGACCTGATGCTGATAGGTCTATTGCCCTCAAATCGTCTGTGGGGAAAATCACAAAAGAAATGCTAAATGTCAGACCGGTAGAATACTTGGAGAAAAATGATATTCAAACTGAGGAACAAAGCGGTTTCAGAAAGGAAAGATGCACAGTTGACCATATAATGAGACTAGAAACAGAGGTACAGAAAAGCATAAAAATTAAGAACGTCATGATAAGTCTTTCTGGACATGGAAAAAGTATATGGCGTGCTATAGAGGGAAGGCTTCCTATATGAACTAGCCAAAATTAGAATAAAAGGGAGACTGTTTTGATGGACAAGGGGCTTTTTAAGTAGCAGAACTCTACAAGTCAAAGTGGGAACAGCTTTATCAAAAACCTACAAGCTTAGAAATGGAACTCCATGCAGAGAATTATCAGCCCTAATTTGTTTTCTATTATGAAAAATGACCTCCCAGAAAGTGAAAAGGTAGGTGAGGTGATATCTTTTACTGGACTAACTTCTGTTGGTGAGAGAAACAAGCTTTCAAGCTTAGACAAGCTTATATTCAGGTCTGGAAACTGTACTGAGTGTCACAGCTAAATATAAGATGGAAGAGATTGTTTAGCCTATTTCAAGGGACATGTGCAGACAGGAATAAGTATTTATTTCCCTTTTTGCAAACGACTTTGCTATATGGACTAAGCATAAAAGACACAAAGTAGCCATGGAAAAGACTAATGAGGCACTCGAGAGAATTTCCAAGTGTGCAAATCATTGGAGGTTTAAATTCTGACTTGCAAAAACTAAGGGAATGCTTTTAACCAGAAAGAAAATTAGGGGATTTATCTCTTTAGGGTGGAAAAATTCAGGTAGTTCAAAAGTTTATGTTCCTAGGAGTAGTGTTTGATAATAAATTAACTTGGAATGATCCTATAGATAATACCATACAAGAGTGTAAAAATAGGATGAATGTGACAGAGCAGCTGGAAACAAAAGGGTTACAGATGAGAATGTATTGAAGATGGACAGTGCATTGCTAAAACCAATTTTAGACTATGGATGCCGAGCTTTTGTTTCAGCCTGAAAAACAACTCTTAGAAATTTGGAACTGCTCCAGGTCCAAGCTCTGCAATTGGAATGTAGCACAATGAAGACTGGTCCATCAGTGGCTATTAGCCAGGATGGGCAGAGATGGTGTCCAAAGCCTGTTTGCCAGAAGCTGGGAATGGGCAATGGGATGGATCACTTGATGATTCCCTGTTCTGTTCATTCCCCCTGTAGCACCTGGCATTGGCCACTGCTGGAAAACAGGATACTGGGCTAGATGGGCCCTTGGTCTGACCCAGTATGGCCGTTCTTACATTCATATGATAGCAATAACAGTCTGTGTGCTACAAATAGCCCTGAAGAAGCACCTATAAATCTAACAATGAAACTATTAGATCTAACATTTTGAGAAAAGGGAATTGTGAAAACAGACATACACTACAGATTTAAGATGCTTGCTGGAAACTTCGTGGACAAAAATGTATGGATTGCCACAGACTTCCTCATAGTATTAGGGCCGAATATGGGTAAAGGAGATATGTAAAAAACAAAAATTGAGAGAACTAACAATTTTTCATCACAGGAAATTATAGCTGGACAGCAATTCCTCCATTTGTGGATCTGGAATTGTATGAAAAAAACAAGGGAAGAAAAACAATACATTGTGACCAATGAAATTTCTGAATGTATGTACGAACAATGAAGCCAGCTTTGCTGAGACTATACAGATGGATCAAAAGACGACAGCATGGGCAGAGTGGGAAAGTCTTCTGCATTCTAGTCTTGGGATCCACAAATCTAAAAAGCTGTCGAATTATTTGACCAATCTGACAGCTGAACTAATGGGGATAATGTTGGCACTGACTTGAGTAAGAGACATGCAACGGTCTACAGCTGTAATTTTATCTGATTCCTTGTCAGGCATTACGGCAATCAGGACAGGGACTTTGGAAAGAGAAATGACATAATACGTGAAATAATATTCCTAACTAGAGAAATAATGCAACCGTGTATCAGGGTAACAATAGCATGGATTCCTGTGCATATCAGAATATCTGGAAATTAAATGGCTGACAAAACAACAAAACAAGCTCTTAAAAAAATGAGGTGGATATTAAGATACATTTATGTAGACAAGAATTTAAAAGTGTGGTCATGAAGGATTGTGCCAAAGAATAGCAAGAACGGTGGACTAAGGAAGCAAAAGGACAAATCTTTTAGAGATATGCTCATAAATTGAAGATAATGCCATATTCCACAGTTATAGACAAAATGGACTAGTCATTTTTAGCATCTTAGCAGGTCATTGTGCTTTAAATGACAAGCTAAACCTCTTTAAAAGACATAAAAACGGACTGTGTAATGTGTGCAAAATCAAAAAAAATATGGCATTGTGGGCAATATTCTGTGGGGAAAAAAAGTTTTTCTTTATGAAAAATCAAGTGAGCTTGGAATCAAAGTTTCTTTCCCTAACAGAACTAGTGAGAATGCCAGAAGATGGAATAATGCAAGAAAAGTCTTGTTTTTCCCTTAAGGATATTAAACTGAGTGAAAGGATATGCTAAAAATGAATGAAGAAACTGGCGGTCATAGTCTCGTATGATTAGACTGCTGCACCAAAAAAACAGACAAAGAGGGTTGCAGGAAGGCGGTCACTCCCTAGACAGAATGGGAGTCAGCTAGGGACAAGGAGCAGTTCTAGGGGCAGAGTAAATCCTGGGATCCTGCTCTGGATGACAGTCTGGGAAGAAGCCAAGTGGGAGGAGTTGCCACTGGGAGTAGAACAAGCTTGGGTTGGTAAACCCAGAGGTGAGTCAGGAGCTAGAGAAGTGAGGTAGGAAGGAGACCAGGGAAAACAGCAGCAGGATGGAGATGGAGTAGACCAGAGTTGCTGGGCATACAGTCCCTGGGCTGAAAAATAGAGTAGTGGGCAGGCCCAGGTTTCCCTACCACTCCAGCCACTCTGAAAGCACTGGACCTGGACTTGGACCGGAAAACTGCCTGACACAGCATGCAGACAGCTTGTTCAGTGATACTTTGACACCCCCAAATGGGAGGACAAAATAGTGACCTGGCCAGACAGCTGAGTCATGTAGAAAGAGCACCAAAGTCCCAGAGAGAGGGAGAGGCCACAGCATGAACAACCGTTAGAAAGGGGCACCAGATCAGGTGAGAGCTAATCCCCAGACTCAGCCAGAAAGAGGTCCCCCCAGGGATGAGTGTCCCCCTTTATACACCTACCCATATTAAAAACAAGGGTGAAAAATATCCAGTGTGAGGGTCTCAAGTAGTCATATCCACAAAGACCAGTAGTTCTCAACCCATGGCCCATGGGCCACTTGCAGCCCAAAAGCACACAGCTGCAGCTCATGTGACAACCTCAGGGCCATACAGAGGTATATATATTGTGTGGATGCAGCCCACATAACAGAGAGAGCTGCATATGCAGCCCACAATAGTAAATAGGTTGAGAACCATTGATGAGGACACTGCATCAGGATTGGTGGTCATTAGTCAGAGTCATCACCCAAGCAGTGAGGGACCAAGTGTTGGTTCTGATTTTCCTAAAGAAACAAATATATTTTAAGAAGTTTTATTTGTTTTTTAGCCATTTGTAAGCCGCATAAACCATAACCGTAAATGGTACAGTTGTCCTGCCAGACTCCTGCAGGTAAAAGTGAGTTAGAGAAATGCTAAGCAGAGAAATCATTAACTAATTAGAGAGCAGTGAGCTGCTTAAATGACCACAGTGACAACTTGTTTGCTATCACGGCAAAGTAGCTGTTCTCTGAAGGGAGGCAGGTGGACCTCTGCAGACATTCTAGGGCCACTGACAGAGAGAGAACGCTGGAATGGGTAAGGGGAATCTAGGCCATGGTTGGTGGAAGAGGCCCATGCCACAGTCACTCCAACAGCTCCTCTCCCATTCTGCAATCTGACTATAATTATACTTTGCACTTCCTTAGCACTTTCCATGCAAGGATCCCACAGTGCCCTACAGACATCACAACACCAGTGTAAAATAGGGAACTGTTACTATTGCATTGTACAAATGGGAAAAGTGAGCAGTGAAGAGGTTTTGTGCCTTGTCCAAAGTTCACACTGCAAGTCTGCTGCTGAGCCAGGAACAGAGCCCAAGGATCCCTGTCTTGTGCCGGAGCCATAAGACCACCCATCTGTGATGGCAAACGTGTAAATAATTAACAGCTGTGAGTTAGGTACAGTGTCTACAAATGACCTAGCAGCAGTCCATGGCAGCACTTTACAAGTTGCGTGCACAACATTCAGCTTTCACATGTAACATACTTTCTAATGATGTATGAACCAGTTAGTACACAGTAATATCTATGAATCTATGATTCCCTCAGTAGGATTTTTTTTTCCAGTGATTAAATATTTGTGCCTTATTTCTAAGGTGATTGGTCTCTTGTTATTCCCTTCTCCACTACTCAGCCCTTATCTCAGGAGCTGCCAGGTAGAGATTCTTTCTCTTCCCTGTCTGGCCCACACGTGCTCTGTTCCCTTTTAACGCCTTCTTCAACTTGTCCATCTCTCACAGGTGTGGCATGGCGGGGCTGGCTTAGCTCAGGCCAAATCCTTAACTCATTGTTGCAAAGTGTGGGGTTTGTACACCCCACCATAGGCTCATGTTCTCAAGTGATCCAAATTTCTCTGTACAGCTGACCTGTCCTCCTCATTATTTACCACTCTGCCAGTCTATGTCATCTGCACATTTTGTAAGTAGCTGATTTTCCATTTTCTTCCAGATCATTGATTAAAAATGCTCAACGTCTGGGATAGTACCAAGCTATGCAGAACCGATTAGAAACTAGAGCTGAGTGGGAAACAGTTTCCCATCCCATGAACATGTTCAAGATATGAAGAAAAAAAAAACCCTATCTCAAACCAGGATAAAAAGTCTAAATCTCAAATTTTCAGCAACCAACTAATCTGAAAGGGTTTTTTGGATCAGGTCAGTCAAAACATTTTGTTTTAATAATTTCTATATGTTTCATTTCAATTTTGACTTTTCACATTTTAAAAACTTTTTTAGTATAGATTCGCTGAAAAGTCAAAATGAAAAGTCATTTTGAACCAAAACATGAAACATTTTGTTTCAAAAATATTTAAATCCCACAACAGCTTTTTCATTGATTTTCCAGATTTGCGGTCACGCTTTCCAGCCTGTAATTATCTGGATCTCCTGCTTGCCCTTTTTGAATAATGGCACAACATTATCACTCTTCCAGGCTTCTAGAATTTCTTTGGTATTCCAAAATTTCTTAAAAATTAATGTCCGAGGGTCTGACATTGTCTCAGCCAATTCTCTTAGGATTTTCAGGGACAAATATCCAAGACTGCTGATTTAAAAAATTATTTATCCTGCATAGATTCTGTTTAGTATCTTCCTCATGAACTGGAAAGTACCTCATCTTTATCACGTGATACAGATACATCATCCTACATCTTACCAAATATAGAAAAGAAATATTTATTCAATACTTCTGTCTTTTTTCCATCATTGTTAACCATTTTAACACATCCATCAAGAAATTGTCCTATAACATTGTTAGTATTGTTTCGTTCCTAAGATATTTGGGAAAAAAACCTCCTTCTTATTGTCCTTAGCCCTGCCAGCCACAGATTGTTTCCCGATTTTTATTTTTGCTTCCTTTATCAATTTTCTACACTTCACACCTTCTAATTTATATTCATTGCTACCATCTTCCCTTTATTATATCTATATCTATAGTTTGGGATTTTGTATTATTTTTACCTGCTACCTTAATTTTCCTGTTTAAACCAAAATGAGCTTTTACCCAAAGTTGTCCTCCTCCTTGATTGTAGAATCATGGCATTTTGGCCATCTAATACCCAATGAATCACTAACGCTGTTTTCTGGAGCACACTGTGCTTTTCATGGTTGTGTCCCACACAAGCATTGGCCAAGCCAACTCTGCTTAACTTGTGACAGTTGACAAAAACAGAGTGGGGGATGGGATGTAGAAGCACCAAACTGGCAGTGACGGGGCTATGGGGAGCCAGGGAGCCCAGGTAGATCATTCTGTGGCACCTGAGGGGGAGACAGGTCATTAAGAATTAGACCAAACTGGGGAGAACCAGACTGGGTGGTTCCTATAATGGAAGTACTACTGGGCCCATACAGGGGGACTGAGTGAGGAGAGCCGCAGTAGGGAGCTTATACCCGGGCACTGTCCCTGAAAGGAGAAGGTAAAGGGGTTCCAGGAAGCCACCTGGCTCGGGACTGCTAAGCTGGAAACCATACAAGGGAGAGACAGAGGCCTGGAGGATGCAGTCCTGGGCAGCAGCCAAGAGAATCAGCAAGGGTGTGCAAGGAGCAGGGCTTGGGTATTTAAACACAGGGTCCCTGGGCTTGAACCCAAAGGAGATGGTGGACCTGGATTCCCTTGCCACCCTAGAAAGACTGATAAGAAAGTCTTTCTGAGGAAGACAAGGGCAAGAACTATACAATCAAGGTAGTGGGGTGGTGACCTCTATAGAGTCCCAGAAGAGGTGAGACTATACCTATCTCATAGAACTGGAAGGGACCTTGCAAGGTCATCAAGCCCAATCCCCTGCTCAAAGCAAGACTAATCTCCTGACAGATATTTGCCCCAGCTCCCTAAATGGTCCCTCAAGGATTGAACTTATAACCTTGGGTTTAGCAGGCCGAGGCTCAAACCACTGAGCTCTCCCTCCCCATTGGCTCAGTTGGAGGGCTGGTGTTGTGAAAAGAGGCCACTATCACAGGGCCAGGCAGCTGTCTGGGCATGGAAGAAACAAAGGCAGAGTCCCTGCAATGCCATGCCTGGTCAGTGAGTTCACTCCAGAACAGCTGGTTTATAGCATTCACCTCTGCACCATGCCAGGCTGATAAAAAATCATCCATCTTTTTTTTTTTTAAATTCACCCTTTAGTTCAACCAATTATAAATTTACAAGGGAAAATGCTAACACATTAGCAGCGATGACTTTATGCCACTAATTGGATATCTAACTTTCAGAACAGCAGCCCTGTTTCTAAATCAAACCGATAATTAAGGCTGTTGGCCATTCACCTGTGTGATAGCTGGGAGGAGGAAGGGGCTTATGTTTTTATGCAGCAGCATCTTGGCAAATCCATCACAGAGACATCTTTCTCATGGACAGGTCAATAAAGCACATGTGTAACTAATCATGGGCTCTTGATGAGCTTTCCACTCGTTACTTCCCATAGTCCTGATGTGCCTTATACCAGCCAGTCTTTCAGGAGTCTCTCTTATACCCAGAAAGAGGCTGCTGAGGTATCAGGAATGGAGTTTCCTTCTCTGACTTCAGTAGCATGGACACCAAAAACAAGGGGCCACATTCAACCAGGTGGTAATTCTATTGACTTCAATGGAGTTACACACGTGTGCTGGCTTTCTCCATGCCCAGGGGGTGCTCAATCCCTGCTTTGTCCCAGGCCCCTCCTTCAGTCCACCCCTTCCCTCAAGGCCTCACCCTGTTACACCCCCGCCCTGTATCTTCCCATCCAGTTTTGCCCTCTCCCCCAAGCATGCCCTGTCCTCGCTCCTCCTCATCCCCCCAGAATCTCTTGCATGCCGTAGAACAGCTGATTGCAACCGGCAAGAGGCTCTGGGGGTGGGTCTGAGATTGGCGAGGCCGCCAGCGCGTGGGAGGCACTGGTGGGGAGGGGGAGGAGATGGCTGCTGGTGGGTTCTAAGCACCCACTAATTTTTTTCCAGCTCTGAAGCATCCACGGAGTCAGTGCCTATGGAGTTATGCCAGAAATGGAATTCTCTCAAGATGAAAAGGAATTACATAGCTAATGTGGACTGGTCATGAAGCATCAAGCCCTGTGTCTCTAGGTAGCTTGTTTAAAACCAACCAGGATTAATAATGAAACAAAGTCTTTATCATGAAATAAATTTTGATAATTTTCCTCCAAATTCAGTTCACTGTGTGCTGGTGGCCGCACCACAATCCGCATCCTTGGCAGAGGTCTCAGCAGCACTGCGTTAAAGAGATGATGCTGAATACACCACATATTTATTTAGTATCCCTTATGCAATTATTTATTGCAGGGAGGAATTTGCTTCCTGTTCGGATATCACTGTAGCGTAAGGTTTTTAATCGATTGCACTCCACACCGAACTGCTAAATTCACTGCTAAGCAGAAGATGAGACAGAAGGTTACAGCTGAATTGTGAACATTAGCAAAAATTGATGTCCCTATACTGAGACTGTCAGTTCTATTGATGCTTGTTAACGCCATATAAATCTTAGTTAATGGGATTTCTAATTCTTATTTCTTCCCCTCATGCTCCACTGTAAACTCAACCCACTGTTAGCACTTTCCTCTATCAAGAGTAAAAAAGCCAGTGGAGATATGTGAAGGGAGTGGATGGAAGCAAACCTGCAGTGGAAGCAGCCCTTTGATTCACATTATATAGCTTCACCATTTGGGTCCATGATGGGTTTGAATTGATAGTTTTTCATTAAGAGTCAATAAACAGGTTCCCAAGTCAACACAAAGCGCTGCTAGCAAAATTCCCACATTCCAATTCATCATTGCTACAGCAGGACAAGAAACTCTATTTGTTTCCTCGGAGGCTGACAAATGTAATTTATGGGCTTTAAAGACCTAATAATTTTTTGGTCATACACAATTAAATAAAAGTATTTGTTTCGGGGGGCGTGGGAGGAATCATGAGGTTGGGGGTTTTTTTGGCGCCGTCTACTTTGATGCAGTGTATGCTTGCGAAAATGGCTTCCATTTATTTTAGAGATTCCACATGGCTATGCAAGTGCACCAGTTCCACAGCACAGAAAACCCAGAACCTTTGACTATTTCAATGTCTGATTTTAAACCTATTATTCTACGGGCAGGGAGGGAGATAATCTGATTGGAAACTAACTCTCAATCTTTGAAGTTGCCTTCAATTGACCTTAATGATGCCGTTTAAAATTAACTGAATCAATAATCCTAACCAGCCTGTTTTTTAACATTCTGTAAATTCCTCATGTTATTTAATTGGGAAGCACTCTTGATACCAGATCAGTTCTATTGAACAAAGCAGCAGTAATGAATGAGTGTGCTAATTTAAGGTGGCAGGACATTGGGGATTTCATGAGAGGCCAACAAATAGACTCAAGCAAAATCAAACACTCCCCTCTCCCACCTCATCTCCTTTTCTTATCTGTAGAAAATGAAAGTTTGGTTAAATCCCTCTGTAGTTTTGTGGAATTTAAAAGCAGGTGGCAATGGCACAACATGTCAGATGCAATAATAAAGAGGTGATATTCATTTATAGAAAATATTATATTAGAATAGGGAAAGGAGCATTAGCAGGAAGGATCACTGAATGATTACATTATGTTCAGCCAAAAACTACCCCAGAGGTCTCCAGGAAGGAATTTGAACTCTCAGTGTAAGAATATTTTTGCTTTTTTACAAATCTTCAGAAAGTTCTGGGAAGGTCTGGTTTAGGCCCATCCCTACCTAGATTTTCTTTTTAAGGGAAATTTTTGAGAGATCAGTCCCTATTGCCATGCAGGCTTTTCTGTTTTATTTAAATGTTAAAAAGAGAATTTTAAGCCAAGGCGAGCTATTAATTCTTCAAGTCCCTGGAAAATAAGATATTTATGTTATGAAAATGCTGGCTAAAGGTCAGAGAAGGTTTGGAATTCAGAATTAAGGCTGAAATTGGGCTTTAAATGGATCCAGTTGCAATCACTCACGTGGTGTTCTTCAGAGTGGGTGATGTTAGAGCACAGAAGATGCCATCTAGGTCCAGTATGGTGAATGTGACAGAGAGACCAATCACATGGAGGGAGGAAAAAAATCCAAGCAGCTGACTTCAATTGACCTATCCTCTCAGAGGCTGCTGGGTAGAGAGGTCTGGGATATAAATACAAACCACATCCTGCTAATTCCAGAGAGAAGAGGAGAAGGAGTGGTAACACCCAAGAAGATTTGCAGGCTGAAGGAATGCTGAGGGGGAAAAACAGCCCCAGAAAGGGGCATGAGATGAGGAAATTACCTTGTCAGGGATGGTGGGAAGGGAAGATAGGAGTTTGGAGGAAGTTGGACTCTGACTGCGACTGCCCCCCTAGGAAAGTTGGGACTTGCCTGGGAGGTAAGAAGACTTATGGGATAATGGGCCTAAAGAGTTTGGGTGCAGATGATGATAAACAGTATGGATACACCCCTTTTATAAGTATTCCTACATTCTCGCTGTGTCCTTTCTTCTCCCCTTTCTGCAGTGGTCAGGTCATCCTGGTCCACCAGTCAGTGGCTTGGTGACATTTGGGACTTACCCACAGGGCCAATTCGCCTTTGTGATCATAAGCTGAAGTCCCTGCAGCTGGTCAGAATCCATCATTCACAGTGAATTAAGGAAAGAGCCTGCAGATAGTCTGAAGAAGTTTGCATCTTTAAAAGCTAAAGATGGTCAAACTGGGTCAGTACATGGAAAGGAAAACCCAGTTACCGCTGGGAGTAGTGTTGTTCTTACAATACATAGCCCTTTCCCCTTTGGTTCAGTACTGAACCACTGCTGGAGGTTATCTTTCAGATGAGACGTAAAACGGAAAGCCAGAAAACTTTAAAGTCAACGGTGTTGCATCAATGTAAGTCGGAAGAATATCAGGCCTATTTTTCTTTTCCAAGGGGATGTATGTTGCCCCAGTTAGTGTAAACTGTGCTGTTTTCAACATACATACATCATTCTTTCAAAGCAATAAGAGACACTCATGCATAAAACTGGTTGAACATTTTCTATCACCATTTTTTTAAATAGAAAATGGCTGTTTGTCTAAAGGGAAAGTTCTGAATCACTGAACATCTAAAAACCAAACACTTTTTTCATTTTCAACAACTGAAAACTGAAAAAAATCCTGGTTTGGGGTGTCAACTATATATATATAAATGAAAAATTTCAATGACAAAATATTCCTTTTCATTTAATTATTTTTCATGGGGAAAAAATCGCAACCAGCTCTACTCAAAGAATTTGCTTTGAACAGGTAGCTAATATGTTAGCCTGTATACAAGGCTATTCAAGGATATCACTGTATATTGTGGAAGTTCTGTGACCATTGAATATTACTTCTGTTCCTTATACAGTAAAACCTCAGAGTCTCGAACACCTCGGGACTGGAGGTTGTTTGTAACTCTGAACAAAATGCTATGGTTGTTCTTTCAAAAGTCTACAAATGAACATTGACTTAATACAGCTTTGAAATTTACGATGCAGAAGACAAATTCTTTTAACCGTCTTAATTTAAATGAAACAAGTGAAGAAAAAGTTTCCTTACTTTGTGAAATCTTTTTTTTTAAACTTTCCTTTTATTTTTTACTAGTTTATGTTTAGCACAATACTGTACTGTGCCTGATTGCGGACTTCCGATTCTAAGGTGTATGATTGTGACCGGTCAGTTCATAACTCTGGTGTTTGTAACACTGAGATTCTACTGTGCAGTGATTTATTTGTTAGTCTTCCTTCTTTTTTGCATGCATTCTAGTTAATGGGGACTCTAGCAAGACTTATGGAAAATGTTAATGATTATCTTTGCTTTTCCATTATAAATACTGTATATCTTCTCTCTACTAACTAAAAAGTGTACAATTACCTCCTGAGCTGAGAGAAAAACCTCCCACAGACCAGCTCGGTACCATGGAAAATACCAGAAAATAGCCTACAATTATGGACAAATCAAATACATAAGTGATCATGAAGAATTAACCCTGTTCTCACATGTACCTCTGAACAGTCTTAATTGCTGACAGTATAAGATCATAAAATGAAGCATACATAACAGTCTAACCGTAAGCACATGGTTAAGTCCCTTCAGGGAATTTTAAGAAACCAGTAGCTTCTTTTTCACCCCCAAAAGTTTCAAGAAATATGACCACTGTACCCATGAATATATAGTCCAGGGGTTCTTAAACTGAGGGTCAGGACCCCTCAAGGGGTCGCAAGGTTATTGCATGGGGGGGGAGGGTCACAAGCTGTCAGCCTCCACCTCAAACCCTGCTTTGACTTCAGCATTTATAATGGTGTTAAATATATAAAAAGTGTTTTTAATTTAAAGGGGGAGGTTGCATTTGGAGGCTTGCTATCTGAAAGGAGTCCCCAGCACAGAAGTTTGAGAACCACTGATATAGTCCCTTTATTAATTCTTAGGATTGTTTTGAATACTGAATAGTAACATGTGGTTCTACAGTGATTTCAGGTAAAAATGCGTTCACTTTATTTAACTGATCTGCTTTCTGGTGTATATGCAATGGAGCTGGTTGAATTCTTCATTGTGAATAAGAGTTATTGTGATTTGAGCTCTTTTTTCTGCCTGTGAAGTGTGCAAAACCCAATCCAGCTTTCTGAGAATATATTGATTATTCCCAATTACTTGCCAAAGAGTTTGGAAGAACAGTTTTCAGGTTCTAGGTTCTGAACTGTACATTCCAGATATTTGATGTTCAATATTGATTGCCTGCGATCGGTCACCTGAATCCTAAGCTTTCCGTTCCATGATTAGATAACTTTCAGAGTGAACAAACATTTTCAGAAATGATTTGTGACTTTGATTGAATACTTTGATTCGAGACTTTGATTGTAAGTAGTTGCATAACCCCAGTGAAACAAAAAGGCTTAATATTTTTATTTTTGAAAATATTCATACATGAGGGTTTTGTTTGTTTAATATTCAGTGACGTCAAGTATTCAGATTCTCATCTGCCTATTTCAGTGAAAAAAAGCCATAGATATTACTTCTGATAGACCTGCTATGGTAGAGTGAGTTGAGTTCTATTTTGACTCACTCATTATTGAATAAATTGTTAACTAAGCACCCATTGCTGGATCTCACATGCCCCTCTCTTGAAGACAACAGAGTTTCACAAGTGGCATTGATAGCAAAATCCAAAGACTGAAGGATGCACAGCTGTAATTTAGTGGAATTCCCCCGGGCGATCTCTTTCTTCCCAGTGGTGTGATGCATAAGAACCCAGATCAGCTTTCCAATCCCTGGTGCAGTTTTCAGGGTTAGCAGTTCGGAAAAAACACCTTTGTTGTAAATGGAGCAAGTTTGATTCAGAAGCTATTGAGAGTCCATAAATATGGAATCCCATCATGGTGTTTTTTAGATTAGAACCACACTTAAATGAACTGAGTCTTAGGCAAACCAATCTACTGCACATTAGAATTCGACTGTTGGATTTCCCTCCCAGAAAGGATGGAGTTGTTTGCCCTTCTATCTGAAAAATAACTGCCGCTTTCCTTAGGCCCATTCACAACCCCATTGCCTTCCCCGGGTTCCCTTCGCATGATAATGCCTAGCCATCTGTTTGCATGAAGTTTAATGTCGAATGGCAAACTTTTATTTGTTTAATTCAATTTCAAAAGCTCCAAACTTTCCAAATCTGGCAGCAGAGGCAGAATAGCAAGTTTGTGTCTATTTGGCCTGCTATTCCCCGGTGAGCAGCCTGTGAGCACACTGGTTATACATATGCAACTAATTAGGGTCACTGTTAGGATAAGGTAATTGATTTCACCTCCAAACTTAGTTAAACGGCCTCGGGAGTAGATACAGTAGGAGGAATTTACCCACGATTACTCACATTGTTCCTGCCAGCCAACCTGCTGAGGCAGACTGAATCTCCTCAGCAGTAGACTGCCTTCTAAAATGAAGGAAGCTGCATGGGGAAAAGAATAACACCCTTACTGACAGGAAAGGATGGTTGTTACTGAATGTAAAACCTGCTTCCCTGCTTTGTTTGCTTTCCATGAAGTGCAGAAGGCCTCTGGCACTATTTTAATGGTCCTTCTGCTGGAAGGAAAACAGCAAACTTTCTGCAGATTGTGTAAGTCAGCTCATAGTTTATCAAGGCTCCTGGTCTCTTTGCTACCAACTATCCTTCCATTAGTTTACTTAGAGGTAATGATGGGTGAGGTCCTTGTATCAGGAGTCAACTATTGGAACCTCTTTCTAGCCCAATTGTAGCTATCTTCTGTAAACTATGTGTGCATTAGTAAGGCAAGCAGCTTAGTAATTAAGGTATTAAATTATAAGAACAGCAGTTGCAATCACACCAGCCAGGACAAAATGATTAAATGAGACAGAGGCAGATAATTCTGGCAAGTGACCATCACCCATACACTGCAGAGGAAGGTGGACACCCCTCAAGGTCACTGACCGGACTCCACCCCCAGCCTCTTGCATGGCCTTGAGTAAAGTTACTTCTTCATTCTCGAATATGACAATTAACTGGCCCATCTCACAGAGCGGTTCTGAAAATTAATTAAACAATGCTTGTAAAATGCTTGGAGATCCTTGGGCGGAAGAAACTATAGAAATGTAAAGATTATAATATACATTTCTTTGTTTTAGGGGACTCCAACAATCCATCGATATTGAGTCTCCACTTACCTGCTTCACTAATTTAGCCAATGGCTTCCCATTGCTCAGCCTGGGGATATTGTGATGCTGACTCAAGTAGATGTCTCTAGTAGTCAAGGAATGAGACCCACAGTTCCTGCTGTGTATGACCCTTTGAATAATGACCAGTTTGGTATATTTGTCTCTTTCCTTTTCTTTGTGCTACAGTTGGGTGGTAAAGCGAGGCGAGAAACTGGAACAAAAGTGATTGACGGCACTACCTTTGTTTCTAACTATACTTCGCTACACTCTGATGTGCGTATAATATTAAGCCACTTTGCCACTGCCTCTCCTCGGAAGCTTTCAGCCCCTGGCCCAATTCACTACTTTCCATTCCCTTTAGCCCTCCTGCTGCAACAAAGCCTGGACTCTTTGGATATACCCTTTAAACATTTGCATTGCGGAGGATCAATACAGACTCCTCTACAGGACTGTAAACCAAACAGGGAGATAAATCAAAGGCCAGTAAGGAATTCTCAAGGAGCTCACAGCTGTGCAGAGACTGGAGAGCTGAGGTCAGAGGCTGAAAGGTCTGTTGCAGCATCTTTCCATTAAGGGAGATATTTTCTTTAATGCGCTTTCTCCTGGGCTCATTAGTGAAGATGTATCTCCGGTGAACTGCATTTGCCCTTCTATTAATCTCAGATAATTAAACAATCCAAGCAGTTTTGTATGACACTGCATTCCCTCCCCTCCCACTTCTCCCATGGTATGTAGTATCTGCAAACCTGAGCAGTTTGTTGTCAATTAGTTGGAAATGCCTACTGCCTGGAGGGGATTGAAGCTGATGGGAAGAGATCAGTCTCTCTAGGGCACAGATTTCCTCATCTTCTGTGGTTGCAGGGCAGCCATCTCAATGGCTCCTGGTCCCAACTGAGGCCTGTGGTTAGTGGTAGCTCATTGGGCTCATTATGTATCTAAAAGGATACTTTTTAATCAGCACCTGGCCTATTTTATGATCAATAGAGATTTCATTGCTTCTTTACTGAGATCCTGATTTTGGCGCCCGACTCAGGAAAACATGATAGAGCATATGCTTGCAGTATGCGCTGACATGCTTTGCTGAATAGGGCCCTCCACAGTGTATTTAAGCACATGCTTAATTGTCAGCATGTGAGTGGCCCTGTAATGGGACAGTTTCATGTACTTCAAGTCAGGCTCATTTTTACATACATTTCTGAATCAGGGACCTTAGATGGAAGCCTATTTAAATAAAAAAAAAATCAAGTAGAGGCTAGTAGTTAGAACAGGGGCCAGAGAGCCAGGACTGGTTTCATGTTCCCAGCTCTGTTGCTGACTCACTTTGGAAGAAGAACAGGAGTACTTGTGGCACCTTAGGTTTTGGCTACACTTGAGAGTTACAGCACTGTTGGTGGCTTTATAGTGCTGTAACCCCATCCACACTGGCAAGGTACATACAGCGCTGTATCTCCCTGGCTACAACGCTGCTTGTACTCCACCTCCACGAGAGGAGTAAAGAGTATAGCGCTGCTGCTGCAGCTCTGGGGTGCCAGTGCAAACAGGGAATAATCTTAGTACGCTGTGACTGACCTCTGGAAGCTTCCCATAATCCTTTTAAGTAAAGGTTCCGCTCTTTGTTTTGTTGTGATGCCTCTGTTTGTTTTGTTGTGAACTCTGGGCTCCGGGAGCTCCTTATCAAAAAACCAAACGCAGCTCCTGTTTGCTGTGAATGAGCAGAGGCAGGCAGGGGGCTCCCTTTGGAACGCCCCAGCTAGTGTTTGCTTGAAGAGAGGGGGAGGATGGGGCTTGAGGAGAGAAGAGGCACAGCACGCAGGAGGGAGGGAGTAGGGGTGGGGTCCGTTTCGGCCAGGCTGCTTATCAGCTGCTGTTTGCTTTCAGTGAGTGAGAGAGGGGTGGGGGAGAGGGTCGGAACTTGCAAGGCAGCTGCTGACACAGTGTCGGCTCCAAAAATCCACTCTCTCTCCCCCACGCTCTCTGTCACACTCCACCCCTCCCTTTGAAAAGCACGTTGCCGCCACTTGAACTCTGGGATAGCTGCCCATAATGCACCACTCCCAGTGCAGCTGTAGATGCTGCAAATGTGGCCACGACAGTGCGCTTGTAGCTGTCAGTGTGGACAGACTGCAGCGCTTTCCCTACTCAGCTGTACAAAGACAGGTTTAACTCCCAGCACTGCACAGCTGCAAGTGTAGCCATACCCTTAGAGACTAACAAATTTATTTGATCATAAGCTTTTGTGGGCTACAGTTCCATTCACTGGATGCATAGAATGGAACATATAGTAAGGATATATATATACAGAACATGAAAAGGTGGAAAGTGAAAAGGTGGAAGTAGCCATATCAACTCTGAGACTAATGCTCATCTTTTCATGTTCTGTATGTATATATATCTCCTTACTATATGTTCCATTCTATGCATCCGATGAAGTGGGCTGTAGTCCATGAATGCTCATGCTCAAATAAATTTGTTAGTCTCTAAGGTGCCACAAGTACTCCTGTTCATTTTGCGGATACAGACTAACACAGCTGCTACTCTGAAACCTGACACTTTGGAAAGTCACCTTAACCTTTCTGTGCTTCACTTTATCCATCTGTAAGAGATTTTACGTTTCTTGGACCAGGGATCCCTGTATTTATCTATAAAGTGCTGTTTACACCCAGGATGCTCTAGAGGTAATGATCAATAGTAATCAAATAGGCATAATCGTAATTACAGTACTTAGTGATTGTGAGGTTTAATTAATTAACATTTTAAAGACTTCTAAAGTTTTAGCTGATACCATTATAAAAAACTCAACAAAAGAAGTAGAAACTAGGAAGAGAAAATCACCAGTTAAAAACATTCTCCTCTTTTTTCCCATTCAACTTGTTCTCTCTACATCTGTTGAGTAACTGATTGTTTATTTTTATTAAAGAAACAAAAGAGCTTACTTCCAAAATGTAGGTTTTGTGTTGTAAAAATTCAGCTGAGGAGAGAGAAGAGGATAGAAATTTTTCCAAAAGTCCCTACCTACCTCAGTCACCTAAAACAGTTTTGCTGACAGGCTCTTTTTTCGGCTGAGTCAGTGCAGTTTTACATCCCACCCAAAGTCTTTTCCTCAAGGGCTAATATTGATAGCAATAAACAAATGTACGTAGCAGTGCATGAGAAGCAAAATCTGCCACAGGTTAAAGACACAAGCACTTCACAATGCAAGTTGGGAAAAGTCATCAAATCACTACCAGTGGTGAACACCAAATACAGTTCCTAGCATTCTTTCAGGTTTTCACAGTCTAGGGCAGTGGTTCTCAAACGTTGTTATGGTGACTGTAGTAAGAGGAGGCCCTGAGATATAAACCTGGGTATCAGAGGCCCGGTATGAGGCCTGAGGCCTGAACTAAAGCAATGGTCAAGACTTTGCTAACATAAAGCAAAGTTAAACTGTGAGCCAGAGGCAGGCCCTGCTCACAGAAGCTGGCAAGGAAAGGGCTGATGCTGCAAGAAGATATGTACCTAAAAGGTACTGAACACTAGAGATCAGAACATTCATATACTTGTACATTCCACACACATAACAAGGAACAGACTGACCCATCCCAGTGACAGGGGCAAAAGGGTAATGTGATGGATAGAGTTGTTTTGTTCGAACCAACATGTACAAGGTGAGAGACGGCACCTTACTAAGTAGAGGGGTTGTACCTTGCTACGTAGAGGGGTTGCACCTCAATACGTCAGGAGTGATGTGTAACTTGTTTGTACCTGTGTATAAGAATGTATCCGTGGGGCAGTGTCTTTGTCCAGCCTAGGGGGCAGTAGAAAGTCCCACCACTGACTGAGCCGAGTCCATTGACCGTGGGTACATATTTGTAGTATGCCCTGAATTAGGCTAAGAAACCTACAGGGAACTACTATTGTGTCCAATACGGCAATAAACCTGGCCGACGTGCCTTCGTACCTTACTAGACTCTATGGTCATTGGGGGTTCTCGTCGAGTCTGCTGTGTCAACTATCTGCAGAGCTGGGGCAGCACACAAGAGGGAACACACGCACGCAGCCGAATGATATCAACATTGAACAGAGCAGAGCACCACACCGGTAGCATCTGACAACAGTGACCCCTTTCACACAGCAAGCTTCTGAGTTTGACCCCTCCTTATAAATTAAAAACATATGTATTTTTTTAATTTAACTCTATTTTAAAGTGATATTTGCATGTTTGTTAATATGACTTACCACAGCAGACTTACTAGTGCAGACTTCACAGCAGACTTACTAGCTTGCTGGTAGGTAGCTCGCGACCCCCACGTAATAATCTTGTGACCCCCTGTGAGGTCATGACCCTCCAGTGTGAGAACCCTTGGTCTAGGGCCCCAGTCCTGCAAGACACATGCATGTGAGAGCAGGCTCACGGAGTTCATAGATTTTTAAGGCCAGAAGGGACCGCTGTGGTCATCTGCTCTGAGCTCCTGTGCAACACAGGCCAAAGAATTTCAGCCAGTGACTTCAGCGGATTAATTAGGCTGCTTATTGACTCAGTCCTACAAAGCACCACGGCAAAAGAGCGCAAGCTTTACTTTAGGCATTAGCCAAGTTGACTCCTGCCTAAAATTAAGCTTGAGATTGTTGCATTGGTGCCTAAGGTGGCCTTGCTAACATAAGGCCCAGTTCTGCATGATAGTAAGCAGCACGTCTGGCCATAAATGTGCAGGATTGGGCCCATAGGCAAGGAATTTGAATATACAGAGCCATGCAGCTAAGGATCTACACATACTTACTTATATACCTGGTCAGAATCTTTTTAACTCAATGCATTTTGTGGGGAAATGGCATTGTGTCGAAACAGATGTTTCATGGAGACATGTCAATGTCAATAACAATTCCAGTGGAAAACTTTCTGAAGTCCAGGGTAGATCTGGTCAGTTCCAGGGAGGCAGAAGAAATGAAGGAGCCGAATCCTGATCTTTTTGATCTGAAAACGGATGATTTGACACAATTCTATTTTGTGAAAACTTTTGAAAGATGGAATTATCATTCCGACGCAGAACACAAGCAAACGTTGAAACATCAAAAGTCTTTGCAAAATGGAATTGTTGGTCTCCAAATCATTGTTCTGACCTTTCTGGTTTGTATCCTCTTTTAAATAGGTCACTGTTTTCACTTTGAATTCTCTGGTATTGTATTTCATATAATGATTGTCATTTTCTTTGGAGCATGTTTACAACAACAAAATAAGAAGTCAGAAAGGAAAAAAGTTTGTTTTGCTTTAATCCTTGAGTCTAATGGACAATCAAAGTCTCCACTTGGAGGAGTGTCAAACTGCTCTCATACCCAAAACTTAGAGTTTAATTTGCAAATCTTTCATTTTTATTTAGGTGTTTGTTTATTTTTGAGTAGGTTAAAAATTATCTCAGTAGCTATCGTATTCAGCATGAAAACCCTTTGGAACGGGAACTTTGAAGTACTTGTGTTGAATCACATTCTTAAATGATTTTTCTGTGAAATAGAAAAATGATGAACAAAGCCCTCTGTCACGCTCCATTAGATTTTGTTCATCTCTGGAATGTCTGTGGTGTTTCAAAGGAAGGGAAAGGAAAGCAGTGATTCAAACCATCTACTGCTTACCTCTGCACTCACATATATGCATTCAGCTCCCATTGGAGTCATTGGAAATTGCAGCCATCTGCCCTACATGGGAGCAGATTTACAATCTCTAGGAATTGTAGGTCTATTCTGAACACAGACATGAAACAATGGAAGAAGCATGAATTCACCGTAGCCTTGTGAATATGTAGAAGAGGTAGTTAATAGCAAAGAGCTGGTAGGATAGTATGCAATGTGTGATAGCTTGCATCTGGGGCCTAGCATGTAGTGCAGCACATGAATAGCTCATGATATAGATGAGGACTGACTACAAAAATTAGTGGCTCTATCATAAAGCGTGTGATACAATGTACTAGCCAAAAGTATTAAGTATAAGTGTGTATATAAGTTGATCCATGATTATGTACATTGGATGAGTGGTATACCCTGTTCCCACCTCCTGCCCTTGAGCTTGATTAACCGAAGTATACTTTGGTTGTATGCCAATAAAGAAGCCTCAATGACAAGTTCTTAGTTGAGCTGAACTCTTGGGAATCAAGTGGATAAGCTCTCAGAAGCCACCCCAACATATTCCTGAGTGGATAAGGTCTCAAAGGCTACCCCAACAGGACGTTATTGTAGTGTCTACGGTCAGTCCCTGGTAAGCACTACCAAGAGAACACATTAACCATGGCTACTTCTGCTCTGCTGCCAGATCTCTACACTGTCTTCCCTTTCAGCAGGCAATAATTTAGAATGACCAAGGAATAGGAGCAGTCTTCCTGGTTCTTAACAGAATATCTTAGCTGCTTTGGAAGAGACATAAGACCAGATCCTTAGCTGGTATACGTCGGTTGCAGCTGTCTGAAAAGTTTTCAGCAGAACAGTTTCTTATTGGAAAATACAGTTTTGTCAGCTTTGAAACATTTCATGACAATATGTCAATTTTTGTTTTAATTTTTGATGAGACACAATCAGAACAAATTGTTTTTACTTTCTCAGTTTATTTCCATAATGCCAGTGTTCACTTTCCCAAGATAATTTTTTTATTGTTTCAATTCATGTTGATTTATGTTATGTTAAAATATTAATTCAAATGTAATATGTATAGATATATTTAATATTATATACACAGTAAATGTGTCTTTTGTATTGATGTTATCAACACATGTTGATGGATCTGAATCAGAATTTTTGTTCCAAGGGAAATTTTGAAATTTCAGCTATTCTGTTAGGGTTCTTGGTTTTTTTAATATCAGAATTTCCCCTGGAATGGAAGTTCTGTTTTCTGACCAGCGTTACCGCTGGTCCTGTTGTGTTGAGTTAGAGGAGCTAGGTAACCTTATACTATCTGAGGATCTGGCCCCTTTGGTTTTATACAAACATGTCTTCCAAAGTAGCCCTCCACATATTAGTACCAGAGCACTTCCTACTTATCAATGCATTTAACCATGCAACACTCCTGTGAGAGAGGGGAGGATTATCCCCATTTTACAGATGGGGAACTGAGGTACAGGATAAATAAAAAGCACAGAAGTACTTGTGGCACCTTAGAGACTAACACATTTATTTGAGCATAAGCTTTCATAGGCTACAGCCCACTTCTTCGAATGCATAGGAGGGAACATATAGTAAGGAGATATATATACATACAGAGAAGATGAAAAGGTGGGAGTTGTCTTACCAACTCTAAGAGGCTAATTAATTAAAAGAAAAAACTTTTGAAGTGATAATCAAGATAGCCCATTACAGACAGTTTGACAAGAGGTGTGAGGATACTTAACATGGGGAAATAGATTCAATTCAATGGCTGAGGCATTCCTAGTCTCTATTCAAGCCTAAACTTATGGTGTCTACTTTGCATATTAGTTCAAGGTCAGCGGTTTCTCCTTGGAGTCTGTTTTTGTGACCCAGATCATACAGGAAGTATATGGAAGAGGCAGGCTTTGAACCCAATTTTCTGAAGTCTCATTCTGGTGAGGTAACTATGAGACCATCCTTGCATCACATACCACAGGGATCCATAAGCAGGGCCAGCTCCAGGCACCAGCATCACAAGCTGCTGCTTGGGGCGGCCGAGGGGAAGGGACAGTACCGTTCAGCTCTTCGGTGGCAATTCGGCTGCGGGAAGGACCTGCCGCCGAAGTGCTGCCGAAGTAGAAAGCGGCACGGTGGAGCTGCCACTGAAGTGCCGCCATTCACGATTGCGGCTGTTTTTTTTTTTCCCCGCAGCTTGGAAGGTTAAAACCCCTGGAGCCGGCTCTGTCCATAAGTGCTCAATCCACAGGTTATTCCTCATAAGAACTAATTTCTAATGGTTGCTTAATGGTATGCCCCACCAGCTGTCTTCCCCCACCCACTCCCTGAGCCTTCCTTTGGCTACAGCTCCTTCTCTCATCTTCAAACACTATAGGCCATTTTTAGTTCAGGAGCTGAAATGAACTCGAGAGGCAGGGTCTCAGACAGAAACCACTTTTCCAAGCATTTGCAGCCTCCTCTTGTAGATTTCAGTTGCTCCCCAGAGAGTGAATTTTCTGGCCCGGAGCCTGTAGCTTCTTGATATCCTGCTTAACTTGGAAACCAAAAGACCCTTGTCATTCCCCTGAGACTCCCAAATCATTCTTCTCCTCAGAGGCTCATACTGCACTTCAGTAGCTTATGTGGCTCCACTCTCAAGCACTTTGACTGGAATAGGTAGTTAGCTCTTGTAGCTGTGCAAGAAAAATAGACACTCAGGAGAAGAGAGAGGCAATTCTCACAAGAGCTGGGAGCTAGCTAGCGGCACAGGGAACCAGGAGGGGCTGTGTTGACAGACACCAATCTGAGCCAGGAAGCCATGTTGGTGTCATGGGAAAGTGAAAGACGGATGGGGCTGCAGTGGTGCTGGCCAAGCCAAGCCCCCTCTGCCAGTGACACTTTCTAAGGTGCATTTGACTGCATGAGCTGAGATCTAATGTGACTCGTACTATTGTTATCATGTTAGGGAAGGTGGGCATGTCATTTCCCATCAATTGGAGACATGTTGATGTTCCCAGGAGATGAAGATGGGACAAGGGACCTTGCCCCAGAAATTGGCAGAATCCTCCTAAATTCTGGTTGGTCTGGAGCCCTGTTTCTATTCCCCCTGCTCTCCTTTACACCCTGGCAGGGCTACACACTGTTATATGGGACACCACAAATAAGCTCCTCAACATACACCATGTAGCCTGTAGGTCACAGACTGTTTGGGATGGAGTGGGCCAGGCCCGGCAGAGGTTTATGGTTCTGGCCTGCAGTCAGCTCTTCCCCCAGAAACACCATGTCTGGCGGAAGGGAAGATCAGCAGAGGAACGGGAGGAAGCAGGTTGCAGAGGGGTAGCTTGTTTGGGAGCAGGATTTCAGAGGTAGAAACACTGCAGCCTGCTCAGACTAGGAGCAGGGTTCTCTGGGGGAAGAGAAGCTCAAGGTGCAGACAAATCCTCCATTCATCTATGGGAGGAATGATCCGGTCTCCCTTAGCTAAGGTGAGCCAGGCTGAGTTCGAGGTTTTGGTTTTCAGGAGGAACACCTGACTCCCTGCCCTCCCACACAAAGCTCACTCCCCACCCGATACAGGCTCCTTTGAAATTCTGATTCCTGCCCAAGCACGCCAGGGACCTTGGCACGCACCTGGGGCCACCTGCTGTGGTCCTGGCCCCAGCCCAGAGAGGCAGTTGGCAGGAGCTACCACCAGAAGACCAAGAAGGCTTCCGAAAATCCTGCTATGATGTCACTAAAGTTCATGGATTTTCCTGAATTTACTTACTCACACTAGATCTGTCTGCTGAGCTCAGAGGGACCTCCTGCCACCATTCCTCTTTGGGCTTCTCTCCTTTCTCAAGCACCACTGGCCTTTCCTCTCACAGGGAGTGGTATGGGGCCACTTTCTTCCCCCTCAGGAGCAGCAGCAGGGTATCCCATGGGAGCAGAATAGACAACCCAGACAATACACTCTTCACTGAAGATCCAGGAGCAGTAGCAGGGGGCTCTGCCAATCCTTTCCCCAATAGTTGGAGTATATGTTCTTGGATGGATGGATTGGCCTCAATACACTCTTCTCTTGTGACCCACAGAGTCCACTGCTGGATTGGGTTTGGAAGAACTTCCCAGGGCAGAGGATTTTGGAGTCAACACTTCATTAAGATGGATGAATCCATTCCTACTTTTAGAGCTATTGTCTCAGGCACTCTGCAGATTCAGGCAGTTGGCACTGAATTAGTTATACTCAGGTCACATTTTCAAACTCTTCATCAGAGCCACAAAGACTTTTTAAAATAATAATATTTAGCTCTTCTATAGCACCTTCCCTCAGTAGCTTTACAAAGGAGGGCAGTATCTTTAGACCCATTTTCAGATTGAAAAACTGAGGCACAGAAGGGGGAAGTGACTTTCCCAAGGTCAGGAATGAAACACAGGTCTGCTGAGTCCTAGTCCGGTTCTCTGGGCTAAAGGCAAGATACTGATGTAACCCTATCACTCCAGAAGCTGGGTCTCTAGGCACAGGTGCCTATGCCTTAGTCTAACCTTGCTGACAAATCCCTCTTGCACCTCAACACCACAGTGAGCTTCATTAAGGGTATGTCTACACAGCCCATGGCAGCCAGCTTCCGAGTCTGGGTTGACTGACCTGGGCTTAAACCGCAATACTAAAAACATTGCGGCTCAGGATCTGAAGCCTGGGATGGGGTTGTGGTTAAAAGTTCCACCTAAATAGCTATTTTTGACAGTACTGTGAGCCATGCAAGCCCCATTTCTGTTGACCTGGGCTCAGAGACTTGCCGCTGCAGGTTGCCACCGACTATGTAGATATTCCCTCCATCCCACTGACTTCAGTGGGACTTCAGCAAATACTTGGGAGGGTGCTTTTCTGCATTGGGGCCTGCAGCATTTAAAACACCCACAAAAAACACAAATACTGGGCCATGCCGCTCCTTGCAGTTATGCACAACAAACCCTGCAGCATCAGCTAGTCCCTAGAGCCCTAGGAGAAGTAGCTCCTTCACCTGTTCAGAGTGACCATACTGAACCGATCTACTGCCTGGCTTCCACCATGCCTGAGCGACTGAGCTTATCTTCAGCTGGTGACAATCACACAGATGCTGTGCTCCCTGCCAGCACCCGGCAGAGATAATATCTCCTGGGTTCAAGATGTTTCTCTTCCCACGGGCACTTCTCACCCACTTGATAGTGAATGGCATTAATTTTGGCTTTAAGGGAGCAGCTTTTGCATATTGCATCTCATAAGGTTTTAAATGAAGAATGAATTGGATACGTGCTGTAAAGTGAGCATAGGCAGGCAAATAAGGCAGATCTTATGCATGAAGGGAAATCCCATACGGAACTGGGAATTTGCACTAATGCTGGTTAATCTCTGGGTTTATTTGCTGCAAAAGAACAAGAGAAAAATAAAAGCATTTGATCACCTGTCCCAGCTGGTGGTATAAGCTTTGTGTACATATGTGCACATATGTACCCGCAGACCTGATTTTTCACAAACGTTGAGCACCTGTTCATCCCATTGAAGTTAATGTGCCCTGCAGGTGCTGAATATCTTTGACCATCAGGCCTGCTTGTGTTTATATTTGCATATAAATGTGTTTGTGTTCACTCTGAAACATTTCATTTTAATTGTGCGTTCAGGTACAAAATGTATGGCGGAAAGTATTTGTTCCCACCTAATTGTGGTACAGAAAGGGAGAACAGGTTGAGGTTCCTAAAAACTCAGGACCACTGAAAAGGTGTATTTGTGTATTTACATATATACACACACCTGCATAGAGGGCTTTAAAAAGACCCCAGCCTCTATCTGTGCATTGAAAACACACAGGAAAAGGAACACAACGAGCTATTTAAAATTGAGATTTTTTTTTTACAGTCTCTTCATCATGTCTATTCCAAATAGCTGTTGAACATTACCCTGTCAATTCTTCAAGTATTTAAATACAAAATACACTTTGTAAATAATGTAGGCAGATTAACTAAATTTTCACTAATTATGTACCATTTAGAGTGCCATCGCAGAATGTGTTTTATCCATGATTACAGTCCTTACAGACTTTCCAAACAAACTTGCGTATATTTGACAGTAAGCCATGAGAAATTTCAGCAGCTGACAACTTCAATTCAGAATCTATAATAATCTAGATTAATATGTTATTAAAGACTTTGATTCAGGAAACACCTAATGTTTTCCCCACTTTTCCTCCCATCAAAAGTTTTTTTTTAAAAAGAAATTGCTTGAGCTTGAGCTTGCAAACTGGTAGTTTTCCACGTTGATTGTAGGTTCACAGCTCTGTAACAAGGTACATCTATTCTGGCATGGACTCAAACAAGACAATTAAGAGGAGCAATGAAGCAATGCAAGGAGTGAGGAGGGTGTTTTTCTTCTTTTTTTAATTGGTGCTATGGAAAGGCAAGGTCTCCTCTATGCAGAAAAGAATGGAGCCTTTGGAGTAATTGCCGAAGTGTTTCTGTGAAAAGGCTTTGAAATATCAGTGAAGCAAAACCTTGATGTCGGCATAGAAAGTGACAAAACGGCAAAGATGTGACTCCTCAGCAGAAGCCCATGAGGGATTTGCTTTGATTTTAAACTGGTTATTAAAAGGGATTGAAATAAATGCCCAAAGCAGAGCTAAGACAGGGATTTGATACTGCTCCTAGTGAAGGCTATGGGAAAATCCCCTTTCACTTCAATGAGAGCAGGATCTATCTCTCTTAGGTACTTACATGGCCCCCCGTTACTGTAGACTGTGAGTTGCTCAGATACCTTCATTTATTTCTCCTCCCCACACTGCTGCTATGTAGCCCTATTTTTCAGGCAGAACTGAGACACAGAGAGGGTAAGGGATTTGTCCAAGGTTACAGAAGATGCCTTTTTCAGTGCAGGAAATTGAACCAGAATATCCAGAATTGCAGGTTCTTACCCTCCCCTCTGGACCATCCTTTTTCCTTCAACTTTGTTCCATTTGGCTTAAATCATAGAAGATTAGGGTTGGAAGGGACCTCAGAAGGTCATCTAGTCCAACCCCCTGCTCAAAGCAGGACCAATTCCCAGACAGATTTTTACCCCAGTACCCTAAATGACCCCCTCAAGGATTGAGCTCACAACCCTGGGTTTAGCAGGCCAATGCTCAAACCACTGAATTATCCCTCCCCCAAAGGAATCCTGTATTCCTTCCTCAGGCAACGCTCCCACTGGCTTGAAGGGGACTCAGGCCTAAAGAAGAGCTGAAGGCTAGATTCACATAAGGACTTGGGCATTGCAGTGCCTCACGTTAAGGTGCCCTGAGGCCTTGTGGGAATTCTCAGCCTCAAGTCAGGCACCAGGGCTCCTGATACAATGCAGAAGGAGAGTTAAAGGCCTAAGAATGGGATTTACAGAAGCCAGCAAGCTGAGTGAAAAGCTGCCTAAACGAGCCAATAGGAAATGCAGAGGTTTAGGCCCCACCCCTATCAAGGAGTTAAGCACCTCCCTCCACTCTGGGTTCACAGACATAAATCCTCTCCTGAAGTTATGCACCTAAGCCAGGTCAGCCCTTTCTTGCAAGAAACCCACAGCACAGCAATGCCCTTGTATAACAGTGGTTAGCACGCTCAGCTAGGCAATAAGCAAAACCCAGGTTCAAATCCCCAGTTAATCTGATCTGGAGCAGAGACCTGAATCCAGGTTTCCCGCTTTCTCCCAGCTGAGTACTACAGGGTATTCTGGGGTGAATCTTTTTCAATCACTCCTGCTGAAGCAGTTCCACTTTGTGTAAATAATCATATTCAGTGGAGCAGGGACTGGAACTCGGAGCTCCCTAACCACTAGGCTATAGAGTC
Source organism: Gopherus flavomarginatus (assembly GCF_025201925.1). Lineage (NCBI taxonomy): Eukaryota > Metazoa > Chordata > Testudines > Testudinidae > Gopherus > Gopherus flavomarginatus. The sequence continues at coordinate 133,383,740 of NC_066622.1, forward strand.
ACCAATGAATATTTAAGTATATTATACAAAATGGACTTGATCCAAATCCCACTGAAGTCAATGGGCTTTGAATGAGGCTTGCTGTGACTAACTCTTCATCTTCTATTCACTGTTACGTTTCATATGCTTCTTACCATAATAAAAACCAAACAAACCAACCCTTGAACGTGGCAGATGGACATAAGCTAGACCATGTCTGTCACATAATGTAATTCAATGCAAACTGTCTATTAAAAGACATCAGGCTCTGAAAGAGAAGTTGTTTGCATTGTGCTGAAAATGCTACCCATCCAGTTCCTGGGGCAGCCTCTCTGATATACTGCAGGTTTTTGTTTGTTTGTTTGTTTTTGAAGGCACATTGAGGGAAGGTTTAGCCTGACATTGGAATTTCACCCTCTGCTTGAAAGCAATGGAGATACAGCAGATAACAGAATTCATTGTATGTTCACTATAGGGTCTTGTGTCTCTAAGGGTACGTCTACACTACACCACCCAGGAGCAAAAGGGAGAGGGAGAAGCCACTATTTTGCCCCCCACCCCATCACAGTCCAGGAGGCTGTGGCCTCAAGAAAAGCCCCTGGTGGCCACATTTGAGAAATGGTGGCCTAGGGTCCAGGACGGGATTGTACTTGGGACAGCTAGCCGTTCCCTCTGCTGGCACTGCTGAGGCTACCCTGCTATTTTTAGCACACTAGCTCAATCAGAGCTAGCGTAAGTATGTCTGCTTGACTTGGAAATGACGCCTTCCCGCTCCAGTCTAGACATATCCTATGTGTTTATACAGCACCTAGCACAATGGATCTCAGATCTCAACTTGGGGGGGGGCATTAGGTGCTACCATAAAACAAATAAGAATAATACCACAATGGGACCCCATCCTGCTGCTGTCAAACTCTTTCATTTAACTTCCCCATTGAATGCAGCAGGTGCCAGCTTCATTTCTCCTTGACAAATATCCAGAAACTGATCACAGCACCTGGTAATAAAAGCAATAATATTAAAGGCAATCACTCCCTTGATTTTAGCTGTGCTGTGCATTTCTCTTGCACCGGTAACTCTAAATAAGAAGTGAAAATCTGAGCACTGCATGTATTAAAATAGTTAGACCAGATCCACCCCTGCACTGTGTTTAAGAAAACATCTGCATCTGAAAGCAATGTTTTTGCCCTTTTGAGCATGGACCTATGATAATTTCATTTTTCCTTTTTGTTAGCAGTGAGTAGGTAGGGGAACTGCAGGGAAATAACTTTAAAGTGAACCAGACCTTTAAAGTCAAAACCTCGTTCAGCCATCAAAAGAGAGCAGGTTGGTTCTGCTTTGAGATAATCCCAAATTTCCAGCGTGAATAATGATTGGGGAATGGGAGGGCTGGAAAGCACACTACTATTCTGCCTCATTTTTCATTCCAATTTCTCCTCTATTGTAAATCAGAAAGTGCGTGCAATATATCCAGTCCACACACTGACCTGTGTCAGGGTTGAGTCTTAATAACTGTCCAAAAATAATAATGCATGAAGGTATTAGTTTTCTGACAGTGACATACCTTGGGGTCTCCTCATCTGCTGCATTGTAATAATTTGCTCTTTCAGATAGAAGTTTTAGCTCATTTTATCCCATGGGATTTTAAAGAAGGAATGAATTAGATAAGTACTGTAAAGTAAGCTCATGCATGCAGACCTGCGTGTAGTGAAATCCCTCAGGAACTGCAAATTTTCCACTGATGCCAATTGATCACTCCAGTTATTAGCCAAAAAAAAAAAAATGGTGGGGGTAAGGCAGGAGAGAGAGCTAATCACCCATCCCAGTTTGGTCTTGGTTTTATGATCTTTGTTTTATGTTCCTGAAAACCCCCAAAGCCTAGCCTGGGAAATGTCCCATCTTGCTTTATTTTTACACTTCATCCACCTCAGGTGAATTCCTACTGAACTCATTGGAGTTTGTTTTAATAGGAATATCAGGTTTCATCCCATTTGTTTCAGTGGTATACGTGCCTTCATTAGGGTACATTTTCCTGGGCTGTCTGAGACCTCCAGTTCCTCCTTTTTGCCTTCAAATCCCTGCACTCCTCTGCCTTGGGTTTATGTTGTAGAAATCATAGCAATGTAGGCTTGGAGGGGACCTTAAGGGGCCTAGTCCATCCCCCTTCAGTGATGCAGGATTAAGTTTTCTTAGTCCATCCCTGACAGATGTCTCTTCATTTCCTCTTTGCTTCATCAGTGAGACCAGTCTTACAATACTGTTCATTTCCATCTCCTTCTCCGACGCTTACTTCCATGCTCTCTGTCATGCATCGGAACCCCACGACACCAAACCCCATTTCTACCACCCTTACCAAAGGCTCACTTCCTTCATGTAGTCTAGCAAACATTAACTCATGCCAGTCAAACAGCCCTAGAATGCTATTAGTGGAGGGTTGGAGAAGGCATCAAACTAACAAAGGGTATGTCTACACTACCCACCGGATCAGTGGGTAGTGATCGATCTACTGGGGATTGATGTATCCTGTCTCATCTAAACATGCTACATCGATCCCTAAACGTGCTCCCAGTCGACTCTGGAACCCCACCAGGGCGAGAGGCGGAAGCGGAGTTGACGGGGGAGCGGCGGCTGTCGATCCCGCGCCACGAGGACGTGAAGTAAGTCAATCTAAGTCAATCTAAGATATGTCGACTTCAGCTATGCTATTCTCATAGCTGAAGTTGCATATCTTAGACTGATTTCCCCCCCACCCTTCAGTGTAGACCAGGCCAAAAGTTTCTAAGTTAAAATCTTCCTCTGGTTCTCCTTTCCCCATGAGCCAACCCCTCGACCTGCGCCAACCTATTCCTGGGAGTATGGTAATAGTGAAACTCCAGTCTGAAAGACCTGTCTCCAATACTGATAAAAGGAGCAGTGATTACAAATTCGAGCTATTTTGATGTTTATTACCATGCTATAAGATTTCTGTGTCGGCATCACTAACAAAATTGTGGCTTAGAACAATATCAAATTAATAACAAATGACTTTTCTATGATAGTGGTTTTCAGTTCCCACAATCCTCTTTTGCCAAAAATTTAAAGTTAAATGGAGTATTTTTCTTTTCTAATATCAGTGTTGACCAGTTAATCATCTTTTATAAGCCATGGCAAAAACCTACTTCTGGTAAAGTCTGTCTGTCTCTGCTACTCATGGAACTCCCATTACCGTAGCATCTAAGAGTATCACAATCTTTTATTTAGCAATACAAAATCCATCTGAAGTCCCATTTTACAGATAGGGACAGAGGCACAGAGATTGCGATTTGCAAGTGTTCACACAGGTAGTGGCCTTGAACTTTGGTATCCCAGTGCTACACTGGCATTCTCTCTCTTGGATTAGCCTTCCCACGTTTTCAGAGCTATCTACTGCACTAACTGGCTTGCTTGTCGGCAGTCTCGGCAGTGGTTGACAGCAATTGAAAAGGCACCATAAACTCCTATGGTCCCTTTCTGTCTCTGTTGAGGCACTTGTGTTTGAATCTTGTGCTGCAGATGCCACTCTGAAGACAATCATAGACATAAATATAAGAAGTCAATAGCTGGAACTGAGCCTTCTGGCAAGGGGTGTGAAGGGTTCTTTACTTTTGTTTGTGTGACAGAAACAGACATCCTAAAGAAAGGAGGTGGTATAAACAGGACTAGACATTCTGCAGCCCAAATTGCATAATTAATCCTTATGTTTACTAAACAGGTTGTTACCAAAAAGACCCATGACTGGTTAAATGTGACTGTATTTGTTACAGCTGGTCAAAGATTGGAATTTCTGTCTTGCAGGAAATTCTAGTATTTCAATATTTATTTATTTAATTTCCAAATCAGGGCGAAAAGCCTAAGTACCACAATTTCCCCCAGAAATGGAAAGATCTTGACATTTCCAAATCACATTTTTCAGAACACTTCAGCTTGGTGGGACACTGAACTGTGGTGGTGGTGTCTTATGGGAGTTGTAACTCAGATGCTTCATGCCCCCATTGTCTTCTATGGAATGGGTGCCCAGACTGGACTACTTTGCCCATGAAGTACCATGGAGGTTCAACTATAGGACAGACTGTGGTGCATCATGGAAGGTGTAGTCCAGCTAAAGGGCCCATACCATAGAGGACAAGGTGGGCATAAGGCATCTGAACTACAGTTCCCATGAGGCACCATAGCATCTCAGGCAAACACATATTAATGTCAAAGTGTTCTGCTTTTTATTTTGGTTCAACAAACCAAACTATTTTGATTCGTATCATCCTAATCCCAAATTTAAATATTTTTGTTCTGATTTTCCCAAGGAAAGTTTGACTTAATGGAAACAGCAGCTTCTGCAGAAAAACCCACTGGGAGCAGAAAATTCCCACTCAGTTCCAGTATTTATACTCGCACACACATAGCCATAGAGGTACCACTGCATTTCTTCATGAACTTCAGCCACTGAGAGGTCAATTTTGCCTCACGGGCATAGCCCTGGGTTGGATTCAGCAGTTACTCCTGATTTACACAGGTGAAGTGAGAACAGAATTTGGCCTTAGAATGAAAAGGTTCCTATAGACTCATAGACTTTAAGTTTAGAAGGGGCCATTATGATCATCTACTCTGACCTCCTGCACAATGCAGGCCACAGAATCTCACCCACCCACTCCTGTAACAAACCCCTAACCTATGTCTGAGTTATTGAAGTCCTCAAATTGTGGTTTAAAGACCTTAAGGTGCAGAGAATCCTGCAGCAAGTGACCCATGCCCCACGCTGCAGAGGAGGGTGAAAAACCTCCAGGGCCTCTGCCAATCTGCCCTGGAGGAAAATTCCTTCCCAGTCCCAAATATGGGCAAGACTCACCAGCCAGACACCCAGGAAAGAATTCTCTGTAGCAACTCAGATCCCACCCCATCTAACATCCCATCACAGGCCATTGGGCATATTTACTGCTAATAATCAAAGATCAATTAATTGCCAAAATTAGGCTATCCTATCCCCTCTGTAAACTTATCAAGCTTAGTCTTGAATCCAGATATATCTTTTGCCCCCACTACTCCCCTTGGAAGTCTGTTTCAGAACTTCACTCCTCTAATGGTTAAAAACCTTCATCTAATTTCAAGTCTAAACTTCATAATGTCCAGTTTATATCCATCTATTCATGTATACACATTGGTATTGAGTTTAAATAATTCCTCTCCCTCCCTGTTATTTATCCCTCTGATATATTTATAGAGAGCAATCATATCTCCCCTCAGCCTTCTATTGGTTAGGCTAAACAAGTCAAGCTCTTTGAGTATCGTTTCATAAGACAGGTTTTCCATTCCTCGGATCATCCTAGTAACCCTTCTCTGTACCTGTTCCAGTTTGTATCATAGAATCATACAATATCAGGGTTGGAAGGGACCTCAGGACATCATCTACTCCAACCCCCTGCTCAAAGCAGGACCAATTCCCAACTAAATCATCCCCGCCAGGGTTTTGTCAAGCCTGACCTTAAAAACCTCTAAGGAAGGAGATTCCACCACTTCCCTAGGTAACCCATTCTAGTGCTTTACCACTCTCTGAGTGAAAAAGTTTTTTCTAATATCCAACCTGAATTCATCTTAAACATGAGAGAGCAGAACTGCACAAAGTATTCCAGATGAGGTCTCACCAGTGCCTTGTATAACGGTACTAACACCTCCTTATCTCTACTGGAAATACCTCGCCTGATGCATCCCAAAACCGCATTAGCTTTTTTAACAGCCATATCATATTGGCGGCTCATGGTCATCTTGTGATCAACCAATACTCCGAGGTCCTTCTTCTCCTCTGTTACTTCCAACTGATGTGTCCCCAGTTTATAACCGAAATTCTTGTTATTAATCCCTAAATGCATGACCTTTCACTTTTCACTATTATATTTCATCCTATTACTATTACTCCAGTTTACAAGGTCATCCAGATCTTCCTGTATGATATCCTGGTCCTTCTCTGTGTTAGCAATACCTCCCAGCTTTGTGTCGTCCGCAAACTTTATGAGCACATTCCCACTTTGTGCGCCAAGGTCAGTAATAAAAAGATTAAACAAGATTGGTCCCAAAACAGATCCCTGAGGAACCCCATTAGTAACCTCCCTCCAGCTTGACAGTTCACTTTTCAGTACGACCCATTGTAGTCTCTCCTTTAACGAGTTCCTTATCCACCTTTCAATTTTCATACTCATCCCCATCTTTTCCAATGTAGCTAATAATTCCCCATGTGGAACCATATCAGATACCTTACTGAAATTGAGATAAATTAGATCCACTGTGTTTCCTTTGTCTAAAAAATCTGTTTCCTTCTCAAAGAAGGAGATCAGGTTGCTTTGGCACAATCTACCTTTTGTAAAACCATGTTGTATTTTGTCCCAATTACCAATGACCTCAATGTCCTTAACTACTTTCTCCTTCAAAATTTTTTCCATGACCTTTCATGCTACAGATGTCAAACTAACAGGCCTATAGTTACCTGGATCACTCCCCCCCCCAAATTTTTAAAAATAGGAACTATGTTAGCAAATCTCCAGTCATACAGTACAACCCCTGAGTTTACTGATTCATTAAAAATTCTTGCTAATGGGCTTGCAATTTTGTGTGCCAGTTCCTTTAATACTCTTGGATGAAGATTATCTGGGCCCCCCAATTTAGTCTCATTAAGTTGTTTGAGTTTGTCTTCTACCTTGGATGAGGTAATATCTACCTCCATACCCTCATTCCTATTTGGCATCCTACCATTATCCCTAAGCTCCTCATTAGCCTCATTAAAGACTGAGGCAAAGTATTTGTTTAGATCTTGGGTCATGCCTAAATTATATTTAACCTCCACTCCATCCTCAGTGTTTAGCGGTCCCACTTCTTCTTTCTTTCTTTCTTTTCTTCTTATTTATATGGCTATACAACCTTTTACTATTGGTTTTAATTCCCTTTGCAAGGTCCAACTCTACATGGCTTTTGGCCTTTCTCACTTTATCCCTACGTGTTCTGACCTCACTAAGGTAGCTTTCCTTGCTGATCCCTCCCATCTTCCACTCCTTGTAGGTTTTCTGCTTTTTCTTAATCACCTCTCTGAGATGCTTGCTCTACAACTCCTGCCTATGAATTTTTTCCCCTTTCTTGGGATGCAGGCTTCTGATAGTTTCTTCAGCTTTGACTTGAAGTAATTCCAGGCCTCCTCCACCTTTAGATCCATGAGTTCTTCAGTCCAATCCACTTCCCCAATTAGTTTCCTTAATTCTTTAAAGTTAACCCTTTTGAAATACAAAATCCTAGTCCCAGATCTATTTTTGTTTATCTTTCCATCTAGTTTGAACTGAATTAGCTCATGATCACTCAAATCAAGGTTGTCCCCTACAACCATTTCTTCTATAAGGTCCTCACTACTCACCAAAACCAAATCTACCACATACCCTTCAATACCTGTATTCCAGTCATTACTACTATTCCACCATGGTTCTGTTATCCCTCTTGTTGGTTCTTCAACTACTTGGTGAAGGACTCCATCAGCTGTTGCATCCAGGAAACTCTGAGCCCTATTATTCTTACTAACACTTGTCCTCTAGTCTATATCTGGGAAGTTAAAGTCTCCCATGATCACCCAATTCCCATTAGTGTTTACTTCATTAAAAACATTAAAGAGGTCTCTATCCATATCCAAATCAGATCCCGGCGGTCTGTAGCACACCCCAAGCACTATACCAGGGGAGGCTCTAGTAGCTTTCTTTCCCAATGTGATTTTTGACCAGACAGACTCTGTCTTATCCATTCCAGCACTTCTTATTTCTTTACAGTTAACCTCATCATTGATGTACAAGGCTACTTCACCATCTTTGCCTTTATTTCTGTCTTTCCTAAACAGCACATACCCTTCAATACCTGTACTCCAGCCATGACTGCTATTCCACCATGTTTCAGTTATCCCTATAATTTCTGGTTTCACTTCCTGCACCAGTAGCTCTAGTTCCTCCATTTTGTTACCTAGGCTCCTTGCATTAGTGTACAAACAGCTTAACTTTTGCCGTTTGGCTTCACTGACCTTCTTTACCCGATTAGGCACAGACATTCTACCACCAGTATCACCTATTAGACTGGTATCTACACTACCCTTCCTCCTTATATCCATTCTTCTGCCTATGGCTGTATCCTCTCTTAATTTGTTTTCTTCCCTCTCAATGTTAAATTCTGGCGTGGAGATTACCTGGACATCTCCCAACCATCTCCCTCAAATTCCTAGTTTAAAGCTCTCTTAATCAGTTGTGCCAGCCTCAATCCTAGAAGTCTATTTCCCTCTCTACTCAGGTGAAGTCCGTCATGAAAGAACAGTCCTTTCCAGTGGCCATACATCCCAAAGCCCTCCTTATAGCACCACTGCCTGCGCCATGTCTATTATCATTCCACTCCTTTTTCTAATGTAAAACTTGTCCCACTAACTTTCTTCAACTGTTGGCTTCAGATTTTCTGTGGTTCAAATGAAAAATTATTAACCAGGGTAATTTATTGTAATTATTTCAAAATCATACTCTCGCCTGTCTATCTGTGATTGTCAAGTTAGTTGTTCTTACACTGCTGAGCCCTTTAAAAGTTAATTATATAAACCAATAAATAATAATATTGACAACAATGGAAAGTGGGAGGGGAGTATCTTTTTTTCTTTGAAAGTTTTGGGCACTGTGGGAAACAAGAAGAGAAGCAGTCTGTGCAACAGCTCACTGGTCATTCATTCCCTCATATCCAGCACAGGAGCAATTGGCTCTTAATTATGAGTGTGATGCTGGCACACAAGGGAAACAGCTGCCTATGGGGAAAGCAAAAAGGAGAGCAACAGCTCAGAGTGATTAAGTGCCATGGCTATTAAGCTGCAATGAAAGAGGGCAAACGCCTCTTATTTTTTTTCTCTTGTGCACTTTATTTCAAAGCACCAGGAAGCTTAATCTTTAGATGAATGTTCTCTTCAACAAAAACTAATGTTTTGTTTCTTATACCGTGCATTTCTGTTACTGCACAAGACTTTTGAAATTGCTTTACCAAAACTGTAGCTCAAAAAAAAAAAAGCTCACATACAACAAAAGCCACTGAGTTACTCAGATGCAGCCAGACTGCTTTGGGCTGAGATCGCTTGGATCAAGCCAACAAGGGTGGCTTTAGCATGGGTTTATGGGCTCAGTTTACTCACAGAAATCTTGAAACTAGAGTGAGAGTGAGCCCAGGTCCCTGCTTTAGGTGTTGTGATCCGGCATGCAGGGTTGTAGCACCACTCAGGTTTGGCCCTGTTGTCACGATCACAGTGTCGGGCAGAGGCTGCTACTGTGGGCGGCTGGTGTCCCCTCAGCAGTTTAATAGAGTGCACCCGTTGAATCAGTAGGTGACATCTGCCTCTGTGAAGTGCACTAATCATTTTGGTTATTAAATATCTCGTGTCTTTTTGTCAGGGAAGATGTGCTGCCACAAGTGTCCCGGCCAAATTCTACCTGTGTATTTCTATTGTGACAACCTGCAATTTCCCTCTCCAGTTTGATACAATAGTCTCCAGAAGACCTTTTCTGGACTTTTCTATTCATCGTAGCTCCCAGCTTATGGACTCAGTTCTGCATGATGCTGAGCATCCTGTGCTCCCCATAGACATCGCTGTGAACTGAAGATGTTTGTTGCGTTGCCTTTACAGTGGTGATCCTGCTGGTGTCCTACCCCTTGAGTTGAGACTCTTGCTACCCTGGTAGGTCAGTTGGTTATAGACACTTGCTCTCTTGCAGTTTTGGCAGCAATCATTAAAAGGTCCCATCTTCTTATAACCATGTTCTGGAGGACCCTAGGACCCTTCATATCCCACAGACTACACTACAAGTAGATGTGGAGACCAGACATGTCTCTTCCCAAAAGGAGTCGGCAAAGAGATGGTCTCTCACTTCTAGCTCATTGCAGCCTCTGAACTGATATCCACATAAAGAGTGTACTCACCTGAGGGAACAAAGGACAGAAAATAAGAGTGTGTTGGCTAAATCTAACAGCAGGAATGGCATAAATGATGAAAGCTCAGTGCTTATAACATGGGAAAGGATTCCTCTCAAGACCTGCCCTTCCATCCACCGTAGAATCATAAAAGAGTCCTGTGGCAACTTATAGACTAAAAGACGTTTTGAAGCATGAGCTTTCGTGGATGAATACCCACTTCGTCGGATACATGAGAATCATAGACTCTCAGGGTTGGAAGAGACCTCAGGAGGTCATCTAGTCCAATCCCCCACTCAAAGCAGGACCAACACCAACAAAATCATCCCAGCCAGGGCTTTGACAAGCCTTGCCTTAAAAACCTCTAAGGATGGAGACTCCATCACCTCCCTAGGTAACCCATTCCAGTGCTTCACCACCCTCTTAAAGAAATAGTGTTTCCTAATATCCAACCTAGACCTCCTCAACTGTAACTTGAGACCATTGCTTCTTGTTCTATCATTTGCCATCACAGAGAACAGTTGAGCTCCATCCTCTTTGGAACCCCCTCTTCAGGTAGTTGAAGGCTGCTATCAAATCCCCTCTCAGTCTTCTTTTCTGCAGACTAAACAAACCCATTTCCCTCAGCCTTTCCTTGTAAATCATGTGTCCCAGCCCCTTAATCATTTTTGTTGCCCTCCATGGGTCTCTCTCCAATTTTTCCACATCCCCTCTGTAGTGGAGGGCCAAAACTGGAAGCAATACTCCAGGTGTAACCTCACCAGTGTTGAACAAAGGGGATTGATCATGTCCCTCGATCTGCTTGCAGTGTTCCTACTAATACAGCCCAATATGTTGTTGGCCTTCTTGGCAACAAGGGCTCAGTGCTGACTCATATTCAGCTTCTAATGCACTGTAATCCCCACGTCCTTTTCTGCAGAACTGCTGTTTAGCCAGTCGGTTCCCAGCCTGTAATGGTGCATGGGATTCTTCTGTCCTGAGTTCAGGACTCTGCACTTGTCCTTGTTTAACCTCATCAGATTTCTTTGGGCCCAATCCTCCAATTTGTATAGATCACTCTGGACCTTATCCCTACCCTCCAGCTTATCTACCTCTCCCCACAGCTTAGTGTCATCTGTGAATTTGGTGAGGGTTTAATCTATCCCATCATCCATATCAGTAATAAAGATGTTGGACAAAATCAGCCCTAGGACTGATTCCTGGGGCACCCCGCTTGATACTGGCTGCCAGCTAGAGCTGGCTGTGAATTTTCTGGCAAAACATTTATTTATCTGAATAAGCTGATTTCTCAAAACCAGAACTTTAGGCGGGAACATATCCAGGGGGGGCAAGCAATCAAGAGTGAGTGCATACATTCCCTCTTAAATTAACCAGCCACCCAATGGTTAAGGTACTCTCTCAGGATTTGAGAAACCCAGGTTCAAGTCCCCTTCTGGATCCTGAAGTAAGTTCATCTCCTGGCCCCCAACATTTTAAAAGATCTCAAGTTTGTCCCAAAATGGAACAGGATTTTTTAAAAAAATCTCAGATTGTCATGAGACCAGGAAAACAGTTTCCTGTTCAGATCCACTACCAACTGTCAGCCATCACCTCCCGGCTCCCTGAGGCTTCTACTTATCTCCTTCCATGAGCCCTTCCCCCTCACCACTCGTGGTACCTTTGCAAAACCAGAAAAAACTCAGAAGCCTCTCCCAAGAATCAAAAAGGGTTGTGAATACTGAAGCTTCCTCACTTTTGCCCTAAGAGTCTCTTGCACTTAATTTACCAATGGATAATAATCAGTTCCCACCTCCAGCCCCTCCCCCTATAGTGGCCTCAAACGCTGGTTCCTTGAAAGCTAATAGGCATTTTATTTATAGACATGCAATATTTCTGCACCAACAATTCAACTCCATAGCAAGGTCTGTTGACTGTGGTTCTCGTTATCAGCGAATGATATTCTGATGGCTGCAACCATCTCCCCCGCTGAACTTACACTGCAGGCGTTTATCACTCCAGCTGATGGTTCTACTTCTTTTTTATTCAGGCAAATGAAAACTTCATATTTTGTGACTCAGCTCCAACTTTTCCCAGGAGATAGTTTATTAAACTGTTCTCCACATCAGACACTTCTGGCCTTGAATCAGCGCTTGTGGGAAAAGAAAATGGATGGATTGGGTCTGCTTGCTGGAAATGCTGAATGGCTCAGTAAGGCTGGCATTGGGGAATAGGGCCTTTCATATCTAATTCACTGGTCTGACTCTGGCTTAGATGTCTAGTGACAAACAATGGATGAATCTTGAGAAGTTTGGGTCAGTTTAGACAAGCAATCAGGATGATTGCTTTGGGCTGCAAATCTCTTCAGGAAAAGGGCTTTTTCATGAGATTTCAGTGTTTCCAAGTTATGCCTGTCTATTGTATTTATATGTCCCATTGTCTTAGAATCTGAACACCTCACAGCTTTGATATGTTTAGACTCACAACACTCCTGCAGGGAAAGCCAATGTTATTAAACCCACAATACAGATGGGGAAACTGAGGCATAGAGCAGCTAAGTGACTTGCTAGAGGTCACACAGGAAGTCTGTAGCAGAGCAGAAAATTGTATCTGTCTCTCCTGGGTCCCAGGTTGGTGCCCACCCTGCTGCAGAAATCTCAGGGCAGTTTTCTTTTTTGTATTTCAGCCCCAGTGGTCTCATTGCTGGTTACCACCAGAAATGCATTAGTGTTCAAAAAGTGAAGCAAACCCTTCCTGGCCTTGAAAAAGATTCACTTTGGCATCAGGGGAAGATTCAGGTTGTTTCTGATCATATCTCAATTGGTCACCCATGCCTACCAATATTCATCCACCACTACTTTCCTCTCTCCCCTCCTCATATATGGAACTCCCCAAACATCATATACATTAGCCTCATGATAAATCTACAAACCGGTCCGGGGCTGAGTAACATTTTTTCATGGATGGACAAGTCTATTGTTCTTTCTGGGCGTGGTATAGGTTCAGAGTTTTTTGTAAAGTGTGTGTGTGTGTGTGTGGAAAGAGAGAGACTTGGATTTAAATATAAACTTGTTGTTTTGCATTCAGAAAGGTATCCGACAAGCGGTATAATGATTTGAACAAGCCACATCTCACTGAAGATTTCCTCTATTCTTTGCCCATTCCAAGTGACAGAGCCCTCGTGAAGAGGGATGTTCAAAGCCATCACATCTATAACCTTTGCCAGAGGCGCACACAGGCTTTTGAAAGAAGGTTTTTATTTTCCCTGTCACCTTTAATATTGGACACACCAGCTGAAAGCTGAATCCTGAGCATAAGGTCACTGCTTGGGAGCTTTCTAGCGACACAGAGCTTGACAAGAAATTGTCCCTGAATTTCACTTTGAAGCTTTTGCTGACAATGTAGTGATACGTTATATTCACTAATTGCAGACCTCCTCTTATGCAGTAGGGATCCTGGTCTCATTTGCACTGTTCCCCCGATTTCATCTGTGCTTTCTCCACTGCAAACCTACAATGTTTAGTTTCTGGTGTAATTAGCACAACAGAGTCCCCTGGTTCACAGTCTGGTAAAGTAGCATTTTGCTGCTGAAAAATCTCTCTTGGTGCACTAGTAACTATGGACAGTCAATCAAAAGCACATGGATCAGCTACTGATAGGTGTGACTTCGTACCTAAGCCAGATATACTTCTTATTTATTTGTACTGCAGTTAGCACCTGGGAGCTCCAGTCTTAGATCAGGGACCCCTTGTTCCAGAAGCTGCATAAACACACATCACAGAGACTGTCCCTGTCCCAGAGAGTTTGCAAGCCAAGTATAAGGGCTTGTCTACACTTAAACTGCTACAGCAGCACAATGGTGACACTGTGGCGCTGCAATGTGGACACTACCTATGGCCGTGTCTACAGCAGAGACTTAGGTCGGCTTAACTACTCCACTCAGGGGGGTGGATTTTTCACACCCCTAAGCAATGTACTTATGCTGACCCAATTTTCTAGTGTACATTAGGCCTAAATCAAGGCACAACAGAGGAATGCTAGAAACTGACAGTACAATGCAAAGCAATAATGAAACAATTATAGCACTTGACTATGAATGTTCTACCTAAAGGTGTGTGCATGTGTGTGTGGGTGCAGGGTGTGGGGAGTTGTTGGATGGCTTTTCAGGTGAAATCTGCCTTGAGTAATTAGTACCTGCTTGAGGGCCGGATCTAAAACTCTTTAGAGTTAATGGAAAGATTCCCACGGAGTCCAATGAGCTTTAGATCAGGCCCTAAATTCCCTCTGCTGTCACAAAAGTAGGAGGCGTTTCCTCAATTCCTGTCCAAAACTATTGTGTGTTACCTTTCTGGGGACTGGATAAATTCATGGAGGTTAAGTCCATTAATGGCTATTAGCCAGGATGGGTAGGGAATGGTGTCCCTAGCCTCTGTTTGTCAGAGGATAGAGATAGATGGCAGGAGAGAGATCACTTGATCATTGCCTGTTAGGTTCACTCCCTCTGAGGCACCTGGCATTGGCCAGTGTCGGTAGACAGGATACTGGGCTAGATGGACCTTTAGTCTGACCCAGTACGGTCTTTCTTATATTGCACAGCTTTCACATTCTGCTTCAAAGGTTGCTGCATTTCAGTGGGGATTAAAGCGAATCTTGGTTACAATGTGGAATCCTTCTGGGTGACAAGTGTCATATCAATATAAAATAATTCAATTGTTTTTCTTTCATCCATTACTGGACTAAGCCGTGTCTGTGTGGTGAGATCCTCAGGTCCTGGAAAGAGTTATGCAGCTCTACAGCTTTGAACAAATAATAACAATAATTACACGTGTACCATTATTTTAAAATATGTTTGTGGAAAAAATAGAAGTGACCCGGTTCATGATGCTTAGCATACAAGTCCAGCTCCTCAGAAGTATTTAGGCACCTAGCTCTGATAGATTTCATGCATAAAAGAAATGCCAGCCAGTCATCCTACTGTTCCTTCTGTCTCAGAATCAGAGACTCAGAATACAACTTTCAAGAGTGTCTAAGTGGTTTAGGCTCCTGAGTTTTACTTTCAAAAGTTAAGTCATTTTTATTGATGGAACTTATTCTTCTAGAGTCACTAAGGCATACTGGATAGGAAAAGGGGAAGCAGATTTTTCAAATTATTACCAGTTACTAAGGACAATTGTTTTAAGACTAAGTTGTACTTATGCTTATATTATTTATTGAATAATTCTTATAACGCAGTGCTGTCTCTTTAAAACTCCTCCTTATCCTGAAGAAAATAAATATTTTTTACAAATATTCAATGTAAATCAGTACCAAATGGTAGACATTTTTAAAGGCCAGAAATGTAGATGTTCCCACCAAAAGAATCTGAAATGGAAATTTGTCAATAAGATGGAATGTACTTATATATAAACAAAACTTCACTTGAGAATATGTACTACAATGTAAATTCCATAGTTCTGTGCCATGTTGCCTCTTATTATCAGTATGAAACAGCTATATTTTTAAATGAAATAATAATAATACTGAGATCTGTGGCAGAATTTAAAATCTGGGTTATGAGATTTTTCCCATCTGGTAGATATTGTTAAAATGTGACCTGCCCTTTAAAAAAAAAAGAAAGTGTTATCAATTAAGTGTGTGCAATTTGTCACTAAAAGAAAAAAATCAATCTCTAATAAGTGTGTAGAGGATGCTTAAGCACAACCCTACAACAACAAAACCCCGAAGGAAACTGCTTTCACTTGAGCGCTTCCAAGACTCACAGGGAGGAAAATAGCTTGGCCAGGATCTTTGAAGAACAGCACTAGGGATAAAATTCCCATTTCCCTTGGATTTACATTGCACAATCCTTGCCTTCAAAAGTTGTCTCTATTGCATTGAGACAAAGTGCTGGGAATCAGCAGCTGAACCTGCAGCCTGGTCACTGTTATGCCAGCGCAGAGGGCCTGACTGAGGAGAGGAGTTCCTGCTTACCAGAGAAGATTGGGGCAGCTAATGAGTTAATTAGTCCATTAGCAAGAAGACTGGGTAAAAAAGGACAGGAAGGACAGAAGGAGGAGAGAGAAAGGGCTAGCAGAGGGGAGACAAAAGGAGGTTCTCTGAGAGAAGACACCTCTCCCCCTCCATGGAGATAGGGTAATAAAGCTTGATAAAATTGTACATAATGTGACTGCACTAGTATGTAAAAGCTGATGGAGCAAAACACTGTCAATAACCCACAGACAGCTATCTACAAAAGGGAAGGTGTCTGAGTGGTTATTTTAGCAGGGTCACAGTACTGCCCCCCTTACTTCTGCGCTGCCTTCAGGTTTAGGCAGCTGGAGAACAGCGGCTGTTGGCCAGGCACCCAGCTCTGAAGGCAGCACCCCACCAATAGCAATGCAGAAGTCAGGGTGGCAACACCATACCATGCCACCCTGACTTCTGCGCAGCTGCCATCAGAGCTGGGCGGCCGGATAGTGGCGGCTACTAACTGAGGGCCCAGCTCTGCAGGCAGTAGAACAGAAACAAGGGTGCCAATATTATACCAGGCCATCCTTACTTCTGTGCTGCTGCTGCTGCTGCTGGTGGCAGCTTTGCCTTCAGAGCTGGGCTCCCGGCCAGCAGCCACCGCTCTGCAGCTGCCCAGCTCTGAAGGCAGCACTGCTGCCAGCAACAGAGCACAGGTAAGGATAGCAATACCGCAACCCCCCCCAATAATAACCCTGCAACCCTCTCACAACTCCTTGAATTTTCAGATTTAAATACTGAAATAATGAAATTTACAATTTTTAAACTCTTCTGACTGTAAAAACCAAAATGGATTGTGAATTTGGTAGGGCCCTAATTATACATGATGTCTCTGCTATCCTTGCTTAGTGCAGTCGCCTGCAAGGACTGCAGAATTTGGCTCATAGGTAACAAGCAGTTGATTGTGATCTATATCTCTGCAGAGCAGGATACCAGGGACAGAAATGTGCTACCTACACCTCCCTTGCTGCCACAACATCTTTATGCTATAGCACGATAAATTCATAATTCACATTGTCAAATGTATGCATGAAATGATTATTAAAATATATCATCGCTCCAGTAGCTTGGTGTCTGTACTACTGCCAACAGCATGCAGAGCAGGCTTTTCATTTGGTTTCACTGAAGAATGATTTGGGGTTTTATGTGTGAGCGTTACAGGAAAGTACCGGGTAGCTACGAGGATAAAGCCCCAGTCCAATAGGGATGATGGATTATACTGTGTGTCTGGGGATCATTTTTACAGGCTTTTGAGTGTATTTTGACATTCACTGATCAGGGAAAGCACAGGAGGGAAAGAGATGCCCTTAAAAAGGTAGTGAGGATAAGTGCTACATAAATGTGGATAGACAGATATACAGGTAGGAAGTCAAGGTTTTACCCCAGGCACAATTTGCATCCACCAAAATTTCATCTGCATTTTTTGGTTGTGTGCCTACAGTTTACTGGTAGACACCGGTAGGATCATGTAGATTGCTCGGTATCTGCATGTGGACACGAATAAGGCACATAGCCATCAAAGTCAGGGGTTTTCAGTCAGGTTCAGGTGCTAGTGAGCATTCTGTCTTTCCCATATTTCCAAATGGACGGAGAGTCCTAGCTAGGTCTGGCTGGATGAGGGAGGGTTCTGGTATGAAAGAAGTTGAGACGCACTGATCTAAGTGATTGGGTCTGAACCCACAAAATGGGAGGCTGCTCTCTAACAATCCAGCCCATTACTAGAAATTAAGGCATAACAAACTTGTGGATTTGTTTAGCTAAAGCTTGATGTTGGCTCCCTTTCTGCAACAGCAACTAGCCATCAAGTTTATGCCTCTCTCTGTTACTTTTGCCAACTCTGCCTTCCTTCTTCACAGCACCAATAAAGGCCACTGGAATCAAATCACTTTCTGAATTGTGAAGGTTGCACTGAATGACTGGTTTGGGGGAACTTCTCTTATTCCTAGATCACCTGCCATATGGATCATGCCCAACTGTGATGTTTTGAGTTCGAGTTTGTTCTTGTGCTTAGAACTTGGTCCTCTGGCATTCAAGGAGTTTTGCCATTGACTTCAGGGGAAGCAAGGTCAGCCCCCAGATTCCATTCTTAGTGCACCCAATTACTCTGGTGTAAGTGAGGTCAGAACCTGGAACTATGCATCCATCTGAACTTTCCTGTCTGCCACAGCAAAGGGCTGAATTTATTCCCTGAATCCAGTGTATACGAGCCCAGATCCTGTGAAATGTAAGAGTTAAATATGAATACATCTTACCGTATCCTACTGGGTATAAACATACACCATCATTACACTCATCATAAGCACTATAAAACCTAGTTTGTAAGAAACACTCAGACATAACAGCCTGTCATAAAAGCATGTAATTGTGCTGTGCTTCTTAAGCAACGCAATCCCCTGAAATGATTAAGGAAGAACTTGTTTCATGTTATCTTTCTCCTCTTTGTGTGTTGGAGATTAGCAAACACTAGTTCAAATGATTCATAGATTCATAGATTCTAGGGTCAGAAGGGACTAATGTGATCATCTAGTCCAACCCCCTGCACAAAGCAGGCCACAGAACCCTACCCATCCACTTCGATAACAAACCCCTAACTTATGCCTGAGTTATTGAAGTCTTCAAATTGTGGTTTGAAGACCTCAAGCTGCAGAGAGTCCACCAGCAAGTGACCCATGCCCCACGCTGCAGGGGAAGGCGAAAAACCTCCAGGGCCTCTGCCAATCTGCCCTGGAGGAAAATTCCTTCCCGACCCCAAATATGGCGATCAGCTAAACCCTGAGCATGTGAACAAGACTCACCAGCCAGCACTCAGAAAAGAATTCTCTGTAGTAACTCAGATCCCATCCCATCCAACATCCCATCACCAACCACTGGGCATACTTATCTGGCGATAATCAAAGATCAGTTGCCAAAATTAGGCTCTCCCATCATACCATCCCTTCCATAAACTTATCAAGCTTAATCTTAAAGCCAGATATGTCTTTTGCCCCCACTACTCCCCTTGGAAGGCTGTTCCAGAACTTTACTCCTCTAATGATTAGAAACCTTCATCTAATTTCAAGTCTATGATGGTAGTATCTGAAATACAAATGACTGATAATTTCTTGATGAGGGTGTTTTTTTTGAAGCAAGTGTTAATGAAGCCAGCACTAAGTTTTTTATCACAGATCTCCAGGTTGTATGTGTTTTTAAAATGAGGAAAAATTAGAAGACACATATTCATAAATACATGCATCTTGGTTCCAAGATCGCTTGCTTAATAGAATATCAAATTATCTCCAAGAAAGGTTAGTTGGAGAACAAACATTCTCAGCTGTCCTATTTTTGGTCTTTTCCCTGAGTTGTGGAAGCATTAACAGAAGTAGCCTAGCCAGGCTGATCAGCAGATGTGGATGGAGCATGGTCTTTAGGAAAAAGCAAGTAGCTAGGACTCCTGGGTTCTAATTCTGACGCTCCTACTAATTCAAGGTTTGTCTACCTTGAAACGTTACAGCACCACAGCTGCAGTGCTTCCAAGGGGAGGGGTTCTCCCACTCAGGCGCGGCGCCAGGGTTTCTGATGCCCTAGGCGGACGGCCATTTCGCCGCCCCCCGCGGCCCCAGTGGACCTACCGCAGTCATGCCGGCGGACGGTCCGCTGCTGGAAAGGCATGCCTGCGGCAGGTCCACCGCAGCCTTTAGACCAGCACACCGTCCGCCGAAATGACTGCGGCAGCTCCACCGGAGCCTTTCCAGCAGCGGACCATCCACCGGCATGACTGCGATAAGTCCACCGGACCCATGTGCCACCCCCCCCCCAGCAAAATAGCGTCCCTCAAAAATTCTGGCACCCTAGGCCATTGCCTAGGTCGCCTAAATGGTAGCGCCGGCCCTGCTCCCACTGGCCTCTCTCCAAGAGGCAGTAGCTAGGCTGATGGAAGAATTCTTTTTAGTCTGAACCAGGCCTCCCTTAGTGAGCTTGAGTAAGTCACGTAATATTCTCGGACCTCAGTTGCCACAGAAGGCGGCTACAATAATACCTACCTCACAGAGGAATTCTGAGTCTCAATGTTTATGAACAACTCTGAGCTCCTTGGATAAAATATTTTTCTGCCACTCCATCGAGCAGTAGCAAACGTTGAGGCCTTGCAAGTTGGCATGCTGTGGAAGAAGAACTATTAGTGATGCAGAGGACAGGTATAGTCTCAGTTCACCTTGTTTGGTTGGGTTTTTTTACACTAAATACACCTGTCTTTGAACAGAGGTGATCCTAAATTCCCAGTTTCCAGGAACCAACTCTGCCTCAGGAATTGACTGTCAACAGAGATTGAGGCAGATAGTAAACTCACTAGTTACTTGCAACAGCTCCCCTAAAAAGAAATCAACCTTGCAAAAACACCTACAAAAATTTCTTCAGAGACTGAACAGTGTTGAACACTGAGAAAAACAACTAGTAAGACTGTGAAACAATGACATCCGGTGGCTCCTGTTAGAACGATATTCAGGGAGTCCAAGATACCAGATTGTTAGTATTGGCCTCTGAACTCTGAAGCACCCAATCCTCTATGAATTAAATGCTCGTTTCCAAACTTACGTGAACAGTATGGTGGGGATTCACATCCTGGAAACAATGGCAACTTCAGCCAAGAAGGAATCAAATGTTGTCCCATTGGGCAAAAAAATGTGTGGAAAATGTACTGCCTTATTTTGCTTAGAAAGGAGATACACACTTGGGTATGAAACCAAACTAACCGAAGGGGAGCACTTCCCCTATAGTAGATTATTCCATAATTATCCACTAAGAAAGCAGCTGGCACTGGCAGTTATCTGAGGCAGGATACTGGACTACATGGACCATTGATCTGATTTGGCATCTCGTGTGCTTAAAGCCAAAGAACCTTTGTCTTCACAATGGCGTACAAAGCAGAGGATGCTTGGTGCCTTCTCAATTAATATTTCTTAGCATGTATATGTGCTTATATGGCTATCTAGGTTGGTGAGTACGTATATAAGGGACATATGGCTAAATAGCCTTCCGATATGCTTGGGCCCAGGTCTCCAAGGATATTTAGGTTCCTAATTCCCACTGATTTCAATGGGAGTTAGGCACCTAAATAAGTCTGAGGGCCTGGGCCTTGATATATAGCAATTAGAAAAGCATTCAGATGCACTGAGCCCATAAAGACTGGGAGAGAAAACATGTTAGTGAAAACAGACACACAGCTAAAGATCAGAGCTAAGTTGTGAAGTCTTTTAATATCTGGGCTCTGATCAGGAGGTAGGGGAAAGCTTATTTCTGAAATGCTGCATTTCCTGTAAAGACCTGCAAAGAAACTTTAAATGGTTCACCTGCTGAGTCTGTACAGCTTGGGAGGAACGGCTGCTCTAGCTCTGCAATTCTGCAGGGACCTGGAGTCTTTTAAGCATGCAAAAATTGCAACAGTGAGAATATCAAATGCCCACACGTACACACTCATCATTACTACGGGCTTTAAATTCCCTCTGCATATATCTCTAGGGTGTACATATGACCGGGCAAATTCTCAGCTTGTATAGTTTGGTGCAGCACTCAATGTGGCCCTAAGGATCAAATATTGCACTAACTTAGAAATGCAGGGCAAGGCAAAAGAGCCCCCCTAGGGATGAATTTGGCCCATGATGGATTCTTTCCTCTTCACCAATTGAAGAGGATCGAACATGTCAGATATATTTCCATTCCTAACAGTCACTGAGAAGAATGTAAGTACAACTGTACCCCCAGTCCTGTACAGCTCCAGCAGTTAATCATGCAAAGCAGATACAAAAAAGAGCTATAAACGTACATGAATTGCCTGTATTTCTCGGACTTGAAGAAGCAGGAGGAGGAGGAGGAAAAAAACCCAGATAATCAAGGGAACATGTTTTCTGTGTCTCTGAGTTTCACAAATAAAGATGATTTGTGTAAGTGATTTCAGCAACTAGAAACCTTTCTCGTGTCTGCTTTGCATGTTTACATGCCGGAGCAATGCGGGACTCCATGTAAAGCAATCCCCTTGTTTTGTTCTTTAAAAGGTGATTCAGAGGTTGATCTTGCTTAAGCATGGAAAAGTATCTGCCACATTATGCATGTGTGATTTCAACACTCAAATGCTATTACTGTGCAGGATGATAAGAATTCATCTAGGAATGCAGGCTATCCCAAGCATCAATCTGGCATCCTGCTGCCACCAGACCAGTGGAAGGTAACTCCCCACATCCACACCCACACACAGCCCCCGCTAAGTTACTGAACAATTGTCTCATATTATACCTGAGGGACATCCTTCCTTCCTGACCCCTGCCGTTATCACCTCATGTCCTGAAGCACAAAGGTTACTTATCCAAATCTGAGTAGCAATGAAGACAGGGCCTACACTATGAAAGATCTTATGCAAAGTCAAACATACAATTACCTTTCCCACCCCACAGCTTCTTCTCTGCCGAGAAAAGATGTACATTGGAGGACTTTTTTTAAAAATCTGGGCATAAATGACTTGACCAAAGTCACACAGGAAATCAGGAGCAGATGTGGGTATGGAACCCAAGTTTCCTAATGCTTAAGCCAGCACCTTAGTCACAAGATCTTTCCTCCTTCCAATTTATAATTACAACAGTCCAGATTTTCAGCAACAGCCTTCATTGTGAAGGACACTGTTATGGAGTGTAATAATCATACCCCACACGGGCATTAAAAAGGGTTAACAGGAGCCAGAAAGCAACTAGAGCACCCAGTTGCCCTTGGAGAGTAGGCCAAGCCCAGTTAAGTATGAGTCCTTGCTGCAGGGAAAGGCATGGGGGCTGTCTAATAAACGAAGGGCTTCAGGGCAGGAGGAGAAAGGAAACTTTGAGATCTTCTCCTGAAAAGCTACAGGGATGAAGCAAGCTTCTGCGGTGAGCCCTGACAAAGAGAAAGAAATTGGATCTTCAGGAATAAAGCCCTGGGTGGCATGTCTCGCTGTGAGAAGCTGGAAGAACTCTGCAGAGCCTGGGAAAGGGCCTTGAGGCAAGTAAAAGCAGAAAGAAGCCCATGGAAGCAGACTGTAGGGTCCCTGGACTGGAACACAGAGTAGAAGAAGAGCCTGGGTTCCCTTGCCAACCACCAAAAAAGGGGTGCAAGGACAACCAGGCCAAGAGCTAGGACCAAAGACCCAGTATAATCTCATTGAGCAATTGTTTGTGCGACTGTCTGTTACTCTGGAAGGGGGGTACTGAAGGTGACCTGGCTGGAAGGCTGAGTCTTGAGAAGAGGCAGACCACCACAGGGCCATCTGGGGGCACTAGATGAGGAGATTCTGCTATACCTTTCCCAGCCAACAGGAGGAGCACCAGCAGTGAGTCCACCCTTCTAGAATAGTGGTTCTCAACCAGGGATACGCATACCCCTGGGGGTACACAGAGATCTTCCAGGGGGTACGTCCACTCAGCTAGAGATTTGCATAGTTTTCTAACAGGCTATATAAAAAGTACTAACAAAGTCAGTACATACTCTAAAATGTCATACAGACAATGGCTTGTTTATACTTTTCTACATACTATCCACTGACATGTAAGTTCGATATATTCCCATTGAGTTATTTTATAATTATATGGTAAAAAATGAGAAAGTCGGCAATTTGTCAATAATAGTGTGCTGTGACACTTATATTTTTACATCTGATTTTGTAAGCAAGTAGTTTTTAAGTGAGGTGAAACTCGGGGTATGCAAGACCAGTCAGACTCCTGAAAGGGGTACAGTAGTCTGAAAATGCTGAGAATCACTGTTCTACAACACACAGACATTAGATAGCTAGGACCAGATCCACAGTTACTGTAAATCTAAATAGGAGCTACACTAGTTTACACCAGCCAAGGAACTGGCTCTGAGACACTTAGGGTATATCTACACAGCAAAGAAAAATGCACAGCTGGCCTGTGCCAGCTAATGTGAGCTCCCGGGGCTTGGGCTGTGGGGCTGTTCTATTGCTGTGTGGACTTCTGGAACCCGAACTCTGGGACCCTCCCACCTCACAGGGTCCTAGAGCCCAGGCTCCAGCCCAGACGTCTACACAGCAATGAAAGAGCCCTGCAGCCTGAGCCAGCTTGCACGGGCCAGCTGTGGGTGTCTAGTTGCTGTGTAGACATACCCTTAATACTTACATGAATTGCGGATAAAAAAATACTGGCACATAAAAGGGACCCTGGTTGCAGCTAGTTGAAATATCTGGCTTATATGTATATACACATACATCCTTGTGTACAGAAATGTGTTTGTCATCTCTCTCCACTCTGATTTATGGCACTGGGAGATGGCTTGCTATAACTTGACTGAGTCTCTTGGAGAGTGGAAATACATCCGAGGCATCCTTTCTTGGAGGGCAATAGAATACCATGGTTCTTGCTTCAGCGCCTTCCAAATGTATAATTCTTCTGAGAATGGATGATCCAGTTCAGATGAGAAAGATTCCAGACCTTTCTAAAGTTTAAGTGAGCGGTCCAATGGACAGTTCTGTTAGTTTATAAGGTGCCACAGGACTCTGTCGCTTTTTACAGATCCAGACTAACACGGCTACCCCTCTGATACTTGTCCAATGGAAGTGGCTTTAAGTAGAAAGGCTACAGTTCTTGGAGATCTCTGTAGCCAAAGTAGTTGTCTTGCTTCAGAACAACACTGTCAACATTCATCATCCAGCCAGCAAAGCAGGTTATAAGCCCTGGTAGATCTGGCCTGAGAGATCCAGTGACTGATCGGTAATTATCTTTTAACTTCTATTCAATTATTTTAATGCTACAAAAGGTTAATTAACCAAGTTAATTAGAAACAACTTGGATCAACTTCATGTCTGAGGTCCTTAGGAGAGGGAGTGAAGTTACTGTAACCGGCTCTCTATCTCACCAGAGAGGCCTCAGCCAAGATTAGAGCCTCATTGTACACAACCACAGATTCCCTGCCTTGAAGATTTTACACCTGAACAAAAAGTGACACTCAAATGATGAGAGAAAAGAAGTGCTACTATGCCCATTTTACAAACAAGGAATTGAAGGGCAGAGAAACTTACTAAGGTCACAGAGATAGAGCCAGCAATTTAACCCGCATCTCCTGAGTCCTGTGCTATTGCCATAACCACAAGCCCATTCTTCCTCTCCCCTCTAAGTTGTTCCCCAAGAAGGAAAAAAAAATAGATTTCTTTAAAGGCCAGAATCTTTCCTAATGATCTCAATATCCTTCCTCCGTCACCTGTCCGCCTAATCTTCTTTCCAGCTGAACTGTAAGTGCTGAGCTTCTGAGGCTTATCCAGCAGTACCACGAAAAATACACTTTGTAATCTGAACAATTGTTTTATTGTTCTATAGTGGATTGGGTGGGATTGTAATACAAATGTATTGTTGTTTGTCAATTGTCCGGTATCTGTTATCAACATCTGCGAGCAGTGATGATAAAAGACGCATCTGCTTGCCTGGAATGAGCCACGACTTCTTCATTTGCCTCCAAGAGTTGCCTTGCAATGACCAAACAACTAATTGGACTCTTAAAGCTTTCAGGACATTTCTATTACCGCTTCATAGCAATCCTCCTTCTCCATTAAACAGCTTCTGTGTGGCATGTCTTCATTCCTTCTAGATCAGGGGTTCTCAAACTGGGGGTCGGGACCCCTCAGGGAGTCGCAGGGTTCTTACATGAGGGGTCGTGAGCTATCAGCCTCCACCCCAAACCCTGCTTTGCCTCCAGCATTTATAATGGTGTTAAATATATTTAAAAGCATTTTTAATTGATTGCAAGGGGGTCGCACTCAGAGCCTTGCTATGTGAAATGGGTCCCCAGTAAAAAAAGGTTTGAGAATTATTGTCCTAGAAGCTCCTGGCTGCAAACAGAGACATATTTCTATATAGGTTGGCCCAGGGCTTCGTGCTATAGAAATGATCACTGACTGATGGACCCTGTTGTAACATCCTGCTGTACTCCACAAAACTAAATGATCTTGCTGAAAACAATCATGTTCATTATATAGTTCATTGATATGCCCCAGGCCCAGCCTGGGGTCATGCCAGCTTCCACCAGGACAAACCCAGACAAGAGATCCTCAAAGCATAGCCTCTGCTGAATGGTAGATTTCAGAAGCAAAAACCAGCTGTCACTTCCCAAATTACAGGAAAGCCCTAGGGGATCATCTCAGCCAACAAAGTTGGCGCTTACTAGCCGGGAAAGGGCATGGCCAGGAAAGCATTGAGACGGTGTATTCCTTCAGCAAAGGGCATCCACCTACCATCCCTAGATGTAACTTATAGCCCAGCAATGATACCGCCAGGGGAATAAGAGGTGTTGCACTTCCTGCCCATCCAGGGGGCACCCTGCCCTGGGGTTCAGTGGCTTAGAGGAGACTTTTTTGAAGAAATAATGTGGCACAAGTAACCAGCTGCAGAAGTGCTGAGATGAAAAAGTGGTGTGTGTATCTAAGTGCTTTACTCTGGTTTACGTTTAGCTTAGGTGTAATGGCATGTATTATAAACGCCATCCAGGGCTTTGGCAAGGAAAAGGTTAACCCTTTCTTCCAGATTGAAGGCCACCACAGTTTGACCCAAAGGTAGGAATGGTCAAGGCTCAGACAGTTTATGCATTTTCCTCAGCACGTTAGAAGACACGTATTTGGGCTTTACAGTCTTGTTGTAGCCATGTCGATCCAAGGATATTAGGGAGACAAGCTGGCTGAGGTAATATCTTTGACTGGACCAACTTCTGTTGGTGAGAGAGAGAGAGAAGTTGGACAGAAGTTGGTCCAATATTACCTCAACCACCTTGTCTCTATTTGGGTTGATGGCTGGCATTACAAATTGAACCCTTGGGGGAGGGAGAAAGGGAGGCATTGGTTTTGATTGACTCATACCTTGGTTGAAAGAAGCCATGCTTTTTAATCAAGTTAATTTAGGGCCAAATTTTCAGAAGTGCTCAGCACCCAACAGCTCTGAGAACCATGTCAATCCAGTCGCAGGCCAGAGAAGGCCTCTTAAGTCCTAAAGGCTTTTAAAGCTCTGGTTGATCTCACCAGCCTCCCAATGGGGGCGGGGGGAGGGAATCCAAGAATCAGAAGCATTGATTCTATGTATAAATGCAACTCACCTAACCTGTCCCGCTTGGGTTTGAGATCACATTAAGGGTCAAAGTTTGGATTTGCTGCTGCTACAGTCTTTCTAACTGGTCCCATGAAGACAAAAAAAAAAAAAACCTCTCAAAATTTCTGGCATTTTGATTGGTGCAAATCTTGCATAATCAATCATTCTTGGGAGATTTCAGCGATGTCGAAACCAGAAAATGAGACACTTCCAATTCTGCAGCTCACCACAACTGCTGGGGAAATGCTGGCTTCTAATCTGACCCCCAGACTTGAAAGAGTTTGGATCTGAAATATTGGTGTTTGACCCGCCACTAGTGGAAAGCCTGAGAAACACATTGGCCATAGGATAAATTGCTAAACAAAGGAGTCTTCAGATCAAGACTGAATGCCTTTCTTGAAGATAAGCTTTAGTCAAAACCAAGTTGCTGGGCTCAGGCAGGGGTAGCTGGGTGAATTTTTATGGCCTCTGATATGCAGAAGGACAAACTAGATGATCTAACGGTCCCCTCTCACCTTAAGATCTATGATGACCAAAGGCTGCTAGTCCAAGAATAGTTCCACAGTAAATCATTAGTTCCAATGCATGTACTGTGGAGCTGTCTCCTCTTGTTTTCATTCCAAGTAACAGTGCTTTGACTGGAGCTCGATTAGAAGAACAGAAATAGGAAACTCAATTTTGCAGGAAGATTTGTTTCTAATCAGGCTAGAGGATTCTATAAGTGGAGAGGAAGGAGGCTGCTTTATCAGCTCATCTAGGGGACTCTGGAGGCCTATCAAAGACTTTAATTTATTTGTATTTATTTTATATTTGTGCTCCGTGGGCACACTCTCTGGAGGGTAGCATCAACTTTCCTACATGCTAAATCTCAGTCAAATGGATCCAGCCCACATTTGTCTCAGTTATAAAACTTCTATTTGTGTGCAATAAATGTGAAACCGCAAAAATACATTAAATTAAAACGTTATTAGTTAAAGCAGTTTGTGGGGACTGTTTATAAATAATCATCAAGGCCTTACTCCAGGGAGACCACCATGAATATCTAAGGCAATTTTTCTCATGCAGCCCAGGGAACAGGTGAGCTTCATACACATACATTGTCTCATTTGTGGGTGTCTGTTCTAATAAGTGAAACTCCTGATTGTCTCACCATGCCAGAGCTGTCATTTGTTCCCTGTCTCGTAGATCTCTCATTTCCC
Source organism: Gopherus flavomarginatus (assembly GCF_025201925.1). NCBI lineage: Eukaryota > Metazoa > Chordata > Testudines > Testudinidae > Gopherus > Gopherus flavomarginatus. The sequence goes on from NC_066622.1 coordinate 133,411,938, forward strand.
TAAGTTTGGAGCCATCTATGCAGATCTCCTAGGTCATCTTCTCCTGCACACCCATCCCTATCCCAGGCTTTGGGTAATTCAAGAAGCTGTGCAAGTATGAGTCTTACTCCATAGGTTGAAGAATTAGGACAGGTCTACACTACAGCCCAGATTGACACTCTGAGATTGATCCACTGGTAGTCAATTTAGCGGGTCTAGCGAAGACCGGCCAAATCGACAGCAGATTGCTTTCCAGTTGATCCCTGTACTCTACCCCCAATGAGAAGAGTAAGGTAAGTTGACAGGAGAGTTTCTCCCATCGATCCCCTGCGGTGTAGACCCCATGGTAACTCGACCTAAGGGATGTCGATTCCAATTACGTTAGTCACGTAGCTGGAGTTGTGTAGCATAGGTCAACTTAATAGCCTTAGTCAGCATCTTAGCTGAGCTCTTACATCTTAAGCGAGATGCAGTGACTGAATTCCACTTTCATTAGCAATGCCACAGCAGCAGATTCCTACATGACTGTATCAGGCTGGTTCCTCTCCAGTGTAGCTATTTATGTGGCCTGTCCTACCTTGCAAGATGGCCTGGAATCCCAAATGTGCCTCTAGGTTCCCACAATAAGGAAGGAGTGGGAAGAAATGTTCCTTGTTGGAAGTCTGTTCTCCACAGTATCTGCCTGTCTCACATCTTCTAGCTGGAGGAAGTCCAGATCACAACCGTGTGAGAAAGTCTCATGTTCTCTTATTCAAGGGCTAATCCAGAGAGAAAGGATGGTCCAGTGATTAGGGTACTTGTGATCCTAGACATTCACACTGCTGCAGTGATATTTGTACAAATTATGACTTGTGGGGTATCATATGAAAGCTAATAACACACTGGTTATTAATATCATTGTAGAATACATGTGCTAATCTTATATGTGAAGTTATGAAGTCCCTCTGCATGATTTTACTAGAATGTGTTTAAGACCAGACAGCCTCACCTACCTAAAGGTGATAAATAGGTCTGTCCTAGACAGCAGAATGAGGTTTTACCTCTGTCATAAACAGATAGCTAAGGGTTAATGTCTCTTTCACCTGAAAAGGGTTAACAAACAACACCTGACCAGAGGACCAATCAGGAAACAAGATACTTTCAAATCTGGGTGGAGGGAAGTTGGGTGTGGGTTCTTTGTTCTTTTTCTGTTCTCTCTCTGGTCTCTGAGAGTGACCACACGAATCTCCAGGCTCTCTAATCTTCTGTGTCCAATTTGTAAGTACAACGGTAGAAAGACAATATAGGATTTTACATTGTTTTTCTATATTTGCAAATGTGTAGTCTGCTGGAAATAGTTTAAATTGTATTTTTTCTGGATAAGGCTGTTTATCCATTTTCTATAAGCTAAAAGACCCTGTAACTGTTTACCATCTAAATTGCAGAGATAAACCTTTTACTTTTTTCTTTCTTTTTTTATTAAAAGCTTTGCTTTAAGACCTGTTTGATTTTTTGTCTCCTAGTTAAACACCAGGGAATTGGTGGGGAGAAGGGAAAGAGAGCAGGGAGGGAAAGGTAAATTTCCTCTTTGTGTTAGATTCACGGAACTGAATCTGTATTGCCTCTGGGAGAAAGGGGGGAGAAACCTGATCCCTCTGTGTTGTGTTTCAAGGAGTTGAAGCAGGGTAAGCTCCTAGTGTACCCAGGGCAGGAAAGATCTGGGAGGAGGTAAAGGGGGGAGAGAGGGAATGGTTTATTTCCCTTTGTTGTGAGACTCAAGGAATCTGGGTCTTGGGGGTCCCCAGGGAAGGGTTTGGGGAGACCAGAGTCTATCAGGCGCTCTACATAAGTCCTGATTGGTGGCAGCCTATCAGATCTAAGCTGGTAATTAAGCTTAGGGGAATTCATGCTAATACCCATATTTTGGACGCTAAGGTCCAGATTTGGGAATTATACTATGACAACCTCAATTTACATATCAGCAATAAACAAAGCTATTGAACTAAACCAGTGGGGATTATCCTGATCCTGAACTCAATTACAGGAGAATTAACATGGCTCCTGCACCCCAGAGAGAATCAGGAGACTGTATCCCCAAAAGTCATAGAATCATAGAATATCAGGGTTGGAAGGGACCTCAGGAGGTCATCTAGTCCAACCCCCTGCTCAAAGCAGGACCAGTCCTCAACTAAATAATCCCAGCCAGGGCTTTGTCAAGCCTGAACTTAAAAACCTCTAAGGAAGGAGATTCCACCACCTCCCTAGGTATCCCATTTCAGTGCTTCACCATCCTCCTAGTGAAAAAGTTTTTCCTAATATCCAACCTAAACCTCCGCCTCTGCAACTTGAGACCATTACTTCTTGTTCTGTCATCTGGTACCACTGAGAACAGTCTAGATTCATCCTCTTTGGAACCCCTTTAAGGTAGTTGAAAGCAGCTATCAAATCCCGCTCATTCTTCTCTTCTGCAGACTACACAATCCCAGTTCCCTCAGCCTTTCCTCATAAATCAGAGTCCTTCCTAACATGTAAGGCAAAGGCATCCCTTTGGAGATAAAAGGAACAGAGAGAGAGACTCCATATTTATCCTCCACTTAGGACACAAATAAACCAAGCAATCCGATCTCTGCGATGGATCCCTGGCTAGTAAAAGCTGAAAAAGAGGCTAGAGTGAGAGAGAGAAACCATCTTGAACTAAGATTGTATTTTGCTAGATTAAGTTTTAGACTTTTAGATTTGTGTTTTCACTCTTGTTTGCTTGTAATCATCTCTGCCTTTATCCTTTATTTGGCATCACTTAATCCATGCTCTTGTGTTAATAAACTTGTTTTTACTTTTACTATACCCCAATTCAGGGCTGTGTTTGAAGGGAAGGGGGTATTTACCCTAGTAAGATTTATAAGCCGTGATGTACTGACTCGAACACAGCAGAAACCTTTAGGGCTTAGTGACAGGGACTGTGCCTCGCAGAGAAACATCTCCGAGGAGCACAGGGGCCGGAGTTCACTGATTGTTACCTGCTTGGCCAGGCATGGTGGGACAATCCTAAGGAGATTGCCACTCAGGAAGACAGACTGGTGGGGCAGGGAGCTGACACACAGTCTAATCACCAGCAAAACTCACTCTTGCTGAGGCAGAGTGGTGATGCGGAGTCTCACTGCTCTGGGTATCCTTAGCTGCATGCTACAGCATTAGTCTGAGATTTGGAAACTGGAGTTCTATTCCCCTTTATGCCACAAACTTCCTGTGTGACCCTCAGATAATCACTTGGTTTCAGTAGTCTAGATGTGCAAAGGTATTTAAGTTCCTAACATCCACAGAAATGATGGATCTATGCATCAGACACCACTCTGTAAAGTGGGGCCAGTTCCTCTTTTCTCCCTAATAGGGGTGATGTGAAGATAAATGTTAATGATTGTGCAACATTCAGATACAGTTGTGATGGGGCCCACATAAGTACCATAGATAGATTCCTCCTATCTATTTCACCGCCAGTGAGGATGGATATTGTCTGAACAGCAACAGAGCACACCGTGAAAGACCCGAAGAAGGATATTTATTACAAGAACATATTTTCCTAACCTTCCAGTATTTTGTTCCTTAACCTGGCCCCAAGAGGATGGAAGTTGTGCATATGCCAGTGAAAGAAGATAAGAATTAAATTATATATCTATGAAACTCAAGATACAACCTTAACTATGGTGCTTCTGGCATTTCCCCGTATTGTTTATTCACAGATATATGTTAGTCCCGATCTTCTTTCACTTGAGATATTTCCCCTGATGCCAGCTACTATTATGAATATAACTGGTTGGTACTTTTCATTAAAACATTATTTTTTAATTAAAAATTTCACTATTTTCTGATATATTAAATTTTTTCGACAAAATGAAAAAAAATCAGTTTTTGCTTGTTTGGGCTATTGCTTTCCACTCTCATTTTTCTTTTTTCCCTTCTCCTTTTTAATTGGCAGAATGGAGGAAAGGGAGAAAAGGATGAAAACAGAGAAAGCGAAGGTGAAACGCTGCAAACCCGCACAACTGAAAAACATTGCTTTTGAAAATTTGTGAAGCCCAAGATTCTTGACAAAATATTTTCGAGAATATTTTCAAATAAAGGACAAATCATTCCTTTGGCTACCTGTGGATTAAAATTATTTTATTTTCAGAAAATAGTTCCCATTTTCCAACCAGCTGTGATATTAAAGTCCTTAGACTGTGAGTTTTCTAGAACGCGGATTGTCAATGTCTCTAAATTTGCCCAGCACCTTCCACAATGGGACCCCAATATTTGTTAGGAACCTCTGGGTGCTACTTCAATTTGAATATTAATAATAACCCTATCTCTTAGACAGTGCTTTTCATCAATAGATCTGAAAGCGCTTTAAGTTAGTTTACTAAAACTGAGAAGTGACTGATGTGGATCAGATCAGTGGTCCATCTAGTCCCATGTCCTATATCCAACACTGGCCAGAACCAGCTGCTCCCAGAGATGATGTAAGAAACTCTATGCAGTAGGTAATTATGGAATAACCTGCCTAGAGGGAACAGTCTTTCCTAACCCCTGTGATTAGTTATAGAGACCATAAAGAGCAAATAATGGAGAACAGTCCCAATGGCTCTAAGATTGTAACATAATAAAAGGTCTCATTTACTCAGCTCTCAGTGGTCAATATTTGAATGGAAGTGTTCAACCAGGACATGCATAGAACTGACCCTAACACACTGTACACTATCAGACAGTATTGTGGCTTCCCTTCCCATGAAGTCCTCACGAGTAACTCTGAACAGTTATAGGGTGTTAGCTACAGATGTCCAAGGGGTTATATCTATTATGTCATATTTGGGATCTCATATTTTACCTATCACCTAGGTATTGAGCACTTAGGATTCTTTGATGTCTAGAATTAATGGGATGACACTCAGCAAAGGGAATATTTTAGGCTATCATGAGAATTTGCCCAACAGTGAGATTCATTAGACTATGGAATAGTCTCGCAAAGACTTAGAAGCCCCATCAAATGCATCATTTAAAGGTAGGCTGGACAAATAATTGAACTGGGCAAATCCTCCACTGGTAAGAGAATAGACTACAGGAGCTATAGGTCAGTACTATTATAGTCATTTAGAATAGAGATGAGATGATCCCGGAAGCTATATAGCAATCCTTGAGTGAGAGCTCTCTGGAGAAGGAACTGACTACCTCTTTCGTTTGTACAATGCCTAGCCCAGTGATGGCTACCCTTGATTCGGGTCTGTATGTGTCACAGCAATACAAATTACAAATGAGCATTGCAGATGGTCCCTACTCTCATTCCATTGCTGGAATTGCTGGATCCCACTCTTTGCCATGACATGCCATGCGGAAGCTGCTGAGTGTAATACATCTTTAACCTCAGCAAATAACTGTGCATAGCAGCACTGCTGTGCTGGCACAAATGTCATCCTTAGGGCCCTACCAAATTCACAGTCCATTTTGGTCAATTTCATGGTCACAGGATTTTTAAAATGGTAAATTTCATGATTTCAAGTATTTAAATGTGGAATTTCAGTGTTGTAGCTATAGGAGTCCTGACTCGAAAGAGTGTAGCGGGGGGAGGGGAGGTCGCAAGGTTATTGTAGGGGGGGTCGCAGTATTACCACCCTTATTTCTGTGCTTCTGCTGAGGGCAGTGCTGCCTTCAGAGCTGGGTGTCCAGAAAGTGGCATCTGCCGGCTGGGAGCCCAGCTCTGAAGGCACCACCACCAGCAGCAGGGCCGAAGTAAGGATGGCCTGGTATTGCCACCCTTATTTCTGCACCGCTGCCTTCAGAGCTGGGCGCCTGGCCAGCAGCCACCACTCTCTAGCCACCCAGCTTTGAAGGCAGCACCGAAGTAAGGATGGCAATACCATGCCCCTCTCCTCCCAACAATAACCTTGCAACCCTCCCACAACCCTCTTTTGGGTTGGGACCCCCAGTTTGAGAAATGCTGGTCTCCCCACATGAAGTTTGTATAGTACAGGGTAAAAATATACAAAAGACCAGAATTCATGGGGGAAACCAGATTTCACAGTCCGTGACTCGTTTTTCACGGCCATGAATTTGGTAGGATCCTAGTCTCAGCTTTTCACTGCTGACCAATGATCTTTATGAACACAGTCTCAGCTCATTTGTAGCAATATGGACTGTGGTGAAAACAAATAAATATTACAAAGAGGCTGATGATGGGCACTAGCTCACTCCCACTGGCCCACCTTTGATCCACCTCCCACTTTGTAGGTCAAATGTCTGAAGGTAGCCCCGGACAGTGGTGTTAGAAAATTGTTTCCATTGGACTATTAAGTAACTTGATTTCACTCTGGTTTCCAGTGTCCAACTGAAGGGCCCAAGATCTTATAGGGAAGTTCTCCAGATCAAGGCTCAGATAAATGAAGGTCCCAGTACAAAGCTTATTGAAGTCAATGGAAGGAATCCCAGAAACTTCAAAAGGCTTAGGGTCAGGTCCCAAGGGAGCAGTATTGGAGATCCTGCCCTTTCACTAGATGCACCTTGTCCATTTGGTGGTTCAGTAGATGGTTTTGTTCTTCGGGCATGTGAACCTGGTACTTTTCACCAGCACTGAATTCATCTTCTGGGAAGAAATGCACTTTTGGAAATGGATCAGAATGTTGGAACACTACAGATTCCCCCGTAATTATTTCTGAAAAGTCATCGAAACCACAGAAGGGCAACATAACTCCAGAGTGATTCACCACTGGAGCAGAAAGGCACAGGAAGATGGGAGTGTAACTCATTATTTTCAGTGAAAGAAGCATCAAATATAGTAAATAATTTTTTTTAAAAAATCATTTCCCTGTGAGCAATAAATGACCTGCTTCTTGTTCCTTTCAAGGTGGGTACTGGTTAGTTACCAAGGTGATAAATGCTTTAAAAATACCATAAATAGAGCGGGAATATCTAACCAGAGCATTAAGTGACCTTGACTGTATCTTCACTTCTGGTCTTCAATACCATACTTAGTTCTTTCTTTTATAAACACACACATACACACACACACACGATTATGAGAAAGGAAAGTAAGGAATTCCAGTACATAGCTTATCTGAAAACCAATTATGTTTGTAATATCTGGGGATACCAGTCAGGAACTTATCTGTTCATCATATCATTTAATGTATCTGTTCTGGCAGTTACACACTCCTCCTCCTCCCAGGAGGGATGTTGGGAATCTATATGCTGCCAATTAGGTGCTGCAGGAAATGACCTAAGTGGTGATGGCCATCAATGATGGTCAAAGTGGTCACTAAACAGGCCACCACTATGCAAGTGGTTATAAAACATTCCACTGATAAAGCAGTAACACAGCATCACCCTTACACCATGTGGCACCTTGCTCTGCAGCTAGTCTTATTGAAAGCCATGGGACTCCTTGTAGAGTGGAAGGATCTAGACCTCAACAAGGACAATTTCCAGGCATGTCATTAAGCCTCACAGTTCCCTAATTCAGTTGTAAAATGCAAACAGGACCCCTTTTACAGGTAGCAAAGGGATGTGCTATTTCCATGAATGCTACTTTTTCTACAAGGTGGCCTAGTGCGATATTATTCAAAAGAAGTTTTTCAGCGGCGGAATAGAGCTATAAACATTACGTGCATTATATATCTAAAAAAATTCTGATGATGGCTTTGAAAGGAAAGAGTACAAACTTTGATTAGTTGCCAAACATGTCTGGCATATTATGGATACTGGAAGGTAGTTCTTCATAGCAAATTGCATCATTTTATTGACTCTCAAGAAAGGAATTCAAATTTTAGGACCTCTCTTTTGCTTCTTTCTCTTCCTTTTCAGCCTCCTCTTTATCTGTGGCACTAAAATACACTCTCTTTGCAGAGCCATTATTCTGTTAATGCAGTCCTATTCTGGTGCTACAGTGCTTTCCCTGCTGCTGCCTCAATACCTTTCTTCAAGTCTCTTTCCCCCGTTTTGAAATTACCGTACAAAAATGAAATAGAACAGATCTTGTATTTTTTTTAAAAATATATGAAGAGGTCAGAAAAAAGTGTATGCAGGTATTTCTGTTTGAAACAATTGATATTATTATAGAAAAGGAAATGGAATGAGATGAGTTACCCAATTCCTTAGGGAAATCATTTACTGTGCACTCTTATCAAAGTCTTATAATGGCCTGGCTGCTGCTTGTTTGCTTTGATGAAGCTGATAATAACAGAAATTTACATTTATTTGCATTTTTTCCTCCAGAATTCACGGGAGCATCTCTGAATATTTAAAGTGTTAATTTAACGTGTAGGGCTGTGAGTAGCACAAAATATTAAATAATGAGAAGTCAGGGAGAAACAAGTGAAACAGGGTTAGGTTTGGTGTGATGCTTAACCTCACCTGACTTTATTATTCATTTGCATCTAGAAGTCCCAGCCAAAATCATGGCCTTATAGTGCTAGGTGATGTACAAATGCATAGTAAGAGACAGTCTCTGCCCCCAAAGGATTTACAATCTAAATAGACATGACAGAGTGTGGGAAGAAGATGAATTGACACTCAAGTTTATAGAGCAGGTCATTGGCAGAGCCTATATCTCCAGAGTCCCAGGACATTGCTCAATTCATTGGACCACAGCACCTCTCCTCACAAGGCATCTTCTGGATACTTTGTCCTTGATGTGTCCATTAAATCTCCTTCATGTCACAGTCACTTCCCTTCTCCTGCAGCATTCTCTTACTGGTTGGGAAGCATAACGACTCTTCCGCTAAACTAGGCCCACCAAATACACTAATAAGATAAAATGTGATTGGCTTCATTAGAGCCAGGCAGAGGAGATCCAAATTGACCTTGAGCTCTGCCGAGCTGGGTTTCCAGTTACTCAAAGCCCACTTGTAAGCAGGGTTTAGCAAACTGGTTTGGATGAACTAGGGTTATGTATGAGTCAGCAAGTTCCGACCCACATCTAATTCCAAGATTCCTAAAGATACGTGGAGAGGGAACGCGGGTCTGGTTAATTTGGGAAGATGTCTCATGCCTATGCCTGAACCACAGAGTTCAGATTGGCCATCTGACACTCCGTCGCAGCTCCGACATCAAACTTTGGAAGAGGTGAGATTCAGATCAGAGTGCTGATCCTATCCCATCTCTACTAACAACTGACCTGAACCTTTGCAAAATCCCTATAACAACTCAAAGCAAATATTTAGCCTCTTATCTTCCCCCCCGCCCCCCACTCATCATATACCTCTGAATCTCCTTGTTTGGAAATGGAAGTGCCTAAATACCGCACCAAAACCTGATTTCATGGTATAACTGGCCTGACCCGAAAGATTAAATATCAGAAATCTCTTGAAAGATCATATTCTCACCAGATTTCTAAGAGGTTTGGATAGTTCCAATAGGATCTGGAAAAGCATTCAAACTTCTTAGAGCTCACCCCTACTGAACCTTGGAGCCCGTAAAAAGTATATGCATCACCAGTACTTTGGAGCCCACGGATATGTCACATCAATGCATTGCTCTTTCCAAAAGAACAAATATATTCTCTTTGCTCATTTCCATGTTCTGTGATTGTTGAGTCTTTCTACATGTCTACTTTTCCTTTACTCACTATAAACCTTCACGAACCTCTCAGCTACTGCTGCTACATGCAGCCAAACGGTGCTAATGGCAACTCAACCTGTTTTCTCTTGCCAGTCCAATGAGGGTCCCATATTGACTTAGATCTGTCTCTCACAGGAGCAATAGACAACTTAATGGCTCTCTGAAATTTCCCAGTCAATACCTATTTTAAAGTCCCCAGTGTGCCATAATCTGAATCAGCGCCTGTGAAGCAAAACTGAAAATGAGCTCCCCAGGCTTTTTTATGCTCTTATTATTTACTAACATATGCACCACAGTTTTAAACGCTGAATTTCTGAGTGTGAACCTGCAAATTGCAAGCTTGTAAAGTGTGTCCACAATTCTGTGCAGGTACAATCAATGCCACTTTGTTAGTGAAGGCGTGGACTCTGTGGGTGCTCAAGGTCTTAAGTACCCATGGAGAAAAAATAAGGGATGCTCAGTGCCCACAGGGTTGGCCATGGCTGCTACTCTGGTGGCCCTAGGGCTAGCTGCCAATCAGCTATTCGATGGCTGGCCCTAAACTCCTAGTAGCTTTTCAGTGATTGTGCTGCTGATCAACTGTTGAGCAGGGATGCTGTGCCCATCAGCTGTTCGGTCGGGCTGACCCACCAGTCACTCCTCTCTGCCCCCTCCCCCACTCGCTGCCCTGAAGGCAGAAGGGGACAAAAAGGAGGGAAGGAGGGGGCGGGAGGTGCTCAGGGGATGGGGCCTCAGGAGGCAGGGTGGGAAGAGATGAAGTGGGGGAAGGGCCCCAGGGATGTTGACTTGGGTGAGGGAGCAGAGCCAGTGTGGGGTAGCCACCGGCAAAACAAAATGTCAGTGCCTATGGCTGAATGTGAGCATTCATTAAAGACTTAGGTGCACTAGAGAATGATGTTTCTAAACTTATGGAATGGCTTTTAATGGTATAATCTGTGTGGCATAGATATAGTAGAGGAGAATAGCAGCTGGTAGGGCAAGCAACCTTGCACAGACCAAGAGAAAGTTTGCGTGATTAGTTGCATGTGGCGTAAAAACCAATATATACAGTTTTATGGCCTTATCAAGGTGTTTTCCAATAACATTACACTAGTCACAGTTAATCCATCAGCCAGAGCTAATGAAATCAGTTAGAAGCCAGTGAGGACAACTACATCTTAAGTTCATAAACAAAACAAAGATGTTGGGCCAGAATCTACTTTCAATTACAGCAGTGTAAGTCTGGAGTAACTTCACGGGCATCCATGAAGTCACTCCATTAAACTGAATATGCAATCAGACCACTCCAAGCACTTTGCCAGAGATCGATCTGGGGAGCACTCAATTTGCACAGAGGCCACATCCCTTTGGGATTTGCTGTGATGGTGATGATAACGACGAATGGAGTTACTCCCGATTTACACAGATGTAGCTGAGCCAGCTGGGTGTGGCCTGGGCTCATTCATACTCTGCATTGTTATTTAGTAATATTACTCCTTTATTTATATGGGGCCCAGTTTTGGCATTGCTGGCCTCAGGAACAGCCTCAGGAACCATATCATGACCCAGAACATCGTTCTAGTGCCTGGTTTCATCTCTTTCATCTCTTTCCAGTGCTGGCTGAGGGAAGTAATGGGCATTATCCCTATACTTGGTCCAGATTGCTTCCCTCTCCCATGCTGGCTCAGCTATATTAGCCAGCACATTGGGGATGCAGAGCACAAAGAGAAGCCTCTGCCCACCTGTGTACAATGAAGATAAACCAACCTATGCCCCCACTACAGACAGCCAGTGGAGTGGAGTAAGGGACACCTGATGTAGCCTTACCTCTCCATGTTGTCATGTGGGACAAGTTATTAGCTCACCCTTATTTATTTAATGGCTGTTTGGTGACCCCTATGTGAAAATAGTCAGAGATCTCAATCCAGTGGCTGGTGAGCAGGTGTCCACACAAGCCACCATCATAGCTGGGAACTAACTAGAAACCATTATAATCAATTGTCATCAGAAAGGCCAACAACTGAAAGGGCCACATTATTCTTAATTAATAATTGATAGTGAATATTTTTCCATTAATCAATAACCAATTAAATGATGTCAAGTATCAGAAGGGTAGCTGTGTTAGTCTGGATCTGTAAAAGCAGCAAAGAGTCCTGTGGCACCTTATAGACTAACAGACGTATTGGAGCATGACCTTTTGTGGGTGAATACCCACTTCGTCGGATGCATGTCACATGACACTAATCTCTGTTAGTCTATAAGGTGCCACAGGACTCTTTGCTGCTTTTACAATTAAATGATAATACTTTTTTTATTTTAAAATTGAGAATATGTCTTTGGTGAGAGGGGTTTCCTGAGTCTAGATTAGTTTAATAACAACAACCTTGGATAAGTCAGCTTGATTGGATTTATTGATTAATAGTTAGTAAAGACAGCACATTGCACAGAGAGGCATATAACTGCACACAGCTACACACAACCTTTGCATGTAGTTGTTTCTGACAGCCGCCGTGTAATCTGCAGGTGGTATCCTTCCCCTTCACAAATGCTTAAGGTGACCAGATGTACCGTTTTTGGGGGGCAGTCCCAATATTTGGGGCTTTATCTTATATAGTTGCCTATGATCCCCATGCTCTGTCTTGATTTTTCACACTTGCAGTTTAGTCATACTACAAATGCTTAGACCCATTATATCTTTGTTTCCCCCTTTTGTTACCATGGCAACCCTTATCTACTTCCTCATTTGTGGTCCATACTACTTCTTGTCTTAGTCTATGTTCTAACCCCTCTGTTCCCTTACAACTTTCCAACTGTCTCAACACCTCATGGTTAGTGATTATTACCTTGGGAGCTTTTAGCCATTCTACACTTTGCTCCAATTTTGTGGCTAGTACAGGAACCAAAGGTTACAGCTTTCAGTAAAATGCTACTCTTTAAAGTTAGCTTAACTGCAAAGCATCACGGGACTCTTGCTCCTAGGAAAAGCTTAGTCAATTTCTTCGACCTGTTAAAAGTCAACAGTATAGACCAAAACATCTTTTCACTGTCAAAGACTGTCCCTCCAATGTAGGGCTCACATTTGTGAGTGAATGGTAATATGTGAAGAGCCTTTTAGCATCATTTCTGTACATCAAGCCAACACTTCAACAGCATTAAAGTCGTCATTAAAAAAACTGGAACATTTTCAGGGCAAAGGAAGAACTTGTGGGTTTTTTTTTAAAGTGTGTTGTAGTCATAATAAATGGCAAATTCATTCAGTACAGCAAAGAAACATTTAGAATCAATAGGCCAAATTCATGTCTGATGTAACTCTTTGCAGTGAATAGACTTAAACCAAGGTGAAGGAGGAGAGTGCCTGTCTGTCTGTCTGACTCATAAAGAGTTTCAGTGAAAAAAAATCACAGTTACATTTTCTCTTTGGATTTTGTACTTCTCTACGCATCATGGAAAATTGCTAAAGGCCTGAGATCTACTATAATAAAGGTAAGTGTGGAACAAACATTATGGCTCAGGTATAAATCTTAGTTGAAGGAACTTAGTGATAGAAACAAAGAACAGAGAGGGTGCTGCCAGCTCCAGACAGAGCCTCTGATAAAATTTTCAGTGGATGAAGTTATTCATATTAAAAGGAAAGATTTTTAACCGCAACCAGAAATAGCCACACAGAGAGTACATCTTTGACTTCACTCTAGGTAGCAAGGAAATGTACACTGACTGTAATTTTGCTGCAGAAGTACGACAGCAGGAGATTTGGTTGGGGATTGGTCCTGCTCTGAGCAGGGGGTTGGACTAGATGACCTCCTGAGTTCCCTTCCAACCCTGATATTCTAAGATTCTATGAGATGAGGGGTTATATGAGTGACCCACAACAGACTTTTAGGGGAACTCAAAAGTACTGTCATCCCTACTTGTTGACACACGTCATGTTCTTTTGCATTTATTTTTTCCCTTGTCTAACATCTCCTTCATTTCCCATTCAGGTCACTCTAGGAAATATTTATGGGAATATATAAACATTCTAGTTATTAAGGACATCATTATGAACATAATGAAACACTGAATGAAGTTCTGCTTTACAATATTGGTTACTGTACCCACATGGGCTTACTAGGGAAAGTCTGCAAAAGGAATCTCTGTTCCTGGACAGGAGTGCACTGTTTAACCCACAATTCTCCAGCAAATAAAATAAGATTGAGCTGGATGAGAATCAAACCCCCAGCATCTGAACACCCCCATACTTCCCATCCTAATCTAGACTATAATTCTCAGGCTCATCTTGAGAGTGAACTAAACCAAACCCCCTGGTTCAAACAGCCCAAAACTCTATGGTGTGGTCCTCCCCTTATAAAAAGTTAGTTACTTAATTATTTTTTCTTTATTATCATGATGGATTATGGCAAGAAAGGCAGCTAATTGCTGAGTGGGTCAAGGGCTTTGCCTCAGGTCCTCCAGCCAATCAGGAAATGGTAGAGAATATCCTTCATATTGTACTTCTTAAATTAGTTCCAAGAGGTCCAATATGAATACCCATTATCTTTACTGGAGTGAAAGAAGAGGGAGATACTCATGCATGGGCACAGTTTGCTTTGACACTGCCTCCTTCTGAGGGAAGAATCTAACCTACCAAATTCTCAGAGTTCTAGGCAACTACAAAACACCATCCCTTCATTTAGAAGAATCTTTCTATTCTGAAAGGTCACCACTTAAGAACAGGAGCCCCATTCTCACTCCCCTTTTCATAGATTCATAGATTCTAGGGCTGGAAGGGACCTCGAGAGATCATCAAGTCCAGTCCCCTGCCCTCATGGCAGGACCATATACTATCTAGACTATCCCTGATAGACATTTATCTAACCTACTCTTAAATATCTCCAGAGATGTTGTCATGGTATAATTACCCACTCTGAACCTTAGCGTCCAAAAGATGGGGTACCAGCATGAATTCCTCTAAGCCCAATTACCAGCTTAGAACCTGTAGCGCTGCCACCAACCAGGAATTCCAGTGCCTTGTACACTCTGGTCCCCCCCAAAACCTTGCCCGGGGACACCCAAGACCCAGACCCTCTGGATCTTATCACAAGGAAAGTAAACCCTTTCCCTCACCGTTGCCTCTCCCAGGCTTCCCCTCCCTGGGTTACCGTGGAAGATCACTGTGATTCAAACTCCTTGAATCTTAAAACAGAGGAAAATCCACCTTCCCCTCTCCTTCTCTCTCCCCCTCCCAGACTCTCCCTGAGAGAGAAAGTAATCCTAACACAGAGAGAAAATTAACCTTTCTCCTCACCAATTCCCTGGTGAATCCAGACCCAGTCCCCTGGGGTCTCACCAGAATAAAAAAAACCAATCAGGTTCTTAAACAAGAAAAGCTTTTAATTAAAGAAAGAAAAACAGTAAAAATTATCTTTGTAAATTTAAAATGGAATAGGTACAGGGTCTTTCAGCTATAGACACTGGGAATACCCTCCCAGCCTAAGTATACAAGTACAAATTAAAATCCTTTCAGCAAAATATAAATTTGAACTCCTTCCAGCCAAATACACATTTGCAAATAAAGAAAACAAACATAAGCCTAACTCACTTTATCTACCTAATACTCACTATTCTGAAACTTATAAGAGCCTGTATCGGAGAGATTGGAGAGAAACCTGGTTGCACGTCTGGTCCCTCTGAGCCCCCAGAGTGAACAACAACCAAAAACTAGCAGCACACACAAAAACTTCCCTCTCTCAAGATTTGACAGTATCCTGTCCCCTGATTGGTCCTCTGGTCAGGTGACAGTCAGGCTCACTGGACTTGTTAACTCTTTACAGGCAAAAGAGACATGAAGTACTCCTGTTCTATTAACCTTTACTTATCTGTTTATGATAGATGGAGATTCCACAACCTCCCTAGGAGGAGAGAGGATAGTTCTGTCTTCATGACCTGTCAATAATATAAAGCCATTTGTGATATCAATCCACCGAAAACTCTGAAACCCTCCAACCGTGAGGAAGTTGTGGTGTTTGACAGAGCAGTGAAACCTAAGCTCTTCTCCTGATCAGTTCTGGAACCTTGGGCAAGTGACTTAATCTCTTAGTTTTTGCCATCTGTAAAATGGGGATAAGAATGTCTATTTAGCATTTGTAAAGCTCTCCGAGATCCATGGAGAGCGAGTACAAGGATAAACACCCTATGAATGCTGGGAATTTTCCCATTCTATCACAAATACTGAGACACCTGTGCTTAAAATGGGTCACTTCCTGAACCCACTGCTCACATTGATGAGTTGTTACACCAGCAAGTAGCCCCGTTGATTTCATTAGGACTCCTCATATTCCTACATAGTCCTCAATAGCATTGGTTGGAAAATATTTTTGGAGGGTGTTTTGTTTTATCTTGTTTTCGCCCATGAAAAAAAAAATGACTTTGGATCAAACAGCCAGAAACTGAAGAAGAAAAGAAAATCAGCTGAAAACAAAAAGGTTTTAGCCCATAATGTTCAGGTTTTGGGTTTCCAGTGAAGAAGCAAATATTTTGGTGGAAATTATCCAAGCAATTTTTCATTTAGTCAATAAGCCCAATTTTCCACTGAAAAGTTGAGATGAATAATTTGTTGCCCAAAGTGAGTAAGGGGTTTGAAATCAGTCCCTAAAGTTGCACTCAGAGTTTCTCAAATTCTTACTTCTGATGGTCAGTCATGAGATTGCAGTATCAAGGATTTAGGAACTCTGGATCATAAGGGGAACGTTAGACTTTATGTGCTTTGTGGTTTTTTTCCCTCCATTAGACCCAATATGCTCAATTTCCTTTAAAAAAATGCCTAAGTGGCTCTACCTATTGATCATCTTCCATCAACACATCAATGAAAATGACCTTCAATGACCTTATAGACTTTAAGGTCAGAAGGGGCCATCCAGAGGCAAAAGTAAGCCGGTACAGAATGGTACGGCATTCCGGTCAGAAAGTGGCTGCCGCTACATAGCCGACTGTACTGACAGGGCCACTGATGGGTGGGAGGGGCAAAAGGGGCTGCTGCCCCAGGGCCCAGTGATTTAAAGGGCCTGGGGCTCCTGCCACCCTGTCCACTACCATGCCCCTTTAAATCGCCACCGGAGCCCCAGGCAGCGTGGGTTGGGCAGTGCTGAAGGGCTGGCTGGGGGAGTCCAGCTCCAGCCCCGCCCCTTCTTCCTGAGGCCCCGCCCCTTCTTCCTGAGGCCCCGCCCCTTCTGGGGGCCCAGGCTGCCCCCCCACCTTGCGCAGGACCCCGGCTGCCCTGCACACCAGTAAGTTCGTTAAATTACTTTCACCTCTGGCACCATCATGATCATCTAGTCTAACCTCCTGCTCATTGCATGCCACAGACCCTCACCCACCCACTTCTGTATTAGACCCCAACCTCTGGCTGAGTTACCGAAGTCCTCAAATCATGATTTAAAGACCTCAAGTTATAGAAAATCCTCCATTTACACTGGTTTAAACCAGCAAGTGACCCATGCCCCATCCTGCAGAGTAAGGCAAAAATCTGCCAATCTGATCTGGGGGTAGGGGGTAGTAATTCCTTCCCAACCCCAGATAGTTAGACCCTTGGTGTCTGGTAAAGACCCACTAGCCAGATGCCTGGGAAAGAATTATCTGTAGTGACTCAGAACCCTGTTTGGTAATGGCTTAGAAATCTATTTAACCATTTTCAGGTACTATAAAGTTAAAGAGATACATACTTCCAGTCATAAATAAGACTTTGTCTGTAATCACCTGCCTTCGTTTGGGGGCTGAAGACAATGTGCTATCATACAGTACTGAAAAGCACATTGTGATTTTTTTTTAATTTGTATTGATTTATCTCTTCTAAATCTGGCTTACATTGCATATGGGTTAGCATGTCTCAACAGCTTTTGTCTGGCTTGGATATAAAGGTCTGATTGCTGCTTCAGCATCCTTTGGGCCAGATATTCAGCTGGCATAAACTGGCCTGGCTCCATTGACTGCAGTGAAGCTATGCTAATATTCACAAGATGAGGATCTAAGCGTCTAAGTTTTGGACTTGGACCCATTTATAAATAAATAAATACATACATAAATAAATAAAAGGAGCAGAAACCAAGACAGGGGAAAATCACCTTTCTGAAAACCTGTTTACAAGGACAAACAGAATAACAGTGATTGACTTATTCCCTCAGAATCACTGGCTGGGGTAGATAAGATATATTGAATTTTTAATTATGTTCCATCATGAATACAGGTGTTTTGCATCAGCCACGATGTAACAGTCATTTAACAATTCTCTGCTAGTTTCCTGACAAGAGGAACCTCAAATTTAATTAGAATTGTGAGACGCAGCCAAAAGCTTGATAACTAAGAGCCATTCTGATTGAACTAAAAACACCAAGAAGTCGGACAGCAAGAGATAAGATTTGTTTTAAAGAGACACAGTGAATGCATTTCAACCTTCAGGTCCCATAAAGGCAAAGATAATAGAACCTTTACACACACTTCCCAGGTTATGTTGCACAGGGGCAATACATCTTCAGCTGTCTTATTGCCGTTTTTCTTCACATGATTGATACATCAGAGAAATAAATACCAGCTCTATTTGGATAGGTGAGTAAAGTACCGGGGGCTGGATCTCACCAGGCACAGATACTAAGTGCTCTTAACACATTCAAAACCTTAAAAGTCTTAGATAAAACACAGATACCCACCTTGTAGTTTTTATACTGACGGGTCATGCTGCATAGATATGGAGGATGGTGGAGGGGTGCGTGGAACGGGAAAGTGTTGTGAAAAAACTAGCAAAATAGTCAAAAGCGCATAGCCTGTGTGAGTTACCAAACCGCTCTGAACTAGTCACATTTCAAAATTTCAATTAATTTCTGACCACGGTAATAAATATTTTGGAACAACTGTGAATCAAAATAGCAAGAAAGTCTTAGTCAGAAGTTAGTTTGAGTGCACTGGGAAATATGTACGAATGAACATCTCTTTATGGCGCTTAACTTGGGCGCTCACACGTGGAGGCAATTAACATCACCAGTGCCTTTTGAAAATGTCGGCCAGAAGATGGGCAGTAGAGTAGAGGTGTTATCCTCACAGTTGAGTGATACTGCCGTCATAACTCAGGGCCGATGAAGAGAGAACTGCCCCCGCCTGCATATATGGGCTATAAATAAATGCCAACTACTTTAATGTAAGTTAACACCTCTGATTTCTTTGATCCCTTTAACACTACAAAGCCTGCAGAGTGCATATAAACTACTGTATGCTACATTTCTGAAGGGACAGGGTCATTAATCAGAGCAGTATGCCCCTTTTTTTTCCTGATTATAACCCCAGGATCATCAATGTATAACCGTAGGGTTTTAGAAACCTTTTCCCCTGGTTTTTAATTCCTATCTAGCACTCCCAACAAACATACAGCTAACATTGCGAGCAGCTCTGTTAAAGTTTGGTTATACAGCAATGCCTGCCAGGCATCTGTACAACTGTCAGAGTTGACATGTCTTAATAGCTTTTTTGCCAGAAGCACTTCATATTGTAGGTGCTGCCTGAACTCGTCTAATGCCTCCTGCTCGCCTAGATGAGAATGCGAACTCCCTATTGTTTTAGGTAGTAATGTTAGACTGGCTTATTCCATAGCAGCTGACAAATAAAAAGGGGGTGCAGTTTGAGTGATGCATCTTTTTGCTTTCTTACCTTCAGCAGATGCCTCAGGCCTAGTGGCCATTCATCTGTAGCTCTTTTCATTGCACCGTTATTCCTAATAAATTCTTTTCTACTGGATGGGGATATAAATAAATGACAGTAACGCAGACCTCTGCAGCTTTTTGCTAGGCACTGTTACTATTGAAGGTTGTCTCTTTCCCATTTCCAAAAATCACATAAAAAGCTACCCAGTAGGCTTTGTTTCCAAAGAATGGCTGGTAGGAAAGTGAATAACGCTTTATTGACGGATAAAAAATCTTTATTCTAAATTTTAGATGAATATACAAGAATGGCTGAAGTAGCCTGGAATTTGTTTAAAGTCTTTAATGAAAATATATTTCTTTATATCTGTAGGGAACTGGGGTCCTGGCTACCACTTTTTATCATGGATTTTCATAAATACAGTACCACCGAGGGCAGAAATGAGAGGGAGACTGAGAAGGTGGAAGAAATAATAACATTTGGGAAGTTGCGATGAATATACTTAGCCCAAAGAAGTGGCTTTTTATGCTGATGGACAGCATGATAACCTGTGTGTGTGTGTTGTTATTGGTAGTTAGAATAAAGAATAAGGAAGGAGGACAAACAATTACACTTCAGTCTCCAGCTCCAAAACATCTGCTATGTTTTTTCCAAGTTGAATTCCAAACTGGAAAGGGACTGTTTTCTTGATCTGATTTGCCATGAGGCCCAAATTGCCTAAAATCTCATGAGAACAGCTGATTTTGTAACACTTCAAGTATTTAAAAATGCCTATTGTGGCCAGTTTCTGACACAAACAGCTGGTGAAGTTGAATTCAGAAGTTGAGGTTGAATCTGAAAACTGAAACCCCAGCCTTGATCTAATTTAGATCCAGAAAACTGCCTTTTCAGTCTATCTTCATTACAAATACATTGGGCCCAGGTCGGCCTTGGCTTAGAAACAACTGTGTCCCTGGACAGTTATAGAACATTGCATCGATGTCAGTGAGGTATAGATACAGTGGCACATTTGAAATTTACTTGGAAAATATGTGATGAACAACAAAACAGCATTCACATTTCTCAATGAATCAGAAAACCAAGCATTCAGTGTGCTTAACTGATGACTCAACAGGCTGAGACTACTGAAGGGCAGAATTTGGAAGGATTTCTAGACAGGCATTTTTTTACATCAAAAATATATCAGGAATAAGTTTTTTATATTTGTATATTTAACCAATAGCCTTTATTTAGACAACATTTAGAGTTAGAACATGCAAACTGGGTTTTGAGGAAATCTCAGCCATATTCCTGAAAAGAATCAATTCTAGTCCAGAACATGGGGCTGTTCCCATTGCATCAGGAGGGCACAAATATCTTAAAGTTATCTGCTGACCTGAGCTTGGAATGATTTGGTTGGGAGAGATTCAAACACGGTTGGGATGGGCAAGATCAGTGTTCTTTCCCAAATAATTCACCCGCACATCGTGCATCTCGTCATTTCCATCTATATTTGTTCAAGAGCAACAGTTGTGTGTCAGAAACAATGTAGAAACCGGGGGACAAATTCAGCTATGGTATAAGGGATTCATATTACAGGAGAACTGAATTTTACTCACAGACTTTCACATCAAGGAAGTGGATCCAATTTTTTCTCCGGCTGTTATTGACCAAAAATTATGAAACTCTCACTTCAATAAAGCACTTAATCATGTGTTTAAGTGCTTTGCTAAATCAGGGCCTATGATCCAATGCCTCTTCAATAATCTGCTTTATTTAGAATGAGTTGCTGGATCCTAGTGGGAAAGTGTCTATCCCCAAACCACCATCTGGCTTACCGTCCCCTTGGCCACACTGCCTCCCTCTTAAGTATGGAAATTTATTCCACTGGGTTGTCCGTCCAGCACCTTTCACCAGTGCTGTCCTACTTTGCTAAGAAATATCAGCTCGGACATGTAGTATTTGTCAGTGTGGGATACATTGCCATAAATGCCCATGCTTCCCCATATTGCTCTCTCTGACACAGTGGTGGACGTCATGCATACTGCAGAAGCAAATCTTTCCCCAAGGAGATATTCTTTGGTGACTTGCTGCTTCCTATTAAATGTCCCCAGGACAGAATTGCCCTCTTTTTTTCCCAGCATGCCTTTCTGAGGCTGAACCTTTAAATATGGCAGATCCGTGAAGCTATAGCCCCCAGAAAGACCATTTCCAGGCTGCATTTCCCTCTCTTCCAGCTAATGTGTTTCCCTCATCCTGATATATTGATTTCTCCAAACTCCTGCGTGGTCTATTCATATGGTTCCCCTTTCACCTCACCTACAATAACATAGTCCTACCACCTAATAAATATACAATCTTCTGTATCTTCCCAAGTTCATGTCACTGAACAAAGCCATTCTGTAACTGGGATGATGCAACTGAAACCCACTTCTTTCCCAATTGATGGAGAATATTCCTTTATAAAGCAGCCCAGTGTTTTCCATTTGAAAGTTAGTTGAACAGATCGGCCGAATATACTTCAGTTGCTACATCTTGACACAGAGATGCGTGATGTGCATTGCTAATATGTTCTGTCTACTGCTGAAAGAATAAAACAGTCTGGGAACGAAGAGTATCTCGGTAGGAGGGCTTAGTTTTTGCACATGCAAGGGTGTGCATTTCCATTAGTGCTGTTGCTGTGTGTATTATGGTAACACTTAGAGTACATCCACGTTGCAGGAAGAAACCTGTAGCATCACTTCTCACAATCTGGATCAATGGATGCCTTCTCAGGGCTTGGGCTGTGGCACTGAAAATCGCAGTGCAGACGTTTGGGGTATGTCTACACTGTAGTTAAAAATCCACAGCTGGCCCATGCCAGCATACTCAGGCTCATGGGGCTGGGGATCAGGGGCCGTTTAATTGGGGTGTAGATGTTTGGGCCCAAGGTCTAGGTCTCTGCAATGGGGGAGTGTCCTAAAGCTCAGGCTGCAGCCAAAGTCCAAATGTCTACATGGCAGTTAAACCACCCCTCTGCTCAAACCCAAGTCAGTTGGCATGGGCCAGCTGCAGGTATGTAATCACAGTGTGGACATATTCTGGGATTTGGACTGGAACCAGGGTCTTGGAGCCTGGGCTTCAGCCTGAGCCAGAATGTCTACACTGCTACTTTTAGCCCATAAGCCCGAGACCCATGAGCCCAAATCAGCTGACCCAGGCCAGCTATGGCTGTGCCATGGATCTTTTATTGCGGTATAGATGTACCTTTAGAGAGCCTCAGCAAGATCAGGGCTCCATTCTGCTAGGTACTGTACAAACATACTCTGCCCTAGAAAGCTCACAGTTGAAAAGAGACAATGAGTGGGAGGGGAAACAGGCAAAAATGAATGGAAATTAGTTGCCTGAGGTCCCAGAGCTGGTTTGTAGAAGAGACAGGAACAGAAAACAGAGTCTCCTGACTCTCAGTCTAGGGTCCTTAGGTGGGAGGGCTATCTCAGTGGTTTGAGCATTGGTCTGCTAAACCCCCAGTTGTGAGTTCAATCCTTGGGGGGGGGCACTTAGGGATCTGGGGCAAAAACCAGTACTTGGACCTGCTAGTGAAGGCAGGGGGCTGGACTCAATGACCTTCCAGTTCTGAGGTAGGTATATCACCATATATTATTAGACTGCACTGCAATCAAAAACAATTCCACCTGCAAAAGAAGCTCCTTTGCACATTCAGAAGGCAGGTGGGTGCACAGAAACCTGGGGTGTGTTCAAAGGACCATTTTCCTGGTGAGTGTTGTTGCAAATGCAACAGGCATCCATACATTTCCCAACCTCTGCCCCCTTGAAAACTTGGCCCAGCTTGTCAACATTAAGTGTCTGCTTTTGAAGGCTCAATTTCACCCTTCGCTGGCATCAGTCTAAGGAGGGTTGAGTTGTGCTTTCAAAGGAGGATTCGATTGAAGCTCTTGGGTCAGGTCTGGTGCATTTTGATATATTCCACCTAATAAACAACTCTGTTACGAGAAGCACTGGGCAACATCTGAGTTAGAAAAAATAGAAGCATTTCTATTTAATTAGTCCTTTTAAAACCTTGCTGTTTGGTTGTCAAATAATTCTCAATGCAAGGAGCTTTTAGATAGAGCCTTATTGGTTTCAATTCTCTGTTACCCCTCGGAAGAACTAATTTTAAGACTGTTCTCTCTCCTTTTCTGATCTTCACATTGTGACTTGCTTTTGAGGCTCTTTTTGTTCATATTATTTGGCTGTTTGAAAAGTTGCTCTTTTGCTAAACGGAGATTGCATTCAAGCTCAATAGCTCTGAACTAAAATGAACCTTTTTGCTTTGATGTTGGGGCTAATAGGCTCTGGGTAGGATTTTGAAATCTTTCAGGATGGTTCACCGCAGCATTATAGTGACAGACCCTGTGACATAAGACCTCCTAATCCATCAGGAAGTATATTTCTGAGCCTTTGCATGCCTGGACAGCTGGTTGGTTTACAGCACTATCTTTCTGTTGCAGTCTACTCTTCCTCCCCATATACCAACCCCAGTGCCCTCCCCTGAATCATATACAGGTCCCTAATGATCCATTCCAGGAGAGGCAGATATAAGTCTTCCTAATGTTCATCTGGATGATCCTCTTCTGATGGATTGGGACATGCATAGTGTCTGCTAAGCACTCAGAAGTCAGGTGTTTAGGAAAAGGAGGCACGGTAATTTATTAATTGCACAGGTATTCATCTCAGCCTGAGTCTGTTCAGGCTTCTATAAACATTTCATTCACCTGGGCATTTCCAGGCTTACCAGATATTACCCTTGCAATTCCCATTATGATGTTACATCCTTACATTCCCATGTCACTCAGATACTTTTCCTTACAAGAGGCCAGGATGAGCTTGCTGCATGATATAAGGTCACTTCCTCAATCCTGAAAACAAGACAAAGCCAAGGAACTTTGGGCTTTAGTAGGTGCTGTGCATACATATGGGCACCACAATTAGCTTGGCACCTCCCCATTCTGTCTTTTAAGGAACATCGCTTCTTTGGGGCCTGATCACCTGTTATTCTGAATTACAAGGAGCCTGTAGGAAACACTTGATACTATTAAAAGTAGTGTGCTTACAAGCAGTAATCACACACAGGATAGTCTGTGTGATTTTGTACCTAGTTGGGTGCAGGGCCTTTAAAATTATGCTTTGTCCTGTATTTTCCATCCAACTGATCTTTATATTTCATATAATTTTCTTTTAGGATAGGGGTGGCCAACCTGAGTCTGAGAAGGAGCCAGAATTTACCAACGTACATTGCCAAAGAGCCATAGTAATACGTCAGCAGCCCCCCATCAGCTCCTGTACCCCGGCTCCCAGGGCCTCCCACCCACCGGCAGCCCCGCCGATCAGCGCCTCCCCATCCCTCCCCGCACCTCCCAATCAGCTGTTTTGTGGCATGCAGGAGGGTCTGGGGGAGGAGGGGGAAGGAATGAGGGCACGGCAGGCTCAGGGGAGGGGGCAGGAAGGGTTGGAATGGGGGCAGGGCCTGTGGCAGAGCCACGGGTTGAGCAGTGAGCACCCCCGGGCACTTTGGAAAGTTGGTGCCTGTAGCTCCAGCCTGTACAAAGAGCCTCATATTAACTTCTGAAGAACAGCATGTGGCTCCGGAGCCACAAATTGGCCACCCTTGTTCGAGGATATCTACATAGCACATGGGTCACTGTCATAACCACTGCCGTCTACTGGCAGGAATGTGTCAGTCACGGTTTGTAACTGGCTCATCAACTAGGGGGTAGAGGTCTGAAAATGGGACATAAAATCCTATTCTATCAAAGAGGGTCATTAAATTTGATACCCTTAACTCACATTGAATAGCACCTCTCACCGCATAAATCCCCATTCATTTGTGGAGTAATGTGCTGCTTGATGTGAATAAAGGGATAAGATCCCCAATCCTCTGCTACAGTATGTAGCCCCAGTCACAGCTCACCTTCAGGGAATAGGCAGCTGCTATCAGAAAATGCCATGTGGGGTGAACTGGAGAGAAAATCCTGTCCTTTCCTCATGTTTTATCTGCTATCCAGTGGATTTGCTGTGAAGAAAGTAATCCTACCCTTGCAGAAATACAAACCCACCCTGAATTCAGCCTGTGCCCATGTAGCACCAGAATAAGGAGCTCCTGCATTTGTATTCCAGTCAGGTATCGAATGAGTAAAATAGACATCATGATCTCCATTCAGTTTCCAGCCATCTGGGAAGAAAATGTCAAGTTACTATGACACAACGACCTGGAACAACGCTTCCTCAGCTCTCGTCCACTCACGCCCCTTCTCTACCTACGCTACATTGATGACATCTTCATCATCTGGACCCATGGCAAGGACACTCTGGAAAAATTCCACCATGATTTCAACAGCTTCCACCCCACCATCAACCTCAGCCTGGACCAATCTACACGGGAGGTCCACTTTCTTGACACCACGGTGCAAATAAGTGATGGTCACATTA
Organism: Gopherus flavomarginatus; assembly: GCF_025201925.1. Lineage (NCBI taxonomy): Eukaryota > Metazoa > Chordata > Testudines > Testudinidae > Gopherus > Gopherus flavomarginatus. The sequence goes on from NC_066622.1 coordinate 133,437,564, forward strand.
ACACCACCCTATATCGAAAACCTACCGACCACTATGCCTACCTTCATGCCTCCAGCTTCCATCCCGGGCACATCACATGATCCATTGTCTACAGCCAAGCACTGAGGTACAACCGCATCTGCTCTAACCCCTTAGACAGAGACCAACACCTACAAAATCTCCACCAAGCATTCTCAAAACTACAATACCCGCACGAGGAAATAAGAAAACAGATCAACAGAGCCAGACGTGTACCCAGAAGCCTCCTACTGCAAGACAAACCCAAGAAAGAAACCAACAGGACTCCACTGGCCATCACATACAGCCCCCAGCTAAAACCCCTCCAACGCATCATCAAGGATCTACAACCCATCCTGGACAATGATCCCACACTTTCACAGGCCTTGGGTGGCAGGCCAGTCCTTCCCCACAGACAACCTGCCAACCTGAAACATATTCTCACCAGTAACTGCACACCGCACCATAATAACTCTAGCTCAGGAACCAATCCATGCAACAAACCTTGATGCCAACTCTGCCCACATATCTACACCAGCGACACCATCACAGGACCTAACCAGATCAGCCACACCATCACTGGTTCATTCACCTGCACATCCACCAATGTAATATACGCCATCATATGCCAGCAATGCCCCTCTGCTATGTACATCGGCCAAACTGGACAGTCTCTACAGAAAAGGATAAATGGACACAAATCAGACATTAGGAATGGCAATATACAAAAACCTGTAGGAGAGCACTTCAACCTCCCTGGCCACACTATATCAGACCTTAAGGTGGCCATCCTGCAGCAAAAAAACTTCAAGACCAGACTTCAAAGAGAAACTGCTGAGCTTCAGTTCATCTGCAAATTTGACACCATCAGCTCAGGATTGAACAAAGACTGTGAATGGCTTGCCAATTACAGAACCAGTTTCTCCTCTCTTGGTTTTCACACCTCAACTGCTAGAAAAGGGCCTCATCCTCCCTGATTGAACTGACCTCGTTATCTCTAGCTTGCTTGCTAGCATATATATACCTGCCCCTGGAAATTTCCATTACATGCATCTGAGGAAGTGGGTATTCACCCACGAAAGCTCATGCTCCAAAACGTCTGTTAGTCTATAAGGTGCCACAGGATTCTTTGTTGCTTTTACAGATCCAGACTAACACGGCTACCCCTCTGATACTTGTTACTATGACACATGTCTCCAATGCAAATACAGTGACCTACCTTTTTGTTCTGGGACCATTCATCTTTCACTCAGGCACTGTGGCTCCCGTGACTCCAGCTTTTGCCATGTTCCCATTTTGAAGTAACCCAGCCAACAGGAGGCAAGATGTTTAGGTGTAGGGGAGGGGACTGTGAACACCTGTAGCTTTCAAATGGAGTTTTGTGGTGTTTAGCCCAGGGCATCTCAGACTGGGCACCAAAAATTACAGGACACTTTTGAAAAAACCTTAGCGTGAGTGACTTGTCCAAGATCACACGGCAAGTCCATAGCAGAGTTGAGGCCAAAACCAAGCAGATTTGGCTCACCTCTTCTAACCACTACATAATCTCAATATGCTTTAGAGGCCTGTCCAGCATGGTTTCTCCAGAGACTCTCAAACCATACTGTATCTGTGAAGGTTGACCTTCTGTTTGTCATTAGACTCCTCTCCCCAGACAAGTTTCAGAGGGGTAGCTGTGTTAGTCTGATTCAGCAAAAACAATGAGGAGACTTGTGGCACCTTAAAGACTAACAAATGTATTAGAGCATAAGCTTTCATGGGCTATGACCCACTTCTTCAGATGTATGGAGAGGATTCCATACATCTGAAGAAGTGGGTCATAGCCATGAAAGCTTATATTCTTATTTAAATGTGTTAGTCTTTAAGGTGCCATGAGACTCATTGTTGTTTCTCCCCAGATAGTAGCTTTCACAGACATAAGGGATTCCTTAGTGGCTCTCTGCAATGTTTACTCTCAGCAGAAGCTTTCACTGCATCGTCAGGTTAGGACCCTCATTTGGTAATGGTAGATATCACTTGTCTCTGGGGAGGCTTCTCTGGAGATGCAAGCCAGAGGAAGCACAAGGTGCAGCCTCCATAAGAAGATTTTCATGGTTCTATGACCAAAACAATCAGAACTTTGGTACAGTTCCCCAGCTAGTGTAAACCAGTATTGTCTCATTCACGCCAATACAGCCATAGCAATTTATACCAGCTGAGGATCTGACCCATATCACAGGGGAAAGAGGATGTGCTGCTCTTTGAGAGGAAAGATGGCACAGATAGAAACCACCCCTCTCCCAGTCTCAGGTTATGTCTACACGTCAATGGAGATGTGATTGCAGCACATGTAGACATACCTGAGCTAGCATAAATTTAACAATGAGAGTAAATAGGAACTGGAACAATTTACCAATGGTCTTGGTCAAGGGTCTCAAAGTTCTGGCCCACGGGCTTTCTGTGGTCCGAGAACCTCCCCTCTGCAGCCCGTGGAGGAGAGGCGCACACAAACACGCTGCCAGCAACGACTGCTGCAGGTGCCGTTCCCCCGCACCTCCCATTGGCTGGCGGAGAGGGACAGAGACATCATCACTAGTTGCTGGGGGCAGTCAGCCAAGGAGGCAGCATCATTAGTTGCTTGGCAGAGTCAGCCAGGGAGGTAGCGTCCCTTTTTTCCACAATGAATATAAACAAGTCAAAATACTGAACACAACTATCTGATGCACACCTTGCTGCAGTCCTGAAGGTTTCAACTGCTCAGCCACTGAGGCCAAACTTCAACAAACTGACACGACAGGTGTCTGGCAAACACTAAAAACTCTTTGGCAGGTGAAGAATTGTATAAAGTTGTATGACAGTTTAATTATTTCTAAGAAATTTGAAATAAAAAAATACAATATACATGTTTTCTTTTCTGAACACCATCTTCAGTGACATTATTGGCCCACTGGGAGGATCTGAGGACTGGTGCTGGCCCTAAGGTAAATTGAGTTTGAGACCCCTGCCCTTGGTGGATTCTCCAACACTGACCATTTTAAATTGTTTTTCTAAAAGATCTGCTCTCGAAATTATTTGGGGGCAATTCTATATCTATATACAAATGGCCAGATGACCCCAGTGGTCCCTTCTGTCCTTGGACTCTATGACTCAAGCTACAGGGTGCGGATAGTAGTAAAGCCTCAGCTGCTGGGATTTCAGTATGGGCCTCCTGGGTAGTTACCCAGCCTTCTGGGTAGGTTTGCACAGCCCATGCTTCAGTGGCTTCCCTGCTATCTGTACTCATGCGAGTCAGATTAAAGCTAGCTCGCGTACATGTACATATGCTGCAATCACACCTGGGATTACTGTGTAGACATATCCGGTGTCTGAGCTCCTAAGTCACTGTGCTTCTGTCATCTTGCTCTGTTTTCTCCACATTGTAGCAATAGTTTTCACTTTACACATTGGTGTGACAGGTTGCTGAAAGCAGTGGTTGATAGGAGGAAAATACTCTGCAGGCAGGTGTGAAATTATAACATCTGTGCTATAGTTTATAAATAAAAAGTGTCCCAAGTATCCTGCCCCTTTAAGACCCAAATGTAAATACAACAGAGCTTCCATCCGCTAAGTAAAAAAGATTTTACATATGACACCCAAAGCCAGTTTCCAGAGCAGAAAAGTCTCTTTTTTGCACTGCCTTCCCTGTGAGTTTATATCTCCTCCCCAGAAGCAGATATGAGCTGCCAGCATCTAATCAGCCTCATTATGATACGTACTGTACATAAAAAGACACATTTGGGGATCTGGTGCACATGGCAACTGGAGAACAATGGGGACTGGCCACAGTTGCAGTATTTGCCTTCTCTGTGTGCAACTATGACTGACCCACTTGAGTCAGCAACAGGGTTTGAACTTGGAACCTTCAATGCTAAAAGCATGAAATTCTGCTGGAGATGAAGGACTGAAACCAGCAACAGCCTTATAAACCTTCCATGTGGCTCAGCCACTAGAAGAGAAGAAGACTTCCCTGACATGGGTAATACACAGATTTCTTCCAGCTAGCAACACTGTATCTATCTATACTCGTATCCCTACCTGCACTCCAGAAACATAGCCTCTGGGATCAGCTTTTAAACAGTGCACAGTTAAGAGCATGAGACAGAAAGTCAAGATTCTTACCCAGCTAAAACTACAAGGGGACTTTACTGTTTATCAAACAAAATCCAGTTATCTGATTGGGATTTGCTCAGGACACCGCTAATTTCAAAAGCTGAGAAGTAGAGGGGCCAGAATATTTTTGGGGTTGCATGCTTTTCTGGCGTCCCTGAAAAGGCATTTACATAGGATTTAGCCCTCCAGAAGGTCTGAACCTCTTATGACTAAAGTTATTTAATTCTTTTCAGGGGTATGCATTTGGATTTCTACAGCAAGTGTTCTCTCTGCTTCTGAAATAAGGATGCTGGAGTTTTTCCTCTCTTAAGATGTCCCTCAGAATTATTGTCATGCCATCTATCTGATATCAGAAATCTACTAATGCTGATGATCCAATGCTGGAGGAGTCTGACTAACACCATGAGCAGATAGATTGGTAGATCTAGAATGTGTTTTGGATTGCTGGCATTGGTATGAGGGGCCCCATTGTCAGTAATTCTGATCTCCAGGGGAAACAGGAAGTCCACAAGAGGGTATGGTGGTAAGGCAGTATGGATGAAGGGCCAGCTATAGGCTTAGCTCTCAGAAGACTTGGGTTCTGTTCCTAGATCATCTGCTGGGTGACCTGAGGTACTTCTGTTTTAGAGTGTAAGCTCTTATTATAGGCATAATACTTAACACACCTGGTCCATGATCTAGGGGCCATTTGGTGCTACTGTGGTATAAATGAAAAAGTAGGCAGCTTTATTCAGTGATAAGTGAACCAGTAGGTGCAGGATAATTGAGAGATCAGAAGTCTTGCAAAGCTTTTCAGAAGTGGAAATATCTTAGCTGTTGACTTATTCCTGATGCTTCTAGTTGGGGAGGAGCCAAATTAAAGAATTTTTTTTTCCATTTCTTCCCCCTAAAATGTTTCACAACATTTTCCACAATTTCATTCCACCTGTTTTGGCAGCCCTTGAAATTTGACACAACAAAATAATTGGGCAGGGCAGGGCAGAATGGTATGGGTTGTTTTTTTGTTTTTTTGTTTTGAGAAAACTGGCATTGCTGAGAAATAGGCCTTATTCGTTGAAAACATTCTGATTTCAGGAAAAGTGGGTGAGAGGTGGAGACGATTTCAAATTTGCAATGCAATGTGGAAATGATCAGATTTGGAGACTTTTCAGTTTCATTGTGAATACTTTGCCCGTTGTTGTTACATGTCTACAGGCCCAAACCAAAATCAGGCATGCATTGGGCCAGGCACTGTGCAGTCATAGAGTGAGAAACAATCCCTGCCCCCCAAAGTTCATAGTCTACATAAACAAGATAGACAAATGATGGGAGAGGAAATAGAGGCATAGAAAGGTGAAGTGACTTACCCAAGAACACCCAGCAGGTCAGTGGGAGAGCATGGATAGGAACCCAGGAGTCCTGAATAGAACTGGGAGGGAAATGGGTTTCCCATCTCACAAATATTTTTTCCCATACTGAATTGGGATGAAATGTCAAAATCTTGAAATATTTGAGGCCCAAAACCCCAACATTTTTTCTTTGTTTGTTTTGGGTTGATCACAACATTTCTGTAACCCATGTGCCTAATACGGAGAGATCTCTCTAAGGGACCGATTGCGGGGAGGTAGGAGTGAGTTGTGAGTGGGTCATTGTTGCTAGGCAGATTTAGCCTTCCACATCCAGAAGCTTCTGGAATTGGGTGTGGGAGTGTTGGGTCTGCTCCAGTAGGTTCCTTGTTGCTGGGGTTAGACTCCATGAGGGCTAGGGGGGCCATGTGCTCTGTATGAGTTGGGAGAAGGTGAGCCCGGGAGCATTTTGCAGCAGATTAGTGATATTGTTAACCCTCTAACAGGGAAGCATGGGCAATGCTAATGATAGCCAGGGGACATTGTGAGGGGAAAAAACCTCTATTTTAATTGTATGCTTTGAATGTGGTTTTGATTTTAGCCAAACTGTTCTAGTTAAATTGTCTCAACTGGTGCAATTCACCAACTTTCCTTTAAATGCAGTAATGAGGAAAGAGTCGTTTCTATTTTGCTATTCTCTGTTTTGTATTTTCTTGTAACAGGGTTTTCTTTAAATTTATACACTTGTGACTTAACTGAGTGGTTGGTTAATCAGTCAGCTGACTGGCTAGCAGGGATTTCAGCAGAGGAAGAGCCTGCATGGATTCCAGCTGAAGATTCCTATAAGCAAGTGGAGGGGAGATGTTGTTTTAGACTCACTAGATTGTGTAGATTTGGTGATCAAAGACACTAACTGAGACTTAAAATCAGCAAAGACTCCTGTGGCACCTTGTAGACTAACAGACGTATTGGAGAATGAGCTTTCGTGGGTGAATACCCACTTCGTTGGATGCAAGACAAAGTGGGTACTCACCCAGGAAAGCTCATGCTCCAATATGTCTGTTAGTCTATAAGGTGCCACAGGACTTTTTGCTGCTTTTACAGATCCAGACTAACACAGCTATCCCTCTGATATTTAACTGAGACTTAGGTGAACTCAACCTAAAATTTGGGAACTCTCAGTTTTTTCTGACTGTGTTTCTGTGGGGACTGAACTGTTCAGATTTTAATTTGTTTTCTTTATGTTTATGTATCACTGTGAAGGTAATGTCTGTGGATTATAAAATAGCCATGTCAGGCTGTAAAAATTAGATTATTATCTGTTTCTTTATCATAAGATTTTATAAAGTTATTTAATTCAATTCATTTCTTTACTTCCTTTAATGAGGCTGACCCTGTGCAGCCCTTGCTGAAAATCCTTAGAGACTGAACTCTGGCTCTCCAGCTACTTTTCTGTGGGAGTTGGAAGTTTTTTTTAAGGCACTGGAGAAGGGCAATGAAATAAACTCTAGCCCAGCCAAAGGTTACATTTCCTTTTGATAATGTTTGAAATCTTTTGACCTTTTTTCTTTATTTAACCTTTTCTTTCATCTAATCAGCTTATTTTAAAAAAACAAAAAAATTGTTTCGAACCAGAAATTTTGGTTTAGAAAATATTGAAATGAAATATTTCCACATATAAATATTTTTAAATCTCAATATTTTTTCAAGTCAGGAAGCTTGTCCAAATTGACCCTGTTTTGTAAAGTTTCAGTTTTGATGAATTGGCATTTTTTTCAATGAAAAATCCATTTGTCAAAAAATTACCAACCAGTTTGTCCTGACTCCTACTCCAGGACCCCATGTACTAAACCATAACGTTTCCTGCTTCTGGCACCTCCCACTCCTGGTGGATGGGTAAATCTGTGACAGTAACATTTCTTGTTATATTTTAAGGGTTCCTCTTCCAATTCCGTCCAGAACCAGAAAATAAACAGGCATGTGACGCAGGGAGGCAGAGACTTGTTGTCCTGGTTGTTTTCTGCCAGTGTTGTGTAGATGTACCCACAGGGTTCAAGGCCAGAATGGACTACTGGGTCATTTAACCTGACTTCTTGTCAGCTAGTCTGACCTCCTCAATGGGTTCGTTCATTGAAGGCTTGCACAACCAGTCCTTTATCACTGGAAAATGGATGTGGACAGTGTATAGGAATAGGGTATTATGCCTTAAGTCACATGGCACTGTGTTCTGTATTCCGGATGCAAGCCAGAGCAACAGCATGTCTATGTAATGAGGCTTTGCATCCCATGAGTATTCACTAAATTTGGTTATTTGGACCCCTCTGTAGTCTCTTCCTGTTATGATTGTTGTATAAGGATGCATGGGGGGCACACATAGAATATCAAAGCTAGAAAGGACTTCAGGAAGTCTACCTTCCTATTCCAAGCAGGACCAATCCCCTGGCATATTTTTGCCCTAGATGGCTCCCTCAGGGATTGAGCTGACAACCCTGCGTTTAACAAGCCAATGCTCAAACCACTGAGCTATCCCTCTGTAACAAGCACTAACTCATTTCACATAGGCATCTGTCAAAAAGTAGCTGGATCTTTAAAGGGAGTTGGACCTAGCCCCACCTGTCACTTATCTGCTTCCTCCCAGCTGATGTTGTGAAGCCAGGGATTATGTGAAAGCTTGCAGATCCCCTGATCCTCATAAGAGCCAGCAAATAGTTCAGTTGCTGGGGACAACAGCAGGTGTATGTCCCTAGGTCTGGGTAGAGAACCCACTTTGTATATCTTTCTCAGATGGATGGCCTGCGAGAGCAAGTTATGAAAGAAAAGAGAGTGAAGGGGATTGCCTTGACTCCCAGGCAGTTGGTGTGTGGAGTGTAATCTTATACAGAGTACATAGGCCCCTGTAAGAGAGCCAGGGCCAGGCATAACGGACATGACTGATGTATTGAATATGAGTTATTTGAAGAAATAAAGCTGATGCCCGAAAGGGAAAGGAACTGAAATCCTGTCTCTGGAGAATTCTTTGGTGCATGGGCCAGTGAGTTAGCCCACTTACTTACACCACTAAACAGCCATCAGATGGAGAAATTATTGACCTGAGCTGGAATTCAACCAGCAAGCTACACCTCTGCTGCTTGGTGCTCAAATCGCCAGAGGAGAAAAATCTAGTGCACTAGCCCTACTGTGCTAGCAGGGCTCTTGTTCAAACATTTTTAAATCTTTTATATCTTTAATATTAGGAAGAAAGGGAATTAAAAACAACACACTGCAGGGCTGTTGAACTGAAGGCTCTGTAGAAATCTTCTTTGATGCAGCACTTACTGCCGCCTTGGCCAGAATCTTCCATGTGTAAAATGGATCACAAAATGCATTAGGAGATATTATGCCATACACTCCAATTAACATCAGTGCTATCCCGTTTTGGTAGCTGACTGTCCAAAAAATTAATTTTATTGCTTTCAAAACTTTGAACAAACTCAGATGATCTTTCAAGCAGATGTATGAGCCATTAAAAACCACAATTACATTACTTCAATGCCATAATTAAAAAGTTGGTACCAGTTCCAGTACTTAGCCATTGATTTCTAAGGGAAACACATTTTAGTCGTGATGTAAATCCCAATAAATCACTGGGCTATGAGGGAAAAAATAAGTTTAGCTTTCCCCATAAAAAATATAATGCAGTTTTATTGTGAGGGGGAAAAAAAAGCAGACTAAATCATTGTAAATTTGTATTGCTTTTTTATAACTGCCTGGATTTGAAGTCAAGTATAATTTGACATTTTATTGGTATTTCCAGTATTTAAAGCTGACAAGCAGTACATTAAATTTTACCATATAAATCTGAAATGACAATAAAAGCCTTTTGCACTCTGCATTGGAACTGTTGCAGTAAAATAAAATAAGAAGTGCCATGCAGGAAATGATTTTTTCTTCTTCTGCCCAGTAATCCTTCTGAGCCCTCTACAGCCTTTGCTAGTAGCTGGGTGGCATCTGCTCATACAGCATTCCTGGCCCCCTTTTCTTCATTGATCACTCCATGTAGCTGCTATTATCAAAGGTGCATGCCAAAGACACCTCAGATTTTTTTCTTCAATGCTGCTATAACAGGCTTTGACCCTGATCAATAAGGCACTTCAAGGCTCCTATAAGTCTAGAACCTAGACTGTGGCTGACTGTGCCCAGCTGCCACCCAACAGCAGCTGTAACCTCCTTTCACTCCATTTCTCATGGCCTCTGTGGACACAGACCATGGGATGTTCCTCCTCAAGGGTTTGACAGAGAGCAGCCCTGTGGCTCCTGATTGGCTCTCTGCCCTATATAAACCCATGGGGTGGTCCGGGAAGTTTCTAGGCAATAGTATGGATGGTCTGTAGCTGCTATGACTGTTTCTTGCGCTTGAATCCTGGCTTGACCTTGGCTTGATTTGGACTTTGCCCCCTGATTTGGACTCTTATTCTTGATGTCGACCCTGACTGGACCTGACTATGAAATCCTTGGCTACTCCTAGCTTCAGGGTTGCCCCTGCTCTGATCCTTGGCCCTGACTGCCCTTGTTTGGATCCTGGTTCCTACTTATCATCTCTTATATGCCACTGAGCCATTGCCCACCCGCCTCCATTCCTCCACTCCCTCAGCAATGTCAGCCCATAACAACCCATGATATTGTCTCCTTTTGTGTACTGTTACAAACCCCTCCTGAAAATGAACGTCTGCCTACACTATGCTGGACAATGGCTTGGCAGCAGTTAGACTCTGAGTGCTGCTTATGGAATATTTCACTATTACCTTGTGCTACGCTGGTCCATTTGAGAATCCAGCTGTGTCAGCTTAGACTGATACTGTGTCCTATTTGGGGCACTATTTGTTATGTATGTTTGTGAGTGCCTGGCACAATGGGGCCCTGATTTCTAAGTGAGGTCTCTAGAGGAAACCACAATGTCCCCTTTAGCATCCCTTGACAAAGGTGGTGAGAAAGCGAAGGTTTAAAAAGCTCCTAAGCTGCCAGAGTAGCTGAGGAACTGGAGAGCAAAGAGAGGATTTTTGCAGGGGAATGCAAGAGGCAGATACACCTAATCAAAATACTCTAAATTTAGGCCAATAATCCCCTGCCACAAACAAACAAAAACCCTGCAAGACTAAAAATAATGCAGGGAGAAGGTCAGCAGCAGAGTGGGGGTTATCCAGTTTATTGTACTGAATGAACCATGCCTTGCGGGCACGTCGTGTATGTGTGCATTCAATGCAAAGCACTCATGGCCCTCGGAGACCCAAGTGCAGGCTCTTGATACCACAGCAGCTGAACTGGAGGAACTAAGGGAGATAGAGAGATACATAAAGGAGACATTTGAGGACACAGTAGAGCAGTCCCACCCCTAGTATGACAGCCTTTGCGCTGCTGAGGAGGATGAAAGTCTCAGGGAAGGAGAACATCAAGCTAGAGTGAAGGGAAATGATCCCATAGTTGGGACGTTCCTTCCTGATGATGTCATGAGGATACCCCTCCGGGAAAGGGGACCCCCATCGTTAGGAAGAGATAGGAATAGTAATGAGGCTTTTGTTTATTAGAAATATAGTTTGGTTTGTGATGACTGGGAGAACCACATGGAGAATCCTCTTCTGCGTAAGACATCTAAATAGTCTTACGTGCAGTGCTGGAGATGCACTGTGGTCATGGTGCATGTAGGTACCAGTGATACAGAGAAATGCAGGAGTGATGTCCTGAAGGCCAAATTTAGGCTGCTAGGTAAAAGATTAAAGTCCAGGACTTCCATGGGATAATTCTCTGAAAAGCTTCCAGTTCCACATGCTGTGCTAGTTAGACAGGAAAAACGGAGTCTCAATGTGTGGATGAAATGACGGTGTTGGGAGGAGGGATTTAGGTTTATTAGCAACTGGACAAACTTTTGGAAAAAGTGAGGTTTTTTTACCCAAGAAAACTTATGCTCAAATAAATCTGTTAGTCTTTAAGGTGCCAGTGGACTCTGTGTTGTTTTTGTGGATACAGACTAACATGGCTACCCCACAATACTTTTGGAAAAGGAGGAGCCTATACAGAAGGATGGTCTCTACTTAAACCAAAATGGAACCAGACTTCTGGTATGTAAAATTAAAAGGTCATTAAAGTAAGGGCTGGTAGAAAGTCAGCAGGTCCAGAGGAGCACAAGGTTTGGACACAGACATCCCTTACAGGAGAATTTATTAAAGTGGATACCCTATATCAGGGTTTCTCAAACAGGGGTTGTCGCTTGTGTAGGGAAAGCTCCTGGCGGGCCAGGCCAGTTTGTTTACCTGCCCTGTCCGCAGGTGCAGCCGATCGCGACTCCCATTGGCTGCGGATCGCTGATCTGGGCCAATGGGAGCTGCTGGAAGCAGCATGGGCCAAGGGACTTACTGGCCACAACTTCCAGCAGCCCCCATTGGCCTGCAGCGGCGAACCGCAGCCAGTGGGAGATACAATTGGCCGGACCTGCAGACAGGGCAGGTAAACACACCAGCCCAGCCTGCCAGGGGCTTTCCCTACACAAGCGGCGACCCCTGTTTGAGAAACTTGCTCTATATCCTAGTAAAGAGATGGTAGAGGTTGATAACTTGCAGGTAGGAACTGAAGAGAAACAGCCAAATGAAAAAGAGTCTAATTCAATTACATCACGTGAAGGCAGACAGCTAAATATTGTCTACAAGCATTTGTAAAATTTGTCAAATTTTGTAAGTCTGAATACTAAAATGGGTGAACTAATGTTCCTGGCATTAAATGAGGATATTGATATAACATATCTCACAGAAACTTGGGGCTCAGGGAGATTAAAGAGATTACAAAACCAGAAAGCCCAATAAATAATGGGGGATTTCAACTATCCCCTTGTTGACTGGGTACATCTCAGAAGAGATGCAGAGATATTAATGGTGTCTAAAAATTTTGACTGTCTCTTGGAGCAGCTAGTCCTGAAACTCACAAGGCAAGAGGCAATTCTTGATTTTAGTCCTAAGCGCAGCACAGGATCTGGTTCAAGAGGTGAATATAGCTGCACTGCTTGGTAATAGCGACCATAAATAATGTAATTAAACTTAACATCAATGGAGGTGGGGGATTCCAAAGAAACCCACCACAGTAGTGTTTGGCTTCAAAAAGAACTACAAAATAATGAGGAAGCTTGTTAAACAGAAATTAAAAGGAAGAATCACAAGGATGAAATGTCTGCAAGCTGCATGGAAACTATTGGGAAAAAAAAAAACCTTAATAGAGGCTTAGACTTAATGTCTACCTCAAATTATTAAAAAAAAAAACAGTAAGAGGACCAAAAAACGACATCATGGCTAAATATGGCCCAATGGAGGCCGTTAGAGACAAAAAAGCATCCTTTAAAAATTGAAAGTCAAATCCTACTAAGGAAAATAGAAAGGAGCATAAACTCTGGCAAGCCAAGTGTAAAAGTATTTGAAAAACAACTAGCAAGACACAAAAACTAACAGCAATTTTTAAAGTACATCAGAAGCAGGAAGCCTGCCAACAATCAACAGAGCCACTGGACGAAGGGGCACTCCAGGAAGGCAAGGCCATTATATAGAGAAGCTAAATTAATTCTTTGCATTGATCTTCACTGCAAAGGATGTGAGGGAGATTCCCACACCTGCACCATTCTCTTTAGCTGAGTAAACTGAAGAACTGGCCCAGACTGAGATGTCAGTAGGGGAAGTTTTGGAACAAATTGATAAATTAAACAGTAATAAGTCATCAGGACCAGATGGGATTCACCCAAGAGTTCTGAAGGAACTCAAATGTGAAATTGCAGAACTACTAACTGTGGTAAGTAACCTCATGCTTATACAGACTCTGTACCAGATGGCTGGAGGTTAGCTAATGTGACACCATTTTAAAAAAGGCTCCAGAGGCAATCCCCACAGTTACAGGTTGGTAAGCATAACTTCAGTACCAGATAAATTGGTTGAAACTATAGTAAAGAACAGAATTATCAGACACGTAGTTAAACATATGTTGGGGAAGAGTCAACACAGCTTTTGTAAAGGGAAAATCATGCCTCATTAATCTATTAGAATTCTTTGAGGGGGGTCAACAAGCATGTGGATAAGGGTGATCCAGCTGATATAGTTTACTTGGATTTTCAGACAGACTTTGACACAGTCCTTTGCCAAAGGCTCTTAAGAAAAGTAAACTGTCATGGGATAACAGGTAAAGTCCTCTCCTGGATCAGGAACTGGTTAAAAAAGCAAAGAGCAGGAATAAATGGTCAGTTTTCACAACTGAAAGTAATAAATAGTGGGGTCCCCCAAGGATCTGTACTGGGATGCGTACTGGTCAACATATTTGTAAATGATATGGAAAAGAGGATAAATAGTGAGGCGGCAAAGTTTGCAGATATACTGAGTTACTCAAGATAGTTGAGTCCAAAGATGACTGCAAAGAGTCACAAAGGGATCTCACTAAACCGCGTAACTCAGCAACAAAATGGCAGATGAATTTCAGTGTTGATAAATGCAAAGTAAATCACACAGGAAAACATAGGAGTAGAGGATTAAAATTCAAAATGACCTGGACAAACTGGAGAAATGGTGTGAAGTAATTAGGTTGAAATTCAATAAGGACAAATGCAAAGTACTCCATTTAGGAAGGATCAATCATTTGCACACATACAAAATGGGAAATGACTACCTAGGAAGGAGCACTGCGGAAAGGGGTCTGGGGCTCATAGTGGACCACAAGCTAAATATGAGTCAACAGTGTAACGCTTTTGCAAAAAAAGCAGACATCATTCTGGGATGTGTTAGCAGGCAGACACTTAGGGACATTGCATTGACCTTTATGCAGATAGGGAAAGGGAGGGATGGAGGACATGAAGGGGCTTCGTCTTTCCCTCAGTATGCAAAGCAATGCCAATCTCAGTCTCTGCCCCACAATTTGGCTCTTCCCAAATACAGAAACAGTGGCCATGAACTGGAAGTGAGAATTAGAAGTCACAAATCATGCACTGAGAGGAACTTCCTATTCCAGTCTCGGAAAAGCAAGGGAGTGTCAAGAAAGAGATTTGCTCCGATCTTTGGGAATTGTCAGAGGCTCCTCATCAAAAAGCCATGAGGAAGAACTTCAACTGATCCTAGGGGAGGGCAAAGATGGCATTTCACTAGCTAACCACTTGCCAGCAGCTCAGGAATGGATACAGAATCACACCCAGTGTATAGCCTCACCCTGGGTCCATCATGGACACCTGGCTCTTGTTTACACTTTGGCAGGGATTGTGTAGCTTATCAAACAACAAAGTCTCATTGGATGATACCAAATTGAATCCCAGTCTGAGGTAGTCTTTCCAGAGTGGTGGTGAAGCTGTGCTCCTGCCTCCTAAGTAGAGTTGTGTCCTAAACCCATTGATTATCCCCATGCGTGGTCCCATTTCATCCACCTATGCATAAATAAATACTGCCACTGAATGAAGGGGAATCTAGTCCAGTGCCAAGGCTGAAGTGCGTAACACTTGGCCATTGGTACCTATGTTGTTTCAGCCAGTTTTCCAAGATGGTTTTTGCACATTTTGACCTTAGTCGCTGTCTTTGTAAGATGGTCACGATATTTGAGAGTTCTATCCAACATGACGCCTAGATAGAAAGATGTGTATCATGCTTTATTCGCTGACCATTGAGAACTATATTCAGCTTTCTGCCCACTTGTGCATGATGTAAGTGGAAGACATTTGACACACTCTTACTTCCATTCGGTATCAGGCAGCACCGACAACAATAATCAACCATAGCCCAAATATCTGCATTCAAAAAGCTCTCAAGTATGTCAAATGAGTGTGACATATGCATATGTCGTTTGCATAATCGAACTTGCGAGACCCGGTATATGGTAGCAAGTATCAGAGGGGTAGCCGTGTTAGTTTGGATCTGTAAAAGCAGCAAAGGGTCTTGTGGCACCTTATAGACTAACAGACGTTTTGGAGCATGCGCTTTCGTGGGTGAATACCCACTTCCTCAGATGCATGTCTGCAGGTATATGGTAGGTTGTTCAAATATAAGTTGAATAACATTGGAGATAATACTGATCCTTGCAGGAGGCCATTCTCGTGCCTCCAAGCACTTGTTCTATCACCAATTCACACACACAAATGATTTCTCAAACCCAGAGCCTTTGCTCCAACAAACCAACTTGGTATAGTTCTAGCCCAGGGGTGGGCAACCTATGGCACGCGGGCCAAAGACGGTAGGCGAGCCAATTTTTAATGGCAAGGTGGAGCCTGCCGGGACTCCAGCATGCCACTAAAAATCCTGCCCAGCCCAGCGCGCTCTCCCCTGCCCGCCACTTCCCCCCGGGGGCAGGGAGCAGAAGCAGAGCCGTGCGCACGGGGAGGGCAAACAGCCCCACCCTCCCGGCACCGCAAGCCGCGGGGTCCGCGCTCCCGGGCCGGAGCGCGAGGCCGAGCACAGCAAGCTGCCGGCCCTCCCCCATCTTCTCCTCTCCCCGCCTCTGGAGCCTGGCCACCGCGCGCAGCGCGCTGGGGTTGGGCTGCGCGCTCCCGAGGGCAGCGCTCGGCTCCGCGGGGGGGCAGAGACGCTTCCCGCTCAAGCGGAGGGGCGGGGCTGTGTGCTCCCTCATGGTAAGGGGCGGGGGCAGTTAGGGGACAGGGAGCGGGGCGGGTTGGATGGGGGTGTGGGATCCCGGCGGGGGGGTTGGATGGGTCGGGAGTTCTGGGGGCCCTGTCAGGAGGTAGGGGTGTGGAGAGGGATTGGGGCAGGCAGGGAGTGGGGGGGGTTGGATGGGTCAGGAGTTCTGGGGGTCCTGTCAGGAGGTAGGGGTGTGGAGAGGGATTGGGGCAGGCAGGGAGTGGGGGGGGGGGGTGGATGGGTCAGGAGTTCTGGGGGTCCTGTCAGGAGGTAGGGGTGTGGAGAGGGGTTGGGGCAGGCGGGGGGGTTGGATGGGTCGGGAGTTCTGGGGGTCCTGTCAGGAGGTAGGGGTGTGGAGAGGGATTGGGGCAGGCAGGGAGTGGGGGGGGGGTTGGATGGGTCGGGAGTTCTGGGGGTCCTGTCAGGAGGTAGGGGTGTGGAGAGGGGTTGGGGCAGGCAGGGAGTGTGGGGGGGGGTTGAATGGGTCAGGAGTTCTGGGGGCCCTGTCAGGAGGTAGGGGTGTGGAGAGGGGTTGGGGCAGGCAGGGAGTGGGGGGGGGTTGGATGGGTCAGGAGTTCTGGGGGCCCTGTCAGGAGTAGGGGTGTGGAGAGGGGTTGGGGCAGGCGGGGGGGGTTTGGATGGGTCGGGAGTTCTGGGGGCCCTGTCAGGAGGTAGGGATGTGGAGAGGGATTGGGGCAGGCAGGGAGTGGGGGGGGTTGGATGGGTCAGGAGTTGTGGGGGCCCTGTCAGGAGGTAGGGGTGTGGAGAGGGATTGGGGCAGGCAGGGAGTGGGGGGGGTTGGATGGGTCAGGAGTTGTGGGGGCCCTGTCAGGAGGTAGGGGTGTGGAGAGGGATTGGGGCAGGCAGGGAGTGGGGGGGGTTGGATGGGTCAGGAGTTGTGGGGGCCCTGTCAGGAGGTAGGGGTGTGGAGAGGGATTGGGGCAGGCAGGGAGTGTGGGGGGGGCATTGGATGGTTCGGGAGTTCTGGGGGTCCTGCTAGGGGGCAGGGAGTGGTTGGATAGGCATGGGAGTCCCAGGGGTCTGGCTGGGGATGGGGGTCGGGACAGTCAGGGGGCAGGTAGGAGGTAGAGTCCAGTCTGAGGACAAGGAACAGGGAGGCTTAGATAGGGGGTGGGGTTCTGGGGGGCAGTTGGGGGCAGGGGTCCCAGGAGGGGGTAGTCGGGGACAAGGAGCAGCAGGGTTGAGAGTTTTTAGGGGGGCAGTCACCCAGCACTCTCCCCTGAGCCCTGATCCCTGACACCCCGCTCCACACACACACCACGCCCTCTGCCCTGAGCCCCGCACCCTCCCAGGCCCCTGCCCTGAGCCCTGTACCTCCCTCATACATACCCAGCCCTCTACTTAACTCCTTCACCCCCACCCCACCCGCAACCCTAGCTCTGACTCTGGCACCTCCACCCATACCCAGCGCCCCCTCTGCCCTGACACCTACACCCCGTCACATACCCAGCCCCCTGCCCCCAGCCCTCTGGTTCCTGGCCGCCAGCCCCGCACAGCCCACTGCTGGTCTGGGGTTCTGGCTGACGGACCCTTGCCAGCCGGGGTCCCAGCCGCAGGCCACGCTCAGCCCGCTGCCGGCCTAGGTGAACAGAACCCCAGACCAGCAGCAGGCTGAGCGGGCCGGCAGCGTAAGATCAACATTTTAATTTCATTTTAAATGAAGCTTCTTAAACATTTTGAAAACCCTGTTTATTTTACAATACAACACTAGTTTAGTTATATAATATATAGACTTATAGAGAGAGACCTTCTAAAAAACATTAAAATGTATTACTGGCATGCGAAACCTTAAATTAGAGTGAATAAATGAGGACTCGGCACACACTTCTGAAAGGTTGCCAACCCCTTTAGCCAATTTCACCAAAAGGCCCGTGTGCCAAACTTTATTGTATGCCGTGGTCAGGTCAAGAAAATATTGAACCAGTCTTCAGCTTATGTTGGAATGCCTGAAAGCACCTATGTTTCCTTTTCAAAATTCCAAGCATTCCCATGCATGGATTTCTATTTCAGGGAGTTCAAGTAACTCTGACCGTGGGTGCAATGTCATTTTCATCAGCAGATATGAGATGGCTTTTTTTTTTTTCAGCGTGATGAATGGAACTGCAATGGGCCGGTGAACAGAATACTGCACTGCAGGACGGCAAAGCGCTCTGCCCAGCTCTGCCATTCTTTCCCTGTGTGGCCTCAGGCACATAATTTAACCGCTCAGTGCCTCAGTTTCCCCATCTGTAAAGTGAAGAGAATGATACACATACCCTCTTTTCATAAAGTGCTTTGGGATCGTCAGTGTAGTTCCTCCTATTTCACCTCTCCATGTCTTTAAAAGAAGCTAGTTTCCTGGAGGTTCTACCTTAGAAATGGCATGTTTCCTAAGGGTTAAAAGAATAGCTCTGTTGACAACATTTTCCCTGTACTAGGTTTCAAAAAATCATATCTACGGAAATTCAGACAAGTCCTTTAGAAATGAATATCTGATGAAGGAATAAACTTGAAAGGAATCTAAACACCCAGTGGACCAAAAGGTCATATGCAACAGAAAATTGAACTGCTTAAAAGACTAAATCTGTTTAAATGAAGACATTTTCTCTCTAGCGTCACATCAAAATACATTTCATAAAACAGCAGAGCCCTTTTAAATGAAGTCCTGTTAAAGGAAATTGAGAAATAAACCAGGAACAAGTAGTATTGGCATGTCCATGAGAGAGGAAAAATGCTTATCTTAACATCCAATGATCTATCTGGGATAAACCTCCTGAGAGCAGGGTTGACAAGCAGAGGTCAGAAAAATGCCCAGTCTTCACCAAAGATTGCCTCTGTTCTTAACCCTCAATTCATCTGTGCTATCAGGCTGTTACGAGAATTACACATTGCTGCGACAAGGTAATCTGTTTAGCAGGTTTCCACTGAGTTAGGAAACCTCTGCTCTTTATTAGCTGTGCTGGAAAACTCCTCAATGGTTGACAAATGCATCACCTCCTCATCTGGCCCATGCTGGAAAGGGACCATCTCACAAGATCATTTGAATACTTTCACTCTTGGCGTCAAGTGAAAATGTCTGTCCAGAGGTTAGAGAACTAGCCTGGGACTCTGACGCCTCTGATTTAGTTCTCTGCTTCGTCACGGAGTTCCTCTGAGTTTGGGCAGATCACTTAGGCCCAGCTCTTCAAAGGTATTTAGGGTTCTAACTTGCATTGAAATCAATGAACATAAGCAGCCTACATACCTCTGAGAATGTGGGCCCAAGTCTCAGTTATCCATCGGTACAATAGGGCTAATTGTACTCCCCTACCTCCCAGGAGTGTTATGAGGATAAATGCCTTCAGAGTGTGAGGTGCTCAGATGCTATAATGGAGCTTGTATAAGTGTCTAATCTAAATGGATAAACAGGATCTTTTCTGGTGCTCAACAAAGTATGCTGGCAAATATCAGGGCCTCCCAGAGGATTCAGTGGGCCTGGGGTCCCGCTGCTGAAGACCTGGAGTGGAAGAAGCTCCGGGGGCCCGGGCCCCGCGAGAGTTTTCCGGTGCCCCCAGAGCAAGTGAAGGACTCCGCTCCAAGGCCCCCAAAAAAACTCTTGTGGGGGCCCCTGCGGGGCCCGGGGACTGGGGCAAATTGCCCTACTTGCCCCCCCCCCACGGGCGTCCCTGGCAAATATAGGATGACTGCTATGCAGTAGTAGTTCTGAAGTAGGCTTGCAGTGCTACTTTCTTGCAACGAGTACCTTACTGGGCTGGATCAGTACTTGTGCTAGGGATCGGCCAGCTGCTGCAGGAGGCAGGGGCAGTGCTGGGGGGGAGCTTGCAGGGATGATAGCCACCCCAAAATGTATCTTAGCATCTCACTCTGCCCCATAGCAGCCACCACTCTCCAGCCACCCAGCTCTGAAGGCAGACCAGAGAGAGCGGTAGCTGCTGGCTGGCCAGGTGCGCAGATCTGAAGATTTGAGCAGCAGCAGTGTAGGAGTAAGCCCAGGCAGGGACTGGGGGGGCCGAGAGCAGCACTCAGACCATATCCCCACCCACCCGAGCATGCCACCCAAGGCAGATGGCGGCTCCCCACAGCTGACTGGACTCACCCACTTCAGCCTGGGCTCCTGCCCCCATCTACAGTCGCTGCTTCCCGAGGACTCTGCTTGGGTCCCCCTGCCCTAGAGGCTGACACCAGCTACAAGCAAAGGGTGGTGGGGAGCTGAGGACCAGCAGCCACCCCAACTAGGAGGTGTGGCCTCAGAGGAGGAGGCAGGGCTGGAACTTATCTGAGGTAGAGCCAGGGGCAGGGCTATGGAGAGGAGCAGGATCTTGTGGTGAGAGGGGGAACAGCTCACCCAATTTTCTGTCTAGTTCCCATCAGCCCCCCACTGGGAAGAGGCTGGTGCCCCTGCTGGCAGGAGGTGGGACTGGTGACACAGCAAATGGCAATTTTCCACTGTGGGCTGGAAGCTGCACCTTTCTCATGATCCACAAAACCAAAGTCCAGTTTCTTAACAGTAGTTCAAGATTCTATTGAACTGTCTTTGGGGCAAGATGCAGTTAGTCCTGGAGTCCAGGCAAGATTCCATCCCATTTAGATCTCTGAATACAAAGGTTATTTACTCATTAGAAATTCTTAGATAAATTCTCTCTGAAATCTTAACTGGAATACAGAATTCTTCACTTTCTGTCCTAAACAGTAGTATGTAAGTATTGTACTTCATTGTGAAAGAATTACCCGATTCCACCCCAAAGATGGCTGCATTTCACTGGTGGGTGAAGCATATTGCATATTTTTTTTCTAAGGGTAAGATTTTCAACAGTGCCTGCAGGAGTTAAGTGCCAAAATCTCATTGATTTTCAAGTCAGTCCCACCCTAAAGCATTTTAGGATCCTTGAGAATAAAAAGTGCTGCATAGGTATATATGTAAGTAGCTGGTATTACCATGATTACAATGATTGTATGAGGGAAAAAACAAGAACAGACTTAGCCTTGTCGCCATGTTGAAGCTATGGAACTCCAAATATCATATCAGTCTTGCACGTAAAGTCAACAAAGGTAAAGCCTTGGAGAAATTTCAAGACCCAGCACCTTGCAGTATTTGCCTTTAGCTCTATTCAATGGCAGCTACTGGAGGGCATCAATTAGTGGTGCCAAAATAGGTCTGATTTTCAGAGGTTCTGCTGAGCCCGTGTCTGACTTCATCTCAAGTTGGGGGTTCTTAGCGCCTTTGCAAATCAAGCCATCTTGTCTCAAGCTGGGTTCCCAGAAAACTGAGTACCTAAGTACTATGGCATTCATTCGTTGAAGGACTGGTCAAAAAGTTTCAAATGAAACATTTTCCTGTTGGAACATGAGACTTTGTCAAAACTGAAATTTCCATGGGAAATGCTTGATTTGAACCAAATTTTTCTTTAGAGGAATTGAAACAAATTGAGCTATTTCCACGCTGAAATTTTTCATTCTGTATGAAGTTCAGCTATTTCTGATGAAATGTCAAAATATCAAAATTTCCCCTCAGGATGGAAATTCCATTTTTTGATTGGCTCTAATGAACAGGTTAGCGAAAAGAGACAGGTTTATTTATTGACTGTAGTATACTGAAAAGTTTAAAGTGAATATAAATGTGTATAAATCTAGTAAACGCTGTCCCAGTTGACTATCACTGTACTTACAGTACCAGTACAGTATGTGTTTGATTCACTTAATTTCCATAGAAGTCTTGTCCTCCAAAAGCAATGGGAATGGGAAAGTGCCTGGATATGAAAACTAATTAAAATTTGGTGGTCTAATTAGTCATGCCATAGTGGTCTGTAGTAGTCATGCCATAGCTGAGGTCTGTAGGCCTTGCTTGATCTCTGCCCTGTAGGGAATTATATAAACAGAGCTTTGTGCTTTTCCATGTATAGTTAGATTTATAAAATAACATTCAAACCAGCTTTGCTAGAGGTGGCTTCTGTTTGATCATGTGCTACTACAACGCTCAGCAAGCAGACTGCAAAATCAATTTGGAATGTCCCTCTTTGCTGGTAATGACGTTAGATGGAAAAGCCATCTTCAGATGGGGTAGGCAGCAAATCTCCCCCAGGTATTAAACAGACTGGACTCAGAAACTGCAGTACTTTTCATGACGTGCCTGTTGTCTGTTTGGTTTATATTCAACAAATCAAGTCAAATCCTACTGAGGCATATATAATGCTCTCGGTAACAGATGCAGACGAGTGTATTACTAAATCATGATCATCATTAGGATTCTTAAACCAATTTTCTGCAGTCAGGCACACTGTTTATTACCAACCTTGCATTGTTGGGGGTAGTAGGTTGAGGAGGGGCGGTTATTATTTAGTTAGTTATAATATTTTTTTTCTTTTCATATTAAATTGATAAAATGGCAGGAGGAGATTCATTTGCAAAGATCACCAACAACTCAATGAAGGTGTGGAGCACACGTTTGACGCAGTGACATGCAAGATGAGTATCAGGACCCTGGAGGTGATGATGATAAGGGTTACTGGTGAGATGCTGCCCATTGGCAGTTTAGCATCAAGTGCAAACATAGACAGGGTCTACGCTGAGGTAGCCCTAGGAGGTCTGGCTGAAATGGGCAGGAAGAATGGAATTAGGAATGAACCCAGGAGAAATTAGTGCACCTTGAAAGGTAACTTGGCTTCAATGTTCTGCATTGAGCAGCAGGGGCCAAAGATTTCTGTTCCGCTGCGGGTGTTTCTCCCATCCCTAAATAGTCCCTGCCCGCTGACATGGGAGTCCTCCCTCCAGCCCAGCCTCCATCATGCAAACTGGCCTGAGGCCACCCTTTGCTGGATAAAATGATGGCAACAAAGGTACCTTGCATTGAGTGGTCACCACTGGCCAACACGTGATTGGGGTTAGGCAGTGTAAGTGGTGGGCTCCCGGGGCTCAAGCCACGTGTGATGTTGCCTGAGCAATTCTAGCATACATCGGTGTCTCGTCTCCTCGCAAGCCCCATTCAATGAAAGGAGGTTGGAAGTAGCCTTCACAGATAAATCACCACCAGCAGTGGTCTTGGAAAGGCTTCCATTTGCCTGATCCCCAGCGGCAGAAGAATGGGCTTGAGGCATGACCTTCATGGTCCAAGTCCATTCAAGGGTCAGAAAAAATAAGCCATCACCTCTCGCAGCTGTAGTAGAAAGAGAACCTGAGACAAGGCGCCTGATATGAGACCCTGTTCTTGCCAGGTTCTGTGAGCCTGCAACAAGGCAGAGCCTGACATCTGCTCACAGCCTGACTTTTGCTAACTTTGCTTTATATCAGCAAAACTTGCCCACTACTTTAGCTCATGCCCCAGTCCTCATACCAGGCCTCCTGTCTCAGGCTCTCTTTCAACTTCCACTCCTATTAGTGATGGAGATGACGTGGAGGGAACAGCTGCCACCGACAGCACAGAGCATTCTGCCACAGCAAAGCTGCAATCTACTATGTTTGAGGTCTATAAAATCATGACTGGTGTAGAGAAAGTAGATAGGGAAGTGTTGTGTATTACTTCTCATAACACAAGAACTAGAGGTCCCCAAATGAAATTAATAGGCAGCAGATTTAAAACAAATAAAAGGAAGTATTTCTTCATGCAACGGATAGATAACCTGTCGAACTCCTTGCCAGGGGATGTTGTGAAGGGCAAGACCATAACTTGGTTCAAAAAATAACTAGATAAATTCACGGAGAATAGGTCCATCAATGACTATTAGCCAGGATGGGCAGGGATGGTGTTCCTAGCCTCTGTTTGCCAGAAGCTGGGAATGAGCGAGAGGGGATGGATCACTTGATGATTACTGGTTCTGTACATTCCCTCTGGGGCACCTGGCACTGACCACTGTCGGTAGACAGGATACTGGGCTAGATGGACCTTTGGTCTGACCAAGTAAAGCCATTCTTATGTTCTTATGTATGTAAAGCTCAGTCATAAGTCTGCTTATGAGCTTGCACACGGAAGTGAGGGGGCATTGATAGTTGGCTGGGGAAAGAAGCAGCACACCCGCACACCCTAAGGGATCGTGGTAATGTGACAATTATATCTTGTTTTATTTACACTTTGATCTTGTAGTGATAGAGCTATCAAGTTTAAGGCCAGAAGGGACGATCAGCTCATCTAGTGACCTCCTGGATATCACACACCACTAAACATCAGCCAGCCACCTCCACACACACCAAGCCCAGCAACCAGACTCAAGGAGCTCAGTCTAAGTAGCTTAACAAGGTTTAGGGGAGACAGGGACACGGTCTATAAGTCTCTACCTTAGGACCATACATTTGATGATCTAGAGCTCTTCAGTCTAGCAGAGAAAAGTATAGCAAATTCCAATGGCTGGAAGATGACACTGAGCAAATTCAGACTGGAAGGAAGACATACAGTGAGGGTAATCAACCATCAGAACAATTTATCAAGGGTTGCGGTACACTCCACCTCACTGTCGATTTTTAAATAAGAATGGGTGTTTTTGCAAAAAAAAAACTGCTCTTGTTCAAGCAGGAGTTAATTTGGGGAAGTCCTATGGCCTGTGTTATAGAGAAGGTGAGATTAGATGATCACAGTGGTCCCTTCCAGCCTTAAAATCTGTTGAAACTCCACCCAAAGCTCTGAACGCCTTTGGCACATGCTTGCAAATACCGGAACTCAGTAGAAATTGACCAGCGCAGCCATACTTCTTCCCCCAACTTTGTAACAAGGCTCACACCTCCTGGCAATTGTGAAAAGAGGCTCGGTATTTCAAGTGCTGGTGTATTATCCCTACAGAAGAAGTCATGCTATAAATGGGCAAAACTAAAACACTTCCCAGAGCTCTCCCTCTTGTGCCTAGGCATGGCTGGTGATCTGATCTTTACAGGATGCTGCATAGTAAAGCAGCAGAAGGGAGCAGAAGGTCTTTTTACCCCCTGGATTAAGCATATATATGACATATTCCAGCAGTGCTTCCTCCTCAGAATGCACATTTCTGAAATTACCTAAATACGCATATATCTGACTAGGCTGGAAAGGCTCCATCTGGCTGGTAGAGACGCAACTGTGGATTTCTTAGTAAATGTACTTTTTTTTAACTGGTGGCCCTTATGTTCTGTCAAATAAATACATATTTTGACCAGCATTGCAGCATGCATTATTTACTCTACTGACATTAACAGCTTTCTGGAGCTGCTCTGGGAACTGCGACAAGGCACCAGCATAATTTAGAGCAGTGGAAAAATTAGCAAATGGATCCTTGATGTGATACCTCATAACAGTTTCCTTGTGTCAACTCGTGGCATGGAGTCAGGAGTGCATGGATAATAAGCAGGATCTGATTTTCCAACGTGCGTCTTAAATGTCGGGATGCATGGAGCACTTGCCCCATTGTTGAAGATGATGAGAAGCTGCTGTTGTGTCGAGACTGAATAGCTAAATGGAGCATGTCCTAGAAATAATTCCTTTTGAAAAGCAAGCCTTGTTTGCTATACTTTGATTTAGATAAGAGGCCAGATGTTGAAAAGGGCCCAGCACCAAACAGAACAATGTAACACATAAGGAACTGAATGCTTCTAAAAGCCTAGCCTTAAATGAACTTAATTACAAGGATGGCTTTCTGAAACCTAAGTCTGAGTCCATCAAGAGAGGACTTCTCCAGCTAGTCTTTCCTGGCCTTTTCCATAGAGTTCAGTTTCTACTTCCAAGCAGCCACCCACTAGAATCCACAACCCATTGTTGGTGCTGAGCACTTCTGAAAACTCTGACCCAATGCTTTTATTGGACAATACGATACACTATGAACTTCTCTGCATGGTAAAATGGCCCAGGCTCCTCCACAAGGCCCTCTGCTGTGCTGCCTCTGGGGAATCTGTATGTAAAATCCATTTTGCTGTTTCCCCGTCCCTGACCTCTGTCTGCCTCTCCATCCATTCAATATGAGCTACTCAAGGCAAGGACATCTTGGGTGCCACTGCCAATAATAATAAATGTAATAGATTGCTGAGGTTGGTGCAGTGTACAAGGTACACACTACACAGCTAAAGGTCCATGTGGTCTTGCGGATCGTCCCAGCCCAGTGCTCTTATGAGAAGTGTGGTCTAGTCCCAGTTCTCCTAGTGGCCTGCTGGGGGACCTTGGGCAAGTCACTTTAACTTCTCTGTGCTCAGTTTCCCCATCTGTAAAATAGGGATAATAATACTGCCCTCCTTTGTAGCGTGCTCTGAAATCCACTGACGACAAGTGCCGCGGAAGGGCTAGGGATTATTATCAAGATGTGTGGCAGTGGTCGCTTAGCGTCAGGCTGATCAGCTCCACTTGCAGAGCGATTCCATTGTAAAGGAGTCATCCCTCTGTTTTACTCCGCAAGCAACACCCAGGGCCCTTGCCTTTTCATGGCACGAGACACAGCCAGAATCATCTGCAGAGCCGGCCGGCGGCTCGTGCTAAGGGGTGTTTCCGCAACCTACAAAGCCACATTTACGTTGTAAAAGCAAAAATAATGTGGCTGATATTGTGCAGCATGTATTATGTTTTAGGGTTAGATTGGCTCTGGCCCTTCAAGGATGGCCAAGAAGGGAGCACAAAAGTGTCC
Source organism: Gopherus flavomarginatus (assembly GCF_025201925.1). Taxonomy (NCBI): domain Eukaryota; kingdom Metazoa; phylum Chordata; order Testudines; family Testudinidae; genus Gopherus; species Gopherus flavomarginatus. Next base: position 133,464,186 of record NC_066622.1, read on the forward strand.
TACCCTTGCCCTTCCAGCAGTCACCACTGCACTCCCCAGAGTACAGGCAGTGCTTTTTCCTAACACCTGGGAGGCAGTAGCCACCTCAGTAGGGTTGAGGGGTAGTATTGAGGACTAGATACACGAGAGAGCACCTGACACCCTACTAATGGGTGATGTAGCATGTAAATTTCCAATGTCATATTTTCAAGTTTTTCCCTGAAACCACGAGTGCTAGAAACTTACCTTTAAAATAAAAATGACAGCCGAGAGTCTCATAGCATCACATGACTCCAGGAGTTGGGGCTTTCAGAACAGTAGGAAATATCATAAGGCTCCCCATAACTCATGAGAGTTGGCATTGCTGATGCTTCCCTGCCTTTGTAAAACTGGACTGGTCTAGAAAATACACTGTTAGATATTCCAGTCCTGCTTTGACCCCTCAAATGGACAAACTGATTTTCCAGCAAAGACCCATTTCTAATGTCTTTGACTTTGTAAAGGTATGATGGCCCAGTAGTCAACAGCCCTAGTCTAGGACATGGGTCCCTGTGCTAGGATAGAGTTCCTGTGATATCTTTAGTTTTTCTGTGCCTTGGTTTCTCCATCTATAAAATGAGGATAATCGCACTTCCCTTCCCCGGATAGAGGTGTTGTGAGGATAAATACATTAAAGATTGTGAGGTGCTTACATACTATGATGATGGAGGTCGTACAAGGACCAAAGGTTCTTCAAGGTTACATTCAGTTAGGAATAAACTTGGCCTATCTACCCATAGGATAAGGAGTAAGAACCCTGCTTATATCCCCATGTGGGCTACCTAGACCTTGAATGCAGAACCATGCACCCGCTTGCTCCCTCAGTGGAGAAGATGGGCAGCAATTGAGTGAGAAATAGTGGGGTATTGGCTCCAACCCCTCTCCTTGCTGGCTGGTCTGGGGGGAGTGGTAATTTCTGCTGATACAGGCCAGCAGTAAATTTCCTCCCAATTGTGACTGTGTGTCCGAGGTTGGACTGCTTCCAGAGTTGTGTTGTTTACATGTCATCCTTTGCTGAGGGCTGTGATGAAAGTGACAATAAAGCCCTTCCCCAGAAATCTGGAAAATGCCAGCACACAAAGAATGTTTGTTTCTTCTGCCATAAATCAGCACAACGTTTTCATTTCATTTTCAGTTTATTTAAAAAAAATTTTTTAAAAAGGCTAGGCAAATTTGAACAGAAATGATTTTACTCAGGCTGCATTAGACCTACCTTCCGCAGGTTCAAAAGAGAATGAATAAACTTTTTGTGTATGGGTGCAGTTGTCTCGTTGAACTGTGAATAATTTCACACAATCCAGTTTTGTCAAGAGTGGAGAGGAAAAAAGGAAGACATTTATATTGGCACCATGACGCCACATGTTTGGCAGCAGCTAAAACAGTTTCTATTTCACAAAGGGCTTTGTACATTACCATATTTATAGCTTTAAAAATACTTAGAAGGCTGGAACTGATACCGATTGCCTTAAATTTCTACTTATTTTTGTGTCTGTATCCCAGCAAATCTCTCTCTCTCTCTCTCATTCATTTTAAGATTTGGAAGATGGTCAAAATCAGTGAATGGGGTGAGTTTAAGCTTAGACTGGTGTCACAGGCTGGTTCTTTATGGGGAGATGGGTTCAGCCCCATGTCTGACATGCTTTGCTCACCTGCCCAGGTGGAGAGAATGAGTAGTGTCATGGGACAGGTGGCTAAAATCAGGCCTCTGGAGTGTAGATAAGAGAGACCTCTGGAGAGTCAGGAGAGGTTCCAGGCTGGAAGTCCTGGGAGCTGTTGTTTGCTAGGGACTGGAAGAGTGGCATGAACATTTCTGTACAAAGAATCTTCTTAGACCCAAGCGACACGGTGTGGGCAGTGCAGAGAGCCAACACCTTCTAGAAAGGCAAGAGCGTAGGGAGCTGTTAAGCTGAAGGAAAACCCTCAGCTGGATGTTTTGTTTTTTTCCTTTTGAACTTTACGTTAATACACCAGACCCCAAGCATGGATGTTACTGGACATGGGAAAGTCTTTATGAGTTACTGAGGAACTCAAGAGAGGAAACTGAGGCAGCAGTGAGATTGGACTCAGACCAGATAAGGCGACATGGTGACAGCTTGTTTGGATCCAAGTCCCACTTTATCTGCCCTCCAAATATTGTTATTTTCTTAATGTGAGTAGGTTACTATTAATTATCTGCATGCCAGTACTGCCTCCAACAAAAATCAGGGCCACGTTGTGTTAGGTGCTGTACAAACACGTAATAAAGGATAGGCTCTTCTCTGACGAGATTATAATCTAAATAGACAAGACAGAGTAAAATTCAGTTTGATTGTCCCCACTATACAGAAGGGAAATACAGAAACAGATAGGTTACATAAACTGCCCAAGGTTATGCAGGAAATCAGTGGCAGACCTGGGAACCGAATGGCAGACACATATGTCCCACTTCAGTGCATTAACCACAATACCACCCTTTTTTATTAAGAGGAAGGATGGTTCAGTGGTGAGGACACTAATAGAGCCTTGTGAAATGGGGAGGGGGATGTCACTTCCTTTATCTACCACAGACCTCCCATGTGATCCTGGACAAGTCACTTAGGGCTTGTCTACATCGGGGCTGTGGGGGGATGTTAAAACAGATTGAGTCCATATGCATTATTTAACTTTTGATACATAACCCTTAGTAACAGCATGCACACTGGATGCTGCTTCTTCTTTCAGTTCACCTCATTGTGTACGCATGGCAGCAACTCATTGCATACAAAGAGTGGGGTATTCCTGGAGGGTATCAATTGTCCTTTGCTTCGCTGCTCAGCAGAGTGCATTCTGGGATTCTTTTTCACTTTGCATTTTAGGATGCAGAGGAGAAGCAAGGCAGGGTGATTTTTTTAAAAATTTCATGGTTCCTTCCCAGGCATGCTAGCACCAGAGTCAAATCGTGTCAGTCAGCATGGACCCAAGATTGCTGTGCACTGCTGTGCTAACAACTGTGAATACATACAGGCTGCTTGGGTTCTATTTCAGCACTCACCGTTGGAAGTATTCAGCGCTGGACTTCACAAGCACTAACTTTCTTCTTTCCAGGTGGATTTTCCACCCCTGCTCTGCCCCATAGCCACACCCTCGCTTCACCTCTTCCCGCCCCCACTGCACGCTCTCCCCTTAATTGCAGTTAACTCAGGCAATTAACTCAAAAAATTAATTGTGGGTTTCTGGCTGGGAATCAGGCTTGTCTGCTGTCTGGTTTTCTGGGGCCAACTCTTCACTCCTCGCGCTCATCCTCTGATTCCTGCTGGATGTCCTCAAGGGTCTGTGAAATTCTGGTCCCATGCCAGTTCTTAAATGGGATAGGAGACATCGGGCAACTTGACATGAAAGAAGTGGAGGACTCACAGGTAAACAGACATGTCAGTAATTGTTGTCCACAAAGTAATATGGAATAGTAGCTAGAGGACCAACAGAGTAGCATACAGCCACATCACGAGCACTCAAAAAACAACCGAACTAACTCAGCTTGCAGAAAACTTAGTTCACTCTGAAAGTGGACTCCAGAGTTCCCGATTAAATATGGAGTTAGTGCATGACAACAAATTTTGTCATGTGTACATGAGTGTTTTCAAACCAGTTTCACTTCACTTAAATTGGTGTAACCCTTCCCCTTCACCCTTGTGTAGACAAGCCCTTAGTCTCTCTGTGCCTCAGTTTCCTGCTTGTAAAACAGAGCTAATAGCACTGCCCTACTTCACAGTGGTGTGAGGATGAATACATTAAAGGCCGCAAGGGGCTCAGATACTATAGTGTTGAGGGGCCAGATCACTACCTTAGATAGATGGGAGGAGAGTAGTTGGATGAAATGGTCTCACTTTCGGTCAATTTCTAACCCAGCCCTGGATACCCAAGAACAGTATCTGCAAAGTTCAGCTGGTATGCAGGCTTCCCTCAAGTTGCTTCCACCTTAGTCCGGAAGGTGAGGGCCATGACATTGGAGCCTCCATCCCATTCGCTGCTTAGATTCTTTACTAAGAATGAGACCTCAGTGCAGTGACAAATGAGTGACTTTCACTGTATCTTCAGTGTTGTGTCCACACATTACCATGTAAGGAAGCACTTCCAGTATCCACAGAAACCTGGGACGTGGTTAGCAATGATATTTCTGTAAGGCAATGCTTTCTCTGTGATTAGGCATTAGATTAGCTCCTGTGCCCTGCTGAGAAAGGGTATTAAGTTCAGCATATGGAGAAACCAAATAGGTGGGCAAGTGCTAGCCTGAGGGTCAGAGGAGCTCTTAATTCCTTCCATTTCTTCCATTCTTATTTATACTCAAGTAGGTTAGGGTGCACATGGGAGAATTGGTATAGGGTTAAGGGCAGCCAAAATAACTGAATTTCTCAATTGCTGGGTCGTGCAGTCAGGGCTGCCGAGAGCAGGTTCGGGCCCTAGTGAAAAAAAAAAATTCAGGCCCCCCCAGCAAGGGCAGACCAGCTAAATAGGGCCGACGAAGCCAGGGAAGCCAGACCCCGGGTCCCCTCCGTACTGCCAGGTCCCAGTAATTTGTACTGGCTTCCTCCCCGCTCCTGTTGGCCCTAGGTGCAGTATTTCTATGTTTGTAGTATATTAAGAACAGCTATGCTGGGAGACACCAGTGGTCCTTCTAGCCTTGAATGGTATATGCCTGCTGGGAAGGGGTTGAAAATGTTCAGCCATAGCATGAGCTGTAGCTCGAGTCCTCTCCATGCTGCCCCACCAGCATTCCTCAGCCCTAATATGGAGGCACCATCTCTAGGAGTCAAGGGAAGTTCAATCCCAAAGGTCCATTTAGTCAACGTGCCTGCTATACCTGCCATCAAAGGGCTGTGTTGCGTTTGGTGATGTTGGTGACGTGGCTGCTTGTACTTTAGCAAGCCCTATTATCTATTCTTCTGTTACACTGTAACATCTCTTTCTCTCCTACCCTTGTCTTGTGGCTTTCCCCAGCCTTACAACTGTTCCACCTTGTGCTGTGATACTGCCAGACCTCAGGGCTGGGCTGGGTTGAGTAGCTGAATAGGAGACTATGGAAATGCAAAGTATCCTTAGTCCCTTGAATGCTACTTGCTGTTTCACTGAAGACTCTGCTTCAAGAGAGGCCCTGTGGTCCAGTGGACAGGGTCCTGGGCATGGGGACCAAGGGTCTACTCCTGATTCTGCCATTGACCTGCTGCGTGATATTGGGTATATGACCTCCCCTCTTTGGCCTCTGTTTCCTGTCCTGTCCATTTAGACAGGACAGGAGTGTTCTCCCGCAAGACATGTATTAGAATGCCTAGCATAATGGAGTCCTGATCTAGAGGCCCCAGACAAGGTACTTACTGTAATATAATATTTCCTTCTGTACGCTAGCTGCACACAGTAGGTGGGTCTTACTCCTTAACTACATGGGGCATTAATAGGGACTCTAACCAAGACATCAGTTATCATGACACTCTGAATACAGTCGGGAGAGCTGGCAACACTTAGAATGCTCAGGGGGTGCTAAGTGGTGGGGTGGAGGGCTACTCATGCCCTCTACCCCTGTGTATTTTGTGTTTTGCAGCCAGACAGGCTTCGACCACATTCTAGATTGAAGAAACATAAATGAGGGAGAGCCTCAGATGAATGAGGCAAGTTAGCTTGTTTGCCTGGTTGCTTCAGTGATGAAGGGTTGCAGGCGGCTCACTACCGAGCCAGGTAATTATAATGCATAAAACAACCCAGCTATAACACAGCCGGTGCCAAGAAGGAATTGACTCGCGGCTCCTGCAAGTAACTCTTCTGTATTATCCCAGGCATTTGAGGAGGCGTCTTTGCTGTTGGAGAGTGTTTCTTAAAATGGTGATTGGAGGATCTTTCCTTTTGCAAATGGCCTCCAAATGCATCAGAACAGCTGCCCGGGATACACCTCATTTAGCTGAAATTGTCTCTGCTATGTTTATGACCCTCCCACTACCGTGCAAGATACAGCCATCACTTATAGTCTCATTTGCCTAACACAGTGTTAAGATGCCCTTCCAATACTTTGCTGTGTTCCCTTCCTCTTTCTCGTCGCTGTGATTGTCGTCATATCTGAGATGCTAAACCTATCTCTGAACAAGCAAAGCATCTGTGTCAAAGATTGCTTGCTGAAGGATGATCTGTCTGCTGTTTACCCAGCAGCTTCCACATCCTATTTAATGACACTGTTGGGGATACAGGGTATAATCTATAATGCCTGATTCATTACGTTTAATAGCTGCACATTTTGGACTCTGGAAAACTGGCCAGACATATGGAGTACATTAATTTGCTGGTGAGCTCTGCCCTTCTTAAACCATGAACACCACAGTCTGTTCAGATTAAACCAAGGATCTGCAGGGAAATCTTCTGGCAGGCAAGGTGCAGTGTCCACAGGTTCAGCCGATCGCAGCTCCCACTGGCCATGGGTCACTGTTCCAGGCCAATGAGGGCTGCGGGAAGCGGCATGGGCCAAGGGACATGTTGGCCACTGCTTCCCGCAGCCCCCATTGGCCTGGAACGGCAAACCGTGGCCAGTGGGAGTTGCAATCAACCGAACCAGCGGATGCTGCAGGTAAACAAACTGTCCAGGCCTGCCAGCAGCTTTCCCTGATGGGCTGCGTGCCAAAGGTTGCCAATCCCTGGATTAAACCACGGGAAACCAGAGGTGTGTTCAAAGCCCTAATCCAGATCATAGTTTAGCAGCTGGGACTATCTCTGTAATGCATGCTGGGAGTCCCACACCTGTGGTGCATCATGTGAGATGTAGGCTAGTCGAGGAGTCCAGCCCATGGGGAGAATGGGAGCACGAGGCGCTTGAATTCCAATTCCCATGAGGCACTGCAGCAGCTCACTTAGGCAGAGATGGATATTGAACAGACCTGAAATGAAATGTTTTGATTCAATTTTCCTGTTTGCTCTCTTTATCTCTAATGACATCCACATGTGACCACCTTCATGGTTTCAAATGAATTTCTCCTTATTCCATTGCGTCTTTGAGGTTCAAATGAACTCACCCTGAAGGGTTAAAAACCGGTGTGAAGCAAGGAGACAAATTTTCATGGAGCATTACAAATGGAGGACTCTGGAATATATATAACTCTAGAAATGGGCTGGTCATTTATATTTCATGGTCTTGAAAGCTGTTTAAAGATTTTATTGTATTGTCATGGTTTGTGTTTTAATGAGTATGTTGATTATGTAGTTAGAGAAATCAGAGCTTTGAAACTAGGCTGGGGGCGCTTGGAGTGGGCCCATAAGCAGTTTTGGGGTTGCTTTGCTGAGATCTGTCTGCACATGGCATTAGGTGCCTGAAAGAAGGGTGCAAACTCAAATGATAGCCCAGTTGTGATCCATGAGATGAAAGCCTAATTAGTGAAGCTGTAACACAGCTTGAGACAGCTGAGAACCACCCCCTCCCCCCAGCCCTGATTTACAAACCCCTGAAAACAGACAATTCACGTGGAAAGTGATGACAAACCCATACATCTAGCTGGGAACCCTGCTGCTACTAAACACAAATCTCTTGTGGAAAAAGAAGCTTGCTTTGTTACCACAGAACACAGCTGATAATTACTTTTAGATCAATAGCTTGTGGACCTGCCAGTAACTTCCACCTAGGTCGACAGACGTCTTTCAATCTAGATCCTTTATTGAGGGATTGATGGCAACTACACAACTAACACTTTTGCTCCTTGCTTTCAGCTACATTCAGCTGCTAGCCCCATGCTGTAGGTAACATTTTTGTTCCTGGGCAAATACATTTACAATAAATCACATTGTGGCATAGGAAAAGATACACTTGGAGGTTGTTACCTGCTATTTCTTCGTGTGTGCATGTTTGTATGCATGTTTGAGAGAGAGTTTTGGGATATTTCCATCACTCTGTGGTGCCCAAGTGATTGGGTTAGCCAAAGAAAGGCAAAGGGCAATGAAATAACTCAAATGCTTCTTTATTATGATGGTGTCTTCATTACAGAGTGCTCTGCTGTAACTGTTGTCAGCTAGAGCTCCCCAGCATAAGTGCTTTATTGCTGTCTGTCAGAAGGCCGTCTACTGCCAAAAGGGTGGAGTTTCTTGCCTGCAGCAGGGTGTGGAAGGTGGAAAAACTGCAGATCCTGTAAACTACACTGCAGTGCAACAGTGGTAGGTGCATTATTTCTACGCACAGACATCTCATTTTGAGCTGTTTATGGGAATAGTACATAAATGGTCTGATGGAAAATGCACTTAATATAATCAAGACACCCATTGATTTAAAGAGGCTTTAGATGAGGCCCAAAATGAGAGACATCTGCAACTGCCAGATGATAAAGCTCTGTGCCGGGGGTCTAATTGGGAAGAAGTAGGCTATGTCTACACTACAGCTGGGATCAATGTTCTGAGATCAATCCACCAGCGGTCGATTTAGCGGGTTTAGTGAAGACCCGCCAAATTGACAGCAGATCGCTCTCCAGTTGACCCCTGTACTCTCCCCCCAACTAGAAGAGTAGGGTAAGTCGACGGGAGAGTTTCGACCCCACTGTGGTGTAGACTCCACGGTAACTCAACCTAAGGTACATTGACACCAGCTACGTTATTACATAGGTGAAGTTGCATAACGTGGGTTGACTTACCGTGGTAGTATAGACATAGCCTGAGAAAGAAATCTCAGAAATAAAATGGGCAGGGCTGAAGCAATAACAAATTCAGAGATTATAATCATTAATTCTAGACCATAATGGTTTGTGGCCAACTGTCTACTCTGTAGTTTTAATAAAACTGGTCCCAATCTTTTGTTTGGAAAAAAAATCTGAAAAATAACCATTCTGGGAAAATTTTGATTGTTTTTAGCTTTAAAAGTTTTCATTTTTGATTTCTGATTTTTTTCATTGGAAAACTGGATCATCTCTGGGAGGGGGGTATAAATTTTATTTAATTTTTCTTCCTCTCAAAACATATCACAGAAAATACCATTTTCCACCCAGCTGTGACACGTAAGCAGTAGGAGGAAGGTTGGTGCAGGGATTAGCAGCACTAACTTTGGAGTCATGAGACTGTGGTTCGATTCCCACGACTTCTTGTGTAAGTTCGTGCAAGATGCTTAGTCTCTTTGTGTCTCAGATCCCCAGCTGTAAAAATAATAGAAGTGCCCCATCTCGCAGGGTGTTGTGAGAATAGATGTATTAAAGATTGTGGGTCACACAGATACCATGGTAATGGGAGGCTGCAGAAGAAGTCATGAGATGCTGCTGATTGTTCGGTGGGCTGAGCTAATGGAATGTAGAACAGGATACCCACATTTGCTGACAACAGACTTGAACCCACCTCCTAAAGGACTTCAGGAGGATTTAGACATATATGCAGACTGGGCCGCCAAGAGGTGCGTACCATTTGATGTGTCTAAACGGGAAGTTACGCTAGGCCCAGAACCCAAGAAGCAATCCATCTGGGGAAGGGGCGCTATTTCAGCAGGTTGCATTAAGCAGGACATTCTCAAGAGAAGGCTGCTGATTGCCAAAAGTCAAGCAGACTCTTGCCAAAGTAGAGCCATTATATTTAAGTCTAGAAAAAAGGTATTAAAACGTAACAATGCTTTTTGGGAGAGTGCACTTAAAGTACTGCACTGAAAGATGCAGGAAATGGAGGAGGAGAAGAGGAGGGAAAAGGAAGATATTAGCCCTTAAAAGGATGAGAAGGCTAAAGGGTAGATTTTCTCTGGTTAAGGAACAGACAGGGGGCTGTTTAATCTCACAAAGAAGAAAAAGCTCTGATCAGAGCTGGTGCTAGGCATAAGCAGACTAGGCAATTTTTTAGGGTTCCAAGCAGCCCCCTATTTGCTTTTTATTATGAGGACTGGCCTGTTTTCTTATTGGGCGAGCAAAAATATTCCTGCTTAGTGCCCCCAATGGGCTCGCACCGGCTCTGGATACTGAGAGAAAAGATGGACATTTTTAGTATACACAAATAACTGACAATAAAAGAGTGGGAAGGAAGCAGGGATGAGAATCATAAAATCTGGGTGGTTGTTGAGAACAGATACCCAACACTTAGGGGCTAGATCTCCTGGGGCTATGCAGCTGCTCTGCTCTGTTCTGCCAATGTAATCTGGCTGCAAACCTGGTTTACCTGAGACCTGGAGGATTGTCCCAGCGCAGGACTGATTTACCAGTGGTGCGGAACTGTGTTAAGGGCTCTTGGACCACACACACTTCTTGCTGCTAGAGGAGCAGGGAAAAAGGGACATGTGTGGGTTTCCCCTGGTCCATGCTGAACGTTGACCACAGATTCAGCCCCTTGGGCTCTCCACAGCTGGTATCTATTAGAGCAGAACTCAGGCTGCTCTCTCTTGTCATAGGATGGGATGCACCAATTTTACAAGCCTATAGTTTGGTGGGTTTGTCCACTGTAGTGGTGAGTCAGGGATTGGCTGACTTCAGCTGGGGCCTGTTCTTAAACACTAAATAGTGAGAGCAGGGCTGGTCTTTTTGTCTAGTTTTACACGCATCTGACCAACAGTCGTATTTGCCCCAGTGCATCAGCTGAATTTAGGGTGACCAGATAGCAAAGGCAAAAAATCAGGTTGGGGGTAATGGGTGCCTAAAAAAGACAAAGCCTCAAATACTGGGACTGTCCTAACAATATCAAGATGTCTGATCACCCTAGCTGAATTATGTTTAACAAATGAATTTCAGTTTTTGGACATTTACCTATCCTGCTCTTGCAAACGCTTATGTACATTTTGCTCAATGAGGACAAGTCGCATCCATGAACTTACTCACATGAGTGTTTGCAGGCTCAGAGCCTGGGTTCTTCAGGCAGCACCCATCACCCTAGTATCTGAGCATCTCTGAAGAGTTATGACCATTGAAAGCCATTCAATAAATCACTGAATACAGAGATTGATGTTAATGCCATTTTGCCAAACTCATCTTAGTTTCCATGGCTTGTGTACCCTCGTAATCTCACTTAGCCTTGATCATGACTTGGTAACCGAAACATTAGGTGAATCCAGGATTAGGAATCCTACATGGGTTCAATATTTTAAAGTATTTTAAAGAAAAAATAAATTTTTTAAAAATCTGGGCGTTGTGCTGTGTGGTAATCCCAAAGTGTCGTGTGGAGATGGTATCTGAAAGCCTCCTCAAGGCTTGCAATTCAGAATGTCAATGAAGCGGTGCAATCCACTTCATCTAATGGAAATCTTGTGCAAGCGAAAGTTCTCAGGTATCCTGCTTAAAAATGAATCCAATACTCTTAGGAAATTATCTTCCTAGGCAGTTATGCATATGAGAACGCTGCTGAGCACAGCAGGGGCTGGTTCAATGACTAGTATATTATACAGGAGAAAGAAGAGGAGAAGAAAATAATGTATTTCGTCAATTGCCAGTTGCTGGGATTTCATACACAGCAACTTAAGGATGCTTCCCTGGTTTCCTTCATTTTTACCTTCAGAATGGGTTCACCGTGCCTTAACAAAAGCCTTGTCAGTATTCAGGAAGCTACAGATTTAAATACACACTTCTGTCTTCAGGAATGATCTGTGCCCCACGAACTCATCTGGTATGAATTATTTATCTTTCAGTTTCAACTTTTCAGTATGATTCAGTGTTGGTTGGTTGTTCTGTTGTTTATCGTTTTCCCGGTTGTTTTTGGCTGGTGGCTGGGATTGCCCAAGCAACTGCACCAGCCTTCTTCTTGGTCATCGCCTGAGATTCAACCCAGGATCTCTAGTGAAAGGGCATGAACCACCGCAGCTTGAGTGATGCTCACGTCTTCAGTGGGTCAGACATAAGAGGAGAGTGTGCAATACAACCCGAACAGAGGGTTACAGAAGAGTCAGGTTTTCGTTTATTGAGATACAAATTGTGACCTGAATAGCTTTAAGATGAACTGCAGATTTTACTGGACTCTCCTGTACAAGGTTTGTGCAGCAGTTAAGACCTTGAAATAGAAATTAAGTGGGGCTTAAGTGGCAGATAAGCCATGTGCAGATTTTTGTACATGGGTGAATTTCACCCTTGCCGAATATGGTTTGGGGAATTCCAAGAAATGGGGTTAAGAGAGTAAAATAATGTACCACTTATCAAAGGTTTGCTGAAAGATGATACAGAGCCTTGATGCTGCAGTGACTTGAACTATATAGATACCTTGACCCTGCAGACTCACACTTCTTTTAAAAGAAACTCTCTGTAATACAAACCCAACTCGCAGTGAGTTCAGGACTCGATCTAAAACCCATCGGAGTCAAGGGAGTTTTTCAATGGGCTTTGGATCAAGGTCTTACTGAACTGCATGTTGTGGCAAAGACACAGTCTGAAACTTCTTGATATATTACTAGGAGTTATAGTGGATATACCTGTAAAGAATCACTATGGCTTGGCTTAGCCTAGTACCATGAGCAGGTACTTATATGCCCCCAGTTCAGCAAAGCACTTAAGCGTGTACTTTAGCATTAAGCATGTAAGTAATCCTATCCCCATTCAGCAAAGCATGTCAATGGGACTTAAACACAAGCACATTGATGAAGCAGGACCTTTTTGAAGAATTTAGGCAAACAACTTCACCTGGTCTCAACTGAGAGGGAGCTAGCAGAACTGACTTACGCTGTGGTTCCATACTGCTGAGTACATACTTTCTTCCTCCCTTGATTATCCTTTTTATTCTTTCTTTCCTTTTCCCTACTCCCTGATCTCACTTTCCAATACCCATTACTCCATCTGTGTCCCATCACCATGCTTAAGAAAAATACTATATGCGGCACTAAAAGCCACATGCGCTATCCTGCCCTGGCTCAGTGTGTTTGTATGTGCAGCCCATTCTCCCCTCTTCAGCTGCTTCAGACCATAAGCTCTTCCAGGCAGGGACTGTGCTTTCCTCCGTGCTTGAGAAGTGTATAAAGGGTGACAGGATCACACCTGCTTGGGGAACAAATATTTGATAATGGGCACTGCAGTCTAGCAGACAAAGGTCTTAACAAGATTCAGCAGCTGGAAGTTGAAGCTCAATAAATTTAGAGTGGAAATAAGGGACAAACTTTTAACAGTGAGGGTCATTAACCCTTGGAGCCATCTGCCAAGGATCGTGGTGGACTCCTCATCGCTGAATTTTTAAATCACAGTTAGATTGAAAAAATGCTCTAGTTCAAACAGGTTTTATCTGGGGGAGGTTCTGTGGCCTGAGTTAAACAGGAGCTCAGACTAGATGATCATAGAGGTCCCTTCTGGCCTTGGAATCTATTAATCTATTTTGGGCTTTACTTCACAATAGAACAGGTGGGCAAACTTTTTGGCCCGAGGGCCATATCTGGGTGGGGAAATTGTATGCAGGGCCATGAATGTGTGGCTTGGGCAGGAGGTTGGGGTGCAGGAGGGGGTGGGGGTGTGTGGGAGGTGCTGTGTGCAGGAAGAGGCTCAGGGCAAGGGGTGTGGGGTGCAGAAGGGGGCTCAGGGCAGGGACTTGGGGTGCAGGAAGGGTGCAGGGTGTAGGAGGGGGTTCAGGGCAGGGGGTTGGGATGTATGGGGGTACAGAGTGTGGGAGCTGGCTTAGGGCGGGGGGTGGGGTGCAGAAGGGGTGCGGGGTTCAGCAGGGGGCTCAGGGCAGGGATTCAGCGTGCCGGCTCTGGCCCGGCGCCACTTACTTCGAGCGGCTGCAGAGTGGCAGCAGCATGCAGGGCAGCTAAGGCAGGCTCCCTGCCTGTCCTAGCCCTGTGCTGTTCCCAGAAGTGGCCAGCAGTGGATCCTGGGGGTGAGGTGGGGCAGGCAGCTCCTCCACGTGCTGCCCTCGCCTGCGGGAACCACCCCCGATGCTCCCATTGACCATGGTTCCCCATTCCGGGAGCTTCCGGGAGCAGCACGGGGCCAGGGCAGGCAGGGAAACTGCCTTAGCCATGGGCCGTAGTTTGCCCTCCCCTGCTACAGAACATAATAATTAATAATAAAAGGTTCAGAGCTGGATACTTTTCAGCTTTGGCTAAAGATTCAAGCTGGTCCTTATTACACCCAAGCCAAGTCATCTGTCTCACCTCAAAACCCATCACCTCACCCCCTCCTCCTCCCGTGATCACCAAACAGAGGCAGAAGTCAAAAGGGGCCTCCCTGAGAATGAACACATGTATCTTTAAGAGCTTTTGCTAGGACAATGGCTCTTCCCCTTATTGGCAAACATCCCAGCTAGCTTTTCATGTCTGCACAGACCCCAGGGCCTTTCCTATCTATCTGCTGCGTCTAATGAGGTGCTTACCTGGTGTCAATCATCATAACAGAGTCTTTTCTGTGACAGCTTGGGAGGCAGGCAGTACTGCAGCTACCTAGCAAGGAGCACTGCACATGAAAGCACTCTAAAATCATCAAACCAGGAGTAAAACACGAAACAACTTGCATTCAGACCTGAATGACATTCCTCAGCAAGGAACAATCGTGCAGACATTAAACCAGAGGCCCACATGGTCATGGTTACTGTTTTACTATAAATGAGTTGTGAGGACAGCAAAAAAGGAGGCTTATTTTGTGGAGGCAGTGAGAGTATTTAAAGAGACGCAGTTTGGAGATGTTAGAGGGCTAAAGGGACCACTGGTGCACGCTGTCAGCAATCAAGAGAAAAATGTTTTCATGGTCGTTTTTGTGAGTCATTCATAAAATATTGACTCTAAAAATGGGGAATGTCTGATTGAAATAAATGCTTATGTCTGTCTGTCTATGTATGGGTTTTCTATAGTGTCCTTTACTAAGCACGTCCCAAGTAGATTAATTATGCAAGGGGGTGGTCCCTAGTGTGAGTTCTGTACCTTTTTTTTTTTTGGTCTGCTAGTCTGCTACTGGTTAGAAGAGGCTGTGCTTTGAGGGCAGAATTATAGTGAATCAGGAAATGGTTTTTATTCCTGCAAAATGTTTTGTTTTCAGGTTATCCTGAAAAAACCCAAACCAATTTTTTTTTGACAGCTGAAAACTGAAGTATCTTTGATTTTCAGGTGCGTGTTTGGACAAAAACCTGACAAGTTTAGTCAAAATTGGACATTTCCTGCAGAATTTTTCTCTCCAAAAAATGTAGAATGACAAATGTCAGCTCTAGGGTATCCATATCTAGGCGGTATGTCATTGCTGTGCTGGCTATGGTGGAAATGCTTTGTCAAAGTGGAAAGGGACTTAAAGATGCCCTGAAGGTGGTCAGACTGGATTAGTCTGGTGCCATCTGTAAACCCATTCCACATCTGGGCCCTTCAACCAAGAACATTTTCCTCCCACTTTGCTGGGCTGCATCCTGGGGTTTGTAAGCAGCCTAGTTCCAGAAGGGCAGAACTAGGCAAGAGGGTTATGGATGGAGATGAGATCACTGATGGCACTAGGCTTTGACCCATTGACAGCATCTCAGGCCCTGAAATCTCCTTAAAAAGCAACTCTCACTCCATTATATTCAGTCTCCCTTGGACCACACATTGGAGATACTAGTGGGGCTGTCCAACCCACTATTTGGTCCCAGAATACACTCTGAAAAACTTTAAACTTCTCTAGTGGTTTTCCATACACTTGTTGTTATTATTTATTATTGTACATAGCTTGAAAGCTGCTACGGTTTACATGCAAGCTGGAGGAGATCATAGATTCCAGATGGTGGCTGCACAGAATTGAAAGATTGCATATGTGCAAAGACTATCAAGGGATGTGCTTTAATTTTTAATGTGAGTTCTCTGCTGTTTATGTCAAAGTAACAGTAACAACTGGTAATTTCTTTAAGACAGGAGTAAATTTGCAAGGGGAAAAAAATTATATGATGCTGTTCCCCTCTATATCTCTAGCAGAATTTACTCCAGGTGGGCACAGAACTGGATTTTCAGTTACTTTTCTTCACGCCACTAAAGTGCTGAAGCACTTTTATTTTGGTGGCAAGTCAATTCTTAGTCAGGCAATATCTGCCATCAATGAACGTTTTTAATAGGCTTTGGATCAGCCCTCTGGTGAAAATAATCAAACAGAGAAGAAAGTGCTCACTGGTTAGCACAGGGCATCAGGACTGCTAGATACTATTCCCATCTCACCAGTTTCTTTGTGGCCGAGCATAAGTCATAACCATAGTGTGCCTTTTCATCGCTACCTGCCTTGCAAGGAAGCCATTAGTGCTCTTAAAATACTTTGAGATTTTCAAATAAAGACACTATCATAGATTTATAGATATTAAGATCAGAAGGGACTGTTATACTAATTTAATCTGACCTCCTGCTTAACACAGGTTCAGATTTCATTCAGTAGTTCCCGCATCAAACATAAAAATTTTTGGTTGAACTAGAGCACATATTTCAGAAAGACGTTCGGTCTTGCTTTAAGGACTCCAAGTGGTGGAAATTTTGCCACCTCCCATGGCAGTTAGTTCCAATAGTTAATTACTCCCCTTGTTAAAAATTTGCATTTTACTTCCCATTGGAACGTTTTTATTTCAGCATCCAACCATTGGATCTTTAAATGATTCAATATTGTGCAGATTCACCTGGACATGTTGCAGATAAATTTGCCTAGATTTTAGGAAAGGCATGGTTCTGAACACCCATTCACAGTTATCATGGTTCCACATGCACACTGACTGTAACTGCATGCTTAAGAAGTCAAAAATCTACCCTCCTAGGTTCTGGCCTGTACCAAAAGGCT
This sequence comes from Gopherus flavomarginatus, assembly GCF_025201925.1. Lineage (NCBI taxonomy): Eukaryota > Metazoa > Chordata > Testudines > Testudinidae > Gopherus > Gopherus flavomarginatus. Next base: position 133,480,808 of record NC_066622.1, read on the forward strand.
ATTACATTTTATTTGTAATACACTGACTTAGTGTGGGGGGTCATGTCTTCCTCTACTGACTGGCCCCAGTGACTTTACTAGTCTGTTATTTACACCTAATAAGCAGTTTTTGTTTTTTTTCTTCAGATCAATCATTTGATATGTGCTTTTGATGAAGAAAATCTTGGGCTTGATGCCTATCATTGATGATAGTGTCTGTGCTGTGACAAAGTTCCTCCTCCACCTTGGTGGGTCCTGCGCTTATTGGCAGATTTGCTCACCTCAGTGAACTTCCCCACAGTCTGGATCAACTCCTCCTGTGTCTGATCAGGAGTTGGGAGGTTTGGTGGGAACCCGGGCCCGCTCTCTACTCCGGGTTCCAGCCCAGGGCCCTGTGGATTGCAGCTGTCTGTAGTGCCTCTTGTAACAGCTGCATGACAGCTACAACTCCCTGGGCTACTTCCCCATGGCCTCCTCCAAACACCTTCTTTATCCTCACCACAGGACCTTCCTCCTGGTATCTGATAACGCTTGTACTCCTTAGTCCTCCAGCAGCACACCCTCTTGCTCTCAGCTCCTTGCGCCTCTTGCTCCCAGCTCCTTACACACACTTCCTCTCCTCTGGCTCCTCCCCGCCTGACTGGAGTGAGCTCCCTTTTAAACCCAGGTGTCCTGATTAGCCTACCTTGATTGGCTGCAGGTGTTCTAATCAGCCTGTCTGCCTTAATTGATTCTAACAGGTTCCTGACTACTCTACTGCAGCCCCTGCTCTGGTCCCTCAGGGACCAGAAGCCTGCTTCTCCTGGGGCCAGTAGCGGATCTCCCTTTGACCACTCTGCTGTAGAGGAAGGAGGGAAAGGGCTGCTGCTGCTGCTGCTGTTCCTGCTGGGCACTGGGCCCTCGCTGCTGGTGCTGTTTCTGCTGCTGTTTCTGCTCTTGCTGCTCCCCTGGCTGGGCTAGTCACCACCACCCACCCCTCTTTCTGCTGTCTGTTTGCTGGCTGGCTAGTGGTTCCCCCCCACCTCAGTTACTGCTGTTACTCCACCTACAGCCCCTGGGGGTGGGGCTGCTGGCCTGCTTCCCAGAGATTGGGGGAGTGAGGGACCCCGGCTCTTGTTGCTGAGCGGGGTCCTTCCTGCCTGGACACCAGACCACCACCACCACCTGGAGCTGCTGGGACTACCGTGGCTGCTGCTAGGGAGCTGTTGGAGCCCGGAGAAGGACAAAAAGGAGAAGAGGACTGCCCGCTGCTGGAAACCGCGTGAAGACCACTGTGGAGGGGGCATTCCTGGACTGAGTATTTTTCGAACTGTGCTCTTGTGGTGGGGGTTTGGACTGTGTCTGTTGAGACACTGGGGGTGTGGCGTGGAGCCTGCCCCCGGTCCATCTGTGTTCCCTTTCGCCCCCACCACCATCGTTGCCCCCTCCACCACCCCCGCTGGCTGTTTTCCTTCTGCTTTGGACTTCTGCCTCTGGGACTGAGCTGCTCACCTGGCTCACCACGCCCGCTTCCATCATTTGGGCCTGCAGCAGCAGCAGCCAACCACTGACTTTTTTGGCACAAGTGCCTATGGGCGCACCGCCCCCCCCACCCCCGGACTGACCCCTTTCCTTTGCCACATTTGTCCGCCCCACCTATTTCCCTCTGCGGCTCTGATAGTTCTGCCCTAGCCCTGCAGCTGTCCCCGTGGTCCCTCTACCCCATTCCCAGCTCGCCCTTTCCCCTCCCACCCTGTGCTCCCCCAGCCCCTATTGGTCCCTCCTCTCACGCGCCCACGCTCCCTCCCATGCGCTTGTGCCCTTCCCCATTTGGTTTCCCCTCGTTCACTGCACCCCCCTCTGCCGTTGTCCCCCCTGATCCCCTAGTGTAACTAGAGGAGCCGGAACTCCCCTCTGCGTCGGTGCCCTGACACCCTCCCACCCCTAGGTTCTTGGTTGCTCCCCACGCCCCTTTAGCCTTCCCTTTCTGGCGCCCAGATCCCTGAGCCTGGCCAGGAGGAGCCACTGTCCAGCAGCTCAACTATAGAGGCTCAGGATCCTGCCTCTACCCCCTTCCCCGATTCTCTCCCTGATCCCCGCCCTACTCCTGTTAGCCCTGTCCTTGTCCCCTCCACCTCCTGTGATGTCAGTGCTGCCCTTGGGAATAACCCCCAGGGAGCGACTTCACTGGTTTTTCCTTGTCCCGACCCACCAGGGGCTGCTGTTCTCCTTCCGCCGCCCCTTGCTGACCCAGGGAGAGGGGTGGGTCACGTGGCGTCAGCCCATCGGACGCCACGTTGGGGGTCAGCCCCCTGCCTGCCTGCCTCGGTGGGCCACGGGGCTGTGAAGGGGGCCCCGCTGGGGGACAGTCATCAATCAGTTACCCCGCCCCCCCCCCCCATGCGCTGAGGAAGGAGCTGTGGGAGTTCCTTGAGGACGTCCGTGGCTCCCATAACAAAGTCCAGCTTGTGCTTCGGTGGTGGTGGGATTTCCATCAGATCCTCCGGGCCGCGAGGGCCCTCATGGGGGAGGGTAAGAGGACCGGGAAGCAGGCTGCCACTGCCTACCGGCGGGTCTTCCTCTTCCATGACTCTTAACTCACCTACGGGGTAGGTCACGGATTGCTGCGTGGCCTGCTGGAGGCCGTGAGCGTGTCTGCCGGCGAGGATCCTCCCCAGCCCTCCTCATGGCGCCGATCATCTTTGCCACTTTAAACACCCGGGGTTGTAGGATGGGTCTCCGCAGGAGCCAGGTGCTCTCCTTCCTCCGGGAGGGGGGGTACTCTGTGGTTTTCCTGCAGGAGATCCATACGGATCTGGCTGCTGAAGCTAGCTGGCGGCTGGAGTGGGGGAACGGGGCCTACTTTAGCCACTTCTCGATTTGCGCGGCTGGAGTGGCGTCCCTGTTCTCCCCTGACCTACGGCCTGAGGTGCTGGGGATCGCCGAGGCTGTGCTGGGTTGCCTGCTGCACTTCTAGGTCCTCATGGAGGGGCTTGTGGTTAATCTCGTCAACGTTTATGCCTCGACATCGGGCCCGGAAAGGTTGCGTTTTTATCAGCAGGCGTCTGCCTTCCTCGGCTCCCTGGATCCTCGTGAGTGCCTGGTCCTGGGAGGGGACTTTAACACCACCCTCGAGGAATGGGACCACCACCCGGACAATGTCTCGACGTTCACCTTCGTCCAGGTGGAGTCCCATCGGTTGCGCCACTCCCGGCTGAACCTCATTTACCTGTCGTGTTTCCACCTTTCACGGGCCCACTCCTCCAGCGTTCGGCCGGCCCCCTTTTCGGATCACCACCTTGCCACCGTGACGGCCTCTCTCTGTGCAGAGAGGCCGGGGCCGGCCTATTGGCACTTTAATAATAGTTTGCTGGAGGATGCGGGCTTCATGGCATCCTTCTGGGAGTTCTGGCTGGCCTGGCGAGGGCAGAGGCGTGCCTTTTCCTCGGCACGGCTGCGGTGGGATCTGGGAAAGGTGCGCACCTGGCTCTTCTGCCGTGGCTACACCCGGGTCGCCAACCGACAGAAGGATGCGGCGATAGAGCAGTTGGAGTTGGAGGTCTTGGAGCTGGAGAGGCGTCTGGCTGCCATCCCTGAGGATCCATCCCTCTGCAGAGCGTGCCGGGAGAAGCGAGAGGAGCTCCGGGCCCTTGAAGACCATCTGGCCCGGGGTGCTTTTGTTCGATCCCGCATCCACCTCCTTCAGGAGATGGATCGAGGCTCCAGCTTCTTCTATGCCCTGGAGAAAAGGAGTGGGGCCAAGAAGCATGTCACCTGCCTCCTGGCGGAGGATGGCACCCCCCTCATGGATCCGGCGGAGATGTGCAAGAGGGCAGGACCTTCTACACGACTCTTTTCTCCCTGGATCCGACCGATCCTAACGCTTGCAGAATGCTATGGGACGAACTCCCGATGGTCAGTAAGGGCAACTGGGACCGGCTAGAGCTGCCTCTCACTCTGGCCGAGTTCTCAGAAGCCCTCCGTCGCATGCCCACCAATAAATCTCCGGGCATGGATGGGCTGACCATGGAGTTCTACCGCGTGTTCTGGGATTTCCTCGGCCCAGACCTAGTCACTGTCTGGGCTGAGTCTTTGCGGAGCGGGGTCCTCCCTCTTTCGTGCAGGTGAGCCGTGCTCACCTTATTGCTGAAGAGGAAGGACCTCCGCGACTTACGGAATTGGCATCCCGTCTCGCTCCTCAGCACGGACTACAAAATCGTTGCGAAGGCCATCTCGATGTGGCTTAGGTCCATGCTGGCGGACGTGGTCCATCCGGACCAGACCTACACCGTCCCGGGCCACACTTTGATAACTTGTATCTGGTCCGGGACCTTCTGGAATTAGGGTGTAGGGATGGCTTGTCGTTTGCCCTCTTGTCCCTGGATCAGGAGAAGGCATTCGACAGGGTGGATCACGGGTATCTCCTGAGCACTCTGCGAGCGTTCGGCTTTGGACCCCAGTTTGTGGGTTTTCTCCGGGTGCTGTATGCTTCTGCGGAGTGTCTGGTCAGGCTCAACTGGACCCTGATCCAGCCAGTCAGCTTCGGGCGGGAGTGTGGCAGGGGTGCCCCCTCTCGGGCCAGCTGTATGCTCTGGCGATCGAGCCCTTCCTCTGTCTCCTCCGCAAGAGGTTGACGGGGTTGGTGCTTCAGGAGCTGGAGCTGCGGCTGGTCCTGTTGGCGTACGCTGATGATGTCTCCTCGTGGTCCACGACCCGGGCGACTTGGCGTGGGTGGAGGCTTGTCAGGCTGTGTACTCGACAGCCTCCTCCGCCCGGGTCAGCTGGCTCAAAAGCTCTGGCCTGGTGGTCAGGGACGGGTGGCAGGCGAGCTCCTTCCCACCCACGCTGCAGGCCATCTGGTGGAGCGTGGGTCTGCTGCTCTATCTCGGCATTTACCTTTCTTCCACGCATCCATTTCCACCGGAGAACTGGCACGGTTTTTTTTTTTTTTTTTTTTTTTAGAATATCAGGGTTGGAAGGGACCTCAGGAGATCATCTAGTCCAACCCCCTGCTCAAAGCAGGACCAATCCGTAGACTTTTTTTTTTTAACCCAATTCCCTAAATAGTCCCCTCAAGGATTGAACTCACAACCCTGGGTTTTGCAGGCCAATATTCAAACCACTGAGCTTAGCAGGGTGACGGAGCAGCTCCGGAACTGGACAAGTCTCCTCCAGTGCCTCTCCCTTCGGGGTAGGGCACTGGTGCTTAATCAGCTGGTCCTGTCCATGCTCTGGTACCCGCTCAACACCCTGGTCCTGGCCCCGGGCTTCCTGGCCAACCTCCGGACGACGATTCTGGAGTTCTTTTGGCCAGGGATGCACTGGATCTCTGCAGGGGTCCTCCACCTGCCCCTGGTGGAGCGGGGGCAGGGCTTGAAGTGCCTACGCACTCAGGTCCATGTCTTCCGCCTCCAGGCCCTGCAGAGGCTCCTGTATAGTGCAGGTAGTCCAGCGTGGAGCGTATTGGCGCATGCCTTCCTCCGCCACTTCCGAGGGCTCCGATACGACCGGCATCTCTTTTACTTCCATCCGAGAGGTCTTCCGCGAGACCTCTCTGGCTGCTGGTCTTCTACCAAGACCTCCTCCGGACCTGGAAGCTCTTTTCAACGACCAGGTCCGTGGCAGCCTCCGTGGGGGCCGACCTCGCGGAGCCCCTGCTACACAATCCCCAGCTTCGTGTGCAGGTGGTGGAGTCCCCCGCAGTGCACCAGAGGCTGGTCTTGGCAGGAGTCACCAGGGTTGGAGACCTCCTGGACTACGACTGGGGAGACTGGCTGGATCCTCTGATGCTCGCTCAGCGCATGGGGCTCTCCAGACCTCGTACTCCCCGGCGCATACTTCAGGAGGTGAAGGCCGCTTACTGCCTGCTGCTCGGGCTTACCTCGACTGGGTCCTGCGAGAGAGCACGCCCCACCCACCCTCCACCCTGGCCCCGTGGACATTTTTATAGGTCCCCTGCCCCGTGGACCCAATCGGTCCCCTCATCCTTTCACTGCAAGCTGGCTGCACGATCTGCGGCCGGTTCTGTTCCAGGCTGCACCACGGAAACATCTGTACACGCTCGTGCTCCACACCCTTCACTACCTCACCCTCGCGTCCTGCCTCGATACCAAATGGCTGGACCTCCTGCCACCTCTCGAGGGTGAGAAGCCCCGGTGGATCAGCTTGTACTCTGCCCTGGTCCCGAGGTCTGCCGGGGATGTCAGCTGGTGGCTCCTTCACGGGGCCGTGAGCATGGGCGTGTACTTGGCGCTGTTCACCCCTGTCCCTAACACTTGCCCTTTCTGTGGCGAGAAAGAGACCTTGGCGCACATTTATTTGGAGTGCTCCAGGTTGTGGCCCCTGTTCCGGCTCCTCTTGAATATCTTATTGCATTTTTGGTTGCACTTTTCCCCTCACCTTTTTATCTACACACTCCCCATCTGTGGCCCCACGAAGTCACGGGATCTCCTTATCAGCCTCCTCTTAGCCCTGGCCAGACTAGCCATCTACAACACCAGGGAGCGGAGGTTGGCCGATGGGATTTCCTGCAACTGTAGGGCCTATTTCCATTCCTCCGTCTGTTCACGCATCCGGGCAGAGTTCCTCTGGGCGGCGTCCACTGGCTCCCTTGACACCTTCGAGAAGCAATGGGCGTTGTCCGGGATTCTCTGCTCGGTGTCCCCATCAGGTTCCCTTAGTTTAGCCCTATGACCTCACTCCCGATCCTGTTTTTTTCATTAATTGTCCCCCGTAATTACTTGGTGTCCCAGACCTGTGGGTCCTCCCCTTAGGCTGGGGGGAGGTCCTTTAGAAGTGGGCGGGCACCCCCCCGGATACTAATAGAACCAGACTCTTGTACCCCACTGGTCTGGGTCTGTCACAGTATGTATGAACCCATGGTTCATTACATTAAAAAAAAAGGATCAAACGTGCGATTAATTGTTTTTCTGCTTATCTGAAAGAAGGTTATTTTTTTTACTAGATTTATTTTCCCATCATATGCATCTGGGGGCGTATAAGAATGTATTGTCTGCAAGGGATTGCCATAATTTCCACTGCACAGGAAGCAGCATTTCAGTTGCAATCTGCTAACTCTCAGCTAAGCATCACATTGTGCATAATAAATTCAACAATGGCAGAAAGAGGGAAACAACACCATCAGAAATGCTCACCCCAATCTATTCTTCATGTTCAGTTCACTGTGGTACAGATAAATACAAGCTGAGGAGCGTGGCCTTTCCTAGTACATGAATTTGTATGGATAGGGTGGTCGTGGACTCATCCCCAGAGTCCAGGAGTTCCCCTGGGTTGTCCCTGCCCCAACCTGCATGCCCCGTCCTCAACAGTGTGCCCTCACACACACAAGGGCGTGCAAGATCATGGTGCACGAAGGATGCCATTATGCAGAATATGAGTATGCCATTCTGTTCCCACTGGCATGACCTCACATGCTCCATGCAGGCAAAGTATAACCGGCAGTGGGGAGCAGGGGGGAAGCAGCATGCTCTGCAAAATGGTGTCCTAGGTGCTTCCATGACAATATCAGATTAAACCATGTCCAGTTTTACATCGGTACCATACATGGGCACACCTTGCAAAACCAGGATTGCCCATCTTAAAACCAGACGAATGGCATGCCTAGGTATGGCAGAGCTGAAGCTGGAGAAAACAGAGAAATTTCCTTTCTGGATCAGAAGCCCATCTGGTCCAGTATGCTATTTCTGATAATGGCTATTCGATGGAAGGTATAAGCAACCCTACAACAGGCTCACAGGGAGTTTCTGCCTAAATCCCATCTTAAACCCTGAATTGTGAAAGTTCATATCCCTTTCAAAACTCTTGTCCTAATTTAATACATACTATTGGAACTTTGACTATTCTTTTTATCCAAACAAAGTTCCCGTTTGGTTTTGAATTCCATCGATATCTAAGAACAAAAACAAACATTTTGCTTTTCCCCCCAAACCATTAACAACATATTTTGTTTTTTGCCATTGAAGAGGGTTTTTTTTTTCACATCACTTTACAAGTCATGCAAAATAAAATCCATCAAAGACCACCCACATTTGTACAAAGACTCTGCCATTGCGATGTGTGCAGATCAAAAGCAGACATTTATTGCTGGAAAAAGTGCTTAACAAGTAAACATGAATAATTCATGAACTAAGGTTAACAGCAACAATAAAACTAACAATGCAGGCTTCAAATAATGTCCGTTATTGTTCATTTTATTATTTTTTTTAACCCCAGTTCAGTTGCTGGGTTTAGTGTCAAGGTGTCTAGTTGTGTTGGTGGCCTGTGATACACAGGTCAGACTAGATGATCAGGTCTTAAATTCCATGACTCTTCTATGACTCTGTTTGCGGACATACATTTCTTCACGTCATGTCACATGCTAAAGACTGTGTGTCACCATAGTAGCCTGCACCTTGGAGATATTAGCCCTTTGGGCCTGGCCTATAGAACATGGTTCAGAATTTAGCTTTCAGCAGAGATGGATTAGATGTCAAATAATTAGCTAACCTGCCTTCCCAATGGCATCTCTGAAAAACTTGCCTTTCTATAGTCACCATACACTGGGTATCTGAGGCTGTAATGTCACAGCTGGAAGTATCACCCTTAATAGTACTAGTTCCTGAGTGAGACGAGGTGGGTGAAGTAATTGGACTAACTTCTGTTGGTGAAAGAGGCAAGCACAGAGCTCTTCTTTGGGTCTGGAAAAGGTACTTGGAGCGTCAAAGCTAAAAACAAGGTGGAACAGATTATTAAGTGTAAGGAATTAACACGTGTTGCAAGATACCATTCAAAATGAAGTGGGCAATTAGCACCTATGCAGTCATCAGAAAAAGGGTTAGTGGGTTACAAGTTGTTATAACGATACATCAAACCAGTGTCTCTATTGAGCCCATGTTTTTAGTATTAAGGCAAGAGTTATGAATTTAAGCTCCCAGGCTCATCTTTTGAAGGGTTTGTGTGCAGGTTTCCTTTGAGGACGAGGACTGAAAGGTCAGATATAGAGTGATCCCTTTATGAAAAGTGGTCACCCACTATAGATGTGGTGGTTTTGTCTTTTATATTTTTTCTGTGCAAATTCATTTGAGGGCACAGTGATTGTCTGGTTTCATTCACATTATTGTTGGGACATTTAATGCACCTGATGAGGTACACCACATCTTATACTGATCACTTGTAGGACTGATGGATCTTGAAAGGTGTGTTGTGGAAGTGGACGTATTGACCAACATAACAGTGGAGATACATCTGCAGGTTTTATACGTGTTGGGATGGCATGGTCTGTGCTGCTTTGAGTTGGTGTGTGCTGGTGTGTGATGAATGACATTTATGTGCCTACCAGCAAATATATAGGACTTATGGACTCATATTTACAGTTGGTTGAACAGCTTCAGTCTAGCTCTGCCATTAAATAGCTCCAGCCATGACCCACTTCGCTGCAGGTCCAGGAAGTCATTCCTTAACTTTTTAAGAGGGAAAGTTCCCACTGACTTCAGTGGAAGTCGGGGGTGGGGGAGGTGTCAATGCTGTTTGCTTTAGAAAATCCCACTCTTAGTGACATCAGCAAGTAGGTCATATCATCATCGCAGACCCAGGGGATCTTCATTTGCCATTTCTCCTGGCTAACAATGTCCATCAACATATGTTCAGGTTTCAGACCTCTGCCCTGACAACCCTATCACACTCCTTCATTAAAAAGAACTGGGGGCATCACCAAAGGGGAACTGTTTTTTCCAGATTGCTTCCATCTAAGGTGTTTCATTGAAATGCCTACCTGCAGAAATCAATATAAGGACCCGATGACAGTTTATCTTTTAACAATGCATCTGGTAATGCAATCCTAATAATCACAAACACACAAAGAGAGAGATCTCTTGCACAACCTCTGAATGATACTGTCTGCAGCAGACTAAGACAAAAGGATTATGCAGAGGTGAACGGACAGCAATATGGTGCAATCAATCCCCATAATATGCTTCAGAGATCCTGATGTGTCAAAGCATACTCTGCGTGATTTGTTGTGACTGGGGCTGCTTTGTCAGAAATCCAATGCAGAAAAGAAGCAAAGAAACCAGACAAACTGGTACACTTCCGAGAACCGACATAGCTGGAAATTGGGTTATATCTAATAGATTTCCTACCATGTGCTTGGTGAGTTTATATGGTATTAACATTGCCTTTTCACTTACTTGCTACCTTGTGATTTAACAACAAAAATACCCCTCCAAGCTATCCTTTTATCGCTCAGACACAATTAAGAGTGTCCTTATCTAGCTTGTAACATGCCACAGTTTCCAGCTTTCTTTATACATCTAGGGCATAGTGAACATGCTGAATCAGTCATGCATGCTGTACTTTCCCAGTCACCTGTTCATAGTCCCAATTCTCTGCCTAAACCAATGTGCAACATTGTCAAAAGCTGAATTCCCAGCCTAGTGCTTTCAGACACCAATTAATTTTAAAGGGACGCTATCCAGAGTGATGGGTTCAAACATGCAATGCTGGCCATCACCAGATGTCCTGTTTCTTTTAATGCAAATGCACTTCTTATGGGAAAAGGAGACAATGGAGTATGAAGCTGTGTTCTTAGTCAGGGTGCTTAAGCTGTGAGTTTCCATACTTGCAACTGTTTGGGATTTTTTTTTCAAGTTAGTCTTCACTCTCAGTTTGCTGGTTTCCTAATGCTGACCCTTTTTTATAGTTACAACATTCTTCCAAGGTTCCTTTTTAATGCTTCTGTTACTAATATGTGTCCTCATCTTAACAAAACTTTTTTCTTTGGCAGGGGGATTTGGGAATTTCCTTTGTTTTTTTGTCTGTTTGTTTTTTAAATGTTGGAAATGTTTATGGTCCCAGGGCCCCAGGTGTGGAGCAGAGTAGGGTTTCTTCACTGCCCTGTGACTCCTGCGTGGGACCTGGGGAGCTACAGGATGTATCAGGGAGAGTGGGGCAATGGGTTTGTAATTCCCAAGGAATCTATTCTCCTCCCACAACCTCAGCAAACCTTTTGGCTACTCAGCTATCCAGTGAGCCTAACTAGGAACATCAGCTCCTTATGCTCAACCAGCATCTGAAAAATTGTGGGATAAGAAAGCAGAGTCTCAGGGAGATACGCAAGGGAAGTAGGGGAAGGAATCTTCTCTCCCCTGACATCCTCTGTAGGGTCTTGGGGAGCAACTAGAAGAGGACAGGATGAGCAGAGAGGGTTTCTCTCATCATTCCCCATCTTCTCCTTCCCTTATGCCCCCCTACCCAGAGTTCCACTCTCCCGTCCCCTTTTCTTTTTCCGCCCTTGCCTCTTCGCAGATTCCCCTCTTTTGTTCCCCCTTGCTCAGACCTTCTGCTCTTTCACAGTGCCCCATCTCCAGTACCACCTCCTCCTCATTCCTTTCTTTCAGTCTTCACCTTCTCCCTATCACGCTCCCACACTCTACCTTGCCCCCTCTCCCTCCTGGCATCCCTTTCTCCAACACTCACTTTCCCTTGCCATCTCAAAGATCACCAAAAGATATGCCAAATATCTGCCGGAGGTTTTCCAAATGGATCTGGCACTCATTAAGGCAGAAGTGAGGGAGGTGCTCAGAGGCCATGGAGATGAGGGCCAGATAAGCACGGAGTTCATCAGATAGAAGTGAGAGGTGGAGACACTTCTCCAACTGTTGACAGAAAACTTGAAATACACAGGGATCCAACTGAGGTTGCTTTATTTATCTTTTTGTGACTGAAAAGGAGTCGTGACGAGATACAAAATGTTGGCTGATTTAGAAGCAGTTGAAGCATGCTATAGTGCCTCTAATTCTGTGGTCATACAGACAGTGCCAGATAAGTTGAAAGAGTTGGGAAAATATTATTTACTTCTATAAGGGCCTTGTGTCCTCTACAAAAAAAAAAATTTGCTAAGTCTTTTGAATCAAGCTAAACCAGGGCTTAAAGCTCCTGCAATTTCCAAATCTGTGGCATTTGCTAGAATTACACTTAAAAGGGTCCATAATGTTCAAACACATGGTTGATTTCAAACATGCACTCATGCGGCATTATTCAAATAAGCAAGCAAATTAAAGCACGTGTGCTTTGCTGTTTGCTGGGATCTAAACGGAATTCCAAAAGTGACTCCTACTGCGACTCAAAGTTGGTGGCACTCAATTATCGAAGCAAATAATGGGGGGGGGGGTTTGGCTGTCCAATGGCCCCTTCAATATGTTGTTGCTGCACAAGAAACCTACTGGGGCAAATGTTAAACAGAGCAGAGAAAAAAATAACATGATTTATCTGTATTGCCAGCTGAAATTTATGGTGACTTTTTCTTTTTGGTCATGTTTTATACTAAGGTTCCATTTCTGAATAATCTATAAAGATTTAATAAATGATTAATGATTAATCAATTGTCATAGAGGCCAATACGTCAATAGGTTGCTCAAAACCATGGCCTTTTGTCATCTATAAAATGTGCTTATAATGTAATGTGCAATATGCAAGCCTGTAACATATCTATAATTAGAGCCAGTTGGAGTTGTGATTTCAGCTGCCTCATGCTCTCATTCTTCTTTATAGGCCAGGTTTCCTAGTCAAACTACATCTCCTGTGATGCACCATGATCTCCCATCTTGGAGAGGGGAGAAATGTGTAATAGAAATCCCTGGCCATGGTGCATCAGGGGAGTTGTAGTCAAGGAGAGGAGGACAGACAATACAAGTGAGTGGAGATATGAGGCAAAGAAACTTCAACTCCCATAAAACACTCTGGTAGCATATAAAAATCAAAATATTTTGCTTTTCAGGTGTTTGCCTTTACAATGAAAAATCTAAATTTCTGTAGAAATTTTTATGAAAAATTTTGTTTTATTGATAACCTGTTTTCCATCAGAAAACAGGTTGGATGGGAAATTTACAACCAGGCCTGCTTATAAGAACTATGAATAATCTTTATAAATTGGTTATAAATGGAGCCTTAATATAAAGAGAGACCAAAAATAATATCAGAAATTGATTAAATAAAACAAAAGAGTGGGAATCTGAAAAACATCTGGATCCACCAGCTGATTTTGCCAAATAAGGAATGGATTTGAGCATATGCTTAAATGCTTTGCTTAATCAGGGGCTGGAAGACAAGTAGTAGCAGGCAGGTGAAGCAAACAAACAGATGGGTGATAACAATAACAGGGGGAGGTTTTAGCATAGACTAGCGATGTGCACAAAGAGCAGTCACTTAGAAGCAACAACAATCACAGAACTATCCCTTCCAGATGATGAAGGAGCATTGGTTGGCTTCAAAGGGGTATGCCATGCATATGCATTTGATCTTAGCCCACCACCGCCTCTCTGCTCTAACTCCATATCCTCTCTTGGGGAGGAGGGGTGCTTTTAAGTACTGCTGTTCAGTGTTTCAGGAAGGAAAAAGTTCAGTTTCTCAAATTGTTTCACATTTATGAATTTTGTATAAGAGCTAAAAGGGGTGCATTTTCAATAGTGAAAACCCAGAAGGGACAAACGGAAGTTTGTATTATGTCTCTGAAGTATTTCTTTCTTCTTGGCCAAGAAACAGGCTCAGAGGAACATGCAGGCTCTAAGTAGGATATTTCAATACTGGCCTCCTAAAGGACATCTCTAAAATAAACTTTCTCTGACAACAGGCTCTGGAGGGAGTGCTGGACTCTTCAGTCATCTCCGTGGATGGTGCTGGAGATTCTGAAGCCCGTGTTCTGTTGCCTTTCCCTTCAGAGCACTCATGACCTGTTCTTTTGCCGAGAGGACGCACATGCAAGAGATTGGAAGGAGATCATGTGTTGCAACTGCCATCAGGTCTTCTGTACAACCAACAGTCTGATCTCAAGAGTGTTCACTGTGTTTTGTTGTGCAAAGTACTGACACATCAGACAAGTCCGATAATTGGTCTGAGATATTCAAGGAAATCGCTAAGTTACCTGCGTTGCGTTTTTTCTCATAAATGGTTAGATTCCTCTAGTGAGGTTTCCAGGAATTTGCAGGATCTAGTCTTTCTGTAAAATGCTCTTCACCCTCTGCTGAGCAGAGCTAAGTCCCAAATAAAAATTAATTAATTAAACCAACAAAAACCACTGAGCAATTGGCTTGTATTTTACAGTTGGAGAATTTAGACACATAGAAGTTAAGTGATTTTATTTGTGGTCGCAAAATAGATCAATGGCAGAACTAGGATTAGAACCCAAGGGTCCTGACTTGCATTCATTATTCATGATGTGTGATTGGTAGAATAATTAGTAGTTATGTTTTAAATCTTGGATCTCAGCTCTGCTCCAGTTGTTGGCTGATTTGTTCATAGGCAGTTCCTTGACCACGGTGTCTGTGAGGTTTCCTCCTCCTTCTATAGAGAGAAGCTGTTCTTCCAGCTCCTCTTCCAGCAAACAAAATAGACAGGCCTCTGCCACACACACCAACTGTGGGTGCTAAGCACTTGAAAATCTGGCCCTTAAATGCACTGCATTTTTTTACGGTGGAAAAATAATTCTTCTAGAGAATCTTCAAGTTTCCTGGAGTAGGATTTCTCTGCGGAACATGGTTAACTGGTTGCTATTTATTGAGTCCTTGGTGCCTGTTGTGCAGAATCTCTGAGAGTGGCAAAGTCACATATTAAAAAAAAAGAGAGAGAGAGACAAATTATGGCTCTCAGCAGATCAAGCAGCCTGGAGAACAGCTTACAGGAAGGCGACTGTCACTGAACGCCCAGCCGATGTCATACATATTTCAGATATGTCAATATTTTCCTTCATAGAGACACTGGTGGGAGTGTTTAGGGGGAAAGACAGTAAACAGATTGTGCTAGTATGTGTGGCTGCCCATGAAGAGCTAAATTGCATAGATACTGTGTAGCAGGGTCCCCTTCTTGACAAGTGGTCTTTGGCAGTCCATTCAGCCTGTCTGTCTCCCCTCATCTGTCTGCCTGTCTCCCTCTCTGTGTATGGATATGATAAGTTTTCATAAATACAGTATTGCCAAGCATCAGTGTACCAAAAATAGGAGTCAGCCCCCACTTCCAAGTCATGTGACTGGCTTAAAAATCATGCAATTTTTTTTAATGATAATTTTTGAGTTCTTTTTGTCTTCTGTTTCCTGACCCTTTAGGGTAGACTTGTTCTAGCTTTTCTCCACAGCCATCAAGGAGGTAGAAACTTACTTTTTTCCCCCAATGAAAGCTGAGATTCTCTCCAGGAACATGAGACTCGTGGTACAACTGCAAGAGCTGGCAACATGGGATATGTATTTTATTGTTGAACATTAGTAAACAACATCATTGATAGTTATTTGAGTAACAGTCTGCTTTGGCGTTTTTTAGCAGTCATAACAGCCTCAGCATTTTGTGTGTGATAGCAGAACAAAGACGTAAAGCAGATGTAAAGGCTGCAAAAAGAGATCAAGACCCTATTTATGGATTTTAAAAACAATAGGTTGCATTACGATTATCTAGTCTGACCCAATGTATAGCCCAGGCCATATAACTTCACTCAGTGTTTCCTTCATCAAACCCAGTGGCTCTTGGTTGAACTAGACCATTTCTCTTTCGAGAAATATTTCCTGAGCTTTACTACTGTTAATAAATTGATATATCAAACTTTTTTTTCTACTTTGTTATTTCTTGCTATTTGAGAGGAAAAACACCTGGTGCAATATGATGGTTGGATGGGTGGATGGAAGGAAGGAAAGATATATGTGGTAACAGATAGAATTGCACTTTCATTCTTTAAGGAGGATAAGAAGATAAAATACCACCTAAGGAGAGAAATGCAATCAAACTGAGTATTTCTGTTAATATCAGATTGCACATACTGTGTGGTTTACATTTTATTCTGAAAATTGTACCTGTGAAAAATCTTTCAGCACCTTCCTCCCAAGGAGAGAACAGGATGCGTAAATGAAGGCAATATTTGCTTTCATTAGGGTTCATTTTACAATAGGCTTTGTTTCACATTATGCTTTTTTTGTCACACAACTTGTTAAAATGACATGGACAGTGTTGTTTTTTTTCCCCCATAGCATAAAATATTTTTACTGCCCGTGTTTCATAAAACTTGGCAGGGAAATGCAAGGTGCTATTTCTGCACTAATCAGAGTGCAGCTATGAAACTTAAAGTAAATTCCAGTAAGAATGTTTATTTTTCTTGATTTTAACCTATTAATCTTACAGGCATAAACAAGCCATACCAATCAAAAGCCGAATTACTGTCTGTCATATGGCAATGGTAACGTGTCACTGTCTTTCAGCACTGAACAGGGAACTTTAATATTCATTTCCCTAGAATAAGGAAAACACTGTTATCCCTAAAGTTACTCTGTCTCTCTGCTTTCACTGAAGTGTCTGATTAGAACTTCTCAGCTCCCAAAATATTCTCATAAAAATATTGTGTTTTTGTTTAATACCCAAAAACTAAAAGAGTCCTGTGTTAGAGCGAGGTGAAATGCCATAAATTTAAAGGGATCATATTTTAAAATTAAAAGTAGGCAAATATTTGGGACATGTTTAGGGTAGAAAAATACACAAAAGATAAAAGTACACTCTTAAACTTTGTGGGTTGATGTTGCTACTGCCAGCTTTTGACTCAACATCAATACATAGATATTTTTCAGAGTGGAAGATTTTTTCCTGTAATTTAGTGTTCTGAATGAGTTTATCATGAAACACTGAACATGTGCCCTTCATATTCATTCTGAGCAAAAAGAACAGCTTTATTAGCAGCAGCTCTGATTCAATTTTTCACTCCAAATATGGTTCATTTCACTGAACCCTCCTTCTACTAGAGTTCTTGGTTGTTTTGTCTTCTGTTAGACTGCTCAGAGCAATGGCAATCCATGCAGGGTAGATTAATCTAAACAGACTTTTTATGAAAAAGACTTTTCCAGTACACACTCTTCTCTCAGCAGCACAACTCAGCATATTGTTTAGTCTGCAGAAGAGAAGAATGAGAGGGGATTCGATAGCTACTTTCGACTACCTGAAAGGGGGTTCCAAAGAGGATGGATCTAGACTGTTCTCTGTGGTACCAGATGACAGATCAAGGAGTAATGGTCTCAAGTTGCAGAGGGGGAGGTTTAGGTTGGATATTAGGAAAAACTTTTTCACTAGGAGGGTGGTGAAGCACTGGAATGGGTTACCTAGGCAGGTGCTGGAATCTCCTTCCTTAGAGGTTTTTAAATTCAGGCTTGACAAAGCCCTGACTGGGATGATTTAGCTGGGAATCGGTCCTGCTTTGAGCAGGGGGGTGGACTAGATGACCTCCTGAGGTCCCTGCCAACCCTGATATTCTCTATTCTACAAAGCCAGAGTGAGGGAGAGAGGAAGACAGAGAGAGTATACCAGAATCACTTCCTCTTTTGAAATGGCGTGCTCCAGTTACGTGTAACTCTTCTGCCAGGTGGAGCCAGCAGCAACAAAGGCTGGGTTCAGTATCTAGGGGTTCCTTTTCAACAACACAACACAAAATCTGCTCGAGCCCCCACCCAGTGACCTGGGACAATTACACACCACCCCCTGGGTGCCTCTAAGAGGCAATACTTCCCCTCTCGCAAGCATGGAGTCTGAGTGTAGCAAACACTTCCAACAGAAGGAGGGAAGTAACTTGGCAATTTGGAAAAACGCCCCAAACAGGGTTCATAAACATAAACCATGAGCAAAAGACCCACCCCAAGTCAGCTGGGTAGTGTCCTTTCCCCCTCCGGTTCTTAAATGCAGCAACTCAAAAGTCCCTTTAACGTGCTTATCCCTTCTCTGCAGCCCACTTACAGTTGCTGTTCTTGGCCAGTGCAGCCCCAGAGTTCAGAGGTTCATCCACCTCCCACCCTGTGTGGATGTGGGAGTAACAAGGCACCTTACATGCTCCACTGCTCAGGCACTCACTTGTCACCCAAATGGCCAATTTCAGCGCCTCATTGTGGGGCTCTGCTCTGGCCCTCTCCACCAGCCTCCCTGCTGGCCACTCACCACACCTCCCCTTCAGCTGTCCTGCTGGCTGCTTGCCACACCTCTCCACCAGCTGCCTTGCTGGCCGCTGGCTATGCCTCTCCACCAGCTGCCCTGCTGGCCACTCACCACATCTCTCTGCCAGTCGCCGTGCTGGCTGCGCCGCTCCACCAGCCTCCCTCCTGGCCACACACCACACCTCCCCTCCAGCTGTCCTGCTGGCTGCTTGCCACTCCTCTCCATCAGCTGCCCTGCTGGCCACTGGCCATGCCTCTTCACCAGGCATATGGCTTGCCATTCGCCAAGATGCCTTCAGGGCCCCCCCCCACTTAACTCAGCTCTCAGTGATTTCAGCTCTGTGATCTCAGCTATTAGTGGGGGAGCCTCACTGCCGGTGCACACTGAGCAGTCTCTTGCAATAGAGACATTGTCCCAAAGTAGGTCTGATACTTAGACCTAGGTATCAGTGATTTCAGGTCTTCAGCATGTAACAAGACTTACAACTGAGCCTAAATTAGCTCTATGATTATGGCATGGAGAGGAAGGATCACATAGCATCTAGGACCCTAAAACAGGGTCCACACCACCAGGTACAAGTACCTGTCCCCACCCTCTCTCAATTTATTGGGCTTTGGAACCCATGTCTCCTGCCTAGCGAGCGCCGTTCAGTTGAGGGTGTGTCCCTCCATTGGGGTCTGCCAGGTACAGTTCTGCTGCCCTCCATTCACACAACAAGGATAACAACCCTTTATTACTCCTGCCCCAATAACAAGGAGACTGGGGATCCACAACCAGCCACAAGTGATCATTTGGGCAAGCAATAATCTTTGATTAGAACATACAGACCTGCTCTACGCATATGCTGTGTTATGTTTCTCCATGCACAAAAAGCAACCCCATTCTTTCCATCTTCTGTTTTCAATTAAGGGAAACAATAATTCAAGAAAGGACAAAACTAAACTCTCCATGAGACAGCACAGCTCGTACGTCTATTCTGTAACATGCTTTGCCTCACAAAATGGCAGCTGCCCCCATGGACAGAAAGACTCCTTCGAAATGTAAAGATGCATTGCAGAGAAAATGACACCATAACAGTGACATGGCTAAAGTAAAATGTCACTGTGGGAAAATTCTGCAGAAGTAGATCAACTACGGGGAGTGCTTGGGGCTGGTTATGCCTTCCTTGGAAGCATTTTACTGAATCACTGCCAGAGAAAGGACTAAATGGATCATTAGCGTGATCCTCTGCAGAAATTCCTATGAGAACACAAAGTGAGCATTAGGCCCAGTTGTGAACTGAGCTCTCTTTAAAAGAGGGAGAGGGGAGGGGAGAGCCCCTAAAAGCAGCAGGGAGATCCCTCTCTCTTGGCTTGAGAAAGCAGTTGTACCTCACAGCCCCCCTCTTACTTGGTGACATCTGCTCCCTACTGTTTCAGGCTACTCTAAGCACCATTAGCATATACATATGAGATTTGAGGCAATTTCATTTTTTCCAAGCTGGCCTTCCTTTTATGGAGCATTTGGGTCCCTTGGCAAGAACCTGGGGCTGATTCACAGTTATTCTACGAGGGAATGGCCCTCTGAGAATATTCCCTCCACCCATGCAGGAAGCCTCCCTGTAGAATTCCTCTGCATTGGCGCTCAGCCCCTCAGCACGGGGCACTGCAGAATGGCTATTTAATGGTTCCCAGGGCCTCAGGCCAGAAACCGTATGTAAGAGCAGCCCTTTGGGCTGCTCTAGCTTACACTAGGGGTTGGGTGGCCCTCCTGCCAGCCTCCTATGCAAGAAACAGAATGCTGTCGTAAAGCTACTTTTTACCTCCGCCCCTTCCATCCTTGCCCCAAGCACACAAACAGAATAATGGAAAATCTGGCCCTGTGAGTCTAATCCTCCCCCTCCCCGCATCCTCCACTCTGACTGGCTGTTCCAGATTATCTGGCTGTGTTTATCTTGCTCATTCATTAACATGGTCTAAATGTAGCATTCATGTCTTACGTTAGTTACTTTGCCTTCACTAGGATCGGGGTCAAAGCTTCCTCCATTTTCTAGAGAGCAGGGCTGGCTCCAGGGCTTTTGCCTCCCCAAGTGGTGGGAAACAAAAAAAAGAAAAGAGCCATGATCGCGATCGACGGCAGCTCCACCGCGCCGCTTTCTTCTTCAGTGGCATTTCAAGCGGCAGGTCTTTCCCTCCAAGAGGGACCGAGGGACCCACTGCTGAATTGCCGCTGAAGAGCCGGACGTGCCCTTCCTTCCCCTTGGCCGCCCCAAGCATTTACTTGTTGAGCTGGTGCCTGGAGCCAGCCCTGCTAGAGAAAGATATCCCATCTCTTGCATCCCCTTCGAGTGGTACGAAACATGCCCTCCCAAAGAATTCAAAGTTTTAGATTCTTCCTCCCCTAGACACATTATTTGCCTTAACGATTCCCCAGAGCAAGCAAACAGATATATATATTTGTTTGCTTAATTTCTAATAACCCTTTCCACTGTGATTTTATTTTGTTAGTCTCTTTTTACATTTTATTTGGCTCTGGCCCAGTTGAAATGCTGCCCTGTTTATGCTTTTCAGCAAGTGGCTCTGACTTTGAATGCTTAACATTTAATTCATGGTTATTTGTTCTTGCATTTAGTACACATCCAGCTGGTCGGCTGTGTAATTTCCTAATAAGAATATTATAAATGCCGGGAGGCTCGTTAAATGTTGGGCTTTTCCCCCCTCTTTCTCGCATTTGAATTAAAAGATGCATTTTTAATATTTCATCCGTTTGAGTCAATGAGTTACCCACACACATTATGCCTAATGAACTGTGAATATCTCCTCTCCATTAGGATCTTGGTGTGGGGGCAGAGGGGAGGGGTGCAGGCTCTCCAAGATCTGTCATTTTAAATAGAGGACTGGTATTGTCACAGGCACCCCTGGGCCTTTGCCAAGCTCCTCTCCAAAGAAAGGGAATCTACCACTCCAGCTGAGAAGCTGCAGCTCTCCAAGGACAGGATGTGCTGAATTCATTCACAGTGGGCCACGGTAAGCTATGGGCTTGTTGCAAGAAATGGAGCAAAAGTCTATGGCCTATGTTATTCATTAGCTGAAACTAGATGGTCATGAAGGTCCTGTCTGTCCTCAGATTCCATTTATCTATGAAATCTGGCACCCTCTCTAACATGGAGTTGTACATGTCTCCACCAGGAGCCCCATTAGCTTCATTAAGGTGCTAATCAACACAAGCTGCAGTGGAAGAACCAAGCCCAAGGTGTCGAGGATTTGATTCTGCCACCCTTTCTCACCAGGAGTAGGACTGTACTCTGAGAACATCCCCATTGTAATAGGAGAACTTGTAGAGTGGGGTTTTACTCAACGTAATGGTGACAGTTGCCAGACGTTACTTGGGTAATAAAGGAGTTATTACTGGGGTAACTCAGAGAGAAAAAAATGCCTACCTGCGTTAGTTATCCAGCCTTTCCTTGGGTCAGTGATGGGAAGATGTGGCAAAGAGTCACATCTCCGCAGATAAACTGCCACCTAATACTAAATCCTAGGAGTTCTGCTGAGGATGGTTGTATATTTTTGTACCGTACATTCCCAGGGATTAAATATATTAAGATCATCTCTCCTTTTGTATACAGCACTGGTGAGACTAATGCTGAAATATTGTGTACAGTGCTGGTGCCCAGATTTAAAAGAGATGTTAAAAAATTGGAGAGGATGCCCACAAAAATGGGCTGGAGACAATGCCCTACAGTGAGAGATTTAAGCAGCTCAATCAGGTTTGTTTATCAAAATGTTCAATAGGCGACTTGATCATTCTGTGTAAGTATGAGGAAAAAACACCTGATTGGAGGGAAATGTTTCCCATAGAGCTTAGGGAAAAAAACAACAACAGGAAAACAACTTCATAAACTTTCAACATTGTCTCTTTTTCCCAGGGTCCAAAATGGACCCATTTTAGGTGATATTTCCCATAATGTTTTTTACCTAAATGCCTATTGAAACCATTCTCAAAATCATTATTGAAATGTTTGTTTTATTGAAAACCCAGTTTTTGGAAAGACAAAAATGGTGTCCATGATATGAAAAATTACAAGAACATTTCCAAAATGATTTCAATAAATTCCTGGAATAGCTTGGTAAGAAACATGGGGGGAAATTTTGCAAAACTAGGAAAATTTCAATAAAGTTGAGAATTTGTAGTGACCATTTTTGTTTTTTGAAAAAAGTCATTTTTCATTGAAAAACCTTGCTAGGCAAAAGTTCCAACCACCTCTAGCTTCATCCCCTTCTTAGCCACCACCTTCCACACTTTCTCTCCCTCCTTGCTACTTCAAATAGGTGTAGACAGTCACCATTTCCCCTTTCACTGCCGTGTAGCCAAGCCACAGGAAACAAAGTCAGCCCTTTGAATCTTCCCTAAGGTCCATTATTCATGCCCTTTAATCATTTGTGCTGATCACTTTTGAAGTCCAATATACAGATCTGATCCTGCAAAAGAAGCAGTGTGGCTGGACGCTTATGCTGGGGGAGGGCGGGGAGAGGGACATGTGGCAGGACTGGGGAGTACAGTAGTAATGCACTCTAGGATTGAGATGCTCGTTGCACAATACTCTAGGTGAGTTCTCATCAGGTCAGTATAGGAAAAGAGACACCAGCCTTCTGTTCTGTGATAGGATGTAGCTTAGCATGCAGTCCAATACTGCATTTGGCCACTGAGTTTTATCTGCAAGCTGTTGTCACGCCTTTGGAAGCTCTTTCACAGCTTCCTGAAAATCCACCTTGGAGGCACTGAGAAGTCTCCTGCAGTAGTTTTCTGCACTAATAAACCGGAAGGGTGTCTCTATTTTGACAGGAGAGTCCATGGTTTTGCCTTACTTTGTTAATTGCGGATAAAACAATACAAATATTAATTTTCTCATTGGGTAATCAGCATGATGGACATAGTTCACTACCTGTATCCTGCAGTTAGATCTCATGGTGCCTTTCACAAGAGCTGGTATCTGAGAGTTCGTCTACATTTGGGCTGGGAGGTACGAATCCCAGCTCACATAAACATACCTGTGCTAGATCTAGAGTACTAAAAATAGTGTATCCAGGGTAGCATGGGGGAAGCTGCCTGAGTACCTACCCAGGGGGTCCAGGTGGACATGCACTGGGAAGCTATCCTGAGCTATTGCTCATGTTATCCAGGCTACACTGCTGTTTTTAGCACACTAGTGCAGATACCTCTATCTGACCTGGAAATCACACCTGCCAGCTCAAATCTAGGGGTACCCTTAGTCCTATTGTTCTGGGTCAATTTCATTTTGTGTAATTTATATTCTGCTTTCTTAAAATCCCTCTGCAATTAGAAATACCTCACTTCCCATCCCAACCTGTTGTGTCCTGATATCAAAGTTTGCTGTTAACAGCTATCACTTTCCAACTTGTCTGCAGTTGCACTAGAAGTGGTCAGGAAATTTTTGATGAAACATTTTATCATAGAAAAATATTGTTTTGTCAAAACCAAACCTGTTGGCAAACAGGTTCAGATTAGACAAATCTCCAGACTCCAAAAAAATGTAAAAATAAAACCAAGTTTTGAAATTGTCAGAATGTTGTGTTTTGACATTTGCATAACAAAAATGTTGGTTTTCTGATTTAAAATGACCTTTCATTAAGAAATGTAAGTTAATTAAAGTAAAAAAAAAGAATAAAAGAAATAAATGAAACATTTTGATGAGCCTATACTTTTTCTTATTCTTTTTTTTTTATTTTTCAGTTCATGAATGTTTTCAAGATTTTGACTTTTCCTCTCAATTTGAGATGGGGGGAAATTTCAACTCTTGAAAATAAGTAAGATAGGAAAACCAGTTCCTGCACAGCCGTAGGTTGCATGTACAACATCTGAAATTCATCCTGAATCCACAGGCCACGTGAAGATTTTGCATTTGTTTTTCCTGGTTCTGTAGGTTTCTGGAAACCTAAAGCATTCATGATGATGGGGCATATTGCCCTATTAGCTGAAGAACATTATACAGGAAGCAATTGTTTGCAGTGGGTAAATGTGAGGACTCCGGGATACATATGGTAACCTAAAAGTCTTTTCCCATCTCAAATGTCATTGGTCATTTAGAAATCTTGCTGTGAAAAGCAGAAGCTTTGCTCTGGTGTGTGACTTTAAAAGCCTTTTAAAAATTCACTGGAGTTGATTCAGTAGAGATTCCAAACACATCAGGTACTTCCTTTCAGGTCCAGTGGTAGCAATTTTGGTGCACAATGTCTAAACTCATAAAACTCTGGTGCTCCCTGTTCCTCAAACATCCGGTATAGAAACCAAGAGAATGAGCTTTCCATCACTAAACAGAGCTTGTTCCCCAGTTGAGCATTGATCATGCATCTTTTTTGCGCTGCACCCATGGCCTAGAAACTAAGCAACAAAGAGGAGGTTTTCTAAAGTGTTTGACAAATACATGGCACAATAAAGAGGCATTAAACAAAGAGCTACAGGGTGGACATCTGTTTTGACTTGTCCGGCTGGGACCACTGCCCCAAAACAACTCTATATTCAATGCTTGGATGTGGTCTCTGGCCTGCTAATGCTCATGCCCATCTGCTTGGAGGGCAAGGTGCCCACTTGTAAGTTGCTCAGATGGTTGGCATTACTCTTGGGCAGCTGTAGGTTTGTGAGTGCAGCCTATGCAGCCCAGCTAAATTGCATCTGTTCTGCCAGATGTCCCACCTCTGTGTCTATTGGCTATGCCAGCGTGGCTGCCGCATATCTCTTATTTACATCACATCTACTGACCCTAACCTGCCAAGTCAACCCAACAACACTTAGACAGGCTCAATGCCAGGAGGGGCAAACTAAACTGCTGCGCTGGGGAAAGCATCATGCTAAGTCCCCATGCACTGAGGCAGAGACAAAGATAAACTTGCCCTGCATATAGGGCAAAGGTAGCATGGGGACTCTAGACCTGAGGAAACCCTCCCAACCTCAGCTCAAAGCAGACTCAACCAGCATTGATGCTCATGCGGATTTGTAGGCCCTGCTGTTCTGGAAGGTTTAGGATGTTAGTTTCCAGTTCAAAGTGCTGGCTTTCATCTATAAAGACCTAAATGGTTTAGGACTTGGTTAACTGAGGGATCCTCCCTCTCCATGATATATGATCGAGATTGCAGTAGCACTTACGGGCCTGAGCCCTGGACCAGGACCCCATTGGGGCAGGTGCTGTACATGCATAGAAGAAAATGACTGTGTGTTTTGTACAAGGCAGAGATGAGGACAAGGAACTTAAACTTGATGTGGATAAAGACAGAACACCACTGAATGCATGTGAAGAGGAGAGTAAGGAGTGTCAGAAGAGTGAGAAAGGAAGATGACTTTGGTAACAGCATTTTGGATAGACTGGATGGAGAGCAAGAGATGGAGGCACTATAAGAGGACACAGCAATTCCCTCCTGACCTGTGCCAGTGATGTTCTTATACCCTGAAGCATGAGGATTTGGTAACTGTTGATGAAAACAGAGCCCACTAATTAACTTAATCATCATGAATTATCCCAAAATAGAGAAACCAATTAAGAAACAGGCAAAGGAGGAAAAAGACTCCAAATGTGGATGAGCGTTGCCATCTAGAGAGATCTGTGACCATTTGCATGGAGAAGAACTCTTTGGAGTGGCTGAGCGCACTATGGGGTTCCTCTAGCAGATAAAACACACTCTCTGATCCCTGCACAGTTGTTGTAGGCCCCTGAGCCAATCTCCTGTGTTTCTCACCAGCAGAGCCATAAACAGATATCTGAACTACTAAACTAAAAGAGAAGGGCGAAGAATCACAGACTTACCTGCAAAGCAGTTTTTCCCCTCATGTTTCACAACATGCTGTATTTTCACCTGTTATTTTGTCAGCCACTTTCCAATGTCTCTTTCCTGTCAACATGGCCAAGATATATTCAGCCTCCCGGCTTCTTATGACAAAACTAGTTTGGTAGTGAAGGAAAAAATAGCTCTTGTTTGTTTGTTTTCCACCCTCTGAACAATTTATCTTATGGATCTTACTCAAATTACCCTCTAACTGCAATTTCATTTTCAGTGTTGACTTTGTTAGACAGGCCTTTGATTCCACCCACTGGACCAGGAAATGAAAGCCGGGACTCCGGACTGGAATTGGCCGGCACAATTTGGCTGAGACCCATTGCTCCTGCCAAATAGCACCCATTTGCAAATGCTAAACTTTGCTTATGAGCAAAAGACTCACAACGCTCTAGCCTAAAGAAAATTATAATAAATGAAATAGATTGCAAAGTGTCTGGAGGGAGTTGGGCCTTACTTTGCCAGGGTTCTGTCCTGCTGTGGAAGGATTGATCTCCTCCCATCATGTCATTGGTGGACACATATTTTTTTCAACCTCTTAGCAAGCTGTCTCTGTTTTTATTATCTGTATTAAAGTAGCACAGAGGCCCACCTGAAATCAGTATTAGGCACTTTACAAACACACAGTGAGAGATAGCCCCTGACTCGAAGAGCTTACAGTCCAAACAGACAAAGACTGGCAGGGAAAAACACAGCAGGAAGAGCTGAAGCAACTTGCCCAAGGCCACAGAGGTCAGTGACACAGTTAAGAGGGCTAGTCTGCTACTTTAAGCACCAAGAGGCCCCGGAGGCTGACTCAGCCTGTTTAATTAGACCTATCTGCCACACCTGAGCTGGGTGTAGAGCTTAAAAAGAGTGGAAACCCAGCAGTTAGGGGCTAGCTGTGGGGAAGAGCAGTGAGCTAGATTTCTGCTGGAGCGATGCCCCTTCTGTGGAGCTAACTGCTGTCGTGGGCCTCAGGAACAATTGGCCATGCTGCAGGGAGGCAGTCTGGGGCTAGTGTTTCACAAGAGGAAGAGGGAGCTGAAAAATTGAGCCCAACAGAGGTGCAAGTGTAACCAACACACCTCCTGGGGCTGGTGCTTGGTCCCATCTACTGGCACTGAGACTAATTAGAAAAATATTAATGAATCTGGTCTACAGCCTTAGCTAAGAGGCCCATGGCTTTTAGCTCATGCCATAGAAGCTCATGCATTAAGCTCCAGAGTTCCCAGGTTCAATCCCACCCACTAATGACTGGGGTTTGTTGGTATTACACAAGACCTTTTGTTTATGTTAACTTGAGACTTTTGTTGATCTGGGGACTTTGAATATCCCAGATGGGGATTGAACTTTCGTGTGGCTGTATCTGGGTCACACAAGACCCAGATAGAGATGACCAATAGGCAGAGGTGACCAAGGGGAAGGCCCAGCAATCCTGCAACCAGCCGCAACAGGGTGGCAGCCGGTGAGTTGCTTCTATGCACATGGGGCTCACTCTGGGGTGAGACCCTCTAATTGAGAACCAGAAACAGAACCCAGGTGTCTGGACAGCCAGTGCTTTGCCCCATCCAATAGAGAAACACCATGAAATTCTGCAGAAGGGATGTTCTGAATCTGAAATGAGATCTGCAATAATGGTCTAGCCTCTGTGTGTGGGCAAGAGATAGAGAAATAGCCCTAACAGATGGGAAGTGACCTGTAACTACCACTGCCATCTAGGTAGTCACCTTTAACTGAGGTGCTAATGCATGTACTTTTGGAGTCAAAGACCCAGTCTCAGCTCCCAGGTGGTATGTGAATTATCTAGTGACTGTGCGTCTCTTTGCCTGGGGCCCACTGATTAATTACAGTGATGGACTTTTTAATAATAATTCTCCAGGAGATTAAGGCAATGGAACAGCAGATGCCTGGGAAGTTCTAGGCCCTTATTCCACCAGCTCTTACTGTGCATGGTGACATGGAAAGAACTGGAGGAGACCATTGTGGCATATATTAGTGTATCATGTGTAGTGTAGAGCTGGTCACATTTTTTTGCTACTAATCATTTTCTTTGTTGAAAAATGTCAATTCATCAGTGCCAAAACTGTTCATGAAACAGGGTCAGGTTTGCTGAATAGCTTGACTGGAAAAACATGTAAATGGGGGTGGGGAAGATTCAGATTCTGGAAACACTTCACGTGGACCATTTCAAAATGAAAATGTTCCAATTTCCCTGTTCAAAATGACTTTGTGTTTTGAAATTTCAGCTAAGTAGACCGAAAAAAATCAGTGAAAAAAAGATCTGTGGAAACAAATGTGTCAACTGAATTGACCCAAAAAATGTTCACTCAGAGTTTTATTTTTTTGTCTTGATTCAAGACAGGGAAAGAATTCAAACTCTCAGACCTATATAGAATTTCCTGCCCAGCTCTAATACTGTGATTGTGAGGTCTCTGGCATAGTAGAGCAAAATCCACGTAGACCCTCACAGCTCTTTTAGTGATGAAGCCCAGTCTCCGGCACTGCTTTATGGAGCATTTACAGCCTACAGAAATGACACACTGAGACAGAGAATCAGATGTGGATTGCATGTAAGGCAATGTAGAGTACTCTGAAGGTCTTGCTACCCCCAAACCCTTGCTAAAGAATCCCAGCCAGGTCTAATACAGGGCAGTGGGGAGTACAACACAGTCCCAGTATAGCTCTTTGGCATTCTTATTGCCTTTGTGCATTCTTCAAAGCTGACCATTTTATAAGAGTTTGCTTAAGATAGAAATTATAGATCTAGAAACAGCAGATAAAGAGACTGAGCCTACCAGGACCGTTAATAATTAGAGGACTGGGTTGTTGTTGTTTTTTTTTAAAAAAAGCAAGAACTGGATTTGAGTGGGACAGTCTTGCTGAGACACTTACCCAGTTCATAGAATATCAGGGTTGGAAGGGACCTCAGGAGGTCACCTAGTCCAACCCCCTGCTCAAAGCAGGACTCATCCCCAACTAAATCCCCAAATGGCCCCCTCAAGAACTCACAACTCTAGGTTTAGCAGGCCAATGTGCAAACCACTGGTTTCAAAGGCCAGTGATGTCTGAATTGCACCAAGACCCTTTTTCTGCCAGGGAATGGGGCTATTGCATTGTTCTGGCACATTTCCCCTTGATGGTTCATATTCTGCACCAGAGGCTCCCCAGTCATTCAGATTACAGCACCATCGTTTATTTATTTA
This sequence comes from Gopherus flavomarginatus, assembly GCF_025201925.1. NCBI lineage: Eukaryota > Metazoa > Chordata > Testudines > Testudinidae > Gopherus > Gopherus flavomarginatus. The sequence goes on from NC_066622.1 coordinate 133,509,714, forward strand.
TTTTGTGTTCCATTTCCCACTCCTCTTCCCTGCCCCTTCTTTGAATAATCTCATAAAGTTTGCACAATGCTCTGGAGGGAGAAAAATAAATACTCTGAGGCATGCAAACAACAAACACAGGCAGCACAAAAACAATCCAGACAAAGAGGACTTTTTTTTTTTTTTTTAAATTGGGGTGGTGGGAAATATATTGTATTAAGGTTTCCAAATAGGAATCCAAAAAAACCCAAGAAGAAATAATAATATTTTAAAAATGCAATTATGTTCTATTTTCCCAGGAACAGAGTAAGCCATTTCAGTACTGCACAGATTAAATTCTCCCATGGGGTCCGTTAGAAATGTCAGAGATTTAGCTAAGGACACTGCTGGAAAAGTCCATTATTACACAGTAGGCGGCGCAGACTGTCTTTTGCATTTTTGCCCAATTTTTCCAAGGTTATTGTTATTAGATAGGGGGAGTGTGTGCATAGGTGAATATCAGAGCTGAGCAAAGGTACTTTATCCAGTGAAAGTTGACTCTTTTACTCTTTGATAATTTTCCACAAAAAGATTGCTGTTTTATTGGATTTATCCATCATTCAAAATTATCTGCCAGTTGATTTCTGTGAATAATTCATGGTCTGTAGATTGATCCCAAGAGGTTCATTGATAATAAGAATATTCGAAACATGAACTGATTTGATTGGACACGTGGGTCATGTGGTTTGTTTCTGCTCTCTGCCTGGAGAAGCATCAGTCCTCTAGAGAAAATACTGATTATGATGAATATGCAATTCTCTTTCTGGAAATATTCTGCAGTGTTTGTTTAAAACTGACTGGTTGGGTGTGCTTTTGAGATAGAAAAGTCATTTTAATATTATCAGAAAGCTGGAGCCATCATGAGAAAGACAAAAGGTCTCACAATCAGACCTCTGGCTTGGCACTAAGGAGATCTTGGTTTGATTCCCAGCTCTGTCACAAACCTCTTAAGGCCAGATTTTTAAAAGGAATTTAGGCACGCAATTCCTATTGAAATCAATGGCAGTTAAGTACCTAAATACCTTTAAAAATCTGGCCCTTAATTTCTTTAGGCCTCAGTTTTCCCATCTGTGAAATGTGGGAAATAAGGTAATGAGTATGCTATGATGACAGCTTCATTATTGTGGGTGAGCTGCTTGTTTTGTTAGCAATAGGTGATTTTCTCGTGGAAAATTAAAACGTTGCCAAAAGTGACTTTTCCACTGGAAAATTATTCTGATGTAAAATTCCCAACCAGCTCTAGTTATAAGACACAAGGCTGTATTCAACATCTCAAGAGGCCAGTGTTACATGCTACGGCCTTGCTGTTTGTACATCAGCAGCCAGCTACTGGCTTGCATTCTCGACCATCTAGTCCTTCACCAATCTGGATCTCTCTTGAAACCTGATTGTCTTTCCATTCATCACACTAGTGATGTGGGGCCAACACAAGAGTAGGAGAGCAGACTCCAGGGGATACGAAATGGGAATATGTGGATTTATTTTATTTGACTGCTGTATTTACCCAGCTCTGGAACAGATGAAGTCTCCAGCACTGCTTTTCATAATGGGTTTTGACTCTCAGATTTATGGGCTGTCAAGGCAGCAATAAGCAAAATGCTTTGATCATCTGTTTGATAAAACTGAGCAGCTATAAGGTGCAGCTAAAAGCACAAAGAAGGCATTGTCTAAATCATTGACAGTAAACAGAGAGAGGCTGAGGTTCTTGCTCTAGCCCATCCTCGCATCTTTTGTTTTAAATGAGCAAGTTTGGGAGGGATTTTGCCGTACAGTTTCCACTCTGCTTGCATTCCCAGCAGCTTGCATTAGGTATTAGATGGAAAGAGAATGTGGTCTAATGGTTACAGCGAGGCATAGGAGTCTGGATTTCTACAGCCTCTTCCCATTTCTGCTGCTTGTTCACTATCTGACATTGGGCAATTGCCTACCTTCACTGTTCGTCAACATTTCCAAATCAACCCTGGCATCTGACCCTCCCCTCTAGATTCTGAAGGAGGAGGTTTGACTCAGATCTGAATTTATTACTTGATCACACCAATCATAATGTATTCACCCACATGAGACAAAAGGAAAGCACACAGGATGTGTTGGAGGCAGGGTTGCAAGGGGAAGGGTTTGGGGTGCATCAGACAGGGATACATGGGACTGTACATGGGGTGCATCATGGACAGGGGTGTCCAGGAAAGTGCCTAAGGTGCATCGGAAATGTGGTATGTGTATTATATCAGGCATAGGAAAGAACATGGGACTTGGAGCCAGATACCTCTGAGTTCCAAACTTGGCTCTCATTCCCTTTGTAGCCTGGGGAAACGCTTAGAGAATTGGGATTGTTTAGTCTGCAGAAGAGAAAAATGAGGAGGGATTTGATAGCTACTTTCAACTACCTGAAAGGGGGTTCCAAAGAGGCTGGATCTAGACTGTTCTCAGTGGTAGCAGATGACAGAACAAGGAGTAATGGTCTCAAGTTGCAATGGGGAAGGTTTAGGTTGGATATTAGGAAAAACCTTTTCACTAGGAGGGTGGTAAAGCACTGGAATGGGTTACCTAGGGAGGTGGTGGAATCTCCTTCCTTAGAGGTTTTTAAGGTCAGGCTTGACAAAGCCCTGACTGGGATGATTTAGTTGGGGATTGGTCCTGCTTTGAGCAGGTGGTTGGACTAGATGACCTCCTGAGGTCCCTTCCAACCCTGAGATTCTATGAAAGCCAAATAACTAAAGATGGACCTGAGGTGTAAAACTTCCCCCAAATTTGTGTGTTGGGGATTGAACCTAAAGTTTTGCTGTGGTTCCAGCTCTATACTTCATCTCCCAGAATCTCAGTGTATGGGGCTAATAGTCTTTACCCACCTCACAGAGATGCTGAGAAGCTTAATGTGTGTAGTGTGTTTTGAAGGCAGAAGGTGCTACAAATTATCATCATTTGGGAGCATCAGGATTAGGATGTTATGGACGTCTAGATACCATACTATAAGGGCCATTGATCTTCTCTGACAAGACAGTTCCTCTGCTCCCAAGTACATGAAGATTAAAAAAACCCACAAATGCATCTATGTTAGAGATATATCAGTTGACCCATATCTGTGTTGCTCTATAGCAAACTTAATAGCTTGTGAAAATGAGAAAGTGTCACCACCAAATGTTAAATGACAGTTGCTTAAGATATATATAGGAACACAAAAACACTAATGATGTGTTGCAGGTCTCAAGCTGACTATCCAAATGCCAAGTACAGCTGAGTTAGTGCTGTACATGGAAACAAGACAAACATAACGCTCTATGGGGAGCTAAACAGGGAAGCTGGGGGTGTTACTTCAGTGTCAGAGCTCACAATGAGAAATCTAACCTCCAAATGCCCTGTCTCATTATTATTTCCCAGGATGTACTAATGATGGAAGGCATTGGGAAAACTGGGGCAGGGGGCATTCAGATTAAAAGCATTGTCAAAATCAAACTCTGCTTGTTTAAAACAATGCATAACAACTGTGAGTGATTTTTCCCCACTTACAGGCTGCATGGATTTATTGACTATTTTCCTTTTGAATGTCAAGGCTATATTCAATTTTGCCAACAACAATGTATTGTGATTGGATTGAATTGAATTTTCTTTGCCATTCAAAAATGATTAGATATGTACCGTAGAGCTGAATAAATAAGCAACTGGCCATAAATGTTACGCTCATGGTTATATTGTATCCTATGCCTTCAAGGTTACTATACATGGAAGATGAAATATAAGAAATAAATTGTATTGACCCAAACGGTCATTTCTGATCAGTTGTATCAAATCCTACATCAATTCTGTGATCCTAGCCTAAAATTCCTTTTCTGCTCCCTAATAAGAGTTCCTAAAGAGTAGAATGCTACTATTCACATTTGCAAAATCGATTAAGATTACACTGGGATTGGTCCCTGTAGTGGGGCAGCTGCCTCACTCTGGCATGAAAGAGGTTAAAGCAAGATAAAGAGGCTGCACAGAGCCCCTGCCAGTTCTGGATGGGCTTATTGGAAGCCAATCAAGTGGAGGCTTGAAAGCAGCCAGTCAGAGCCCGGCTGGGCCCTATAAGAAGGCTGCAGGCGGAGGAGGGCAGTGTCTCCCTGGAGGGTGAAGGGAGAAAAATTGGCTCTTAGAGAAGCACACAAAACAGAGCAGTGCTGGGCAGGGTCAGCTAGGGTGACCAGATAGCAAGTGTGAAAAATTGGGGTAAGGAGATGGGGAGTGGGGGGTAATAGGAGCCCATATAAACACAAACCCCAAATATTGGGACTGTCCCTATAATATTGGGACATCTAGTCACCCTAGGGTCAGCAGAAGCTGGTAGTGCTCGAGGCTGATGACTGCCAGACTGGGGCCCTGACACAAAGAGGCAGAGAGAGTTCTGGGGCTATGGGGAAGTAGCCCAGGGAAGCAGGCAGTAGAGGAGAGTTGAAGGGCAGGGCCCAGAGTAGCAATGGGCCTGGGCTCCCCTTTCCCCCACGCTTGCCAATGACGAGAGTGGCCAAGCCAGACTGTTCTTGGAGGAAGGGGCTAGACTGAGGACTGCAGTGAGCCACTGAGGTGAGTGATAGAATCAGAAGCTGCCAGTCCCCCAGAAGTGGGGGAGAGCCAGCAGAGTGGGCACAGCCGGAGGGCAGTGTCCAGAAGTGGACGCCGCGGTCTGGGAGTGACGGGGGTCTGACAATGAGGATGGTGGAGACCGAGAAAGTAATGGAGGGCGAGACACCACTAGCGAAAGTGCGCTGCTGAAAGAGCTAATTCTCTAACCAACCAGCAGGAGGCGCCGCTGTAGTAAGTCCGGCACCGTTACAGTCCCATCCCAATGCTCTAGTTCCCCAGCCCTACAAAGACATAGGTGGACATGCTCAAATGTAGGAGACCAACATTAAGCTCCAAAATCTATAGTTAGGCATGAAGGAACTGATTGGAAACTCGCTGAAGTCAATGGAAGTCTATTTATTGACTTTAGTGGGTGTTAGATTCAGTCCCTAAATGAGTGTCCTGATTTTCAAAGGCACCAAGCACTTTTCAGCATCAGACCAGTGATTTAGGTGCTGGACTACAGACATCCAAATCTGAACATTTTTGCCATAGCCCCCACCCCAGACAGCCATTAGGGTATGCCAAAAAAAGCTAGCATAGCCTATTTCTACATTGCTCTAGGACCTTGCAATGTGGGAGGGTCCCTGGAAGTCTACACTAAAATTAAATATCCCCTTAGCCCAAGCCCTGTGAGCCCAAGCCAGCTGCCACAGGTCAGCCCCAGGTATCTAACTGGAGCGTAGACATACCCTGAGTTAGAGCCACATGACTTCCAGATGCTGCTGGTCTTCTTCCATCTTGTTATAATGACAACCTAGCAAGAAGTGAGTATTCAGTGGGTGTCTCCTCCTTCTTCAGTTAGTGGTCACGGAGCAGGTGGCCTTCCAGTAGCCATCAGCTGACCCATCTGTCACTCACTGATTCACTGATGCATCGTGCACCTCCTCTCATTGTGAGGTTCTGATCCCAAGGATGTTGGCCTAACCTGCCCCTCACACGTAGAATCTCTCTGTGGCCTAGGCACACGTAGCCTTCTGACACTTCTATGAGATTGGGCCCTTAGGTTTGGGTGATGGATGAAATCAACTGATTTTCCCTTAATGAACCTTGAATCAGCCAAAAGTTTTGATGGAGGAAAGTGCACAATGTTTTATTGATTCTCAGGGCTTCTGCATAGTTCTAAGGATTTTGGTACCATTCTCATTACAAAAGTGATAAAAAGAACCTAATCACACTTAGCATGGCCACAGCATGTTACCTTAGCCAGGAGAAGTCAGTGTTTGACACCAGTGGACCAGCTCCAGTCATGCATCTGGAACACAGGGACTATCTGCTCAGATCCAGCTGCACGGTTGGGGACAAAGTGTGTCACCATCTCTTAAAATCATAGGATGCTCGTCCTACATCTCTGTGCAATGATGCACGTTCAAGAGCAGTGCAAAGATAATCCTATGGAGCTAACCTGGGTCTGTGGGAACCTTTATATTATCATGTCTGGAGATATTTAAGATTAGGTTAGCTAAATGTCTATCAGGGATGGTCTAGACAGTATTTGGTCTTGCCATGAGAGCAGGGGACTGGACTCGATGACCTCTCGAGGTCCCTTCCTGTCCTAGAGTTTGTGAATCTATGAATCTCTGGATATTTTCGTGTGTTTGAGCCATTACAGTCTCAACCTTGAAGTTTCATTGACATGATGGGGAGTTAGGATCTGCACTCACTGATATTTGAGTTGGCTTTTAAAGTCATAATATAACCCTGAGTCCAGTTATTTTTTTTCCCTGGTTAAAAGTAATGCAGAAGCTATGCATCCAAGTGGTCTGGATTGGGATTTGGACATAGAATTCTGCAACTCTGTTTGCAGCTGTGCCCCTGACCTGTTACATAAGCTCAGGCAACTCGCTTCATGTTTGTGCCTCAATTTCTCTGGCTGCAAAATGGATATAGTAATATTTACTGATGTCACAGGGGTGCTGTGAGGACTAATGCACTTAAACTTCTGTGCGTTCCTAAACGGCTATATACATGCAAAATATTATAGTGCTCCCTAGATGGGAGAGGTTGAAATTCTCCCTAGAAGTGCAGTGAAACTGTTATTTTTCATTTTGATTCTCCTTGCTGTCAAACTTCCTCTAAATCACCATGTAATCAGCTGGGAGCAGAGAAAATACAAGAGCCGTAAATCTGAGATGTTTGAAGAGGAAATGAGGCTGTTCACTTTATTATTCTTGATTAACAGCAAATTATTCCCCTAACATTTACTGTTCTTTTCATTTATTTGAAAGTGATTAGACAAAAGATGTGGTTAAAAACATGGGAGTTTTTTAATAATCGTTTTATTTATGGTTGTAGTGGCTTCTGTAACTCTTCTGCAGCCAGACACGCCTCCTCCTGACATGCACGCACTTAAACAGACAGCCCCAACCTTTGTCTCATGCACACACTCTACATGGAAGCTGGCAATGCAGACATACCTTTAGTGGCTAAAAGAAGTGGTGTAGCTAGAGTGGTGGGAGAACTGGATGATTCTGTGCAGGACTCTAGGCCTATACTTGAGTACATAGCATCTTGCACTGCTTGAGCACAATTAGCCAGGGGCATGCCTATATAAGCTGGAAATTACACCTCTGGCTACAGGAGAGACATAGCCACAGTGTCACTAATATATGGAGATACACCATCTCATAGAGCTGGAAGGGACCCTGGCAGGTTGTTAAGTCCAGCCCCCTGCTTTCACTAGCAGGTCCAAGTACTGATTTTGCCCCAGATCCTTTAGTGGCTCCCTCAAAGATTGCGCTCACAACCCTGGGTTTAGCATGCTAATGCTCAAACCACTGAGCTGTCCTTCCCCCCATTCCAAAGATCCTAAAGAGCAGCTCATCGACCCATTGAATTCCCCAGGATCAGGATTGAACCCCTGATGCCGACTGATGAGCAGTTACATAAGAATTAGTAAATAGGACAAGTCATGTGAGTAACTCAGTGTTCACCAATAGGAGTGTTATTTTTTTATTCCACTCAGAGGTCCATTACGCTAGGTGCTGTACAATCATATATCTCTTAAGCTCTTAGGGCCAGATTTGTAAAGGGATTTAGGTGCTGGATGAGCAGATCAATGCCTAACGCTGAGGTGACCCAACGCCTAGGGGGATTTTCAGCCCTGAGTTAGCCAGCTCCCTTCTGCATAGGCTTCCTATGCAATGCACAGGAATAGCTCAACCCCTGAGAAGGGGATTCTCATAAGCTTGCCAGTTGGGCAGGGAATCAGCTAAGCTAACCAGGAGGAAGGTGAGACCCACACACGGCAACCTGGAAACAAAGAAACAAACAGGGCAGCTCCAAGCACAGTGGCTGGCTGTTAGAAGTGCCCCAGTCAAGCTCAGCTCTGAGAAGCTGCTATTGTTGCAAGTACAAGGACATATTGCCATCTAGTGAAATGCTAAGAGAAACATGCAGGGCGAGGGTACGGGGCAGGAGAGGAGAGAGGCTTAGGTGCCTAAGTAGCTAACCTGGTGCAATCTGACTGATAAGCCAAAAATAAGCAGTTCCTCCTGCTACAAAGCTTCAGCCACAGACCCTCTCCTGGAGTTAGGCACCGAAGCCAGGTCAGCCCATGACTTGTCTCTCTGCTGACTCCACGAAACCATCTCTCTCCCTCCTGTTTACACTCAGGTTTCAGGGTAGTAGCCATGTTAGTCTGTGTCCGCAAAAGGAACAGGAGTACTTAGAGACCTTCGAGACTAACAAATTTATTCGAGCATACGCTTTTGTGGGCTACGGCCCACTTCATCCAGGGTGACCAGATGAGATGAAGAAAACATCAGGACAGAGGACTCCTATGGGATTGGGCACTGCTGGTGAGGTAGGGCTTACCAGAGACCCCGAAGTGAAATTTTTGGCTTAAGCTAGGGCTTAGAGCATCTCCTTACTAGTGGGGTGGGTGCAGGATTTAGGCAGGATGGAACATGCTCATTGGTGGAAACTTGAGCATCTGAGGACACAAGCCTTTATGGGGTTAAGTGGCAAGTTTGGAAATGTCCATGGTGCCTGAGATTACATGAAGTGAAATAGATTCAGCAGGAGAGATTGAGCAAGCTGCTCCAGAACACCTGACAGCCCAGTGGCTTGAGGCTTCACCTGCGGGATAGACTACCTGGGTTTCAGTCTCTGCTCTGAGTTAGGCAGAGTGGGGGATTGAACCTTAAACCTGAGGTGGCAAAGTTTGCAGACGATACTAAACTGCTCAGGATAGTTAAGACCAAAGCAGACTGTGAAGAACTTCAAAAAGATCTCACAAAACTAAATGATTGGGCAACAAAATGGCAAATGAACTTTAATGAGGATAAATGTAAAGTAATGCACATTGGGAAAAATAACCCCAACTATACATACAATATGATGGGGGCTAATTTAGCTACAACAAATCAGGAAAAAGATCTTGGTGTCATCGTGGATAATTCTCTGAAGAAGTCCGTGCAGCGGCAGTCAAAAAAGAAAACAGGATTTTAGGAATCATTCAAAAAAGAATAGAGAATAAGACTGAGAATATCTTATTGCCCTTATATAAATCCATGGTACGCCCACATCTTGAATACTGTGTACAGATGTGGTCTCCTCATCTCAAAAAAGATATACTGGCACTAGAAAAGGTTCAGAGAAGGGCAACTAAAATGATTAGGGGTTTGGAACGGGTCCCTTATGAGGAGAGATTAAAGAGGCTAGGATTTTTCAGCTTGGAAAAGAGGACACTGGGGGGGGATATGATGGAGGTATGTAAAATCATGAGTGATGTGGAGAAAGTAAATAAGGAAAAGTTATTTATTTGTTCCCATAATATAAGAACTAGGGGCACCAAATGAAATTAATGGGCAGCAGGTTTAAAACAAATAAAAGGAAGCTCTTCTTCGCACAGCGCACAGTCAACTGGTGGAACTCCTTACCTGAGGAGGTTGTGAAGGCTAGGACTATAACAGGGTTTAAAAGAGAACTAGATACATTTATGGAAGTTAAGTCCATTAATGGCTATTAGCCAGGATGGGTAAGGAATGGTGTCCCTAGCCTCTGTTTGTCAGAGGGTGGAGACGGATGGCAGGAGAGAGATCACTTGATCATTACCGTTAGGTTCACTCCCTCTGGGACACCTGATATTGGTCACTGTTGGTAGACAGGATACTGGGCTGTATGGACCATTGGTCTGACCCAGTATGGCCATTCTTATCTTCTTATGATGTCCCAAGCAGGGTGAGCGCTTTATCGATTGGGTTATTGGGTATAAGGAGGCTACTGCCACCACCCCCTCCTTGTTGGCTGGGATTGGGGGGGTGGCAAGCAGGACAATGTGATTTTAGGTAGCCTCTGAGAACACCTACCAAATTGGTCCCCATAGGTAAAATAGGCTTAGTTTGACAATCCTGCAAGGGCTTGGATGTTGAGCGTATCGGCAATGTCAGGACATGGGCAGCTGTGCACATGCCCACTAGCAGAAATTTAGATGCCCAGGGGACTTTACTGACAGAAACGTATGCACCTAGGGACTCTTAGGTTTAGGTGGCAGCTGAGCAGGAGTTTTGAAGATCTAAATTTTGGTTTTAAATGCCTAAAGTTGCATGTATACTTGTAAATCCCTTTGTGGATTTTGTCCAAAGTGTCTATTGTGTCTCATATCAAATTTTGTTCCATGTAGAGTTTATTTTCTTCTAACCACCAGCTCTGCAGATCTCCTGGGATATCAGGGTCTGTTTAAACTAGATAGATCTCCAACCAAACTTTCCCTTCCTTTGCACAAGCAATGTGCACCTACACACACATTTTCTCCTATTTATGCTTCTCTGGACATTGCTCAGTGCAAGTTCTCCCACTTCCTTTCTGATGTAAATCTACATCAGTGAGAGCTTCATCAGCATAGTGGCAAGGTAGATCCCACCCACTTCTAGGGTAACACAGCTGATACAAATGGTCCTTTTATTCTGGGAGTCGAACTGAGGATTTTATGGCTTGTGCATCATTCCCAGAAAGGTTTTTGCAGTTGAAATTCTGCTCTGTGTGCACATCTGTGCAACCTGATGGTCTCCAAAGGTCTAAACTAATTTAACAGTCCTATTGATGAAAAGGATTGAACTTACTAAGAGCAGTAAAAAGCAGTGAAAACATCTTAAGCAAATGGTGGGCCTCTGAGGGTGCCCAGGGAGTAGATGTGTTCAATAAGAAGGTGCTAATTTTACAGAGTCACTTTCTCGTTTACAGCCTTACTTTTAAACTAATTTAATTAAAATTCAGATCCAGTTACGGAGAAGTACAGTGCTCCCTTAACAAGCACAACCTGGCTGGAGGCAGTGAATCTGTCTTTGTTGCTAATGATGTTTGGATTATTTTACCATAACAGATTTAAGAGATGTTGGCATACAAAACCAGATTACACGTTTTTGAAACCACTTCTTGTGGTCAGTTCTCTGCCAGGAATTCCAGCTGGCACAGACTTTTAGGCTGTGTGCATTAAGAGTGCTAAAAAAACCCTAAAACTTTAGGACAATGAAATCCTCCAGGTAAGGGGTCTGGGGAATTTAACAAACTAGTTGATTACTTTAATAGCTGGAAAACGCAGTGTTTTACACTTCAGCTGCCATAACCCAGTTTATTGTAAAAATAATGGTCTCTCGCAACCAGATTGTTAAATTACCAGATTGTTGAGTGACATACAGAAGGGTTGCTTTATAACAACCTCATTGGAGATATGATTATGAATTACAAAGGTGACTGCAATGCTTTTAAAAGGGAAGGATTCATAACAAAGTTATAAATCCAGGCAGAGAGAGAGCACATGCATTGGGAAAACTTCCCCCTATCTGCAGCTCAAACAGTTCCTCTAAAGCCTTTATTTTCTTTCAAGTGAATTAAGCCCCTGTCTAATGTCCCAGTTTAACAGCCTTTATCCATTGACCACTGAGGGGTAGAGACCAAATGAGCTTTCCCCACAATGCTTTGCCAATGGGTCTCAACCCTGATCTGGGTGGACCATTTCCATAGGCGCCAATTTTCTCCAGCGCCAGTGGGTGCCTGCACCCCTCCACCCCAGCCCTGCCCAACTCCACCCTTTCCTCGCCCCTGGCCCCACTCGCATTCCAACCCCATCCCAAAGTCCCCGCTCTAACTCTTCCCTCTCCCTGCCCCTACTGGATCCCTTCCCCAAATCCCTGCCCCAGTCCTGTCTCTTCCCCCAGCATGCTGTGCTCCCCCTCTTCCCCCGCGAATCATCTGTTTCACGGTGCAAGCACTGGAAGGGATGGAGGAGAAGCAGGATTTGGCTGCGCAATTGCAGAGGAGGCGGAGGTGAGCTGGAGCAGGGGCGAGAAGCTGCCAGTGGGTGCAGAGCACAGACCAATTTTTTTCCATGGGTGCTCCAGTCCTGGAGCACCCATGGAGTTGGCACCTATGACCATTTCTAGGGCTGAATGAGCCTTTTTGCCACCTATGATGCACACCAGTGCTACAGTGGGCATTAAAGGGTGGGGCAGCTTCTTAGGAGACTATTGTACCTTGTCATTGTGACATAGTACAGGGATATTGCCTAATGAGCTATCCCCATCCTCTTGCCCTCATAATCAGGGGGACAGTTCTAAGAATGTCTGCTTGGGAGACAGAGTAGAGAGAGAAGGATCCTAGGACGGGTCTGAACCCTGTGTGGAATGGAGGGTGTTCCACTTGCTTGCTGACTAAGCTTACTTGGCAGAAGGCCAGGAGAGCAGCTACCCAAGCAGTCCCACAGACAGAACTGGGAATAGAACTCTGAACTCCCCATGGGAACTTCAGTGGGACGACTTTCATGAGTAAGTGCTCCCAGTCTGTCCCATAAACCCAAACCTTTAAGGAAAAGATCTTGCTGACCTAACCTGTGGTGTATTCACTGCCGAATAACTTCATCGGCTTCCTCTAATAAACATCACCATTAGGAAACCGGTCCAGATATCTAGCCTCAAAAGTCAACAGCTAGTGTTCCCAAGGTATCCTTTAGTCCACACCAGTGCTTAATTTGAGCCAGGGCTTGCCAGGCATAGCTCTGGCACCTCTGGGTTTGCTCCATCCATTATGAATGTAAAAAGAATTGCCTGAGCCCCAGCCCCTCTTTCATTACAAATTAAGCCGTGGTTCACACATGAATTGAGCCTTGCAGTATCAGTGCCTGTGTCGGAAGAAATAATCTCATTTATCTTCAGAGAGGAAATTATTTAATCCTTTTAATCCCAAAGTCAAAATGTCACCATTATCACCTCAGAGACTAATCGCTTCACGTGTTCATGTATTAAAGTTTTGGAGGAATTAGTTTTTTGAAAATAGTGGAGGGGGAGAAAATAATTGGTCATAATAGAAAAATGGAATTCTTGGCCTTTATACTTTCATTATCTGGCTCAGTCTCCTCGGCAGCTCAACTTCATAATATTTCATGTGTGCACATTTATGAGTTCCTACATAAACTGAGCGATTAATTAAGGTGATTATCTAAAACTTCCAGTATGGATGGGAGTGAATTAGGGATTGAATAGGAAAGATGTGAAAGATTTAGGGCCCTTGCCTCCACAAGTGACTACTGAATTTGGGTGTCCTCATGGAGTTTGTAAAAGCAGCAAAGAGTTCTGTGGCACCTTATAGACTAACAAACGTATTGGAGCATGAGCTTTCATGGGTGAATACCCACTTCATCAGATGCATGTCTAACGTTTGTTGGTCTATAAAGTGCCATAGAACTCTTTGCTGCTTTTACAGATCCAGACTAACATGGCTACCCTCTGATACTTGACACTCCTGTAATTTGATTGTCAGAATCTGCTGATCACCCGCCCTCTGGAAATCAATCCCATTTAAGGTGACTCATATTGGCATCCAACATCAGAAATCACAGGTGAAAATTTAAGACAGAGTATCTACTCCATTCGAAGACTCTGAACCTGTAGCTGTGTGTGCACAACAGGTGATGAAGAATCCACTACTTGCCTTGGTAGTTTGTTCCAGGGATAAATCACCCTTGCTGTTAAAAATTTGAGTCTAATTTCCAATTTGAATTTTTCTGGCTACAGCTTCCACCCATTGGTTCCTGGTGTGCCTTTCTCTGCTAGATTAAAGAGCACTTTAGTGCTCGGTATTTTCTCCCTGTGAAGATACTTAGACACTGTAATCAAGTCACCGCTCAGTCTTGTTTTTGATAAGCTAAACAGATTGAGCTGTGTAGGCGTTTCACTGTGCCATTTTCTCCAGCTCTTAAATGGCTTTTGGAGCTCTTTCTGCACTCTCTTCATGTTTTCAATGTCCTTTTTAAGAAGTGGACACCAGAGCTATACACAGCAATCTAGTAGCCACCTCACCAATGCTGCATACAGAGTTTAGCTCGCCTCCAGACTTGACTAGTGCAACTCACTGTACTTGAGAATGAATCCACGGACCTATCCGTGTATGCCAAGTGCTGCAACCCACCTGCAGAGTAAGAGATTTATAAGAGCACCTCACTTCAGAGCATGGATCACTGCACCCGTTACTAACCAACAAATACAGGGGCAGCTTACTGTTGTGGCTTCGCTCTTCAAAGCTTTCAGTGGGATGGGCCTTGCCTCTTTCCAGGGCTACAAGTCCCACCACAACCGGAAGCTACTGTGGTAGCTGTGGTCCTCAGGAATGGGGGACTTTTCAGTAAAACTAGTGGGAGCTAGAGCTGGAATTGATTTGGCAGCTGATGCATAGCTGTGGAACATCCTTCAGCTAAGAATGTCCATAATTTGGCTGGCAACAGGACAAAATTCAAGACCCATGTCTTTGCTACAGCTCTCCTAAACGACTTCCTCCTGCCCTTGAAAAGGAGGCAAGCAGAGAATACCTAAGTCCCTGTATAAAACAGTGACTTGGGCCAATGTAAATTGGTAAGGGATTTATACATCGCAGCAGTGAGTGTGTTAGAAATATCTGAGTCAATAGAGAGACAGCCAGATGAATGCTACTAAAGGTCATGAAATTACTCAGTCCTTGTCTTGCTGTCTTCTTTCACCAGTGAACTATAGAAGTTGATTCTCTATTGTCTAAAGAAATATTTTCTGTATAGGTTGCCCTCCTTTAAAATGTAGCGGTGAGAGGGGAGGGAATTATTGACAATAAAAAACAGATTTGATAGATGGTCTTCTCTTGTGCTTCATGAAACATTAACTGATGGCGCAGTATGTAGTATTATCCCAGATCTCAGTGAATTTGAATGGCACAAATGCAGCTTTAATAGACAAATCTGATTTATCTTGTGGAAACCATTAGAGGGGTTATCTGAGCTATGCTCTGATTTCCTTTCCCAGCCAAAGGATGGGGTTGTGGTCTGAATGACATGGCTATCTGGATCCCATTCCTGGCTCTGTGTGACTGGCCAGGGTTTCATTAGCAGTAAGTGATATGGCAGGCAGGCAGCGTTGTAAGAAAAAGATCATTGTGGTGCATGCTGAGGCACCAGGGTTACTTGCTGAGTAGAAGATGTGAGGTAGCGAAGCAGGCCCCGACTTAAATTCCTGAGCCCCTAGTGCCAGATCTAAATGGGTCCCTGCTGAAACCTGACCCTCTTTCTCCAGTTCCACTCATCTCATGCCGGCCAAGTCATGTAATCCATCAGTAACTCACTTTTCGTTGGCATGACCAGTATAGTAAACCTTATCTACTGCCCAAGGATGGGAGGCTGAATCCATTATAACCGCCTTGCGCGGAAGGTACAATAGAGATGCACTGTATCGCTGGTGACAGATAACATGCTGAGGTCTGGTCCCCGGGTTTCTGGTAATAACTATGTGTTAGTTGGTTGGGAAGTCTTGCCTGCAGCCAGCCATTTCTCCATCTTTGTGTAGCATTGCTTTTTCCCACTCTCTTAGGTACTCATATGCCCCCCACTACCGTAATATGCAAGGGACTCACAGTTATTTGTGCACGTGTCCTGTTTAGGGTTACCACCTTTGAAATGCAAAAAACCCACAACCCAGCCCACCCCCAGCCACACCCACACATAAGGCAAACTTGCTGCAACCCCAAACACAAGACAACTCTGCAACCCTCCCCCAAACAGCCACCTACAGTACCTAGAGAGAGAACACACATAGATAAGATTGATAACATCATTAAAACAAATGCCAGTTTGTTATCATCAGCACATTTTGCCAGCCAGTCTTTGTAGTCTTTTTTGTTTAGCCACTTGTCATTGAATGTGCAGTTTCTGATGCAAGCTTTTTTTTCTCCCCAGCAGTGTAGTAGGATCACTCACACCATGGCCCTGATCTTCCATTATTTAATATGCCTCCCACATCTTCTCATTCTTACATGACTCAAACCTTCTCTCTCACACAAGTGTGTGTGTTGGTGGGCAGACAGCTGCTGTATTTCCAACAGTTTTGAACTGTTATCACTTAAATTGCAGGAGTGGGAACACTGCAGCATCTCTAGCTGGACAGAGAACTTTTGACATTCAATATCGCAGTGTATTGTGATAATCATGCAAATCTTTAGACTCATGTGGGAAAAAAATGGCAGCTTCAATTATTTTTCTGGCAACTGGAAAATCCATAAAAAAAATCTAGCCACACCAGTCAAATATCAGCCATGTGGTAACTCTAGTCCTGTTTGAAAGTGAAGTGTTCTGAGCCTCATTTAGCAGTTGGGGATCTGAGACTAAGTGACTTGCCTTAGTTTGTGCAAGAAAATTGTGACAGAGCAGGGAATCAAACCCAGGACTTTACCCACTGGATCATGTGCATTGTTAGATGGGGGGGGGGCACTCTCTGTCATGCCAGTTCAGGCCCAGTAATTCACTCTCCATTGTAATAGTTACTATATTTATCTTCCCCAAAGGTTTGCGTGCAGGCCACTGAGCAGTGTATTATGGTAAATCAGTCATTAGCTTTGTTCTGGGGCTGGAGGAGGCTCTGTGAAGGGAGGGAGAGGTTAGATGGATAATTTTAGACTCACTCAGAAAGGAACCACAGCACCTCAGATTGTGAAACTGCCACATCTCATAAATTAAACTATTTTTCGTTTAGGGAGGACAGTCCCAAAAGGGAGTGGTGTGTGCTGTTAATTCAATAAACAGCAGTCATCCCTCTATGCTAGTGATGCAACGGTGCGGTATTTCACATAGGACATAAATCTTCTGAGCTCTTGTCCCTTTCATGTTTCATCCCTAGGGTCAGAGCCAAATTCCCTCTAAAGTAACTCATTCTACCTATCAAAAATTCCTCTCTCTCTCTCAGCTAAGGCAGGTATCTCTCTTCACTTCCTGTCCTAAACTCTTAGTTGTTTCTATGCTTTGTTCAACAGCTGCTGTGTTCTACTTCAGAGGCTGTTGCATTTTAGTGATGAGTTGGTGACACTGCTGACCTGAGACTGAGTATTGCCACATTAGGCTGTGGAGTGATTGTCTCCGACATGGTTTCTGATGCTAGCTCTGACCTGCTTTGGCAGTCTCTCCTGGGCTGCTGGAGGGACAGAGAGTAGGAGACCATGGTCATGATTATACCTTTCAGTATCCATTACCAAGTGATGTTGCTGGGGAACGGATTAAGAAAGTGAAGAAGAATTTAAAGCCTTTTTAGCCATGGTCTGCCTGCTTTACCATTGACTTCAGTGGGGGACAAGATCAAGGCCTTCCAGCAGAAGTGATCCAGAAAGCTAGTCATGTGGGTGTCACTCTCTGGAGGAGGTTTGCCACACTGGGCTCCGAGCCCCCCACAGAGAGCCATGCCCTCTCATGAACTCCAGCAGCAAAGAGCTAAGAGCTGCCATCTGGTTGACCGCAACTTGTGGTCCCCTGATCCCCACTGAGAGGAGCGGTGGCTGGAGCAATTTGTTTTTATTTTGGTTATAAAACCTGTTTTGTTTCATGGCCAGATGACAAAAGACTCTCTTAAAACCTGGGCTTTGTTGGGAAATGTTTCTCAGCTAGGTTTAGACAACGGGCTGGCCGCCTGCTTGTACTTAACAGCCTATAGAAATTAAAGAGCCAGTTCCAACCATCATGACTATACTTTGGAACCTGAGAATGATGACA
This sequence comes from Gopherus flavomarginatus, assembly GCF_025201925.1. Taxonomy (NCBI): domain Eukaryota; kingdom Metazoa; phylum Chordata; order Testudines; family Testudinidae; genus Gopherus; species Gopherus flavomarginatus. The sequence continues at coordinate 133,527,316 of NC_066622.1, forward strand.
AATGGCTAATACGAAAAATGACCCGTGTCTTGTTCCATGAGCTGTGCTGCAAGATGTGAGCAAGGAGAAAAGTGCAAAGCAACCCGGGATAAAGGAGCAAAGAAACTACCTGACTCATGAATTCTCCTAGCACTTATTGTGCTTAAAACATTTTCCAATCCATAAAGTTAACAACAAATATATTACCCAGGAACAGCTTCAGCACTTGAGATAAAACTTCACAGCTTTGGGGAAAAAAAAGAGGGAGGGGAAAAATAGGCTCTCACAGACCATTAATGTGTTTTTTGTTGCAATTGAAGAAATTTCGTTAAGTTAAATTTATTTGTGTCAGAATCGCGAAGCCATTTGCAGTTCTGCTGCCCTGGGTGTAGGAATAAGGGGTCCCTAGTGCATTCGCAATTATCTCAGACTCTCCTTCCAACCAGAAAGAGTCAAATTGTCCCCCTTTACTAGTCCTCACTGCAATAGTTAGCTGGAGATATTCCACTAGAGCACTGGGGAGGGTGGCCACCCTGCAAAACAACACTCAGGCTATGCAGAGTGATTGGATGAGCAGCCCGTGAGTTGTAACTTGAGCTGCTGCATCCCCTTGCCTTACAAGATTGAGGGGATGTCTACACTGTAATGATAGGTGGTGACTGCAGCTTGAGCTGACGTTTCAGAGCTAGCTTTAGTCTAGCTAGCTTGGGCCCCAGAGCCGTGAAGCGGCAGCAGCAGGCACTTCTGCATAGGCTAGTGGCTAGCCTCGCAGGTAATTACCCACGATTCTGGGCAGGTGCACTGCTGCAGCTTCTCTACTCCAGTACTCAGGGTAGCTAAGGTGTGTCTGCTCCAGCTGCAATCAAGCACAGTGACTGATGTCTAGACATACCCTAGGTGTCAGTAGCACTTGAGCTTCAGTCCCCCGCACCCACCCAGTGGGCCAGCTAGCTCAAGTTTAAATCACCACTTAACTCAAGCTTGAGATTTTGCGTGCGGGGAGGGGTCAGGTAAGCAGGGCCGGTGCAACCATTTAGGCAAACTAGGTGGCCTCTTAGGGCACCGAGTGGTTGGGGGCACCTAAAAGTCCCCTCAGGCGAGGAGGTGGAGTGGAGGTGAGCTGGGTGGGAGGGCGCACGGGGGAGGGCTGCCCGCAGTAACAGGGGAGGCGCACAGGGGAACAGCTCCCTGCCCCAGCTCACCTCCACTCTGCCTCCTCTGCTGAGCACACAGCCCAGCTCTAAGTCTCCTCCAATCGGCGCCGCAAGCCTGGGCAGGGAGGAGAATTAGAGCAGCGCCAGCATGCTCAGTGCAGGAGGTGGAGCCAAGGTGAGCTGGATGGGGGAAAACCCAGGCAGGGTTAGCTGCCATGGTGTGGGGAAGTCTCCCAGGCAGGGTTAGCTGCCATGGCAGAGGGGGGAAGTCTCCCCAGGCAAGGTTAGCTGCCACGGGGGGACAGAGGGAGTCTCCCTGGGCAGGGTTAGCTGCCATGGGGGGATAGGGGAAGTCTCCCCGGGCGGGGTTAGCTGTCATGGGGGGACGAGGTAGAGAGGGATTAGCTGTCGTGGTGCGGGGGGTGTAGCTGCTGCGGGGAGAGCTCCCCGGGTGGGGGGCTGAGTTAGCTGCCATGGGGGGGTGGGGTTAGCTGGGTGAGGGGGTGGGGGGTGCAAGGTGGAAGTTTCGCCTAGGGCGCAAAACTTCCTTGCATCGACCCTGCAGGTAAGGGGTAACACTCGAGGAGTAGTTCGAGCTCACACTGCAGTGAAGACAAGCCCTGGAGAGGTTTGCAGATGTGCTTGAAATAACCCCGAGTGTCTTTGTATCCACATAGATGCATTCTTGATGTTTGCACAAGCCTGTTGTCTTCAGTGAGGCTCTGTGTAGGTACGGGGGTCCTCCCACAATGCATTCCTGCTCAAGCTGATGGGACGCCAGGTGTGCTCCTTCAGAACGGGTTGCAGGGTTAAAGCCCAGATCTGGCTGGTCAGTTGATTTTTTTGTGGCTAACTACAAACCAAACCAAACCAAACCAAACCAAATTTCCATCCAGCTGTGGTCACACCCTTTCACGATCATCTTGGGGTGAAGTTCCCGCCTTGCGCAAAGAGCCATCCCAAGCCCCGTGCATCACCTGAATGTGATAAAAGAAAAGTCCTTTTAACTCTGACCTCATCCTATGCTATTATAAGTATTCATTCTTGTAGCTGAGGCCTTGTAACCGGGCTCAACCAAAACAACAAGGTTTAAGATCCAAATCCTCTCATTTTTAGCTCCTTCTAAATCCACAAGCTGCCCCCAACTTCACCCCAAGAAAATCAAAGGACATAGGGTCTTGATGATGCTTTTTACTGCAACTCCTCTGGAAGTAGATCCAATGCTGTGTGAGTAAGGTAACCAAGCACATGGCATAGTTAAAGCATTGTGAATGCACATCACAAAACTCACTCTCAAACAATCAATGGACTGGAACTGATTTGCACTAAACATTCTTTGAATTATTACTTGCAGATTGATAGCACCCACAAATACTACTGAACTGGGTGGTGTACAAACACATGGTCCCTGGTCCAAAGAGTTTAAGAAAAAATGCAGTAAGCTGCTGTGACTCAAGAAGAGGAAGAGACAATGTTAACAGTAATAAGATCAGTTACGCAGGATTGCAGTGGTAAGAGAACACAGTTACATAGGATAGCAGGGATCATGATTGAAATAGTCTGTTTGGAAGTGGTTGGCTGTGAAAACTGTTCTGTCATTGTAGGTTCCTTAGTCTGTGCCGTATACACTAGTTTGCAGCATTGCTAATGGAAATTTTTCCTCTTCGGAAAAAAAAAAAAGGGTGACTGTTTAAACAGGCACAAATATTTATCTGGAGTTTAACAGATAGAGGATTAAAAATAGATCAAATTTCTCAACCGTCTCATTTTTTAATTGTATAGCTAGACTAATTAATTACTTTCCCATTATTTAATGAGTGGCTTCAGTCCACAGCAAGCAGAGATTTCAGCTGAGATTGTTCCAGCTTCCCTACTGATTATACTAGAAAGGCTGGCTCCAGCGTCTCACTTAAAGGCTGAGCATCAAACAACATAAAAGCCTATTCCTGACAATGAAGGCTGCCTTGGTGAAGGATATTCACTGCAGAAGAAAGGGCTTGTATCATTACAGCTGGGGCTGGCCCAGCGTCACTTCCACAGGCTCAGCCTGCAGCCTGGTCAGAGGAAAAGTGGTCTCAGAGTGTGCTGGGACTTCCAGGCCAGTGCTTGGCTGCAGGCGTCCTTCTGTCTGACCAGAGACTGATTCCTGTAAAAGGAAAATATTCTAAAGCTGGTTTGGCCAAGTCATTCAGATGTGCTGCTTTCTACTCCTTATTGCTGTCACCTCCTTGCTACCAGTGATGGCCACTGAGGAGCGTTGATGCTTCTCCCAATGACAAAACACCCATGGATTTCGGTGAAGTAGAATTGGGACTTCAGAAGCCAAACTCCTGTTTATACTAGGCTTCATCCTGCCAGGTGCGAAGCTTCTTCGAAGCAAATTGGCCTCGTTGGGAGCATGATCAAGGTGTGAGGTGCCAGAGCCCTTTCCATACAGGACCCACTGTGATGCACTCAGCATAAGGATCTAGATGGAGATTTCAAACAGCCAGACTGTCGGGGGGCAGGGGAGAGGAGGTGTTCTGATTTAGTGGGTCCCACTAAAAAGATGAAGTCCAGCTGCACAATTCAAATGCTGGTTCAGATTTCAGAGAAGACTGAAATCAGATTTGCTTGGAGTTTTTTTTAATACAGGCTTTTTGTTGTCTCATCTCCGTAGTATCTGAGCCCATTGCATACATTAATGAATTAACCCTTGGAGGTAGGGTAGGATTGATATCCATTTGATTTAAAGGGAAGCGGGGCACAATGAGATCCCTTGGGCACAAGGGAAGTCCATGGCAGAGGCAGGAGTAGAACCCCCATCTCTTGACTCCTGCTCCAGACCCTTCATGAGAATCCAGTCCAGGCTTTGGCCCGTCTTTTCCTTTGGCTATACACAAGCACACTAAACAATGTCTTTGATACTTGACACTGAGCTTTTGTCTGGAAATCTGACACAGCGGGAGCCTAAGTTTACCACTTGCTTGGTTTCACTTGTCATTTGCAGATGCAGAATATGCTATAACAATTGACAAACATTGAAATTTCAAGTTTACTTACAGGCTCCATTAAGCTCTCCCTGTCTGTTTCTAAAACGATAAAGTAAAAGCTATAAGACTTTTACATTTCTTTATTATGCCTTGATGCTTATTGCTACAGGACAGTCAACAAAATCCCACTCCTGAAATGTGTCTACTACCGAAAAGCCCTCTGGCCTATTAGTTACATTACAATTACCCAGGCCATCTTAACTGTGAATCATTGCCAATTGATTCTTTTTAGCCTGTGTTTAGACAATGCACTAGCCTAGGGAAATTAAATCCACCAGTAACAGTAAAATCAAAGCTGAGTCATCTGTACTCAGAATGGGAGAACAGAGGAGAAGAGGGGGAAATGCAAGGGGAAGAAATGGGAAGAGAGATGCAAACAGGTAGCAGCGCAGAGAAGGAAAGAACTGTAGAAACCAGGACAAGAGCGGGAGTGCAAGAGTAAAAGGCAGAAAGATAAATAAAACATGGAAGGATAAAAACAGAACAAGAGGTGCAGGTGGGAGAGACGGAGAGGAGCTCTGACAAAATATAGATGCAAGAAACAACAGGTGGAAATAAGTATGGTAACGGGATGAAGTGTAAATAATGGATTTCAAATTATCCACTGGGCAAAGCAGGATCATGTGTATTATGAGCTCACTCCTGTCTTCCTTATTCAGTCCATTGACCTCAATAGGAGATTTGCTGAAGTGGAGATTGAGGGCTCAGTGGTGGTCCTTCAGAGTTGCACCATCCCAGCAGGAGATCTGAGAACCATTGTGGTTCAGGCAGCGCAATGTGGCTATTGTACTATTCTCAAGGATGCCTCAGTCACACCCTTCTGCCCTGGGCTAGCTCTGCCCTGGCCTTCCCTGCCTCTAGTGGGCTATGAAACATGAGGTCTCTGTCCAGCCCATAAGCAGGAGGACAATGGATTGGGCAGGTTCCTTGCATCCTCTAGCCCAGTAATAACCAAGCCCTGATCTAGGCTGCAGTGCCACAAATCACTGACCTTAAGAATGTCCTTAAATTCCATTGAAATCAATGGGACTTTAGCACTTTAAAGTTAAGTGTGCGATTAAGTGCTTTCCTGAATCTGGGCCTAGGCATTTATATTTATGCCATACACTGGAAATGTTCAATGTCTCCATAACTAATCAGGAGCCTAGCCACAGGGAAAAGATTCAAACCACTGTTAACCTGGCCACTGCTAAAATTTCAGCGGATATAATTCATGAGGTGGGAGAAATCACAAACTCCATTGTCACGGGCTAAGGGGAACCTTTTATTAGTAATATTCTTATTTTATCGTTAAAGATGGAAATTTACCCACACAGCAGGAAATTCACTGCTCTAATACAGACACCGCCAGCATCTGAAAATAATCCTGTTCCATTAACAATCTCCGCTCCTGCTGCTATTGCTCATATCACTCCATTTAACAAGATTAACAAACTAACAGCCATTTACATTTACTTCCCCCTCTCTTTTTAACATGTATGGAGGGGGCATTTCTCTTTCCTCTCTCTCCAGATTATGAAAGGGGTTTATGATCCTTTTCGTTTCAGAACTTTCTCTTCCAAAACTGCCTCACCAGGGGCCGTTCTGTGTTCATGGCATCCTTCTGGAGATATTAGCCCCTGAACACGATGTTTAAATCTGGATCCAAACGCCCTCCAGCTTCAGGGGTGTGCAAAATTGGGGCGAGGGGCGTCGTTCCCAGGCACTCGATCAAGTCAGCAGCAGTTCTCAGCCCGACTGCACCAGCGGCAAAGATGTGGGTAGGGAGAGCTCCTGCGGTGCCCATAAGAAATAAGCCATCTCCTCCTTGCCACAAGCCTTTAATTGCATGAAGGATGCTTCATTGGTGCCTCAGCTTCTTGGGCACCATCTAGAGGTTGGGCTGCTGTGAACAGAGAAAACCGGGGTTACATAAATAGTCAGAGTTGTCTTAATGCCACCTCATCCATCTCTACTGTTTGTCACCCCTGCTACTCCAAAGAGCTTTTAAACTCTCCAGGGCAGTGACCATATTTATGCTGATAAAGCATCCTGCACAATTTGAGGCTCTAATAATAATGTTCAGATATATGGTGCAGCCCAACCCCCCTCACACGCCCTTCTACCCACTCCTAACGTATGTCTCTGGCTCTAGAATCTGACCTCTGCATTCCTAAAGTGCCCATCGCCCCAATTCTTTAGGTTCCAGGGATCCAGTTTGGAATTGCATTAAAATGGCTGATTTGGGCATCAAAATCAGAGGTTCCAGTGAGCAGGGAGGAGAGTTTATATTTTCCGAGCCAATTCAGCTGCATCAGCTTTCATGAGCACAATTTTCTCTTCTCACTCAGTTGAAATTTGCCAGCAGAAATCCACAATTAAAAAAAAATCTCTCTTTTGTGGCACATCTCTTAGTGAGATTTCATTTACTCTGTTTACAGAACGGAAAGCCACATTTACAGCTTTGATGGACAAACTCTCCTTCCAGCCATCGCTCCATGCAATTGAAGCCACGCTATCTCCCAGAAACAAAATCAAGCACTCTTTGCTTCCATCCTCTCCAGAATGAAAAGGACAAGAGAATAAGCTTGAGGGTAGCTGGGCATGTCAGAGGCTGCTCATTTTCAGACAGCATACGCTGGTGAGTGCTTCATTAGCTCACCTGTTCCGTTACTCATCAGATCTATACACTGTTTGGAGCAAAGAGCCAGCATTCCCGTCTCTTGGACACCAACATCAGCCTGGCAAATGCAATTAAACCAAGTTTTGACATGGGCTGTATCATTACTACACTTTTCTGTAGCTCGAGTGTGAACTAAATCTACATCCTCTTGCAACAATTCTGTTTTTGACAAAGGAAATCAGATGTGGCCCATCAATAATAAACATTTACCATGGATCTGTTCACAAGAGAAAGATGATCTTCAGGCCAAATCACAGCACTGCAATTCAGGTACTGTGTGTTCAAAACCTGGCTTTGCCATGGGCATATTCTGTAAGCAGGGACATGTCACTTAATCTTCTTGCCTCTGTTCTACCATCTGTAAAATAGCAGCAACACTCCTTGCTTACTGTCCTTATGTTTGAGGCTGCACTGGTGTTTGCAAAGTGCTTAGAGATCCTTGAATGAAAGTTGCTGTAGCTGTGCAAAATAGTGTTACCCTAACCAGAAAGATTTAAGATTTTTTTTTTAAATTTGTTTAAGGAATGAAGAAAAGTTCGAAGCAGAAAGTTGCTTCAAATAGAAAAATCAAAATATTTTGTTTAGGAAGTGACAATGTTTTGATTTTTTGTTGTTGCAACATTGACCCCCAATTCACAAAATGTTTTGTTCCACCCAAATCTGCATTTTTAGCTAAAAAAGGTTTTTGTCCAAAAAATTTCACCAGTTCTAATTGCAAACTATATTTAGGGCTCCCTTCTTCCAATGCTGCCTCTTCTAAGGCAGCAGCTGTTTAAAAGGTTACAGGAACACACCACAATTTAGAACAAGTGATGAGGAAGAATACTGGAGGCAGCTGAAACTGTAGAGGAATTTAGGTAGGCCAATGTAGTCATTCAAACGGAATTTGGCTAGAATATGGCAGCTTATTCTACTGCTGAAGCAAATGGCCAGGGACCTAGGTGCTGGAACTAGGGGTGCTAATGCACCCCTGGCTTGATGTGGTTTCCATTATATACAGGGTTTACAGTTTGGTTCAATGGCTCTCAGCACCTGGGTTTGGGATTTTTAACTGTTACACATGATCGGGGCTTCAGTTTTATTCAAGAAGGGAACATTCTGATCATTGTATTCTGTATACGGGGTATACAATTTCACCCAGTGATCCCTACGTTAAGCCCATAACTGGGCTTGAGCTGTGGCATGTCTTTTAGATAAACAGCTAATCTTAATGTCAAGACTCTAAGTGATCTAGAATCCACTATATTCCTAGGTAAGTTGTTCCAATAATTGATTACCTTCGCTGTTAAAAACGTGCCCCTAGTCTGAACTTGTGTGGGTTCAGCTTCCTGCCATCAGCTCTTGCGCTACCTTGGTCTGCCAGATTAAAGAACCGTCTGCAGTCTTCTCTGCATGGAGTTAAACCTCTACCCCGATATAACGCTGTCCCCAGGAGACAAAAAATCTTACCATGTTATAGGTGACACCGTGTTATATCGAACTTGCTTTGAGCCACCGGAGTACACAGCCTCGCCCCCCCAGAGCACTGCTTTATCGCGTTATATCCAAATTTGTGTTACATCAGGTCACGTTATATGGGGGTAGAGGTGTACTTATGTTTCTACAGAAATCAACAGCAGCTCTTGCAGCACACTGGCTCAGAGCTGACTGCTAAAGACAAATGCCCCATCTCAAATGACCACCATCACTTCTCACAGTTCCTTGAAGGGGTCCCATCTGAGTTTTGAACAAGCCCAGCACTGCTTAGCAGTTGAGATCTGATGCATAGGGTGTGAGGAATATCATCTTTCCAAGACCTCTCTTCTAAGAGGCTCTTCAGTGTTCAAATGGCATCTCTCGGACACTTGGCTCTCTGAATGCTTGACTACACCCAGTCTCTCTTGCATGAAAACATTTCTTTTTTTTTTTTTTTTTAGCAAAGGATCATTGTCTCATTAAGCAGACGGTAATTGCAATTATTCACCAAGTATTGTGAATGGCAAGTGAGGATTGCAGAGTCAATTGGGAAACAATTTGTCTATAAATACATGGATTAGAAAGCCTAATGAAATCCGCCTTGCTTTAGAAACTTCCACCCTTGTTTTCATCAACGGTTCTATAGCAGTACAAATCTTGATAAATTATCCCTGTCTCTGCAACCTGGAGACAAAAGGAGCGCTGTACCATACCTAACAATGTTCCAATGTCTGCTGAGGATTTCTATTGCTGCTGTGGTGGTTGTGGGGGAGGGGTCATGTCTCCCTCAGTACACAAAGCAGCTACCTCCCACTTTTCTGGCACTTCAGAACCTCTCAGCTTGCATGCTTGGCGCTACCATTCAAGTTAGGCTATGAATGATTAAGAATTGGAGAATGAGCAGAAAGGGAGATGCAGGGGGAGGCATCTGCTAGGAACAAGAGCTTATCTTGGTTTATCTTGCTCTGGTAGGTACGGTTTGGCATCGTGGCACTGGATTCCCCTTTAACAGCCTCTTTTGCGGTTGTAGCTCCACTGACTTGAATGAAGCTGCTCCTGATTTGCATCCATGTGAGATCAGCATCAGGCAGCTGGGGCCTGAGTCTCCCGTTTTGCATTTCATGTAGTCCGGCCTACCTATGCCAAATGGGTGTGAGTGCTCCCACCGGTGGGAGGGAACGTGGAATTCTGCCGTGGTAACATTTCACACTCTCAGCACGCAGGGTGTATGTGAGGACACCAGGTGCAGGGCAGTGGAGAATCTCACATAGGCCCACTCAGAAGATCACATGATTTTCATGGAGTCTTTGATGGGGAATGAACCTTAGAGATTCCATTTGGCTTGAGGGAATCACCCTAGCTAGCAGCAACCCGCCCATCTGCGTAAGGCCAGAACTGGGTATGTGCTGGAGGGGTGACCCAAGCCCCATGCACATGCCCTGACAGCACACCCGACTCAACAACCCCTATGTCTTCCCCCTCTCTTTCTCTGCCCTGCTGGGTCCAACCCCATGTCTCCCCCGGCCACAAGCCCTCTGAGGTGAATATGAAGCTGCTCTGTTATGACGTAACACTACAGTTTGGCCTGACTCTGGCCTGGTGATTTCTGTATCAATAGTTTGGTTTAAGTGTTTCTCAATAGAAGATTGTCTAAGATGTGACCTGTGGGAAAGAGGAGGTGGCTGAAGATGGTCACCCATTATAAAATCTAAATCAAGGCTGAAAAATTTGGGCTCTTTTTAATCAAACTTTGAAAACTTTCAAGGACAGTAGATGCTCTCAGGGAGAAATCTTCATTTTCTCAACAGCCTGATTTTCTGTTTGGGTAAAAAGATGTTTTGATGGAAAATTTTCAACCATCCCTAGGACTCATTTTAGATAGGCTGGTAAATGGGATTATTTTCTCGTGGAGGTTCTGTCAGGAGGAGAGGATCTATTCGGCCTACGTATATTTGGTTTTTACAGTAAACCTAAAGGATGTTTGCAAGCAGCAACCATTGCCATCTGGGCTGTCAACATTCATGTTCCTGATGTTACAGGAAGCCTGTCTCAGCCTTAAGAGATGGTAGGAGGCAGAGCTTGCGGGGTATGGATCTATTCTGAAATGGCATCTAGCACCAATACTAGCAGAGCCCACAGACATACAATAAGAACAGTTAAATGGAAAAAAAGAGGAAGAGAAATGGAAGCCCTAGTGTATATCTGAAGTTCATGGATCTACACAATGTGTTTGTGAGAGATGAAGACAAACTGTGGTCTACAAATAAGAATGCTCCATCTAATGATTGGATGATTTATTTGGGGATTGGTCCTGCTCTGAGCAGGGGGTTAGACTAGATGACCTCCTGAGGTTCCTTCCAACCCTGATATTCTATGAACGAGGGATGCAGTACATCTGTCCATTTCCTCTTCAGAATCAAACAGATGCTTTAAACTTCATTCTGAGACAGTCACTTTTGAGGGAGGTTAGCTCATGGCACTGGTAGTCAGGACTTCTAGGTTGTCTTCTCAGCTCTTCCCCTGAGTTGATCTGTGACATTGGGGAAATTGCTCAGCTTCCCTGTGTAGCAGTTTCCTTCTTTGCTCAATGGATGGAATTATATTCATGTGCCCTAATGGGGTGTTGTGAGGGTTAATGATGGGAGGTTTGCAGAGTGCTTGGAGATCTGTGGGTGCAAGGTGCTATGAAGTGCAAAGTCTGAACAAAAAAGCAAGCTCGTTAAATGGATCTTCAGATGACAGGAGGCCTCAGGGAAGGGATAGCTCACTTCAACTTAATTTAAAGGGATTTTTATGATGCTGGATGTAGGGAGTCTTATTCTTCCAATGTGTGTGCACTTCTAATGCATAGAAATGAAGTTAAATGTGGTGCACTTTGCAATTGACGAGAAAATATTAAACTAGTTGCCTTGCGTTGGGAAAGAAAGCAAATCAGTGCTGCTAACCGCAGGGTGGAACTGAAACGTGTGGCTCAAGATGCCGTTAACATGCTAGGAAGATGTTAAATATAGAGATGGGAATCAGTGTGAGGTAAAAGATGCCATTAAACTATCAGAGAGAGAATGGGGATAGAGAAGCAGTGGAGGGGAAAACTACCTATGTCTCTTTGCTGAAAGTGAGAGATGCACAACATCACCATCAAGCTAGATGAGAGGACGGTGTTGCAGTGGCTACGGCGCTGAATGGGGAAATAGGAGACTTGGGTTTTAGTCCCTGACCTGTTGTGTGGCCTTGGACATATCATTTGTCTCTCTGACTCTGTTTCCCCTCACATAATTCGTTTGTCTTCCCTAGTTAGATTATAAACTCCTTTGAGGTGGGGAATGTCTCTTGCCATGTGTCTATAAAGCATCTAGCACACCGTGGCCCTAATCTCATCTGGGACAGCTCTGTGCTACTGGAATCTAAATCGTAAAGACATAAAAGAACACCAAAATTGCAGTCTCAAGCCCTGAACAGATAGGAAATGCCAGAAGTAAGGTTGCCCCTACTGCAGGAGCATTATGGTTAGAGCGGGGTGGATAATTGATTTTTTGTTTGTTTTGGCCAGCAAACCAATAAATCAGAAAAAACTATATTTGGTTTGATTCTGAAAATGTTGAGAATTTGTCAGCCAATTAGAAAAGGCCGGATAAAACATTTCATTCTGGTCTGCTTAGGAAAGTGTCTGTCCCTTATAAGGTTGACCTCAGTGGTTAGGCCACTTGCCTGGGACATAGAAGACCAGGTTTGAATCTCCCCTCTGAAACGGGGCTGGAGTATGGAGTTCAACTCAGATCCTTCCTAAAGGAGTACTGTAACCCCCAGCTCATTCTAGGGTGGGATACCCTCAATCTCTCCTGCTGAAGCTGTTCGACTTTGTATAAATATTCAGTAGGCCAAAGAGCGTGAAAGCAACTTTCTAGCATGGTGATCACCTGAACGATAGATGTGATTTCAAACTTTCCCTCTGCCTGATTCAGAGGAACATTAAAATCTAATCCGTTCTCATCTAATTCAAACAAAGTCATAACACATCTGCATGCACTTTGTGTTGTGAAGGCTTCTGTCAAACTTTTGTCTGGCTCATTTCATGGCATTTGGGCCAGGGCTCTGGCTGAAGGTTTAGGGAGACCCCTAATCCTTCTATTTCAAGCAGTTGCCAGACCACTTCAGTCCAGGTGCACTGAAGACATGTAACTGCAATATATCATAACTACACTTAACGATACAAAGTAACTGCAGGTAAAGATGCAGTCCTAGCAGCCAAAGATGCAGTCCTAGCAGCCAAAGATGCAGTCCTAGCAGCCAAAGATGCAGTGTTGTGTTTCGTTGCATGGTGCTAGGGTCTTGTGAAGGGACTTAAGGGACCGGTTCCCCTTCTTCACTAGGCAATACCAACATCAGTGCAAATGTGTGTGCACAAGTCTCAACCTTGTCCTGGTAGAACCATCTTTAGGAGTATCCAGTCATTTTACTGTTCGTGGTCATCCAGTGCTTGGTCTTTCTGTTGAGCCTGTCAGCAAGCGAGCCAATTGTGAAGGTCAGTTTTATGATGTGGATAAATTTAGCTGTGATGTAAGCATGCAGAACTTCGTGCATTTGCCCCAGGGCTAGGGATTGGATCTGATGCTCATTCAAGCCAATGGAGAAACTGCTGTTAAGTTAAGTAGCCTTTCGATCAAGTCCTGTGTTTGGTCTTGATGTCTGCAAGGAACTGGAGCGAGACATCATCTCTCTGCCCAGGCAGTAGGGCACTGATCGTTATCGGAAGGTAATGGCTTTGGTCACTATGGGGTTCCTGACCCACTACCAATTGTGAGGCAAACCTGAAACCAGACCAGGTCTATTCCCTCAGCCCCTAAGCCTCACCCCTCCAGCTGAGCCTGCAGTGACCCAGCCCTCAGGCCTGCTGCAGCAGCCTGTCATGTGCAGGGTCTTGGGCAGACGAACCCTAGGCACAGGTATTTCACCGACCTTGTCCGAGCTGCAGATTAGTCTGTGCAACAGCACTACATAGCCAGGAACCCTCCTACTGCCTAGCAGTGTTACAAACTGCCCAGGGTCTCAGCCTGCTCTTGATCCAGTTCCTGTTCTTGTCCCTCTTCAGTCTTCTCTGTGCCCTACCCTGACCCTTCTCCAGCTCTGCCACCTCCCTCCTAGGCCCCAGACACTTGGGCTGACTCCAGCCCTGCTTCCTGACTCTGACTGCAGTCCTGATTTGGCTCATCCGTGGGCTCTGGCCCATGGCCTGTGTCCAGATCCCAGTTTCAGCGCTGCCCTCAGCCTGGGCCTGACCCTACATCTGGCTTCAACCAACCATCAGGCTTGACCACCTAAAATCCAGTACCTGACCCCAGTCCCCTTCCAATCTTCCAGGCACAGTGTCCTTTGGCAGGTGAATACTGCCAGGAGTGGGCGATCAGTGGGGCATTGGGCAGCACTTCTGGGTCAGGCAAGAAACCCTCTGTTCATCACGTACCAGTGGAATGTTAGAGAGTTGCTGAGTTGGAAAATGTTAGCTTCATTCAGTGATTGTTTATAAACTCTCACTGAGAGAGGAGATGGCTAGTTCACATTCCGGACCTATTTTGGGAAACAATTAGTGATTAATTGGGCTGTTTTTGCTTTGCGCTCTCAGAGTTTCTCTCTTATGCCAACTGCCTCGGATCATCAAACAAGCAACTGAATCTCATGTGGAATCGCTGAGCCTGGCCCAACAATCTAGTGGTTATATAATGACCAACTGTGTGGGGTTGGGGGGGAATCTAGGTTCAGTTGTGAACATCCTGGCATGCTCAGCTCAGGCCTTAAGGCCAATTTTTCAAAAATGGCTACTGATTCTGTCTGCTGCTGTGTTTTGGCCTATCCTGACGTGCTTTGGTCCTGACTTTTCAGAAGTGCTGACCACCCACCACTTTGATGGAAGTCAGGGGGAGTAGTGGGTACTCAGCACCTCTCAAAATCAGCCCCAAGATGGCTTAAGTTGGAGACCCCAAAAGCACCCCTTCCCCAGGCTGACAGGTTGAGTGGCACGGATGGGAAGCTGCCCCCAGCTCTCCTTACCTGAAAGGCAGGTTGCCTGAAAGGTGGCTTCCCTATACATTCCCCAGTCAGCTTCAAGTGAAGAAGTTATTCCTCAGTGCCCCTCCTAAAAGCCCTGTCACATAACCTCAAGCAGGCCTGCAGATTATGATCATCTCTGTTAGGTGCTCAGCTATACTGATGAGCATCGTATAAATGCTTCTAGTTATCTATCAGTACAATGACTTGAGAGAGGAAGTATTGCTGATGCAGTCGTGGCTGCATTTTAGTATTGGGTATGTATTCTGACTCCCTGAAATGCTTTTGAACCCATCAGGGATTCAAACTATTAGGAACCAGGATGTCTCTCTCCATTCTGACTCAATATCTTCTCTAGCAGTAGTTCCCAAAGTGGGGTCCCTGGACCTCTGGGGCTTTGCTGTGGGTTATATGGGGGTCTGTCCCTTGAGGAGTACTACAGTGGGGCCAGAATGCACCCAAACAATATTCAAGCACTTTTGCAACATGGAGGATGGCATTTTGTTCTCAAAATGGCCTCCTGTGCAGTGTGCAGGAGAGGTCATGCTGGTGAGGGCATTCCTACACTCGTGAGAGCATTCCAGTAATTTCCTATCCAGGACTACACCACAGTTGGAGTTAAAGTGAAAATAAGGGTGATGTGGTCATTTGTAGTAATTGCAGACTGTTTACTCTGGTTTATTGGTGAGTCTTCTTTTTAATAATAAGCCAACTTAACTAACAGAATAATAATAATGTGAAATGGGTCCAGGAAAAAAGGGTCCAGGAAATTTAATTAAATGCCAAAGGGGTTCTTGGTGGAAAAAAGTTTGGGAACCATGACTCTATAGTATGGGACAGCCAACTATCGAAGGCATTTATATGGCCTCCATCACCATCGTAACCACACACCTCCTTATCTTTAATGTATTTAATCTTGCTATACCGCCATGAAGTCTGGAAATGCCATTATCTCCATTGCACAGATGAGGGACAAAGAGGCTCAGGACATACGCAAGGTGAAACAAGAAGTCTGTGGAAGAGCAGGGAATTGAATCCATGTCTCTCAAGAGCTAGGGTAGTGCCTAACCACAGGAGGATCCTTTCTCTCAAACCATAAAAGAATACTGCTCTATTCCATGACAAGAACCGTATTCGGGTTTGCTTAGCCACTCTCTAGTGTGGATAACCTGGCAGCACCACCTGCACTGTTGCTGCAGCGAATGCTAATTGATGAATGGTCTTCCCAAGTCAATTAAAAAGATAGGTCCTCTTCCTCCTGCCCCCCCAGACTGTTTAAG
The DNA here is from genome assembly GCF_025201925.1 of Gopherus flavomarginatus. Classification (NCBI taxonomy): domain Eukaryota; kingdom Metazoa; phylum Chordata; order Testudines; family Testudinidae; genus Gopherus; species Gopherus flavomarginatus. The sequence goes on from NC_066622.1 coordinate 133,542,920, forward strand.
TGCCCCAAGTCCTCCTGGAATCGAATTGGCCTCAAGGATACACTTCAATACGTGTTAATCTAGCAACCTCTTTTGAGAGAGATCACGTCCGCATTCCTAGCATCGGCTGTTGACTTCCTGATGCTGATTTGGCAGCATTTGGAAGAACACCTCTCCCTCAATATAACACTGTCCTGGGGAGCCAAAAAATCTTACCGCATTATAGGTGAAACCACATTATATCGAACTTGTTTTGATCCGCCGGAGTGTGTAGGCCCGCGCCTCCCCCCGAGCGCTTCTTTACCGTGTTACATCCAAACTCATGTTATATCGGTTCGCATTATATCGAGGCAGAGGTGTATCGCTATAAGGAGGGAGCCAGGGTCCACTATACTGTTCCAGACCTATTCAAGACTGTGGGAGGCAGAGGTGGCCAATCCTAGCTGATATGGAATGTGTTTACCGTGACTCAAGTTTCTGACTATAAAAAAAATTTTCTGGTTGCCAAAGGGCTTTCCAGAAATGTTTGGCTTTTGTTTTATGTAACTGCTATTGCCACTCCCTTTAAGCTTTACCCAGTCTTGGGAACAGGGCTAATAGTACATGAGGAGAGCAGAAAGCAGATCTCCTCCTCTGCTTTTGTCAAAGAAACGCTTCCCTGGCCTCTCTGGCTTGGGTAAATGGCACTCCCCTCACGTCCCCTATCTGCTGGGCTGGTGAGACCTCACATTACTGTTTCAATCTCCTTAAACCACTGATGGAAAGGCCTGCAGTTTGACATGAATTGGAGACACAGTTGAAAACACCTGCAGCTATTTTATAATGATGGAATGGCACATCCTATGCCCAGTGTCTTTAAAGGAACCCCAGAACCTCAGTATATTCCCCCACCCCCCCACCGTATCAGCATATATACAACCACCAGAATAGCCAGGTGTGATCAGAGCATCTTGTCCAACATTCTGTCTATTGCAGTGGCCAGTGTTAGTGGATTAAAAGGAAGGTGAAAAGCCTCCATGCTATACCTTCTGCTGGGAACCTGGCAGGTCTCAGAAGCTACATTATATCTAAATCTGGATAGGAGAGTACTGCAGGGTATGTACACCCCATCATGGGGCATCAGGTCACATGTGTCAAAAGAAAGGGTAGAGGCGGTACCGCAGCTGGTTAGGTCCTGTACTGATGCCCCTTACTATAAAACATGGTGTATTGCCTACTGACTGGAGTCAATAAAGTCTCCCCTCCACGCAAGGCTGTGTGGCCCAGTGGCCAGAATCAACAGAGTAACCCTTCTGCCCACAGCAGCGTGGCCTAATGGCCAGAGTCAATAAAGGCACCCACTTCTGGCCTGTTGATTCTTTGGGGAAGTGGAGCACCACATAGGGGTATGTGGCACCCAGGGTAGGGGGACTCAAGCTCTCCCTGTTTCTCCAAGTCCCAGCCCAGGGCCCTCACAGTTATAGAGGTGCTCACTACTGAATCATCAGAGATCCTCCCAAAACACCCTGACTGGTTCCCCAGTTCACTAACTGGAAAAAAGTCTAAGTCCCCTGGGCTGCTTCCTACCTTTTCTCCCTAGGTGATGCTCCATGGTTTCCCCGGTCTTTGAGATCCTCAAGTGGCATAGCTCCTGCCAGAATGGTCTCTTCTTTGGTCTCATCAGGCAGCCTGCAGTCTGTCTGGAGCTCTGCATGCCATGGCTCTGTAGTCAGGGCCTGTAGCCACCCTTTGGAGAGAGTCTGCATCCTCCCCCTTCAGCAGCCTGCCCAGACTAAGTTGGGTTGCTTCATTTTATACTCTGCCTCCAGGCTGAGCATGTCCAACAGAGTCAGAGGGGCGGGGCTTCCTCAGCCTGCAAAGCACAGTTAACCCTGGGGTGCACCTACCCCAGACTAGTGTGGGGTAGGTGCACCCCATCACACGAAGTCAGAAGAGAATTAGAACATGTAGCAAAGTATGAACAGAATCTAGAGCACTGGATGCTGCTATTAGCATTAGACTGCACTTCCTCTGAGTTTTTATCCCCTGCAGAGATAGTGGAGCATTAATACAATGAGAGGACTACAGCCAAATGGCCCCAGGGGGGAGAGGGGGGTTCATTTGCCTTGTTTTCTGAAAGAAACCTGTTACTTTAATTTCCTCCTACAATCAAGATCTTGGTTCTCCCTTAAAGATGTTTAGAGAGCACAATCCCTTAGATTTTTCAGGAACAAAGTGAACCTATTCAACAATGAAGTATGTAAATTGGCAAAGTAGAAGAGCCTGTTTCATAGTTTGCTATCTGAAAAGCGTCTTCTTGGATAACAAGCTGAGATGTGTCTCTCTTCTCCCTCCTCCTGCCCCCCCCACTCCCGCTCCCACTACAATAGCATGAAATATTGCCATGTAGAAACTGAACGCTCCCTGATGAGGACTGAAGAGATTTAAGAGCCATTAAATCATTATACTAATGGGTACTGCAAGTGGGTCTATGGAAACAAATATACGACAAGAGGCAGGAGATTGGGAAGTTAGATTAAAGTAGGAAATGTACCTTGGCCCTGGCAGAAATATATGGTACTGGAAATAACAGGCACTGAGGGATTGTATGGCTCCAGAGAATATGGAATCTTTCACCTCTAGGGGGCCTGAATCTGATCTTATTTAATGGCGTAAAGCACAAATAACTGAACTGAGTTGAACAAATACACCAGTATGTGGACAGAGTAATTGTTCTCAGAATCAGATGCTCAGCTGGAATAAATGAGTGTTGCTGCATTGAGATCAACAGGGTTACACAGATTTACACCAACTGAGGATCTGTCCCTGGATGTGTGTGTTATTTCCTAAAGGACTTTACAACCTTATGTAGGTTTAGCATTTGTAGAGTGATTTGGTGGGATCAATGAGGTTCCTAGCAGAGAGGAGTCCTGGGGAAGGGAGGGGGGATTTGTCTTCGGCAGCATGGGGCAAGGGACACCTGCAGGTTTAAACTAGTGTAAATGGTGGATTCTTTGTAACTTGAAGTTTTTAAATCGTGATTTGAGGACATCAGTAACTCTGCCAGAGGTCAGGTGTCTATTAGAGGAGCGGGTAGGTGAGGTTCTGTGCCCTGCAGTGTGCAGGAGATCAGACTAGATGATCACAATGGTCCCCTCTGGGTTTGTAAGTCTATGAATCATCCCTATTGGTCCCCTTGTTCTCCGATTTATCGGAGATGTCAGTGAGCAACTGGATTATGGAACTCAAATGTCTTTGGAATTTAGCAAAAACATGAAGTAACACAGGGAAATCACAGTACAACTCATAGTCTCAACACAGTTGGTCTTAATTTTTCCCTCCTGCTACATTTTATTTACATAAATTCTTTTTCTTTTTCCATCCGCCAATACTTTTTCACCCTGAACCACTTAATGTTTGCCACTCACGTCAGTGGGAGCAGCTAGGGTTGGGTTCTTTATTACTCCTAGTTGCTATTTCTCCGAGAAAGTGAAGAGTGCTAAAAGCAGTAAGATCAATCACACTTTCAGTGTTGCCAATTGTTGTGATTTTATCAGGAGTCTTGTGACATTTTCTTGGGGTATTTTTCCCTTAAAGCCCCAGTTCCTGGATTCATGTGATTATGAGAATCTATGCTTTGTAAATAACGTAAGTTTCTAGTCCTTATGGTTGCTTGAAAATGTGAACTGTAATGGCTCAAAGCCACTATACATATATAGTGATGGGGCAAGGCCAGATGGCTATAGTAAAGTAGTGAGGAGTGGGTATGTTAGCCTCAGGCTAAACAAATCCCTGATACCATGGTAACCAAATGGCAGTTGCTCCAGGTTAATCAAGACACCTGGGGCCAATTAAGATCCTTCTAGAAAGCAGCTGAGATAGCTAGATTGATTGGGACACCTGAAGCCAACCAAGGGTTGGCTGGAGCTAGTTAAAAGCCTCCTAGTTAGTCAGTCAAGTCTGGGTATCAGGAGCTATAGGAGGGAGTTGTGCTGGTGGAGGAACTAAGCAGTACAAATCCATATCAAGTGCAAGGAAGGAGGCCCTGAGGTAATGGTGAAGGAGATATTGAGTGGGGACTCCTGTGGTGAAGTGGCCCAGGGAATTGTATGTATCCTATTTCCAAAAAGTCAACTACTGTAACTGCTACTATTAGGGTCTCTGGGCTTGAACCTGGAGTAGAGGGTGGGTCTGGGCTTCCCTCTCATCTCCTTGATTAATCACTGAGACTGTGAGACAAGAGACTGTGTGAGGGAGGGTTGCTTCTCCTCACCTCCCTTGCTGGCTTAGGATGAAAATGACTTAGTAAGCTGTGATCTTTGCCTCTAGAGAGAGAAGGGCTACATGGAGGGTCACAGTGAACCTCTGAGAGTAGCGAAATCCACCAGTAAATCTGGGACTCACAGAGGCAAGGACAGAACTTTGTCTCTATCTATCTATCTAATGGCCAATCTCTTCATTTGGAGGGTGGGGGGGTCCTGACTCATGTTTTTTGAGCATTTGGGGTTAGCAATATCACTTTCATGTGCCACCAGCCCCCCTGGCAGAAAGCAGGTAGCTATAACATAACTCTTCTGCCTGGAACTGGTTGAAATGCTCCGGATCTCTGTGAAAGGAGCTGCACAGAGACACTCTAGCATGGTGATAATCCATTTAGCAGGGATTTTATGCAACTTTTAAATATTGATATGAGAAACTGCCTTGCATCCTTGAGCTAGCTTATGTCAGCAGATACTGAACACCTTGTTAGACATGCAATTACCAATAAGTAATGTGTAATTCCACTGGTCTTGAAAACCCCACAAGGCATGTTACATGACAAAACGGGATTTAATTTAACCCTTTCTCCACTTCCCACCCCTCCAATATGTGTAGGCAAACTTGTTTCTTATGCAAATCCCCTTCCTTTTCCTCTAAACTAGTTTCCCAAACTCTAACATATTATATGGTGTATCACCAAAGAGAGAGAGGATAGCATCAGCATCTAGGAGGGGGAAGGGGTAGTGGGGACAGCTGATTTATGTGTTTCTGAGTCATTAGAGAGTCATTCTTAGGTAGATAAGGCCTATTGGCCCCATTCACAGTTCACGTCAATGAGTACAACCCCATTGGTTCCAGTAGATCTGCACCTACTGACACCAGCTGAGGATCTTTTCTATTGAGTCAAGTAGTCCATACCTCTACCACAGAGTCAGTCTGTAACCTGCTGATGAATATGTTACAAGTCCCTCTCTGTGTCTGATCGGCAGAGAAGAGGAGCCTGTTACTGCTCTGCGAGGGGTCTTTCTTTCAGGCTGGAGCAGCTCATGCTTTTAGCGCTGGGGTTACCTGGTGTGTTGGTCAAGATGACCAGACCATCATACCGTCTGCAAGTATCTTAATTGCAGAAAGTGTCTTGCTGGGGTGGGAGAGCCCCTTGTTGAAAGAGCTCGGATGATATCCCTCCTTCTGCTCCTGTTCCCTTCCTCTCTGGATGTTGCTAACTCACCCTTGCCAAAGGTGACTTATCAGAGGGCTCATAAAAATACCTTGAGAGCTTTTTTTGACCTTTGAAATGGACCAGAGTGCAAAGTCATCCCCTTTGTTTATTTGATACCTTTCAGTGTCAGCATCAACCTGATCCTGATTTGGGAGAGGTGCATCATGTGACAATGCTATTGCAGAAAGAGCTGCTGTCCTCAACACTGACCCAGGAGCTTTATTAGAATGAAGGAGAACCGTATCATCCGTAGAGCGGCTCCATCTTTCTCTCTGCTCCAATCTGCAGTTTCCACTTAGGACCTTCCCCAGCCATCTTCCTGTCTGGCTTTCTCCTACTAACTTAAAGGAACTGCAAACTCCTCTTTAGAGGGTGACTCGTTTTGCACAAATGGGGACAATAGGAAACTCCTACCACCCTCCAATCTTTTCCAACATCCGAAGCAGACCTGAACTAAAGCCTTTTGGCAGGTTCAGAAATGTTTTGCTTTACCTTTCTCCTGTAGGATTTGTCATTCTGCACTTCCAGGTTGGGGCTGGAAGCACAACTGGTGAAGTACCACGATGAAGGCCGTTCTCAGGAGAGTGCAGGATCATTTGTGGCAACCAAATACATATGAGGAGGGACTTGAACCCACAACCCTCTGTCCAAGGTGCAACCCACTGAGCACAAACCTCATGGTCTGGAATTAGTGTCTGTGAAAGGAGGCACCAGTGATATATTGTTTTTATTAATTGTTTTCCAGAAGTGGCAAAGAGTCCCAGGTTCAGGTACAAACAAAACAAAAAGGCCCCTGCCCCAAAGACCTTATAACCTAAGTATCAGACAGGAGGCAATTGATAGATACAAACAGAGGGAGCCCAGAGAAACAGTGAGACAGATCAGATCAGCATGTTGGGTTGTAGTCTCCACACACCAGCAGATTAACCACTGGCTATGGGATTATATAAGCATCTGTGAATGAGGATTTCATCCACCTTCACCTTAGAGTAGAGCAACAAGTGCTCTCTCGCCTGCGGGAACTGCAGGGTTAATGGGCCATGTCATTGTGGGTCCTGTTTCTCGGATGTGACACGGAGAATGCAACATGTCTCGGCTCGTAACAGGAAAATTAAAATGTTCCGGCATTTTAATAAATACAGCGCAGGCCGTGTTGTCAGTTCCCAGTGCAGCGACGAGAGATCTCTCTGGATGCCTTGATTAAAGATTGCACGGGCAGAAGCCCTTAATCAGACCCTGCTGCATGCTGCACTTCATTAACCTGGGCTGTGCAGCGCAGCTATGAACAAGCAACAACAAAACGAAAAGGAGAACAGTGTTCTGAATAATATATTGCCCCACTTGTCCAGCCCTGCCACATTCCAGGATGCTGTAGAGGCCAGTGGGAGAGACCGCAGTACAAAACAATGAGTGTGGAAGTCCAGACTCCAGGCACAGACAGTTGACAGGAATTAAAATTCTAATACAAACTTCTGCTTTGGCACTGGATGAGTGGGACACGAGGGTAAGGGTTTGTTTTTATTAAGTGAGTGCAGAGCCAAGCCTCCCAGTTGAAAACAACTGTGAGAACAGTGAGGCATCCAGGTTTTTACTTATTTAAGCAATATTGTAGTGCAAGCTCTGTGGAACATGCAAGGCTCTGCTCAGGCATACATCTGTGCCTGCTCCAGTCATATCGAATACACATCACTGCCTGCTATTTATGGCAAAGCTCCATCCTCTTCTCCTCTTCCTCTCTCTGCCTCTTCCTCTGACCAGATTCACAATTATTCTTTTAGGGATTATTTGGTCCTCAGTTCAGCTGTGGTTGCTTGGGACACAATAAATTGCCACTTCCTGTATTTCACTATTACCACAGTTCTGTCACCATTGCAGTGAGACCCAGAAGACCCAGCGTGGAGATATTTTCCTGTGTCCACAGCAATCCAACAAGTCTTTTAATTTGTGATTGTGCTAGCCTGTATTGAGAGCTGTCAGTCTCCTAGGTAGCTCTGTCCCTGATAAACCAGGGGGACTTTCTGTTGCTTAGGAACACTGGAGTATAGAGGAGGCCAACTTTGTGATATGGCATGCTTTGGGTTGACTAACTGGTTCAGACATGGTTACCTAACTGCTCCCCGACTTCATTCCTAAGGGGAAACTCAGTCCATAAGATTGAATGAATCCTGGGCTTTGGAAGGGTCAAGCAGTTATACATGCAGCTCAGGAGAGCCTTGTATCTAGTCTATTTGATTTGAAAAAAAAATCTGAGTGAGAGATGCATGCCTAACAATGGCTGGAGATTGAGCAAACAATGGAGTTAGGGAAGTTTTAGACTTTCTATGTGTTTAGGAATAGGGATGGTCTTCTCCAAGAAAGTGGCTGCAGGAAAGAACATCCATTCTCCTAATCATCAAATGTAATGCATCATGCTTATGTCCTATCTCTTGTTCAGATGACCAAATTCCAAAGGCCTTTATATTGCAGGTCAGATTTTCAAGAAGTTCTTTGTTTTTAAAGTATATTTAATCCTGCCTCAGTACCAGGGGACGGACTAGAAGAACTCTTAAGGTTGCTTCCAGTCCTACATTTCTGTGATTCCTGGAGTCCAGGATTAGAGCCCCATTGCGCAATGCTGTGGCCAACGGGGCTAATGTAATCCTTGGATGCATAAACAGGGGAATCTCAAGTAGGAATAGAGAGGTTATTTTACTGCTCTATTTGTCACTGGTGCAACCACTGCTAGAATACTGTGTTCTGGTGTCCACAGTTCAAGAAGGATGTTGATAAATTGGAGAGGGTTCAGAGAAGAGTCTCTAGAATGATTAAAGGATTAGGAAACCTGCTTTACAGTGATAGACTCAATTTAGCTTAACCAAGAGAAGGTTAAGCAGTGGCTTGATTGCAGTCTATAAGTACCTACATGGGGAAGAAATATTTAATACTGGGTTCTTCTGTGCAGCAGCAAAAGGCACAATCCAGTGGCTGGAAGTTGAAGCAAGACAATTCAGACTGCAAATAAAGTGTACATTTTTAACAGTAATCTTAAACTGAGAGTAATTAGCCATTGGAACAATTTACTCAGGGTTGTGATGGATTCTCCATCCCTGACTATTTTAAAATTGCAATGGGATGTTTTTTCTAAAAGCTCTGCTCTAGGAATTATTCTGGAGAAGTTCCGTGGCTTGGAGGTCAGACTATGATCACAATGGTCCCTTCTGGCCTTGGAATCTATGAATTGATACTCTAGGTGCTGGTATAAGAACAGCCATACTGGGTCAGACCAATGGTCCATCCAGCCCAGTATCCTGTCTACCGACAGTGGCCAATGCCAGGTGCCCCAGAGGGAGTGAACCTAACAGGTAATAATCAAGTGATCTCTTGCCTGCCATCCATCACCACCCTCTGACAAACAGAGGCTAGGGACACCATCCCTTACCCATCCTGGCTAATAGCCATTAATGGACTTAACCTCCATGAATTTATCCACTTCTCTTTTAAACCCTGTTATAATCCTAGCCTTCACAACCTCCTTAGGCAAGGAGTTCCACCAGTTGACTGTGCACTGTGTGAAGAAGAGGTTCCTTTTATTTGTTTTAAACCTGCTGCCCATTAATTTCATTTGGTCACCCCTAGTTCTTATATTATGGGAACAAGTAAATAACTTTTCCTTATTCACTTTCTCCACATTACTCATGCTTTTATATACCTACATCATATCCCCCCTTAGTCTCCTCTTTTCCGAGATGAAAAGTCCTAACCTCTTTAATCTCTCCTCATATGGGACCCGTTCCAAATGCCTAATCATTTTAGTTGCACTTGTTTGAACCTTTTCTAATGCTAGTATATCTTTTTTGAGGTGAGGAGACCACATCTGTACGCAGTATTCAGGATGTGGGCGTACCATGGATTTATATAAGGGCAATAAGATATTCTCCATCCTATTCTCTAGCCTCTTTATAGTGAGTCCTAACATCCTGTTTGCTTTTTTGACTGCTGCGGTGCACTGCGTGGATGTCTTCAGAGATGAGTCCAAGATCTTTTTCCTGATTCATTGTAGCTAAATTAGTCCCCATTATATTGTATGTATAGTTGGGGTTATTTTTCCCAATGTGCATTACTTTACATTTATCCACATTAGATTTCATTTGCCATTTTGTTGCCTAATCACTGAGTTTTGTGAGATCTTTTTGAAGTTCTTCACTGTCTGCTTTGGTCTTAACTATCTTGAGCAGTTTAGTATCGTCTGCAAACTTTGCCACCTCACTGTTTACCCCTTTCTCCAGATCATTTATGAATATGTTGAATAGGATTGGTCCTAGGACTGACTCTTGGGGAACACCACTAGTTACCCCTCTCCATGTTGAAAATTTACCAATTATTCCTACCCTTTGTTTATGTCCAAACACACAGTAAGAATCTCTGCCCCAAGGAGCTTCCTGTGTAGATACACAAAGGGAGGAAGGGGAAACTGGTGAAATGACTTGCCCGCAGTCATGCAGAAGGCCAGTGGCAGATTCAGGAGTAGGGCTAGGCCTGCCCAGAAAACAAGAATTACGTTTCATGAAAAAATGTCAAGGTTTGGATACATGTTCCACACTGGAATGGAAACAACACCAAGACCATTTGAAATTATTCACAAAAACAAAACAAACCAGGAAAGAGAGCTCTGTTCGCCCTCTGTAGACTGGCCAACAGCTCAGTGGTTAGGCACTGCTGTGGGAAATCCAGTATCAGGTCCCTGCTCTGGCTAATTCAGAATCACTGTGGCCCAATGAACTTTAAATTACTTACAGACAGTGGAATGGCTCCAGAAGGAGAGATTGTATTAGGGATACTGAGTTTATAGCCGGACTGTTAAGGCTCTCGATGTGCATTCAAGTAGTAAGGAGGATCATGATTTTGCAGTTTAGGGGAGGGATAGCTCAGTGGTTTGAGCATTGGCCTGCTAAACCCAGGGTTGTGAGTTCAATCTTTGAGGGGGCCATTTAGGGAACTGGGGTAAATATCTGTCTGGGGATGAGTCCTGCTTTGAGCAGGGAGTTGGACTAGATGATCTCCCAAGGTCCCTTCCAACCCTGATATTCTGTAATCTATAAATTCATCCGAAGCAGTGGCAGAATCTTTCCTAATGCTGTGCTGGCTCTAACTCTGAGGGAAAAGTGGTATCACCTGAATCAACCAGCTCTTGGGTCAGAACCACAGATGATGTGAACTAACATAGCTCCACTGACACCAGTGGAGCTATGGTGATTTACAGCTGATGTGGAGCTGTCTCCTTGAGTTTTCCTTGGTGACTTCTCTCTGACCGGACCTGATTAACGTAGGAAGCATGATACGTCCACAGTCCAAGGTGTCATGGCTTCCCCAGTTTGCTAACACTGTATTATCATGCCATGTATAAATATTTTACTGCTACCTATCAAATTATATGAGTCTTTATAATATGCTTTGTAATAACTAAACTCATGCATGAAAGAGGCATTTAAATTGGTATAACAATATCTACCTCTTATAATCTACTTTATGGCTGCATATTATGGCTTTATCTGCTAAGAATGTGTTAGCTTTTTTAACAGGAGGATTTACAATATAACACTTTTGCAACAGAAGTCACTTCCCATTCGGCTGGCAAACAGTTCTGTGGCAAGACAGTTGACTTTAGGATATTCATCTGAAGGTCAATTCTTCCATCCAAGGGCAGCTATCAAAAGGAAGGGTGGTAGCCCCATTGGTCTGCAGGGGATTTTTAATGTTCTTTTAAGGGGAACAGCTTGGGCGAAACAATAATAGACACTTTTGTGCTCTTTGGACTAAATTGTGCCATGAAGTGCCTCAGTGGACTGGATGGGAAAGAGGGTGTGGTGTGTTCTTGAGCAGAAACCAAAATCTCTTCTGGAGCTGCATACAAACATTGTCACCTGTGTGTGTGTGTGTGTGTGTGTGTGTGGGCGTGCGTGTGTGTCTAATCAGGTCCATCTTTTTGTTCTGCGTTTGTACAGCACATAGCGCAATGAAGTTCTAGTCTGCCTAGGCACTGCCACAATATAAACACGACATAAAATAATGAATAACATGTTGGCAACGGGTCATATGCTCAGACCCCTACATTGGCTGAAAGCTTGGACAACTAGCATGGAGCAGAGAATTGACTAATTGCCCTTCTGGCTAGGGCTGCCAATTCTGTTTGGACGTATTCCTGGAGGTTTCATCAAAAGACACGAACTTTAATTGAATATCATTCTTTAATTCCTGGAGATTCCAGGACAATCCTGCACAGTTGGAGACCCTGCTTCTGGCTGGTCGCACTGTGTCTTTTCTAAGGCTTCTAAAATGCTTAGACATTACACACAGAGGGTCGTTAGAAAGACAGTCAGACTGCCTAGTGTACACTGTGCTGCATGCCATTGCTACTTGGAATTGCCTGGAGAAACCAGGGACAGAGTGTAGAGCCTCTTGCTTCAAAACAATGAACTCCTACCTTTTGCATCTCTGTTAGCAGTACAGGTTCTAAGACCCATAGTTGAACACTTCTAAACCTATCCAGTAGTGGGCAACAGCATATATATGTAGCTACATGTACACATGGGATAACATTTTCAAACATACCTAAGTCACTAGGAATCGAAGTAGACTATGGGTACACTTATGCTTCAAGCTGAGGTGTCTCCCTTCTCGAGGAGCCATACCTCTGCTAGCATTGATTTAGCTACCAAGCTAGAAACGGAGCTGCCATCGTGTGACCTTCGGAAGCAGCTAGCTGCCTGAGAACCTACCAAATGTCTCAGATGGGATGACAGGGTGGGTAGACCCTCCTGCTGCCTGCACCACTGCTCTTTTAAGCATGCTAGCCCAACGAGAGCTAGTGTTGGTATGTCTCCTCAAGCTGGACTTTACACCAAGTGTAGACATACTCTTAGGTTCCTGAGGGACTTAAGTGGTGTTGAAAACTTTATCCATACACTCTCCAGTTCATGAGAGCGACTCTGTTCATGCAGATATTTGGTTCTTCTTTGAAACTTGCTAAATTAATTTTATCACACAATGGAGCTGTGTACAATCAGTATTGAATACGTGTTAGTAAAACACATTTATAAACAGATTTTTAGCTACCAAGTAGCTTTCTCTAGCTTCCCAGGCATACACCCGCAGTCCCATTCAAACATCCTTCACTGTTGGCTTTTCAAAATACTTTTGTTTGTATTTCTTTGAACTAGCCTTTTATTGAGATTAGAAGTAATCCTCTGGGTTACTCCCGAAAGGCCGGCCCAGACACCTGAAAGAGTTTGTGTGAAGCCTTCAGTGATAGAAACCCTGACTCTTTTGTTACAACATCTTTGACTGTACGCTGTGCCCAGTTTCCAGAAGCTTTCAGAGAAGGCGCCTGCAGCAGATAAGAATGACAGAGGCACCAAACGCTGCCATAATAATTTCCACAGTTGCACACTGGGAGACGTGCCTTCTGAGTGATTTTTCCAGTGCATGTTTTGTACGGAATGAAACAGCAGTTTAGGAAGGAGAGGGGGAAAATATACCAGGCATCAGTCTTGCTTTATTAGACCGAAAACCGGAGCAGCACAAATTAATTAACAGTAGCAACAACACACATTGGTGATATTCTGCCAACACAAAGGGTTTCCTCCAGGGCCAATGTGAGACGTGTGTTTGGGATGATAAAAACAAATGCAAGCAGGATGGCGCAATGATTGCTCTGCTGGGTTTATAATTGGAAGTGGTCTTTCCATTTGGGGGGGAGGGCGTTTCACATGCTAAATCATAGCCAAACAAAAAGCATTTGATTTACGTTTAACAGGATGACTGCAGGTTAAATGGATGGAACAGGAAAGCAAATGTATTGCGGTATAAAGGGAAAATGGCCCTGATAGTACTCCTGGGCCTGATCCTCAACTGGTGTCAATCGGTGTAATTCCATTAACGCCAGAGGGGTAGCCGTGTTAGACTGGATCTGTAAAAGCAGCAAAGAATCCTGTGGCACCTTATAGACTAACAGACGTTTTGGAGCATGAGCTTTCGTGGGTGAATACCCACTTCGTCGGATGCTACGCCAGTTTTCAGCATCTGTACTTATTTCTGGGGATCTGTACTTATTTCCCCAGGTGTTTTATTAAACCTGTTGTCATGGTTCAGGACTAAGTATACCTGTGTCCTCTCATCCAATCCTGCTGAGTGCTCTCCTCCCTCACCCCCTACTTCCAGGTGTTAGGCCTCCTGGCATCCCCAGTCCCGGGGAGGGGAGGGATCCTGTGATTCTCCCACTCTCAGCATACCTTTACATGGAAATTAAGGGCTGAGAGTAGTGTGGTTAGACATACCTGCGCTAGCTTTAATTTAATATGTGCCACAGCATCCTGGCACGCTTGTACAGGGGTAGCTAGCTCGCGCTGAAGACCACTCAGCCACATCTTCGCTACTACTGTTGCCTGTACTCGCTAGATTAAAGATAGTGCAGGTATTCCTGCCTGTCCATGCCACCATTACACCTTAATTTTTAGTGTAGATTGGGTCACCGGGCTACAGCCCCCTGGGTACCAACCATGATTGCTCAGCAGGTCTGCCTGTGATTCTTCCCTTCTCCAGCAGCGAGCACGGTGCCCCAAACCAGCCTTTCCCAAATGAAGCATTGTTTAATCTCAACCGTAGAAACTGTACATAACAACTTTATTTGCACACAAGGACTCCTCGTTGTTTTTGCTGATACAGACTAACACAGCTGCCACTCTGAAACCTGCACATAACAAGTGAGATGGGATTTTAACACAGAAAAGCTCTACGTGCCTATTTGTCTTACCTAAAGCTCATGTAGGCCTTGCTTTTCCTAGCTACCCCCGGCCTCTGGGGGCTAGGGGCCAGTCTGTTCTTCCAGAGTCATCTCTGGGTCTTAGGGTGACCAGACAGCAAATGTGAAAAATCGGGACAGTGGAAGGGGGGTAATAGGAACCTATATAAGAAAAAGATCCAAAAATCGGGACTTTCCCTATAAAACCAGGACATCTGATCACTCTACTGGGTGTCCCTCGGACTTCTCCCATTAGAGAGTATGTCCCTTTAAAAAAGCCACCAATTCCTTTATCGTCGTCTCTGCCTTGGAGTGTGGTCCCACGGGGTTGAGGATAGACTTCAATGCAGCTGGTTTCCTGCATTGCCGCTTAAGTACTGATCTACGGTGTAGTCTAAAGCTGCTGTCTCTTCCTGTGAACCTGCAAGTCATCCCCTGCAGGAATGAGCCCTCACATGTAATCATCTAGCAAATACCAACCATCAGGCAAACAGACACAACATGTAATCAGAAAATATAACAGGCAGCTCCCACACCCTACACATCAACGTTGATGTACTAAAACTGATTTCACAGGCTTTTTGCCTTTCCCTGTTGAAAATTAAACTAGATGGTGTTGTTTGCTCACTGTTTCTAGTCACTGTAACATCCTGTTCTCCTACCCTTCAGGGCCTGATCAGTGGAAGGGGAAGCATCTTGTGTGCTTCCCTGACTCTTTGGCTCATGCCCCTTATGATGGGAGACTCGTTTGCTCTGACAACACAATCTGCACCTGCAGGGTCACAGGTTAACATCAGACTGATCCACAACAAAACATTTAGACATTTGCAAACAAAAAAAAAAAGTCAGAAAATCTGTTCTGTGAACAATATGAATCTCTTTGTCCTGGTTCGGGATGAAAAATTTTGGAATGTAGGGATTTTCTGCAAGATGGAAACTCCAACTTTCAACCAGCTTTAGTTTCCATGGACATCTAAGGAAAAATGTTGGAAAATATTTCTGTACTTCCAAGATAAGGCAGGCCTTGTTTCTCTTTTTATTTATAGAATCTATATATATTTGATACAGGGGTTTTCCAGAACCCCTAAGTCCCATTTTCAAAAGTCACTTAGGTGCCTAGGTCTCATTGATTTTCAGTTGAACTTAAGCTCCTAAGTCCTTTAGGTCCAGATCATCAAAGGTATTTAGGCACCTGATTCCCATTGAAATCAATGGGTGTCAGGAATCTAAATATCTTTGAGGATCTGGGCTTTAGGTACTTTTGAAAGTGTTACCCCTAGACAACTTGTCCCTTGTCATACACTAGCTAATTTGTAGATACCAGACCTCACTAAAGCCATGTCTGGTAATTAGGTGCTATTTATTACCAGACAAAGGAGTTGGTTTCAAAAGGTGTTGAGCATTCTCTCTCCCTGGCCACGTCCAGACTAGGTATTAAAATCGATTTTAGATACGCAACTTCAGCTACGGGAATAACGTAGCTGAAGTCGAATTTCTAAAATAGAGGTACTCACTGGTCTGGACGGCGCGGCATCGATGTCCGCGGCTCTCCGTGTCGATTCCGGAACTCCGTTCGGGTTGATGGAGTTCCGGAATCGATGTAAGCGCACTCGGGAATCGATACATCGCGTCCAAACTAGACGCGATATATCGATCCCCGAGCAATCGATTTTAACCCGCCGATGCCGCGGGTTAGTCTGGACGTGCGCCCTGATTCAGCAAAGCACTAGAAAATGTGCTTAACATCAAGCACATCAACACTCCCAATGAAGACAACACTCGTGCTAAAGTTAAGCATGTACGTCACTGCTGTCCTGGGTCAGAGGCTGAGTACCAGAGTACTTTGCAGGACCAAGCTCTAATTTGCTTATGAAATTTTACCCTTTAGATTTAATAGTCCAGTTATTGTAATGCACCAGAATAAATATCTGACAGCTGGTCTGTAATTAGATGGGGCCAGATCGTTCCTTCTAGACCAGCATCTGGAGGGAGAGACAGTGTTAGCTTAAGGTCAAAGTGATGAGCATCATGTCCAGGCCAGAGGTGGTAAATCAGTTAAAGTTATTCAGTTTCAGGGGGCATTAATCATGTCACACCTGCAGGCAGGTGCGAGCTCTTGCCCAAGCTGCAGACATTGGCTAAGAACTGACAAACTCACAGCTGGAGACCAGACCAGTTCACTTATGTGCTAGTGTTGCTCAAAACAGGTATTTGTCTTTGTCACCGTGGCTCAGTGGGTCACAGCTGAGAATGTCCGACTCAGGACAAACTGCTGAGAAATAGAGCAGACTCACCCTCTCACTGGTGGTAATTCTGTCATTAGCGTTTACCAAGCTGGTAACAAAAGTAAACTTCTGTCTCGCCACGATGGTTACCAAGAAATCAAAAATGACGTCCCCTTAGGCATTCCAGCCCGTATCTCACTCCCAGACACTGGACTCTGGGATGAGTAGTTACTGAAATATAATATTTAGTCCTGCCATGAGTGCGCAGGACTGGACTAGATGACCTCTCGAGGTCCCTTCCAGTCCAATGATTCTATGAAAACCAATTTAATCAAATACAGGGCCCTTCCAATCTCAAGAGATCAGCCACTTAGCCAGGGCAAATTATAACTCAGATCTCACCCAATAATCAAGTTGTTCCCAATCCTTAGTAACTAAAATCTAAAGGTTTATTAATAAAAGAAAAGAAAAAGAGAGTTAAAATCGTTAATAGATCATATACATACAATAATTGCAATGTCCTTATACCAGGTTTGTAGCCATAATGTTATAGACAGCTGGCTTATGGAGTGTCTCTGGTAACTTCCGAAAGATTGGAAAGTCCTTGGTCCATAGCTCAATATGCTCCATTTAGTTGGAAATCTACAATCCAGAAAATCAGGACAGGAAAGAGGCAAAATGAAATCATTCCAGCAGTCTTTTATACCCTTTGCCTTGTGCCTCAAAATTTTCTGTTTCAGACAAATCTCAGAGTCCAGTTGGTGGAAAGTTACTGACTCAAAATGGAGTCCAGGGTCACATGAGCATATCACATGTCCTTACATGGTTTGATTACTCACAGGAGGTTGCCACTGGCCCTTTGGAGCCTGAGTCATCTGCAGGAAGAGCTATCTGGGCAGAATTAATTTCTTTTACGGCCCATTGTG
Source organism: Gopherus flavomarginatus (assembly GCF_025201925.1). Taxonomy (NCBI): domain Eukaryota; kingdom Metazoa; phylum Chordata; order Testudines; family Testudinidae; genus Gopherus; species Gopherus flavomarginatus. The sequence goes on from NC_066622.1 coordinate 133,560,284, forward strand.
ACAGCTAAGTGTCTTGTGGGTGTTATCCCAGGAGCAAACACATCTGAGATACAGAAACATAGCCAATATTCATACCTTCACATACAGTGATGGTACATGGATTTAAACAGGATAATCTTATTTAGCAAATCAAAACTTTTCCATTGACACCTTACATGACATACCTTGTGAAAGATTTGTTGCAATTGTCTAACAGTGGCAATATTAATGATCTACATGGTCATATTTCAGTCATACAGCATCACAGTTTTATTAAAATGTAGTTAGTGGTTAGACTATAGGAAGTTTGTAAGTTGCTGCATGCATAAGCCTTATTTGTAATGTCTGCATTCCGTGCTATCAGGAAATATGTACGTTTGGCTTTATAGCTTTCAAAACGTTTGCTCTAAACTTGTGAACTCAGATGGTAAGAGCATTTCCCCCTGCTCATCCAAGAAGACTGTCAAAAATTTAGTGGACCATTATAAGACAAAAGCTTTGTTAGTAGCCCCATCCATCCATGGAGAAGAACAGGCAGAAGGCCTCTTTCCATCTGTTTGAATGCTGGAAAAAGGAAATAAAAATAGTGGACATGAAGAGTGATCTCACTCTTCAGCCACACTCTACCAACATGGAAAGTTCTGCTTTAGCTTCATTTCTTAGCTTCCCGGTCTATGGAGGAGGCCACAGAGTCAAACACAGATATGTTTGGGGGTGCCTGTCAAGGTGAGGACCTCTCATACTTAGGCAGGAGGGGCATGGGTGATATGAGTACATGAAGGTGGGCAACGTGGTCAGAAGTGGGGAGATAGGATGAAGGGCCCCCTGCACATAGTACCTTACAGCTTATAGCATGCAAACTCTAGTGTCTATCCTGTTGGCACAGATTTTCTGTGGAGGGACGTACAGACCTGTAATGGTTTGGTTTGAATAAGCTCCCATATGTTCAGCTATGTAACATATGGAGTGATAGGGCTGAATTCATAGGTGTGGGGGAGTTAGACTCTCTGTCGAATCTTCAGCTGGTGTAAATTGGCCTGGGGCCACTGATGCCAAGTGGGATGTCACTTTGGGTCAAGTCACTTGGGCCAACCTTTTCAAAAATGGCCTCTGATAGTGAGGGTCCCCATTTCTGGGCCCCTAACTTGAGCCAGTCAAGACTTGATTTTCAGAGGTGCTGAGCACCCAGAGTTGGCAACTGAAGTCAATGGGAGTTGCAGATGTTTGGCACCTCCAAAAACCCAGGCTCTAGGCATCCCATGTTCAGCACCCAAAACCAGAGGCCATTTTAAAAATGTTGGCTTTAACCTGTCTGAACCTAATTTCCCCATTTGCAAAATGAGGGTAATATTTAATTCAAAGGCGTTTACAAGGATTAATTCATGAATGTTTGCAAAGTGTTTTGAAATAGTAAGATGGAAGATTCTCCTGGGTGCATATTATTATTTTATCATAATCTTCTCTATGCTGTATGTGTCCACAACAGGCCCTTTTCCCTAAGATTTGTAGCCTTGGGTTCTTCGGAGTCTGCAAGCAAAAGCCTGCCTTGTGCTGCTGAATTTCAGCACCTGTGCTTTCACTTTAGCAAGGAACTGCAGTAATGGGTGAAATTTCACAATAACCACACTTCTTTGAGCCTCCATACAGAATGAGAGCCAATTTCTCAGCTGAAGCCACAGGGATAGTCACCAGTTTACATCAGCTGCAGATCTGACTCTCAGCAGGTGGATCTAGCTTTGAGTTCAAAAAAAGGCAAGAGTTCATGCATGAAAAACAGGGCTGAGGGTGGTTGGTGGTGAGATGATGGGGGAATCTGCTACCTTTTAAGCCACTGTACCAGACTTTCAACTGATGGAAATCAGCATAGCGTAAGGTTCACAAGGGTTCAGCTTTTCAACCAACGGGATGCTCCATCTCTGCATCTCAGTTGTTTTATTTCTTTAAGCCAGCCCCATGTATTCACACCAGTTCCAGGCTCAAAGCCTCAATGGGATCCATAGCTCTGAAGCTAAATTTTTGCTTTTAAAAATCCAGCCTTCTGTCTTCTTCCATTGTAGGTTTAAATCTAAGCCACTGCAGCACCAGGGCAAAGACACAGAGAAACCCATTAGTTTAAAAAATAATCTACTGGGAAGAAACCAGTCTTCCACCCTCACTTAACCTCCCTTGTTAGACTCCATTATCCTCCCATGCTTTTCTTGACTCCAATCGCCCAGGCCCAAAAAGAGAAAGGGAGACAGCGGTGACCTTGCCATCTATAATAACCATCCGCTGTCATGGTGGTTTTAATCATCAGCTGTTATTTGATGTCAAGATGAAAGAGATGTGACATTTGATTTATTGGGGTTATGAAGAATCCCTGAACAAAGTATCACCAATTAAACTGCAAATCACAACCCTGGCATGAAGCGTGATGAACTTGCATTGCTCTCTGTGATCTGATTCGTAACCATCACAGCTCTTCAGAATGACTTGATTTGATATCAATTAGTTGGTGTTCACAAGGGAAAGTCCCTTTTTACAGGTAGCCTACCCTCATCAATGGGATTTTCCTCCTGAAACACGACCAGGAGCACGCATCTTGCTGCCTGTGTTGAAACTCATCACTGTTGGCATTTAGAATAGGGTGAGTGGTGGGGAGCAGAAAATCTTCACAGGAGAGGGTTGAAGGGCCAAAATTAGGCTTTCAAGCCGCACCTCCTATGTACCATTCTCCCATTTATCAGATTCCAATTGAAGTAATGAGAAATGTGTAAAGTGATTTTACTTCCCAAAAATTAACACTAAATTGAAAAACCCAGTCCTGTCCTCCCATACTGTGTTGTTTCTCAATGGGCTTGCTTGCCTGATTGTCATGCTATATGGAGTCAGAGTTCACCTTAAACAGGAGATGTTCATTGAAAAAAGCAACTATGGGTACAGGCACAAAAAGGGCAGCTTCCACACAGCACAAGTCCCAGCTCTGTCTCCTTTGTTTACCATCCCCTGCCTTGAGTTCTGTATAGCACACACAACCACTTAGTGGCTGTATAATAAAGTGCAGGTAAACATATCATCACAGTAGGGTGGTGCACTCCCAAGACAGCAGACATGGGGGCAGATTAAGTAGTGAGGATGCCACCAGTTTTGTTGGCCACCATGACTTCTTGATACCACACACATTGCATCATCTTGTGCTGATAGGATGCAGCAAGGGGAAGAGAAATGTAGCCAAATGGTTAGCCTTCAGCATCCCAGGAGTGGGGGAGCAGTGCTCCCGAAGCCAGGGAGAGGAAGGGGAGCTCTCATCCTGTTTTAGTAGAGGAAAATGAGCTGCACTGTCCCAAACCTCTATTAGCATTGCCAATGATAGAGGGTCGTAGTTACAACAGTGGTCCCTATTTCTTAGCTTCAGCCTTCATAATAACACTTTGCACTCCAGTGGCACTCCCCTCAAGGTGTGTTGATCCACAGCCACCCTATGGCAGTACCATTATCCTCATTTTACGGAAGGGTGAAGTGACCTGCCCAAGTCCACACAGTGATTCAGTGACAGAACAGGCGCTAAAACCCCGTGGTGATGGGTGCAATAGAATAACCTGGAAAGACTGGAAAAGCTGGGATTAGAACGCACATCCAAGCCATTTGGAAAGACACAGATGTCTAATAAACAAACCCAGGGTTGTTTTGAGGCCTGCTGGTCATGTAGGAATTTTTTTTACCTGCAGCCTTCTCTGCAGAATGCTGAGTGCTACTGTATATTTGATACCTTTCCTATATCCACCCTCGGCAGCATTGCCTCAGTGCTTCTTAAAGGAAATACAGCTTGTAGGAGAAAGGAAATGGTAAACTCTGCAAGCCAGAGATATGTCCCTTTAAGTCTCTGTAACAAGCCGTGTACACACATGGTGCTGCATCATGTACCAGCTCGGGCTGGCTGAAGTTTTTCGACCAAAGCTGTATTGTGATGGAAAAACTGGTTTTCATATGAAGTGTCTTCCTGTGAAAAATTATTATTTTTTCCATTGAAAAGTGAAATATTTCAATTCTGAAATGCTGCAGTGGTACCTCATGGGAGTTGTAGTTCGGGTGCTTCTTGTACAGGGGTTCTCAAACTGGGAGTCATGACCCCTCAGGGGGTCGTGAGGTTATTATGTGGGGAGGTCGCGAGCTGTCAGCCTCAACTCTCAATCCTGCTTTGCCTCCAGCATTTATAATCGTGTTAAATATTTTAAAATGTGGTTTTCATTTATAAGCAGAGCCAGATTTACATCTTACACAGCCCTAGACACACCATCTTCAGTACCCTCTCCCCCCCGCCCCGCCGCGCCTACAGCTGGCTTCATGTTTTCCATAAAAAGCAAAACTTTTAACCCACTTTTAACTATTAGGAGGCCCTAGAACACCCATCAGGAGTGTCTGGGGAACATACATACAAGCCCCAGGAGACAGATAGTAATTTGATTTTGAATCCCTGTCTAGGAACCTGAATGACCTAGCTACAGACTGCTTTATGACTCCCGCGTCTTTGGAAATAGCTTGCATGTCCGCAGCTAGTACAGAACAATTTAAATGGAGCTGGCTGGGAATTGTTCCCTGCAATGTTTTATATGTTGGAAAATGCCAATTCATCCAAATCAAAACTTTTCCTGGGAAAAGGTCAGTTTTGCCAAATGTTTTCAGTGTGAAAAACATTTAAAAAAAAAAAATTAGCAATAGTGGGACTGTGTCAATGTGCCAAGCTTGAAGTGGAAAATTCTGTTTTTCTGGCTTGAACCAATGTTTTCTTTAGCAACATAGGCTAATTATAGTACAAAAGAGCCCCGGGCAGGGAGATGTTTAATAGTGGCATGTGCCATATGAAGTTCAGATCTGGATCTAAAATTCACAGCGAGCCCCGGCAGCATTTCTATATTTTGGGCTGAGCCAAAGCCCCATCCCTGAACAGCAGGAAAGTTTGGATGAGGATCTGGATCTGATCTGTCAATCGCAGACCTATTTTTCAGCACCACTTAGAAGCAGAAGAGTTTCACGTGCTTGCGGGTTCTGTAGTGATGATTTCACATGTCTCTTTCTAATGTGTCTTTTCCGTCCCTAATGTCTGTGATTGGATTCTGCATATAAGTAATGTGCTAAGCATGTACTAGCAGCTAATAAAAATAGATCTATCGAAGCATTTTGCCTGGTGGTAAAGGTTTGACTGACTGGACAGACCTGTACTGTGTGATCCCAACCTGGTATTTCTAAGGAGAAATAGCATCTCTTTGCTAATAACAAAGGAGCTGCAATATAAAGTAAGTGATTGGAATGGGATTCTTCTAATAATAGCAATTCAGTGAATGCATAAAAATATCGACTTCATTGTCTAGGTTGTACAGCCAACCCATGTCACGCTGATAGGGACTATAGCAACAAATAGGGACCAAGCAACTCTTGATGCAGCAGCATACAGGTAGAATCTCTATATGAAAATGAGCCTGGATTGGATTCAGATAATGACACACTCTGCATACGGCACACTCCTAACCTCGATCAGTCAATTAGAACACAGTGCATTGCGTGTAAGGCAATTTGTCAGGAGGCCACTCCATGATCAATAGAAAAGTAAAAGATGGTTAATGTAAATTGCATTTCCAAAATCCATTTCGCCAAATGACATGCAGCCAGGCCCCTGAGATTGCAATTTAAAGACTGCAATGAGAGCGGGGAAAGTTTGGGCCATTTTCCACTTTTCTTAACATTTTCTTCCTGGAAACACATTAAATGTGTCCTACTTACTCTTCTCGTTACCACTGCCAATGAAAAGCATTGTGCGAATTTGTCCACTGTATTCTGTGTCCGCCTTATTACTGGTAGATGATCCCCAATGAACCCCCGTAAGTATCCAATTTTGAATGCTGCCGTTATAATGTTGCGTCCACCTGAGTTCTCAGCTTTTTCTGGTGATCCTTGGAGGATTGGCATAGCACAGGGCAGTTTTCTAGTTCTAGAACATAATTCCCAGCTATCCCAATATTAAGGATGTTTCCTGGAATTGTCTATCCGTCCACCTTTGGGTTTTATACTGGCACTCGGCACCATGATGTCTAACTTTAGAAGAAGAGCATACACTCTACATTGACAAAATGATATTGTTATTTCCATTTTACAGATGGACAACCAACATACAGAGAGATTAAGTGATTTGCAGGGTCACACATTAAAACTGTGGCATAGCCCACAAAATCATCCCTTGTCAGTTGGATTTTTTTATGAAATCCTAACCGCAGAACTGGGTCACAGCAACATCAGTATTAACAAAAAAGGAAATTGAGTAGCAAGTCATAAAACCCTGGTGGTGCATCAGCAATAACATTAGCATGATACAGCTTTACAAGGTAAAAATACTGTCCCATCAAGAGGATAAACGGCTGAGTCTTAAGATTCATCTTGCCCACTCAAGGACTGGATGAGTGCCTTGCCATAAAATGAAGCCACAATCTCATCCCTTCAGGGTTGTCATTGTTGGTTTTTTTTGCCTAATGTAGTCATTCCTCTTAATAAATTCTCATTTACTGCATGTTATATCTGGAGTATTCCTGGCTGCTTGATATTCTGCATGGTTTGGGGTGTACATCAAACAGGCAGAGGTGCTAAATAAACAAGTCCAGGACCGTCTTTTTCATTGTCCTGACTTCGCCCTTTTTTTTATAGCGTGTTACCACTGGAGATTAATAATGGGCTTGGGAGCCTTTTACCACTGGCTTATCTGTTCATGTGCCGCTTGATTGTCTGTGACAATGAGCTTTGCCATGTGATAACTCTTTGATGGCCTGTATATTCACAGCCTCCATCCAGTTTCTAGGATCTGATCCAAAGTTCACTGAAGTCAATGGGAGCTTTTCCTCTCTGGGGTGTACAGGAGGAGCCCAGCAAACAGCTGTATCCATCATCAGTATTGACATTAACTGGCCCCCTGATTGGCAGTTTGAGCAGCACAGCCTACACCACTTGAGAATGAGGTCCACCGAGGGCAGCTTTGTGATACGCTGCTGGGACAGTGTCAGAAAACTTTCACTGCCTGTGCTGTTCCTATTTTGGGGCTGTAGGGGGAAAGAGATGAAGCTCCACCGATTTACACCCACTGAGGATTTGCCTCACAGTCCCACTAGTCCTACAGCAGCTAAAACATTCAAACAAGGTAAAATCACTAGAAAACAACGGGACACTTTTCAAATCTCATTTGCACTGATGTAAATCCAGAGTCACTCCAGTGCAGGCAGGGGCTGTACTGTTAGTGTAGGATCAGCTACAACCATCCCCATTCCCTACACTGAAGGGCAGGAAGCTGGGGGCACATAGGAGCCCCTACACATTCCTATAAACATTGTGGATTTCCCCACCCAACAAGTGTTAAACACAAGTGGCTCCTGGACATACAGCAAGCAGGGAACGAAAGCCATGAGTCCTGACTCGCTTCACAGCTCTGACCATTGGGCCATGCTCCCTCCAATGAAACAAGCCTACCCTCCACCCAGATGCTGTCGTTGCCCTCGGAGCGCTGGCTATGGGAGAATAAAAGAGCCATCATCTTGCATGTCAATTAAGAAAAGCAAATGAGAAGTGCGTGCGCTGCATCTAGCTCGACTCTTGCTGAATGTACTTTGGCTCAGGGGAAGCAGTTCCCACTTCAGTCCTCCCCCCTCCTCCGCCTCTTCCCACCCATCCTATTTGAACAGCAGCAGCTGGCTAATAAGAACAAAGGCTTATTAGACTTTGTTTCTCGCATGTAACCCGTGTCTTGGAATTAATATTGAAGATTACAAGATGCCAACATGCTCCACAAATATTTGCATTTTATAATTGTTTCTCCAAAGAGTGGAGCAGGCGGGACCAGGCTGGAGGGACTGTGACTTCCCACCCATCAGCCTGGGAGAGGCGGTGGAATTTTAACATCACTTCCACTCCCTCAGCAGCTAATTTAATACCTTGCTTTCTTTCTGCGTCTCTCCCAACACATTGCCTGCTTACAAATAAATGCTCAGAACACGCACCAGGAAATCGTTGGAGGGAGGTGATTGCAAAGATGAGCAACGTAAATGGAAGGAGCACAAAAGGCAGGAGCTGAGAGGGCAAGTCTGCCCGAAGAAGGGGAAGGTTCTGTGAATCTTCTCGCTGATGGGCCTGGACCAAAACAATGAATCTGCCCCCACACTTGCGGAATTTCACTTTCCAAGCTGAACTTTGGATCCCACTGAGCTGCACTTGGGATAGAAGATGAGGGGATCCAATTCTGGAGCAGCTGGGATCCACAATATAGAGCAACCTCGAGGCTGCTGTAAGCTGCAACAGTCCCCTAGAAATGTTATATTAGACAGGGAATACAGGAGTGCAAGGCATTCTGGCCATGCCTGTACAGTCCCCAGCCAGCCACCAACATGCTGTCTATGCCATGTAGGGGCCAGGAGTGTCTGGAGGAGAGGGAATCCCCAAGCGCCTCCTTAAAAGAACTTTATGGCTGTTCTGTGCTGTCTGAGCAGTGCAAAGTAGCAGGAAGGAGGGATGAGGAGAAGAAGATCTGACCTGTCATGTCTCAAGTAAACATCTAACCTGACCCATCACCTATAAAATACTACTGTAGGGCAAGTCTCAGGATCTCAGACTTCTCCCTTCTCGGTGGCTCCTGGAGCAAAATGGCTCTGCTTTGCAAGCTAAAAGCAGATTATGTTTCTAACTGTAAAGCTTAAAATCAGACTGGGTGCTTGCTAGCCTAGCAGTTGAGATGTGTGTTGAATTCTCTGCCCAACTCCCTGTGCGACTTTGAGCAAGTCACTTAGCTGTCTTGTGCCTCAGTTTCCCCATATGTACAATGGCATTAACAACACTTTCCTGCCTCACAGAGATGTTGTGAGGATGAGTACATCGAAGATTGTGAGGGGCTCAGGTATCACAGTAATGGGGGCCATATAAGTATCCGAGATAGATTTGGTAATTAAACCTTGGCTGCCCACTATGTTGGTGCTGTGATAGAATTCAGCTCTCTCCCCAAGCTGTGTTGGCTCTGCAGAGCTAACAGGACCTTTAGCATATTTTCACTCAGTCCAGTGAGCAGATTTGTCTGAGACGCACAGGGAGCAGAGTCGTTACGTGATCATTTGCCATTTTCAGACAGGGAATGGGAAGAGTCACATCACTGGGGAATCATATGATTCAGCTGGTGATCAAGAGGCAGTAGATCTTCACTGGAGGGTCTGCTTGGCCAGTTCTTCTACTGAGTGGAGGCATTGGCTGGAGGAACTTGCCAGAGTCTTCTCTATGGAGATGAGGCCTGAAAAGGGCCTGGCTAGAAAGGTCCAGGAGGAGATGGCCTGTGTAGGAAGTGGCCCAGGGAAAAGTGAAGTAGGTTGGGGATTTTAGTGAAAGAGGAAGGTACCTCACAGCTTTAAGATGTCTGGAGTAGAGGGAGGCTCCTTCTCTCCTCAGCTGCCCCTGTTAGAGGAGGGTAAGCTGGCACCCCTGCCAATAGTAGCCAAGGGCTACTGAGTTGCAGAGGCCTGGGAAAGGAGGCATGAGGCCACAAAGGGAGCAGGAAGGCTGTCATTTAGAGATCTGTTTGCCAGAGGGTAGGACTCTTACTGATGTTTGGCCCAAGGGCTAACCCTCAAGTCACTGAATACCCATGGAACAGTGAGGAAACTGAGGCAGTGGATGACTTTCCATGATAGGGAGAGGTGAGCTGCTGTTTCAGGGTCTCTCAGCACGACTGCAGTACAAGTTTCCCTGATCTCCAGCCCTGAGTTCAGGTCACCACAGTTCACAGCCGCCCTCCGTGAATGGAAGCTCGGAAGTTTCATTTTAGACCTCTCTGGCTCAAGCCACCAAATTTGGGTCTGACTGCTGCTGATTGCATCCTACACCCTTTGCATTAATGGTTACTCAAGGTGCCGGGCAGTGGAGAATCAAGCCATGAGATACAAAAGGTGAATACCCAACAATCCTTCGGCTTCTATTTGGATCCCTCATGCTGGCCTTCCAAAAGCTTTTTTTAAAAGGGAATCTTGATATATTTCAGAATTTCCTCCTGTGCTGCAGAAGCTATTTTCCATGGATGCTGGGATCTAGTACACTGAACACAGGAAAATATAGGCTAAACAATATGAGAAATGTCCTCAGAGGGAAGTCTGTCACTATTGTGACAGAAACAACCTGAGCTGCACCCAGTTCTTCCCCTGACTGCTGGAGCTATGGGGATGGCAGTAGCAGGGGTGAGGTGTCATGTCATCTCAGAGGGAGACAGGGATGTAAATGGGCCAATGGAAGGACCTGCAGGGGGAGACCAAGGCTTCCAGATCATATGTATGAAGGCTATTTACATAAGGAATTCTGGATTAACCAATCACATTGCTAGTAGTATGAGCCAATCAGGATCCCTCTAAGGAGTATAAAAAGAGGCCACTGCACAAAGATAAAGAATAGTAGTTGTGGAGGAGGGTAGTAATGTGGAATCTGTATTGGTTAGAAGAGAGCTGATGAGTGAGAAGCATCCAGAAGTGGCAAAGGTAGCCAGAGCTGGGCAGTTCGGTACAGCAGTTGCCATCTTGGACTGTTTGTGGGAAGAGTTACGGTAAGTGGTAGAAACCCAGACTTATTATAGAGCGTTGCTTGGCTCTTGATTGCAGCTTTAAGAAGGAAGCTGGGTCAAAATGCGGCCTGGATCCCTAGATGGGAGATTCTGAGGCAGAGATAGAAAATTCCTGTCTATACAACCTTGCAGACAGAGCATCTAAGAGAGCTAATCAACCTACAGCCCTATGCTGAAAACCTAGATGCTCTCTAGGGAGTTTACAGTTCTCCGTATATAGGGCATTTCTACACAGTGCTCATTCATTCTGGGTAACAGATTGCAGCCTAAGGCTAATAAGGAAATAGCTACCAACAGAGATGCTATACCTGCAAGTGCTTTTCCGCATGCAAAGACAACAGTAGCAACAAGGGGTACCCGGCTAACGGGAAAGCTGCCTTGCCCAGGTGCAGAAGGGAAATTGATTGTTTGAGAGTCAAATTTTTTTGGTGGCGGTTTAGCTCTTTAAGCAGGCAAAAAGACAACAAACTTTGTTTGGAGGAGTATCCTCAAGCCTTTGGCACAAATACCATGAGTAGAGGGATTATCTGCGACATCCCATGACTCTGATGGCAGAATTTGGCCCTGTATGTTTTCATCTTTTCATCCCACAGCTTCCAAGTGCCTAGTTGTAAGTGCATGTTAAGGTCCCTGAAAAGCTTGACAGCGCTGAATACAGAAGTCCTCTCTTTACCCACAGAAAAGGCGCAGCATGGGCAGTGACAGCGTAAGCTTCCTCATTGCTGCCAAGTGCATCTGCCCTGACCCAGAGATAACATAGGGAGTCTGTTCTCTCTGTGGCCATCATGGGCTTGTCTGCATGGTGCGTTCATTTGTACTACAAGGGTCTGAATTCTAGTGCGCCCTAGTGTGTTTTGTACTAACTGGCCCATATGGACCCTGCTGCTGTGCGCTAAAAATACCCTAGCGCTTGTTAATGAAGCCCCATTTCAAACATGGTGTCCCTCTAAATTGCAGCATATTTGTTTTATATGTCACCACTAGTAGGCAGGTTGTCTACATACAATATAAGGCCTTGATCCTGCTGTGATGCGGTGTAGAAGAAAGATGACCATTTGTGTGATTGTTGCTACCAGTGTTATACAGTTGCAGCAAATCTTGTACAAGTTATGTCATGTGAGGTTTCAGTGGAAAAGTTATGATTTGCTAACTATGATGATCATTTTTATATGCGTGCATCATCTTTGTATCTGAAGATATGAATATTGGCTACTTACTTGTGCCTTGAACATGTGTTGTATTCCTGGGTGACACCCCTCAGATAGAATTAACATGAGGGCTAGACAGCTGTGTGTTGATGGCCTATCAAGAACACTCCACTCTCACAATGGGTCCCCCTCTCTCACTCTCTCCATGTTGCCTTTCTCCTGCTTTAATTCTCTGGACTGTAAGCTTACAACAAAAAGGAACATCTTGAACTATGGACCTTCCAATCTTTTGGAAGTTAGTAGAGAGACTTTACAAGCCAGCTGTCTGTAGGATCACTGCTGCAAACCTGATATAAGGACTTTGCAATCATATGTATGGATATGAGCTATTAACCATTTATAACTCCCTTCTTTTCTTTTAGTAATAAATCTTTAGTTGGTTTACTAAGGATTGTCTGACAGCGGGATAGCTGGGTAAGATCTGAGACTCATATGGACTGGGGATATGGGTCTGATCCTTTGGGATTAGAAAGAACCTCGCATATGGTGAAATGGGTTTTCAGGAACCTCTCGCTATATTGCCCTCGGTTGTCTGGATGGGAGTCAAGGGCTGGGATGCTAAGGGGGACAGTGTTTGGTGTCTGGTTAACCAGTGTGATACTGCAGAAGCTCTTTTGTTACTGCTTTGGTGGATTTAATTATAGAGTAAACCACCAGGTCTGGGGATTGTCTGCCCTATTTCTTGCTGCCTGCCCCGAGTGTGGCATTATCAGTATAGACTATCCCAGGCACCTGGTCACACTGCTGATGTATTTGCAAACCTACAAAGTCGCCCTGCTTCAAAGGGACCCCAAAGGTAAAGGATAGCAATAAGAAGGCTGGTTCTGGGTGGAGTGGCAGTATTTGATGTTACAACAGCGGAAGATCTCTAGATGGAAAATTGGGGTATTCGTGGAAAGATCTTGCCTGTTTTACTCATGGGTAAAACTCACCCCTGTGGAGAAACACAGTGTAAAATGTATACCACTATTTAGTCCCTATGAGATTTGAGCTATGCGCAAGCCTTAAACTGATCCTCTGAACAGAGGTGAAGTTCACCCTACCAGAACTGAGCAAATAAGTTGATGAACTTAGTCCCTTTTTCTGTTTGTGGAGATTTCCTCAGACATATGTATCATTCCAAACTCAGATGCTTTGGGGAATTATTTTATGTGGCTGGATGGCAAAGAAATCTTGATGTTTCAGATGAAGTCAGTAGTTGTGATTGGTCGGACAATATAAGTCACATGGTATAGCATCTGCCCCCTGATTGGATGAGAGTGCAAGTGGGTCTCGTGCAAATGTTTGTTTTTTCATATGTGAAACTGTCCTGCAAGAGAAACTCAAATGTTCATGGAAATTGGCTGAAAGAAGAGCAGGATTTGGATTCATTTAACACTTCAGGTAAAGGTTTGCTGCGTTTTCTTACACTATTCATCCCTCAGTGCTCATTAATCCCATCTGTTTCCAACACTCATTGTTTCCTCAGAAAAGTTTTGTCTTTTTCACTACAAAGTATCTTTTAATCTGTCAAAAATCCTCATTTGTTACATAGCTCACACTATAAACTGCAGTGTAGTGAGGCAGCTCTGATTGTCCAATATATCAAAGCAACAGGATGATCCCACAAGGACTTGTTTAGAGTGTGTGCAAAAGAGATTTATAATGAAGGGCCGAGTGCAGAGAAGTGCTAGGATTCAGATTCTTCCTTGGGGAAGGATGCCCGCAAATGAAATTAACCTTTGTGATGGATTATTAATTACTGAAGAGCATATTCTTGAGCATGATGCAGTTTAAATATATCACCTGGATCCATGCACTAATGGAAAGACATTAGGGATTCGCATGTAGATGCAGCGAGTTACAGGAACTGCAAAGGGACCAGAAGTAGTTCAGCAGCTTTTCCCATTGTTTGCCTTTGGGATGTGGATTTAAGTCCAGTGCTCTGAGCTGCACTTAAAATCCAGGCATGCCTGGAAGTCTCAAACATTTCAGCCAGCTTGCCCGGATCTTAATTCTGTTGCAGTGAGAGCTCTAACCATTAGCCAATGCTAGCCCAGCCATCTCTTGAAGCCACCCAGCAAAAACAGTGCACCATCTGGGCCAGCTGCTTCATCAAAGTGAGTTAAAATGATTTAGCGTCAAGATATCATCTTAGTGAGGCTCTGCCCTAAGATTCATTACACTGTGAGCTGGTTGCTATAGCACTGCATTAAATGCACTAGGCTGCTGTTGAGAAGGAAAGTCCCTCAGGTATTCTACCGAGCTCTAAAGCAACACTGGAAACTGCAAATGGATCTCCTTTGGGCTTTCATTTGTGCGGGCCATTCCTTCACTACTATGGTATGTATTGCCAGTACCTCATATAACCATGTCTTACATTTATCATAGAGCAGCTTCAGTCCCTTCAGTACTTCACAAATGCTGAGCCAGATCAACTCACGCAATCACACTAAAGAATAGTTTAAGATCAGAGCTGGCGTAAAAACTAGATTGCAATCTCTTTGGAGCAGGCACCGCTCTTCGTTCTGTGTTTGCACAGCAGCTCCCACCATGGCGTTGTGGTCCATGATTTGGGGTGCTGCAAAGAAAAGTAATAAAAAGACAACATTTTAAAATGGTTTCCGTTTCACTTGGTTTGAAGGAGAACCATTTCAGTTTGGGGGCTTGAAAACTATTTTTGATAAACATTTGGTTGTTGAAAATAATAAATATTTATCAAAAGCTGAGATTTTGGAAAATGGGAAATTTCACTTTTGACAAAAATGGTGCCAAAATCAAAATGTTGAAAAAGTAAACAGTTTGGGGGGTGGGGGTGTTGGTCCACAACGTGTCTTTTTAAAAGATGGCTTTTCAATAGAAACCACTTCATTTAAAGAACTCTGAGTGGTCCTTTTTAAGATGGGAAGAAAATCTCTTTCAACTGAAATGACGAGGAGAATTTCAACTCAACCCAGCCTCTGGCATGAGAAATTAAAAATACAGTTGGCTACCACGAGAGGTGATTATTTTTGGGCTGGGAGAAGAGGAGGTTGCTTTTGTTTTAACACTCAGACCATGGTTGGTCTGAGTGTTAAAACAATTTAAGGTCTCCCACTCTCCCGCAAACATCATTATTTCCTGGCATTGTTCTGTTAATTGCCCAGAAGGACAGTATTGGAGTTGTGGGAATGGGTATTTGTGTCTGCTTCTGTCAGGCACACTCAGCAGTACGTTACTGCATTGAAATGAGTAGGGCTGTTGGCAGAACAGGGCACTGCTCGGTGTGAGGCTGGAAGAATCAAGTCCACAATGAGTAAAAACTGAAGAGGGTCCTCTCCCTCAACCCACACTAAGGATTTTTAAATCCACTCAAGTGCAATGTTGCTAATTTCCAGGGAAATGTTTGCCAGTCTCTCCTTTAGTGGGAGGGAGACAGGAATTCTAGGAAAGCTGAATCCAGCTATTTCCTGTGCAACTGTATCACGTGTCATCAAAGTGTATGAATTTGCAACAGGGAAAAATAGTGTCTCTCTACGCTGAAAAAACTTCATTTCTCTTGTGATGCTGTTCCACCCCACAGTCCCTGGACTCAGGCAGGGCTCCTATCTCCTTCCTTCCAAAAAGTAGGGAAGAGAGGGGATGCTCCTAGCCAGGAGTCCTTGTGACATTGTGGGGTCCACCCAGACTGGTAATGGGTTCTGTCACTGCCTGCCCTGTAACTTTATGGGCCTTTGTTCTGTGCAGCTATGGTACATTTCCCTGATACCAGTAGCCTGCCCCCAGTCATAAGGTCTCCCAGCCTAATTACACTCTGCAGGGTGATGCCAAAGGCCCTTTCATTCCCAGGTCTCCCCAAATCCATCTTCCCCAATTTCTGAAATACCAGACACTTGGACTGTTCCTCTCTGGTTCGTCACCCCCAAAAGCATTAAACCAGCTCCCCCTCCCCGTTACCCCCTTTCTTCGGTATATGCACGTCACAGTTTGCCCACCAGACTTCCTTGGGATAAAGATAAACAATGTTTATGTAATAGGAAAGGCACAGTAATGGGAAATAAACATATGCAAGTTGCACAGAAAATAACCAAGAAGATGCAACCTCAGGCTTTATACTTTCACATTAGCAAAAAACTCTTTTCTAAGAAGAGTTACCTATTGTCTTTTATAACAATTTCCCATCAGCCCCCCCACCCTGATTATTGGGGAGGGTCCAGTGTTCCCAGAGAGCCTCCCTTCTCTAGACTGTCTCCCAAGTTTTCAATGATCTTCAGTTCAAACACCTTCCATTTTAAAAGGGTTTGCAGGATCTATTCCCCCTTTCAGTCCCCACAGATATTCCAAGTGAGGAAAACTCTCTTCTTTCTCCGTTTTAAAGGACGGGGTTTTCTTGTCAGCTTCAAACTGTTCCCATTTCCTTTGATTCGATTTCCTGGGCTGGACAACGGCTATGTGCCTGACGTCAGGCTCCTCTGATTGGGCAGGTCGCCCCTCCCTGCCTGATTGCTTCACTGCTCTATTATAAGATGATGCTGAAGTCAAACCACAGTACAATTCAATTTTCTATAGCTATACATACATCCATTTAACCTGTACACATATCTCATAATAACTCCTGAATTCAGTGTATTACAAGCTTTCATAATGTGTTGCTGGAAATATTCTTATGGTAAAATAACATTCTGTGTGTGTGTGTGTGTGTGTGTGTGTGTGTGTGTGTGTTTTCTCCCCTTGCAGTATCTGGACTTTTGTTGGCACAGTGATTATGGGAGATCTGCTTCCCTCTGGCTGGAGACTCTTCCCAAGGAGGTGAATTTACAGGCTACCTTTCCAAAGAGTTGTTCCACTTGTATTTTGCCATGTCAATTGGCGTGATAGGCCCATGAAAGCTGAGAGCAATGGTCTTTCCTAACAGCTAGTGCTGTGCCCTGTTCTATCTCCCTGCCCTGCTTGGCAATGGGAGTGGTTCAGTTCCTTCTGAATGTTAAGGTCTCAAGGGTACAAATAAAAGGCTTTTTGGAGAAGGCCTTCAGAACCCAGGTCTAGTCAAGACCTCCCCATCTACAAATATTTGAAGGGGACACTCATCAAGAAGGGAGAGGGCTGAGGCTTTGAAATCACTGCTGCATGGATCTCAGGGCATGCTGAGTGTGCTCAGCACCTGTAGAGCAGCTTGTGATCTTAAGCCCCTCCACGTACAGGGATCCACCCCAGACAGCAGAGGACAGGCCCACACAGTGATGTAGCCAAGCAGCACAGGGCTTATTGACAGTGCAAGGAGGGAGATAATTAGGGTTCACCTCTCACGTTGGTTGAGGTGGGGCACTATGGGCTGGCGCCTTAACACGTGCCCCAGCTCCAGCAGGGCTGCCTGTCTTTGGGATCCTGTTGCCGCTGCCAAGTCCCTGCAGTTCATGGTCTGATCCCGGTCTGCATGGTATAGGGGAGTGCATGCATGCAGGTGCATGCACATCGACTGCATCTCCGCAGGGTGTAGTGCCATGCCCTCCCTCCACTCCTGGCCCTGGCCTTTCTGCCCTCTGCACACTCCTGCAGAACTGGGTGCACAGAGACTTCCTGTCTTACGTGGCACCCAGGTCATGTAATAAGGCCAGTCAACATTTGGTTGGTGTTATTGTTGCCAATGTTTTTTTTAAAGGAAAACTTGGGTTTTCAACCAAACTTTTTTTTTAAGTGTCTGGTTCCCAGGGAAACTGTTCACTTAAATCTTGAAATTGTATTTGTGAAGGAAGCAACCCCACCACCATCACCACCACTTTCTGACCAGCTTTAATGCATTGCTCTGTGTGTCAGCTGCAACCGAAGATCCACACCAGGAGGTTGCCATGCTATGCACTGTGAATCCTACCTGCGCAATAGTGCTAATTTTAGTGCCTCTGGAAAGACACTGTGCTTATCTAAAGTGCTGCAAGGAGGCTTAACTACAAGAAGGACACTGGAACTTGGTGTCTTTAAATCACGAGTGCCTTTTTGGAAGATATGCTGTAGTCAAGCACAAGTTGTGGACTTTAATACTCGAGTAACTAGATGAAAGTTTACAGCCTGCATTAGACAGGAGGTCAGATTAGAAGATCTAATGGTTCCTTCAGCCTTAAAAGCTGTGGATACAAGATGAGGAAATTAGGCTGAAATGAAGGAAAATTTTCACAGTATGGACAGTGTGACAGTAGGTCCCAACGGAACTAATGGAGGTTGCAATTCATTAATTATCTATAAGTGGGCAAGTTACAGCAGTGGAGAACTTAGGGAGCAATCTGGCTGTGCTAGCGGAAAGGTCTAAAGCTGGGTTTGGGGGTGTTGTTTTTTCCCCCATTTTTGGTTTCTAGAAGTCAGTCTATTCTCATCCACCACTTGTGACAGGAAATGGACCTTTTTGACAGCTTTTGGTTGGAGAAAGCAACTGGGTACAGAGTTGGCTTGCCCTTTGATGAATTAACATAACAAATTTCATTAGATTCCTCCATCTTTGCTAACGCTGTGCTGTGCAAAATAAAAAAAATAAATAAATCAGAAGCCTGCAATAGAGAGAGCTGGAAACCTGGAGTATTTAAAGAAGGAAGGTATTGCCTTTGACAAAGCTGATTTGTAATGTATCATCCTCTACAGAATACTATTGAATAGGAGGCCAGGACTGTGACCCTTTTTTAAGGCTATTTGCCAATTCATCATTTGTTTAAAATCAAATGCTTCAATTATTTTGCAAAGAAGAAATAACATGCTTCCCAATGCTGATGAGCAACCCTACAATCAATAGGAAACAGCTGCAGAGGGTTCTTTCACCTGGGGACCAATGTCAGGAAGTTGCATGTTGTGCCACTCTTTCAAGTAGCTCTGTACAGCAGAGAACAATTCAATGTAAGCTGTTAATGACTTGCACTATAATTGCCACCACCTTTTAATTTAAAGAGCTCTTTTAGCCGGTTTCCGAGAAAGTGAGAGAAGGGAGGAGGTACACGTTTCATAGGGTCTTCTTTCACTTTGGGAAATATGATGATGTTTTGCAAGAATCATTGATCGGTTTGACTTTCTGACACCGTTATCCAGCCGTTTGTCTCTGCTAGTGAGCTGCGCTCGCCATACCAATGGTTGCAGCTGTCTGGGAAGTGACTGTCTGCTTTTACACAAAGCAGACAAAGGACATAAGGGTATGTAGACATTTGCTTCCCTTATGTTCCACCACTGGGCAAAGTGATCCCAAATGGCCAGGTTCTGTTCTCATTTACACCACTAACTTCAGATGAGTGACTCTAGATTTGTGCCACTTTGACTCTAAGCTCTTTGGAGCAGGGACAGTGCTTTCTTGGTTTATATGGAAAATACCGAGCATACCATAGAGAAATGAATAATAACTGATCTGACAGGGACAAGATCCTGGCAAGTGGTGTGGTTTCCTGTGCCTACCTCATAAGAGTTAGACTTAACCATTATTTCACACAGTGATGAAACAGGCCTGAGCCATGTCATCAGTGCCACATTTTGGTTAACAGACAATGGCCCAGAGCTGGGGAGGGGTGAGAGGACTCTAAACTACCTTTTGTTTCCCGCAGTCACTGGTTTTACCATGCTCCATTGCAACTGACTCAGGGGAGTGACTCCTGATTCACACTGATGTAAGTGAGGGCAGAGGAGATAAAAGGGAACCTTTGAAAAGAAAAGCCAAGTTCTTGAACTGTGCCATGGATAGATCTGCCTGGAAAAATAATCTCTGGGTAAATCCTTCACTGAAATTTTGATTGAGGGAGAAGGAAAGGTGGGGACTTTAAAAAAAAAAACCAGCTCTTTAGTCAATGCTGCCTCCTTCCGACTCTATGCTCTAAAGTTGAGCACAGAGTCAAACAGAAATAGCATCTTACTGCGTCCTTAGGGCATTGCTTCTGCAATGGAATGCCCTATGGTTCTTCTCTGCGGCAACCTACTCCCATATGATGGCTTCGGCAGCCTTCTGGGGCCTCTGCGGCACCACCTCTCCCTTTTTCATAACACTTAATGATAAAAATGGAGAGGGAGGATAACTTGGGGTTAAGAATCTGGCCTGAGACTCAGGTTACCAGAGTTCAAAGTCTGACTCTGCACAGACTTCCTGTGTGACTTTGGACAAATCACGTAAACTGCGGCTCAGGGAGAATATCGATAAAATGGGGATGAGGCTTTCTTCCTGCCTTTGTCTAGCTTGTCAATTTAGACTGGCTCTCTGAGGCAGGGACTTTCTTGCTATATGTATCTACAATGTGTAGCACAATGGGGCCTCAATCACAGATGCTACCAAAATATCAGTAATGGTATATGAAGCCATAAGATGGCGCTGTTACAGATAGACTCACAAATTATTTGTCTAATCCGCGTGCAGCCCTTCAAGAAACACTGTAGTGTTTTGTGATGCAATTCCTTTTTTCAAGGAGCTGGTGCAAACAGCAAGAACTGCTCTCCGCCTTAAACTTCTAATTAGAGAGTCGGTTCTCAGGGTAGAGTTGCTCCCTGGGAACCAAGCACTGGTGTTTGGGTCAAGATTCCTGAAAGAGGGGATTGGCAAATAGGCCATTTGTGAACATCTCTGTTCAAGAATTAATGGAAACAAACAAGTTGCACTTCGAAACCACCCGAACTTCATGTCATTGATTTTCTCTTTCAATCAGAAAATTACATACAAGGCCCTGAAATCTGCCTCCATACACGACACTAATTATAGAATGGGATAATGCGGTGGTTTTTTTGCATCCTAATTGCCTTTTATTCTGCCTGTATCTTCAAGCTCAGGCAACTCAGCCTGGTAGGCTTTCTGAGAGAAGAGATAGGAATTGTGCCTAGCCATGACTTCCCTTTTGCATCCACAGGTTCTCTCTGCTCAGATAAATGAAACTCTTGCAACTGACAGTATCGCATTTTCCACCTTTTCTTGTTCCTTGCCACTTCACTGATTTCCATGGACATTTCTTGATCCTCTTTTTATTTCTGCTGGGACTAATTCTACATACCAGTTCATTGCTATAATTATGGTAAATTACTACACTGCTTTATCTTTTTGATCCTTTAAATAAAGTACCATTTATTGCCATGGGATAAAACCGTCATATCTGTATTTATGGCTGGAAATTAATGTGTCTTTATTATAGACAGTGATAAAATGAAAGGTGAAAAGGAGGCATAATCCAGTTGGAAAGTGACAAAGGCAAATAAATTGTGGACTATTTAGAAACGTTCAAAGAAGTGTCAGTGTTTTCGCTAAATGGATTGGCTTGCTCAAATTCCATAGGCTTTATATATGGGAATAGATTTTTTTTTTTCTCCCAAAGCACTCCTTACCCAAATTGCTTAGCACTCATGAAAATTCTAGCAGTCAGGCTTGATTCTTTCCTGAGCGTTAGGCCCTGAAAACCAACACCTGAGGTTGAGGTGCGTTACAGGTGCTCAGCATCACTGGAAAATCAGACTCACCAATAATCATCAATTCAATTTCTTTGTCTAAACTGACTAGTTTGTTTAGCATTTATTGCATTCCTTGTCAGTAAAGATTCTTAGTTTAGGTAAGTCTTTGGGGTTCTGGCAAGGAAAGGGTGTATGGGGACCTTGTATGTAACTGGCCCACCCCCTGCGGAGTTGCATTTCCTCTCCAGGGTTAAGCCCATGTGAAGAATCTGCCCCAGGATTCCTTTGTGTTACTCACCCCCATAACTCAGGGCTTGTCTACATCACAAAGTTGCAGCGCTGGTGAGGGGGTTACAGCGCTGCAACTTAGGAGGTGTACACATCTGCAGGGCATCACCAGCGCTGCAACTCCCTGTTTGCAGCGCTGGCCGTACTCCCGTTTTGTCTCGGGTGTAGAGGATCCAGCGCTGGTGATCCAGCGCTGGTAATCAAGTGTAGAGACTTACCAGCGCTTTTCTTGACCTCCGTGGAATAAGCAGGTATCCCAGCATACCTGAGGAAGCCTCTGGTAATCAAGCAGGTCTCCTTCCCCGGTTTGCTCTCGCGTTCCCCGAACCCCCGAGCAAGCAGGTCTCCTTCCCTGCGGTTTGCTCTCGCGTTCCCCGAACCCCCGAGCAAGCAGGTCTCCTTCCCTGCGGTTTGCAGGGGGGTTCGGGGAACGCGAGAGCAAACCGCGGCGAAGCTGGTCTCCTTCCCCGGTTTGCTCTCGCGTTCCCCGAACCCCCGAGCAAGCAGGTCTCCTTCCCTGCGGTTTGCTCTCGCATTCCCCGAACCCCCGAGCAAGCAGGTCTCCTTCCCTGCGGTTTGCAGGGGGGTTCGGGGAACGCGAGAGCAAACCGCGGCGAAGCTGGTCTCCTTCCCCGGTTTGCTCTCGCGTTCCCCGAACCCCCCTTGAAGCTGCCCAACAGCGCTGCAGTGTGGCCACATCTAACACCACTTGCAGCGCTGGTTGCTGTAAGTGTGGCCACTCTGCAGCGCTGGCCCTATACAGCTGTACTAATACAGCTGTAACAACCAGCGCTGCAAAATTGTAGATGTAGACATACCCTCAGTGTTTGATGCTTAGCTGTTGGGAGGGATTTACCTGCCTGGGAAATGGCTGTCTCCTCCCCTTCGTCAGGTGGTTCATTAGCATTTTGACTGACACCAGCCTGCTTGGGGAAAAAACCCACCCTACCTTAAAGAGACAGAGTTAGTTTTCACAAGTACAGCAGGAAAAACATTTTGCAAAAGTGGGACCAGGATCGAGGTGCCCTCGGTCACCCCTCTCTCTGTTCCCAAGAGATCAGCTGTATGGCTACTCCCCTCCGGGAGGTCAGTTACACGGTTCCCCCTTAAAACCTGAGCCAAGGGGTGTGCCTGGGATTACAGATGCAGATCCAGCAAATTTCTCCTGGGCAACCCTCCACCCCTGCCCCCCTGTAATCTTTGAGGAGGCATTCCTGTACCCCCCCGCTCCCACATACACACACATTTCTTCTTAACTTCCTTCTCTGGGCTGCGCTCTAGGGCACATATCCCTGTGCTCCCTAGAGTGGAATCTGTCCCCTGTTCAGCTGTGGGCTCACAACTAACAGCCAGACCAGATCTGTCCCTGGTAAGCACTGCCCACTTCTCCATCTTTGAACTGGGTTTGCCTCCAGTTACGCCATGGAATCCACACCCATCATAGGGGTCTCTAGGACTCCATCACTTTTCTCTGGGCTTTCCTCTAGGACACATTTTTCTGTGCATTTTAGAGCAAGCTCTATTCCTTGCTTAACTGCAACTTCCTGGCAGCCAGCAACCTGGACAGTCTTCCTACCCTCAGGCAAAACATTCCCCTTCCCCGAGGGAATATCAACACAAAAGGAGCTGGTTTTACCCACCCCCACTTCCACCCCGGTAGCAAACTGCTTTGCAGGGCTGCAGAGGAATTAAAGAGACTCTCCCATTTCCTGAGCAGTTTATGTACTTTGCTGTTTCCCACTGGGGCTTCAGCACAAGATTCCCCCTTGCTGCTGACAGACCCCTGCACAGCCTGAGCCACATGAAAAAAGTCAGGTTTCAGAGTGGCAGCCGTGTTAGCCTGTATCAGCAAAAACAACGCAGAGTCCTTGTGGCACCTTAGAGACTAACACATTTATTTGGGCATAAGCTTTTGTGGGCTAAAACCCACTTCATCAGATGGATGTTGTAGAAAATACAGTAGCAGGTATATACGCACAGTACATGAAAAGATGGGAGTTGCCTTTCCAAGGGAGGAGGCAGTGGTAATAAGACAATTCAATTAACAATAGAATACCAAGGGAGGAAAAATCACTTTTGTAGTGGTAACGAGGGTGGCCCATTTCAAACAGCTGACAAGAAGGTGTGAGTAACAGTAGGGGGAAATTAATATGGGGAAATATCAGAGGGGTAGCCGTATTAGTCTGGATCTGTAAAAGCAGCAAATAGTCCTGTGGCACCTTATAAACTAACAGACATATTGGAGCATG
The DNA here is from genome assembly GCF_025201925.1 of Gopherus flavomarginatus. NCBI lineage: Eukaryota > Metazoa > Chordata > Testudines > Testudinidae > Gopherus > Gopherus flavomarginatus. The sequence goes on from NC_066622.1 coordinate 133,583,950, forward strand.
AGCTTTCGTGGGTGAATACCCACTTCGTCGGATGCATGTAGTGGAAATTTCCAGAGGTCGGTATATATATGCAAATATATCTCCAGCCTGCTTCTTGCTTGCATATATATACCTGCCTCAGTTCATGCTTCATTCCTTTGTCTTTCAGTTCCAGGGCTAACTGCTGCCTGGCTGCTTCGGCATCCTTTTCTTTGTCAGCCTCCAGCTTTCTCCGTTCTTGGGCTTCCTCAGCCTCTAGTGGTCTCAGTTCCATGGCCCTCTGATGTGCAGCTTTCTGCTCATCAGGTTCCATCTGTTTCAGTTCTATCTGTCTCTTATGCATCTTTTCGTTTTCTTCTACTTGCAACTGGTAGAGCTCCAACTTTTTGGTAGCTTCATTTTCACTCATTTTCCTGCTTTCCTGTCCCTAATTCCCTTGCCTGAAAAAAGCAAACAGAAAATAACAAACCAGTAACCATTTTGTCTGTTCTCTAGCCAATACACTTAAAATCACCACCAGTGTCTCAGAGCAATACACTGTGCACATTATCCTGCTCAACGATGCCACTGTGACAGGTTAGACCCCTCCTTCTGGGATACCCCCTGATGTACTGGGGTTTCACTGAGCCCCTCCTGCTCCACCAGCCTGGATTCCCATTCCGTGTTTTGCTTAATTAGGCTCTCCAGCCTCTTGCAGCATACACACAAGTAGGGCCACACCCAGCGCTCATGTGCACACCCCCTTTGCAGAATAAACCCAAAATAACACTGAAAAGAGAGAAAGATCTGCACAGCGCAAGCTCATCAAAATTCACCGTCTCCCTCAATGTGAAGAGAGAGATGCACAACTTCTTCCCCCCCACACTCAGAAATTGCACAAACTGCATTTAATAATAACCAAAACAACTTTATTAACTATAAAAGGCAGATTTTAAGTGATTATAAGGGATAATAGCAAACAGAACAAAGCATATTACCAGGCAAATAAAACAAACATGCATGCTAAGCTTAAAATCTTAAAGAGATTGGTTTCAAGAAATCATTTCTCACCCTAAATGTTATTTTAGGCAAGTTGCAGAGTTTCTGTAGCTAGAGTTCCAGTTATTTCTTCTCACAGACTGGACCCCTGTATCAGTCTAGACTCACCTCTGCCTTTCCCCTCAGGTTAGTTCCTTTGTCCCACCAGGTATTTTCAGCAGTCTTTCTTCTTGGGTAGGCAATGGAGGAGAGTCCAGATTAACCCCGTCCCCAGCCTTAAAAAGGAGTTACCTATGGCAGGAAACCTGTATTTGATCCCCATCCCCCTACAGAGGAAAAGTATTAGCAGTGCCCAAGGTGGTATTTTGTATCAGGTTATCTTATCACCTGACCTTGCAGCGTCAATGCAGCATCCCAGGAAACTCCTCAGGAAGGTGGAAGATTAGTTTATTCAGAGTTCTATTATCCTTCTCAGATGGCTCATTCAGGATAATTGCTTACTGTCTGGTGGGTGTTTCCCCAAGTACACACACACTTGTAATTCTTACATAGTCAATATACCTCATTTCAGATAGCAAAATGATACATGCATACAAATTGAATAATCATATTCAGTAAATCATAACTTTTCCAATGGTATCTTACATGAGCCATCTTGCATGAAGTTTATCTTTGTTATGCCATATTCATAGCATAGCCGTATTTCCATGAAGATTATGGGATGTAACGTCACACCTGAGTCATTAGTACTTTGAAACATCTTTCCTCCCAAACTTCCAAATTATTTACAAATGCATCTTTTCTAAATCCTGTCACACCATTGCAATGGAAGTATTATAATCATATACAGATTATTGAAACAGAGACATTAAGTGACTTACTACAGTCACACAACCAGTTCATTTCAGGGGTGAAAACAAAACCTAAGACTCTGCTGTCCAATTCCCTTGTTAAAATTCACTGACTCAGACTCAGTGAGTTGGTTTTAGAACATTTTCATAGCATTTAAGACCAGAAGTGCCCATCAGATCATCTACTCTGACCGATATTTCCCAGGTCACTAAATTTCACCCAGTTACCCCTGTTTTGAGCTCAATAACTTGTGTTTGGTTAAAGCATCTCTTCCAGAAAGGCAGCTAGTCTTCATATGAGGACTTCAAGAGATGGAGAATCCACCACTTCCCTTGGTCCAATGCCTAGTCACCCTCATTGTTTCAAAACTTGCACCTTGATTTCCAACTTTGAATTTGTCTGGCTTCAACTTCCAGTAACTGATCCTTGTTCTGCCTTCCTCAGCTAGATTTAAAGAGACTCTTAATACCTGGCGTTTTCTCTCTGTGAAGGTACTAATGTACTTTATCATATGATACTAATGTCTTCAATGAATTCTGCGGCCTGGGCTGGGAGGTGGAGGTAGCTAATCGTTGATGAAAACTTCTCTCCTGGAGCTCTGCTTTTGTACATCCAGCTCCTTCTCTAGTGCAGTTCGTTCATTATACTCACTTATCATCCTGAGAGTTTCCTTGCAGACACCCTCACCTGAAAATACTACTTCACTTAATTTAAACACTTTCCTTCTTAAATGCACCATCTTTTACAGCCTTCAAGGAAGACTTAATTAATACTAACCTCTGGTCACTCCTAACTAGAGGCTTTTTACTGAAGGTATGGATTTTCCTTCTCAGTAGTCCAAACATAACCTCCTGCCTATTAATCTAGCCTATTCGCCTTGGGTGACATCTGCATCTTTGACATTGCAGAGGATGCAGCGGTGTAAACATTTAGCGCTGGGCAACACATTGATAATTGATCTGAGGAATTTACCTCTCTTTTCTGTTTGCAACCAGAGTTAGTTTTCTGAAATTAGTTTGAATTATTTGATCTACAGACTAGATGCTGTGGATTGAGAGAACATTCTTCCAAGACCCTAGACACCAGCAGTTCTTCAGAATTGTCAAGCAGTACACCACTATTTGTTTTTAATGAAGGGGTTTTTTTGCGAGGGGGGGGGAGGGGCGGATTTACTGCCTAGCTGCACAGGACTGGAACACTCACATACTATCTGCGTACAAGTGATACATGTGATTTGCTGATCATTTGTTCTTCTAGATTCATGGATTCCAAGGCCAAAAGGGACCATTATGATTATCTAGGCTGACCTCCTGCATAACACATGATGCAGAATTTCCCCAGAATAATTCCCAGAGCAGATCTTCTAGAAAAAACACTCAATCTTGATTTTTAAAATCATCAGAGATGGAGAATCCACCATAACTCTTGACAAATTTTTCCAGTGGTTTATTACTTACTGTTAAAAAATGATACCTTATTTCTAGTCAGAATTTGCCTAGCTTCAACTTTCAGCCATTGGCCTGTGATAGACCTTTCTCTGTCAGAGGATCCCATTATTAAATATTTGTTCCCCGTGAGACTGTGATCAAATTACCCTGAACCTTCTCTTTGTTAAAAAAATAGATTGAGCTTCTTGTGTCTATCACTATAGGGCATGTTGTCTAATCCTTTAATTGTTCTCACAGCTCTTCTCTGAACACTCTCCAGTTTTTCAACATCCTTCTTGATTTCTGGGCACCAGGACTGAACACAGGATTCCAGCAGTGGTCACACCAGTGCCAAATACAGAGATAAAATAACCTCTTTAGTCCTGCTTGAAATTTCCCTGTTCATGCATCCAGGACACATTAGCTCTCTTGGCCACAGTGTCGCCCTGGGAGCTCACGTTCAGTTGACTATCCATCACAAGCCTCAAATCTATTTTTCACAGTGATCTGGACCTGCTGATTTTCAAAATGTCTAACTTCAGTAGCTCCTGTTAACATGTTCCAGGGATACTAATGGAATGGAAAGAGTGTTTATTTGAAGTCTTGTTTCCCCCTAGTAGATGACAAATAAGAATCAAGTCACTCATTTCCAAAGCATAGAATAGCCAGTGGTGAGCACTCCTTTTCATGTTAGAATGTTGAATTGTATTTCCTCCATTGTGCCTGGAGTGGTTTGCTGTAGGGTTGCTTACTGGGCCAGATTCTCAGCTGGTGTAAATCACTGTGGCTCCATTATGGAGCCATTCTGATCTCTGCCAGCGGAAAATCTGGCCCAGTGCCTCATTGTAAAGTTGCTCAGGTGAGGAACACTAGGGTCGTCTGCTCTATGCTGAGTTTTTGAGGAAGCCTCTGTTCCTATTTAAAATCGAAAGGTTTAACAGGTCTAATTGAAGACAGATTTTGGCCAAATTAATCTAATCTCTCAGTTATAGATGGCTTCATACTACAAAGTATTTGGAGCTGAGTTTCTCAAAGGTTCAGCGGTGCCTGGAAGTCTTGGTTCGGGGCCATCTCTGCTCTCAGTTGAAGTGTAGTGGTTAGTTCCCTTGCACCTAATATTAAATAATGTTCACTGGTTTTGCACATCAGCATGCTGAAGCAGAGCAGACACTTAGGATCTAGCCCTGTGGCAATCAGTGGATGGTATCAAATAGGCCTGGGCCCATGTATGCCAGCTTGCGCACCGAGCCCCGGGTGCTTCAATTGCAAATTTTGTTTCCTGTTTGAATTTATGTCCCTCATCATCAAGCCTAAGCTGTTTCATTGTCTGGTTGCTCCTGTGTGCGTAGCTCAAGTCGTGTGCCTGCAGAACTGCAAGCCTAGCTCTGTGTGTGTGCGTTAAACATCTGGCCTTCATTCTTCTTCCTTAAGCCAATTTCAGGGCTCTTGCTTCCCTGTGTGCATCACCACTTCTAAGGCCGTTTATTCCTTGCAATGGGGCTGTTAGGAAACATGGCTGCTGCTAGGCCTGTGATGAGATACAGATGTTCTGTCAGCAGCATCCAGCCAACTATCCATATTGCGAGGGGAGGGGGAATACAATAAATAAATACATAAGCTGGGGATTTGTGCAGGGCCTCGTTTGGTGCCATTGAGGTCAATGGGAAGTTCGCTGCTGCCTTTAATAGCAAAGGGACCAGGATTTGGCTCAGCGGTGAATCTCACCTAGCTTATGTAGCATTTAGAGATGCTTGAGCAAAAGAATTCTCTCACATCCTAGCTAATATAATCTCAGACAGATTTGTACCTCATTAGAAGGCTGGTCCAGTGGTTAAGGTGGTAGCCTTGGGCTCTGGTGACCCTAGTTCAAGTCTCAGCTTTGCTAGTCTTTGTATATAACCTTAAGTAAGTCACATGGCTTCTCTGTGCTTCAGTTCCTCATTTGTAGAATGGGAACAATAGCCCTGCCCTATCTCATTGGGGTGTTGTGAGGCTAAGTACATTGACAACTCAAGATTGTGCTGTGTTCAGATAAGGTGGGGGTCTTGTAAGTGTCTGAAATAGATATTTGTATCTATACCTTGCTCAGCTGTCCATTCCCCAAAACAGTGTTACAGTGCGTGCCTTATGCTCCTGCCAGCTCTATTAGGAATCTGCTTGCTGAAGGAATGATCCCCCAGATCACTGTATCTTCATTTATGAGGAGAAAAGCGTGTCCTGATTTCAGCATCCTATGGCCAAAACATAAACATCAAATGATATAGATCAGAATCTTGCACTCTGGGCTCCATCTCTAATAGACTGATTTATTTTATTGGCCATCGCATCCAGTTCTCTCACACAGTTTAAAAAAAATACTGACGTCCATTTCATCCAGGAAGTCTTACACTGAAAGAACATTTAAAATAAAGAATCCTATCAGAACCAAGCCAATCTTCGAGAGCATCCGCTACCTGCCAGAGAGAGGTGCAGGGAGGTCTGTCCATAGCTCATGTACACTGTGGGGGCAGCCTGACATTTTGCCTTAGCTCTGGCTGCACGTATTTGGGAGTTGGTGATACTCAAGTCACTCTGATAAACAAGTGAGCACCGTCCCTTGAGCGGCAGGAATGCTAACCTTTCTGCGCTGTCAGCTTGTTGCTTCTAGAGAGCTGGCACACCTCCTTCCTCATCCCTGACCTTTCCTCGGTGTCTCTCCATTTCTTGCCGCTGTCCTTTTTAAAAAGCTCCTTATTGATGTTTTAAAGTAATGGGGGAACATAAACAAGTAATAAAGAAAGGTTAACAATACCCAATCGATACTGCGGAGAGAGATGGCAGCGAGGGGAGTGGGGGATAAAGCAAAAGGCCAAATTGAATCACAGTTCTATTGGCAATCAGATTGCATTTAGACTTTTTTTTTTTTTTAAAGCAAGTACTAACACAAGGTCTGTCTGGCATTGGGCTGTTTTCTTAAGATGAAGCCTAATACCTGAATGGAAACTCTAGCAAATGTGGTCTCATGTCTTTTTTTAGAAAGAGTGGAATTAGATAGTCCAGTTTTCTTTTTCTGAGTGGGGAAGGGAGGAGGCTGATGTTAAAGCAGGGGGATTGGGAGATCTGTCCTTGGATAAATCTCCTTTGCACGGACTCACTGTGTCTTTGGGAAGGATGCTGCCTCCGTTTCCCAACCTGTAAAATGAAGATGGCATTTCCTTCCTTCACTGGGGTTTAGTATTTGGAGGTCCCTGGCTGGCAGGTGCTGGGGAAGGGCAAAGGCTATTATGAAAGGTTTTAATTCAAAATCTGAGGCCATGATTTTCAAAAGTGACTTTTAATAAGTGCCCTGACTTGAGTCATCTTTAAAGTGTCCTGATTTGTGTGTGTGCCTGTGTGAGTGTTAGAATGTGACACCCACCCCACCCCGAAAATCAGATCATTTTAAGACCTCTCAAGTTAGAGACTGAAGAGCTGAGGCTCTTCTTGAAAACCTTAGCCAGAAAAATCTCTCACTGTGGAGTTGGGGCACCTCTGCACCTGAGTTTAATGTGATGTCTGAGGAATCCATGCAGCTCCTTGACCTCAAATGTGTATCTCCCGGGCTTTGTGTGCTGTCTCATAGCGTGTTGTGACAGACATGGGTGCCTACATGCATTCACATCTGCAGTAAGGTGTTCAAATTGACAGATGGGTACAGAAGAACATAAGAATGGCCATAAGGGGTCAGACCAAAGGTCCATCTAGCCCAGTATCCTGTCTTCCGACAGCGGCCAATGCCAGGTATCCCAGAGGGAATTAACAGAACAGGGAATCATCAAGTGATCCGTCCCTATCATCCATTCCCAGCTTCTGGCAATCAGAGGCTAGGGACACCATCTCTGCCCATCCTGTCTAATAGCCATTGGTGGACCTATTCTCCATGAATTCGTCTAGTTCTTTTTTGAATCCTGTTATAGTCTTGGCCTTCACAACATCCTCTGGCATTCCACAGGTTGACTGTGCATTGTGTGAAGAAATACTTCCTTATGTTTGTGTTAAACCTGCTGCCTAATAATTTCATTTGGTGACCCCTAGTTCTTGTGTTATGAGAAGGAGCAAATAACACTTCCTTATCTACTTTATCCACACCAGTCGTGATTTTATACACCTCTGTCATATCTCCCCTTAGTCGTTGTCTTATTTCCAAGCTGAAAAGTCCCAGTCTTAATCTCTCCTCATATGGCAGCCATTCCGTACCCCTAATCATTCTTGTTGCCCTTTTCTGAACCTTTTCCAATTCCAATATATCTTTTTTGAGATGGGGCGATCACATCTGCATGCAGTATTCAAGATGTGGGCGTACCATGGATTTATATAGAGGCAATATATTTTCTGTCTTATTATCTATTCCTTTCTTAATGATTCCCAACATTCTGTTCACTTTTTCGACTGCCACTACACATTGAGTGAATGTTTTCAGAGCACTATCCACAATGATTCCAAGATCTTTCATGAGTGGTAACAGCTAATTTAGACCCCATCATTTTATATGTATAGTTGGGATTATGTTTTACAATGGGTATTACTTTGCATTTATCAACACTGAATTTCATCTGCCATTTTGTTGCCCAGTCACCCAGTTTTGTGAGATCCTTTTTGTAACTCTTCACAGTCTGCTTGGGACTTAACTATCTTGAGCAGTTTTGTATCATCTGCAAATTTTGCCACCTTACTGTTTATCCCTTTTTCCAGATCATTTATGAATACTTTGAATAGCTCTGGTCCCAGTACAGACCCCTAGGGAACACCATTTACCTCTCTCCATTCTGAAAACTGGCCATTTAGTCCTACCCTTTGTTTGACGAAGAGTTGGTCTATGGGGTGCTTTAGTCTGCACGCGGGAGGTGTAAATTCTAATGCACATCAGCGTGTCCTGTGTGTGCGGAGTTTGCTGCTGTGCACTAAATGTTCCCTAGTGTGCATTAGCATAGTCCCTTACAACAGCACTGAGGTAAAGCACACTAAGACCCTTTCAGCAGTTAGGATGCCACATGCTAGTGTAGACTAAAACTTCCAGCCTTGTGGTGCGGACTAAAGCACCATGTAAACAAGCTCTTAAGGTATGTCTACACAGCCAGAAAAACCTGTGGCTGCTGGCCTATGCCAGCCAAATCAGGCTGCAAGGCTTCCTTATTGCTGTGTAACTTGGGTGTGAAATTGTCACTCAGAGCATATCTATACAATCAAAACCAACCCCCTCGACTGGCCCGTGCCAGCTGACTTGGGCTTGCAGGTCTGTTTCATTGTGAGGTAGAAAGAGCCTGGAAGTCTATAAGGCAATGAAACAGCCCTGTGAGCCCAAGTCAGCTGACATGGGTCAGCCGCAGGCTTTTCTTTGTTCTGAAGACAAACCTTGAGTGACCATTTCAAATTCAAGTTGCTTAAGCACATGCCTAAGTCTGCTGGTATTACCACCTCCAAGGCTTCCAAAATCATTAGTGAGGCCGCAAGATATTACAGAATGGCTTAAAGATCACGAAACTTCAATTTGAGGGGTTCATGTTTTCAAGCTTTTCTCCATAGTCGTGAGAACTAGACATTTTTTATCTAGTGAAAGCTGAAATTCTCATATAGTAGGCTGACTGCAGCAGGTGGGATTTCATGGAAAAACCCACCATCATTCACAAGACGGGTAATAAAATCACAAGGGTTGTTATACCTGTTGTGTTCAATGGGACTAACCTTGTGCTTGAAGTTGGGCTGGTGTAACAATATCTTAATTAATCAGAGCTTAATGGTGGAATTCAGATCTCCTGTGAAAATTGAATGGCTTGAAGAGAAATTAGAGATGAATTTCATGCACGGTGTAAAAACTCCATAAGAAACACAGCACATAAGTGGCAATACTTGGGAAGGTTGGCTTGGTCTTTATTCTTTATTTTGAATGTTCTTTCAGTGTAAGATTTCCTGGCTGAAATTTGACTTCATTTGTTTTCTAACGGTGTAAGAAAACTGGGCCTAGAGAGGATACAATGGCCAATAAAATAAATCAGTCTATTAGAGATGGGGCCCACACTGCAGAATTTGGATCTATATCATTCAGTGTTTTGGCCACAACGTTTTGGTTCAGGCCTTCGTCTGTGTCATATACCCATGCGCAAATGCAGTAAGGATCTTGTGTATTAGGCTGTGTACTTAAACTGAGAGTGGGACCCTGGCCTCTTTTTTCGTGGAGTAATGATTTGGCAGGCCTCTTTTCACAATTCCTGCTAGTTATATATGCACCATTCCTGTTTCAGGAAACACTGTTTCATACGATGGTTAATGTAGCAGAAAATAACCCAAGAGTCACAGATCTCGCTTTTGCTTGTACCTTTCATCTCAAAAGATTCTATTCTACACAGGGCCTTACGCTGCCCTCATCACCAAGGTAGCTGAGTCTTCTAGTTGTGTATTAAGCAGCCCTGAGAAGCGATGAATTATTCTCTGACCACCAACAGCCAGTGCTGGCCTTATGAAATGCAAAGGAGGCACAGAACCACTTTTAAACCTCACCTCTTTGAAATCAGTGGTGTGGTTTTTAATGTCTCAGCTAAAGTACTCTCTCATAGGAAGATCTTCCTTGGTAATCCATCTTTCTCTTGTCTTAAGAATGAAGAGCTGGTCTGACTGTGATGGGATTTAATCCTGTGGTAGTTCAAATCTGTGGTTTAGAAAACAAAGAAATATGATGGTGTTTAAATCCATACCTGATATAGGGAATTTGGCTCTATATGTACCAGCAGAAGGGATGAGTCTATCCATCTGGCCGCTGTATCATGAAGTTTTACCATTTTAGACCGGCATATAGATGATACTCAGCTGGTGTAAATTGCCATAACTTCATTCATCTCATTAGAGCTCTGTTGCTTTACATCAGCTGAGAATCTTGTATGTATGTATGTATGTCTGCAGAGTATTGTTATATCTGACATTTTGCTTCTGTTTTCAGCCATGTACTTGATTCAGGTTTCTAGACATCCAGTTTAGATTTTGTTATTCTTGAGGGGCAGGAGTTTCTCTTGTCTGATTTTTTTTTTTTAATTTTTCACTGTCTTTGAAACATTGAGCCTGTTTCTCCTCCATCGTACATTTGTTTAGCTCCATTAAAGGCCACGGAGACACTTGTGACAACACTAATGTAAATGGCACAATCCTCTACCGATTAAAGCCAAAAGGAGCCCTGGCATTGGCTTCACTGTGTACAGAATCGGGCCTTCAGTGAAAGAAGATTTGGGCCCATATGTCCTGGACTAACAAAATAACTTGGGCCCAGGTACCCTATGTACTGTAACAATCCATGGTCTTCATTTCTTTAGCTAATTTTCCTCTCTGAGCAGAATTGTTCCATTTTTATAATTAGATTTGCCCTCAGTTCAAATTTTCCCATGTTCTTTATTATTACCGGACGTAAATCCTTGCAGATACCGATCTCTGGTTCTAAAGGCAAGAGTGCACTGAATAGCCTGTCTGTCTGTTCTTCTAATTCTTCCTCCTTTGCATGAGTATCTGTAGGGCTATAAATTCTGCCTCCTTCCTTTCTACGGCACTGGCATTTGTCCCTTGCGTTAATACCATGTTTCATTAGGTGGCTTGGAGTCCACAAAAGCACTAACTAGAATCTTCTGCTGGTTCCACTTTGGTCTGAGATCTAGGGTAGCGCTTTTGTTACTTTTAGACTGTAAGCAGTTGCCTTTTGGGGCTGGGGGGGGAGCCAACTGCACACACAGGCCAACTTTCTGAATATTTTACCAATAGCTCGTTAAAATCTTCTTGTTGTACGTACTTCTTTGTATTGCCATAGTGCCTATGAGGGCTAGTCATGGACCTGGACCCCATGGTGCTAGGTGCTGTATGAAGTCAGACCAAAAAGACAGTCTCTGCCCCAAAGAGCATGCAATCTTCATATAAAAGGCGACACATGGATACAGAGAGGAGTAAAAGGAAACAATGAGACAATATTGGTCAGCATGGCAGGCAGTGGGCTCGGCCCACCAGCAGTTCACAGTTACTTCCTTGGCCTTTCATTCGTGGTGGTAACATGGAATCTGTGCACAAGTGGGGGTAGGTGGTTTCTTGCTTTTTCCAACCTGCCTCCTTCACTAGTACAGTTCAGCACCAGGAAACTAGCCAAGATACAAACATTCCACCATCCTGAGTTGTCATGTGGCCCTTCATTCTGAAGTCCTCGGGAGAGCTGCTTTTTTTGATCAGTGGCAGGAGAATCATGCAGATGCACTGGATTCTATCTGAGACAGCATTGGTGGTGATCATGACCAATTCCACAGTGCTAAATCATGTTGTTAGTCTCACTGAGGTCATGGGAAGACATGTGGAAAGTCACATGTGTGCAAGAATTGGTGTATCCTCTGTGTCAACAAGAATAAATTGCTGGCAGCATGTTCCTTTCATGGGTACACAATAACCTTATGCTTTTCTCCACCAGGATTAATTAACCTTTGCAGTATGCCTGGAAGACTCTCTCTCTCTCTCTCTCTCTCTCTCTCTCTCTCTCTCTCTCTCTCTCTCTCTCTCTCTCTTCTTCTCCAGCTTTGAGGAGAGGGTGGGTGAAGGGTTGGAGAGCTTGGTGGATATCTTATGCATGGGCTGTGCTTCATGTGCTATTGTGTTGACATTTTAACGAACAGGATTGATGCCCTAGACATAAGTTGGTTTCCCCCAGATATTTGTATGAACCTGAAGAAGGATGGAAATAATAAAGAAGCCATCTTCCCAAAGCTTAACAAATCAAAAAAAGCCCAGTATCCACTAGTATTTGTGCAAAATTGTCCCAAAAACCCAAAGCTGTGCAAATTGGGAGGGGAGGGGTATTGCTGGCTGAACCAACAACAAAAAAAATACTAAAAGGATACTGTTTGACCCAAAAATAGGAATTTTTTTCCAGTGTGTTTTGTGGATCAAAAACTAGATAATGGAAGCTTTTTATAAAAAGCAAAGGAAACTTGGAAATACCTTTTGCAAAACCACAAAAAAGGACATGGTACCCCGTTCTGTTGTACCCTATAGCCCCATGATTATAGTACTCACCTAAGGGAGTGGAAAAACCCAGCTTCAAATCCTCACTCTTCTTGATTCAAACGGGTTTGAACTTGGGGCTGCCATGTGGCAGGCAGGGGCGGCTCTAGCTTTTTTGCTGCCCCAAGCATGGCAGGCAGGCTGCCTTTGGCGGCACGCCTGTGGGAGGTCCCCAGTCCCGCAGATTCGGCGTACCCATCCCCGAATAGCCGCCAAATCTGCGGGACCAGCAGACCTCCCGCAGGAACACCGCCGAAAGCAGCCTGCCTGCTGCCCTTGTAGGGACTGGCAGGGCACCCCTTGCAGCTTGCTGCCCCAGGCACGTGCTTGGAGCACTGGTTCCTGGATCTGCCGCTGGTGGGTGGGGAGTGCCCAAATTGTTAGGCTATTCTGAGCTGCATAATCTCTCCTATTAAAGTTGTTCCACTGTGCATAAATACTTAACCTTTCATTGGGCCCCACAGAATGACACGATAGCCTACTGGTTAGGAGACTCACCTAGAAATTGTGCCGCCCAGCTTCCAATGAAAATGTAACTATACAGAGTTGAACAACTTCAGCAGGAGACACTTCCACACTAGAATCCCCTTTAGTTCACCCCAGGTCAAATCACTTCTCAAGTCAGAGTGGGGACTTGTCCCTGGTTCTCCCACATCCTGGGACAGTGCACTGAACTTGGGGCTATTGTGTTTTGAGGGGGGGAGGTATCACCGTCCCCTCTTCTGGCTTTGTAAATATTGCCTAGGCCCCTTGGGAATCTAGCCTGAAAAAAATACCTTGTGGCTAAAACTAATCAGGGAATCAGTGTCCAATTCGCAAATAGTTTCCCTCCTGCTTCTGTTTGCATGTGGTTATAAAATACAAAGCCCAGCAACACTTCCCCCATTCGTGATCTTGTTTCTGCTTTAGCCTAAACAACTTCAGTGAAGACAAAGTTAGGCGCAAGAATCACCAGCTAATGAGCAGGCCGGCCAATGGGTCTGCACTTGCAGCCCTCAAGGTCCTGACCACTCTCGGGTCCAAGAGCTGCAGGAACTTGTAAGCTAAGGTTTCAAGAGACCTATAATAATTTTGTGTCCATCTCTCTGGAAACCATTTGTGCTCCATACGGAGCCCCGGGCCTCAGTGTGCAATATCGGGCATACCAGTTTCAAGGTCAAGTAGCTTACGTTCCAATCCACTGAGGTGCTGAGCACTCAGAGCGGCCCTGGTTTCAGCATCAGATGTTTAAACATAAGTGGAAAGGCCAAATTGATTAGTGGCATTTAATTCAGTTGAAATCAATGTATTTACACCGAAGTTGAACTTGTCCCTCTGGCTTTGCCTACGTTAGAACTATTTTTAGCACATGGGTGGCAGCGATGGGGGGAACCTTAATGTAGCCAAGACTCCTGCACTGGATGGCATGAAATATCATTTCGCCGAAGCAGGTTTAAAGGTGAGGTGATTAAAAAGCACTGCCAGGCAGAGCTGCACTGATCGGTGGGACACTCTTGCCAAAGGATCCTAGTGCTGACAAGACGTACGGATCTGTCTGTGAGAGCCCCCCTTCACAACTGCTTTTACAAAACACCAGTTTGAACTCTGCAGCTTTTGGTTGGTGGTTTTTGTTTTGTGTTCCCCCTCCCCTGTCCCCCAAGATCATAGAATCATAGAATATCAGGGTTGGAAGGGACCTCAGGAGGTCATCCAGTCCAACCCCCTGCTCAAAGCAGGGCCAATTCTCAACTAAATCATCTGAAATGTAGCTATGTTTGTCCCAGGATATGAGAGGCACCGGGTGGGTGAGGTAATATCTGTTATTGAACCAATTTCTGTTGGTGGACGGGACGGGACAAGATTTCAAGCTTCGCAGAACTGTTCCCTCAGATCTGGAGGAGGTAACCAGAGCATCCAAGCTATAAGGGAGTGGGGGGCAGATTGTTAAGCATAAAGGGTTAACAAGTTGTAGGTCACCATTGAAAATGAAGTGGGCAATTAACACCTTTGCAAGTTGTACCACAATAAAAGGTTAGTAAGCAGCAGAGTGTGTTACAAATTGTTGTAAAGGGCCATACAACCAGTGTCTCTCTTAAATCCATTGTTTTTAATGTCCAGCAGAGTTCTGAATTTAAATTCCCAGTTTCCTCTTTTGACCATGTTGTGCAGGTTTCCTGAAATGTTCCTGGCCTTACTCAGAAAGACATTTGGTTACTTAAACATTAATGAGTGATTCTCTCTCATGTATTGCAGGCAAAACTCTGTAAAATGAGCAGGAATGGAAACTAGGGAGCTGGTTAGCATGAAGGGGAAGAGGCAAAAAAAAAAAAAGGATTTCAAAGCCTGCCCGTGCTGATCCAGAAACAGCTTTGAATTGGAGGTTATCAAGTTTGTTTTGCGGTGCGGTGCATTTCCCGGAGTTCCACATGAAAGGCCCTGAATGTAAAAGGAACATTAAAGTCACAAACTATAAAACAAGTCAGATCTGACTTTTTAACAGCAAAACGCTCTCTCATGTCTTCAGTCAGCTGGGACTGTCTTTTTAGAAGTGGGGAGAAAATCGCATGAAAATTGATGAGACTCGTTCTCTGGTTGCTAGCAGGGCAAACCAGTGTACAAGATTATACCATGTAATTGGACTTCCAGAGACGACCGGTGCCTGAGGAATGAGGGAGGAGGGGGGCAAAGTGAAGGGAGCTGACTTCAGCAGTGTTACTGAGCATGCTTAGTACAAGCCAAGCAGCAAATCTGGGGGAGGCACATGACCACACATGCCCCCCATGCATTGCCTCTGCTTATTCCCTGTGCCATGGATATGTCACAGTGCCACTGCAAAAAGACTGTTTGCAGGTTCCTTTATAACCTGGCCATATCATTGGAAGGAGACCTCAGAACCAAAATTATCACCTCTTTTAAATCCCTTTTTCTGTTGATTGAAAAATTTGTATTGAAACTGGTTTTGCTGGAAAATGTCACTTCCACATGCTCGAAATTGGTTTTGGCAAAAAAGTTATCACTTTGGCAGAACTGCCTTTAAAGAACATCCCGTTTTGATAACTTCAGAATAGAACAGAAAATTCAAAAATTTTCCATTTTAAAAGTAGCTTTTTACCTTGAAATGGACCTCATTTTATAGATAAGGTAGGCTGAAATTGAAACAAAATGTTTCAGGCATACCAATGTTTGCACTGACCCCAAATATTTTATTGGCAGAATTTCAGTTCGCAAACATTTTCAGAATTTGGGCTTTGTCTCAAATTGAACTTTTTTTTTTCCTTTTTAGTCTAGAACTTTTTTCACAGGATGGGACAATTCACACTCCAGCCAGCTCTGGCTCCTTCTCCTGCGGTCACTCAGTGCACTGATGTTACATAGGAATGGATGAAAGGTCAGGATGTGCTTGAAACATTGCCAAAGCTTCTGACAGCCCCACCTGCGAAATCAGGTAGTGTGCAAGGGTTGCATAGGGAGAGCCCTGCAAACCCACGGGTCTCCGCTTTATATCCGTGGACCATTTTTACAGAGAGTAGCTCAGATGTGGATACAAATTTTGTATTGGGACAGGGCTCTGACCATAACAGACTCTTCAGAATGGAGGGCTGCCCCCCGGCTTCTTCCACCTCAGCTCAATGAATTGCGCAGCAGTGGGGATAACCCGCTAGGCATTCTGCGAGTTGTAGTCCCCATCTTGCTTGGACAGAGTGCCATTTTAAAACAGATGCGGGGGGTCATTTAAAATAGTAGGCAGCAAAGGCCTGTGCTATAAGGGAGAGTAGTTATCGCCGCTCTCTGCCTGGGCCAGGTCTGCATGCATTACTGCCCCCACAACTGCCTCGGGGTGTCCAAATTCCTCCTCCGACCCCGGGAGGGTTGTGCGGCACTGCACATGTGGTCCCAGAAGTGTAGCCTTCCTGTCCAGAGCTGGGAATAGGTATGGCGGGGGCGGAGCAGGCGGTGGGGCAAGAGTTCTCTAGGGAAAAGTAGGGGGCAGTTGGGGATCAGGTGCTTGGCACAACCCTGCATCACTGCCAAGGTTGCAAGGCAATTTTTGCAGATTGTGACTCAGATGTGGATAGAGATGTTTGTATCCGCGCTTGGCTCTGTGTATATGGAGCTGTTTAAGCCCTTCCCCCACCCTTCATGGCCTTCATTAGCATCTGCAAAATCTAAGCTCTAATTTAAATAATAATAATAAAAAAAATCAGGTGAAGACTTTCAAAGCTGCCTATACCGTGTGAATGCCTAGCGCTCAATTATTATGGGAACTTACTAGTCCTTCTGGTTGTATAGAGATTCTTGCAAAAGTGAAGCAAGGTAGGAAGCATTCTAGAGCAGGGATTGTCTCTGTTCTGCATTTGGATAGTACCTCGCAGCGTTGGATCTGCTCCAGGAGTGGGGCCTGTAGGCGTGCTGGTAATACAAATAAATAACAACCCCATGCTTGGCCACAATCTGGGAGTTGGGTGACTCACATCCTTAGGCTCTTTGTGGTCCCAGCCCCTCAGCAACATCCTAAATCAGCTGTTGATTATCCAGCCTCTCCGATGGACTTCGCTTCCTTTTCCTCTTCACTCTCGAAAACCTGCAGGTTCTTGTAGTTCCATTGCTTAGGATAAAATTACAAGGGGCATTGATCCCCGCGCTTTAGAGCATAAGGTGATAGTGAATTGGTTTAGGAAGACTTTTCCCACAGTGCCACCTGGGGGCTCCAGGGTGTATAATGAGCGGATCAGTCACTATATGAGATAGGAGACCAGACCATTGGACCTGATGGATCACTGATTCAGAACAAATCGCGTCACCATTGAGCTTAAGCTAGAACCGAGAGCCGGCATACGTTGCCAGTACTTTAGCAATGCTTGGCTTTATAGGCACCATATTTGACTCCTGGTGCATGCTACAACCGCTCTATTTCCTACCAGAGTTGGGTAATCTATTAGGCACACATAGATCATAAACAAAATGCTACTGCTGTGTCTGATGCTGTTTTATGGCAAAGGAGGTGTTCACATGCTCCACTGAGCACCTAGACGGTGATAGGCAGGAGCGATTGTGGGGGAGGATGCTCTTATGTTTGATCTGTTTCCAAAGGAAAATGTTCCATTCTCAAGACAGGCATCAGCCTTCACCAACTCCTGCCTCTGTTACAGGGTAGATGTATGCAGCTCCTTTAAATATTTAATCACAATAATCCATGCCATAATGATGCATTATTACTTTTTAACCACCATTAAAGTTTAAAAACGGAATAAAAGCTTTGCTTCATGCCAGAAGCAATTGTCCTTCGGAGAGAAGAAGAAGCGAGTAACTGCGTATGACTTGTTTAAAAGAACCTTAAAATAACTTGTTTAAAAGAACTTTAAAGGTTAAAAAGAATCTTTCCTTTACAAAAATAAGGCTAAGGCCTTCTTTGCAGAGTTCACTTTAATTTCAGATCAGGGCTTTGCAAAACTCCACCCTGCCCTCCGACATACCTGTATGGGCTACTCAGCCTCCTTGCCTGCTTGTTTGCTTCCCAAAGCAGGTGGATGGGGCGCCATCTCCCTGCATGCTAGCCAATATAGCTGATTCAGCATGGTCAAGGGATGGGGCACTCATTATCACTGGTATAGCTTGCCAGCACTAAGGAAGAAGCAGTGGAGGTATCCTGACTGAGCAGAGTGTCTCTGAATCACAGTGTCTCCTGGGCCAGTGTTCCGCAATGCCGTATGATCAGGGCTGAGTCTAATGTCACAGTCTAGCTCTTGGAAGCAGCAGGGTGCTTAGCCCAAAGTAGTGTGACTAATAATACAGTGTCTTTAGCTGGTCCTCTCAAATAATCCCCAAATGCTTTATAAACTGAAAACAGAGGAGATATGTCACCCGCCACTGCACTGCAACCAGTTTTGAGGTGGATTAAGGCTGATGTTTGTCTTAGAACAGTAACATTACAAAACAATTGAAGGTAACGAAGATCAGCATCGCCAAGTGAAACAGCAGGGGAAATGTCTCCAGGCAGAACATTGTTACTGCAGCCTGTTGAAAAGCAAAATAACCCCAACATGGTGAAATTCATTTAATAAATGACAGCACCAGGTTTGTTTTGTTCATGAATATTCAGAGATTTGTAACTGAAGATTCATGAAAACATTTGCAAGTCACAAGTTTCAACAACTGAAAGGCATGCTGTCTTGGTGGATAATTCATCTTGTAAATGCGCCGTTTGCTCCTTCTCTTTCTCCTGTGTCACCCAACCAAGGAGCATCAATAAAGTCATGTGACTGACCACACACCATGCATAGTAAATCGAGAATCAGAAACTGCCAAAGCCAACAGTCCAGATTGGTACATTACCCTCTTCAACAGCGCTATGCCAGTTCATACCAGCTGAAGACCTTGCCCGTGATTTACACTGGACAGTTCAAACTCATCTAATTACCCAAACAGGAATCTTGCTGGGCTACTCAGAATAATTCTCTTGGTCTTTAATATTCAGTCATTGGTCAGCATCTGGGTTGTCTGGATGACAAAACCCACAGCGAGCAATATGTGAAACACACACCACCTCCTGCAATGTGGGGGTTCTACCCTGTGTGACAGGGTCAGGCCAGATGGCTACAGGAGAGTGTTAGAAGGCAGATATATTAGTCCCAGATTAAGTAGATCCCTTTTCCCTGGGTAAGCTAACAGGAGCAGTTCCAGAACCAGCAGGAACTTACTGGAACCAATTAAGGCAGGCAGGCTAATTAGGACACCTGGAGCCAATTGAGAAGAAACTGCTAGAATCAGTTAGGACAGGCTGGCTAATCAGGGCACTTAAGTTTAAAAAGAACCTCATTTCAGTTTGTAGCATGCATGCGAGGAGCTGGGAGCAAGAGGCAATAGGAGCTGAGAGTGGGGAGGTGTATTGCTGGAGGACTGAGAAGTACAAGCATTATCAGACATCAGGAGGAAGGTCCGGTGGTGAGGAATAAAGGTGTTGGGAGGAGGCCATGGAGAAGTAGTCCAGGGAGTTGTAGCTGTTGTGCAGCTGTTCCAGGAGGCACTCTAGACAGTTGCAATCCACAAGGCCCTGGGCTGGAACCCAGAGTAGAGGTCGGGCCCGGGTTCCCCCAAAACATCCCAACTCCTGATCAGACACAGGAGGGATTGACCTGGACTGTGGGTTCTACCAGAGGAGAACGTCTCTGGGCTGTTCCCTGACCCACATGGTGAATATCTTAGGTGAACAAATCTGCCAGTAAGTGCAGGACCCACCAAGATAGAGGAGGAACTTTGTCACACCACCCAAGTATGTACTAAGCCATACTCTAATTTAGCTCATGAAATGGGATGAGATAATGATTCAAGCTCAATAATAAAGTCTCTTCCCCTTCCTGTGAAAATTTTAAACAGTTTGAACATATTTTTCTGAGGAGAAAAATTGAAAACTTGATCAAACTTCACAAACTGAAGAATTTTCTCCTCACCCCCTGAACTCCCAACCCCAGTTCAGGTCAAATGAAACCTTCTGTTCTGATTTTTGACTCTTAACTTTTTTTTTTTCAGTCTAATGCACTTAAATTTCTAAACCCACAGAAGCTTTATGCTATAATAAATTTGTTAATCTCTAAGGTGCCACAAGTACTCCTATTCTTTTTGCGGATACAGACAAACACAGCTACTACTCTTAAACCAAGTTGTTTCATGCAGTTTCAACTTTTTTTTAAATGTTTTTCCAATGTCAAAAACAAAACATCTTATAATTTTGAAACTTTTTTTTCAATACAGTTTTGAGGTGGGAGATTTAGCAAAGCACCCCTGTTTTGCAAACTGTTTTGGGTTTGACAAATGTTTTTGTCAAAATAAAAAAATATGTTACTGAAATATTTCCAACCCAGTCTAAGCGTAACCCACAGCAGATAAATGTTGTCTAATAGTTGTCACTGGAGTCGTACTGCCCCAAATGGAGAAGCTCCTGTGGAAGTGGCATCTCCAACTTTATATTCAAAATCATTTGAATTTTGCCTAAGCTCAGAGTGCCATTCTGTCTCTCCAGAGCTTCGTGCATTGCATGGTTGTCTCTCCATGTCAGTAGAAGGACAGTGATTTCCAGTGTGGATTCTGTTTATCTGATACCAATAGGGAAAGTAAGAATGGCTCATTTTAACTCAATTCTATGGAATAAGCTGAAAGCGCTTGGCAAAAGAAATGGATCATTCAAATATGTTGTGGTCCCTATCCATATGTCATTGAGCTAGGGCATGCCTAGTGTTGTGGGTTTTGTTTTGCATAATTTAAAAAGAGTGTGTGGTTTTTTTTTATTGTGGCTGCCATTAACATTTGAAACATTTTCCTAGTGTAAAAGAAAGGAAAGCAGCACCTTCTGGTCCCAGAGCTAGTGTAATTCAACATGAAGGAGTGGCACCTTTCTACTGATGGCTTTTCACACTTCTGGGATCCATAAGATCTTGTGGGATAGGGGAAAACATGGAATTTCCCTACTTTGAAATTTTGGATTCTTCAAAACAAATCTCACAAGTTGGAAAAGAGTTGAGCAACCTAGGGAACATGGGAACTTTCATTTCCTGATGGCAAATCAACATTGCCAACAAAATTGGAATTTTCTCACAGAAAATTTCAGTTTAGTGGAAACGTCATTTTTTGTTGTTTCTAATGGAGAACTCCTGACTTGTCTTGAGTCAATAACGAATCAAACACCAGTCCATGTATCATCCTTTGCTGAAGACCTTTAGGCCCCTCTTGGTTCCGGTTGTTGGGTTTATAATTTAACTGCCACAAAACTGTATCCTTTCCACCCAGAAATCTAATCCTGATCTAATATCTAGAAGTCACTAAAGTCAAACAGCTCACCAGGACTAGACCCACCAGTATTAGAAATAGATACTTTGCTAATTAAGGATTTGAGCATCCCACACACAAGCAAAAGGTTGGCTTCAAATTTAAAAACACATATTAGTGCATCTCTGACTTGTGTCTGGATATGAGCAAGGAGTTGATGGCCCACATTCATAAAAGGAAATGGTGTGCTTTGATTGATACTCATTATACCACGCTCAGGCATATCACTATTGCCTTGTCCTCTCCTGTTTGTTACTATCCTTCACCTTTACCTCTTCTCCTATGCTTAGGACCATCATTTCTTTATATGTGTGTATAACACCGACCACAACAGGGTCCTCATCCCTGAATGGGTCTTCTAGGCGCAGTTACAAAAGTAATAACTAGTATTTGTTTCTGGCTCTGGGGAGACGTGCAATGTCAGGTTACTCTGATGTAAAAGAATATCTAGTTTAAGAGGATTTTTAAATGATTCCAATAGTTCTGTCTTCTGAGGCCTGTGTGTCTATAGGTTATAAAGGCAGAGTGAGAAGGGCTATGAGAAATGGTCACAATAAAATGCTTCTGAAAAATGATTGGAAATAACATTGCTCTATAATGTGGCATCACGAAAATACATGCTGCTGTGGCATAAAGATTTTATTGACAGGATGAGCTGCATAACTCGCTCATTATGTCACCGCACATGAGTTATGCAATCTTCGCCAACGCCAGCACAGCCCAGAGTCAGAAATCCAACGCTTTCTCCTTGCAAAGGGGAACAGCCTCCTCTGTCTTAGGAAAACAAACGTGGATGTGTGGAAAAGACACTGGGCTGGGACTCAGGAGACTGGGGTTTACTTCCCAGCTCGACTACAACCTTGCTATGTGAGTTCAGGCACATCACTTAATCTCTGTGCCTAGAGATTCTGCTAACCGTCTTGTCTATTTAAACTCTAAGCTCTTTGGCATAGGCCCTGTGTCTCACTGGGTATATAACAAGCCTAGCACAATGGGACTCGATCTCATCTGTCATACAAATAAACAATACCGATGGTGCCCATCTGAACACTTCCCAGTACCTATTCTGTAACCCTGCACAGCTCCCCCTCATGCAAGGACTCTGATCATTTAGCACGGGTAAGGTGTATAGAATGTTGCAGGATCATTTCAAATGTGAGTGATCATTTTTATTCTGCTGTAGCCAATGACAGCCTAGCAGCTTTTATCTTCCTCTACGGATAGTTAATCAGCAAGCAGATTTCAATGCGCTGTCCAACTCCAATGGAGGATTTCTGGTAGTGATGGAAGAGGTGTAACAAATACACACTTGCGGTTTCCTATATCTATTGTGTCAGTGTTAACAGCAAAATAATGGGAGATTTGTAATTTCTGCAAGAGAAGCTTGTTTTCTTAAAAAAAACAAAAAAAACCCACCAGCACAGGCATTCAAGCTGCCATCTGGATTATACACCTGACACAATACTGATGCTATAATTGTCCTGCAGTACAATAAAAATATGTTTATAGGAAACTGATTCGAATTGCCAGAGTAAACAAGGCTTTTAGAAAAATGGCTGGGAAACCATCAGGCTTCAGATGAACAGCTGAGGTTTATTGCTTCTAGGGGCAAGGCAAGGGGGAAAAGTGGAGGTCACACAGCTTAGAGGAAGGAGGTTGATATTTTCTCAGGAAACTAGTGCAGAGATATAGGCAAGGGCAGAGTTGGGTGGAGCTGGGACTATTGGACAAATTTTTTAAGAGAGCTAAGCTGTTTAGACACCCAAAGTAAAGGTCTTGTCTGCATAGGCCAGGACTCAAGCACCCACTGGAAAAAAAATAGGGGGTGCTCAGCACCCACAAGCCACCGGTAGGTGGCAGGAGTATGTACATGGTGCACAGTGAAAGCAGAAGGCAGCAAGCACCCACCCGCAAAACCGCCCGTCAGTGCATGTGCTTGTCTGCATGGAGACTTTGTGGGCAGCATGTTTGCACGCTGTGAGTTCACGGCCTGGATTTCTGCACACGAAGTTGCCACATGGACCCTGCTCCTGTGTACTAAATGTTCCACAGAGCCCGTTGATCGGCTGCCGTTTGAAAGGGAAGGATGTCGAAGCGCGCTGTGAAACATCTTAGGCATGTCTTCACTGCATTTGATAATCTGCAGCAGCAAGTCTGAGCCAAGGTCTCCAGGCTTGGGCTCATTGTGCTCGGAACAGCTGTGTAGACATTCGGGTTGAAGCCCGGCATGGAGAGGTGTTCAGAACCCAAGTGACAAGGTCTGTGCTGCTGGTTTTGGTGCCATAGCACAAGCACTGTGAGCCCACGGCTGCAGAGCCGGGCTCAGACTTGCTGCTGCGGGTTATAAAGTGCAGCGTAGCCACATCCTTCGTGCATGGCCATAGAATCCGTACTGCGACGTTGTGTGCATCAAACGAATGCGCTGTCCATTCATGGCCTGGCTTGCTGGGCACGAAGGCTCCATGTGGCCAAACCCTCAGTCTGGATTTTCAAAGGCTCCTGAGGGAGTTAGTCTTCGTGCTCTAAGGCTCTTCTGAAAACCGCAGCCTGAGTGGCTAGATTTTTGAGACAGCTCAGCATGCTGGGTGCTAAGCACCTTCGCCAGATTTGTGAATGTCCACCACTGGCAGGTGGTGGGTGCCGAGTGCTTCTTAAATAAGGGTCAGATTTTTTTTTAAGCGCCTAACTGGAAGATCTTGAAAATCTGACCCAAGCAACTTACCCTTGATTCAGAAGGTAGGTGTGTGTGTGTGTTGGGGGTGGGGGGACAGAGAGAACACCAATACAGAGATTGGAGTGGAATATATGTCATGCCAGGGGGGAGGGGAGGAGCTTACAGTAACTGCAGCAGTTGAGTATCAACAGAATTAGTTCATCGACACGTGTGTATCCTGATGGAGTAATTAAGAGCGGCGATATACGTTTGGTTTCTGTTCTCATTTGGGTTTTTTCCCCCACTTGTCGACTACTGACTCGGAAGACGGAGTTCAAGGGAGACGTCATTTTAGCTTGGCTTGGCTGGGGAGGGGCTGTACCTCTTGGCAAGCATTCGGAGACGGGCCTGGGCTGGTTGGCTTGGCGGACTGAGTGGCTGCAGGCTGCTGGTTTGAACCTTGGTCCAGATTAGAAAGAAGTGAAATTCTTACTGGACCTGGGGGTTTGAGTTTCCCAAACACTGTCATAGCTTTCCATTTGGGCCGCCAATAGCACTCTGGCATGGGTAGGGAAACCAGATGTCCCAATATTATCGGGATTGTCCCAATATTAGAGGCTTTATCTTATAGAGGACCCTGTGATTTCCCCCCCCCCCTCCATCCCCTGTTTTCACACTTGCTATCTGGTCACCCTAGCCATGGGGCACAAGATGCTACCAATTTTCCTTTACTGCTGGCTCATTTATACATTCGAGTCCACAAGCTAGGAGCTGTTGGTTGCGCTTTACAACGAACGCCACTTGCTATTTGGGGAAGAGCCTGATTCTGCTCTTGCTTTCAGGGATATTACAGCAGTGCTACTCCAATATTATTATTATTATTTATTATAATCGCTTCAATGGATCTCTGGACTGAGTGAGAACAGAGTGGCCCTGCATATCCTGTGATTAAAAATGGGGCAAAGTGCTCACGACTCCTCTGCCTCCTTGCTGGTGCAAGCAGGAGGGAGAGTTGCTCTGTCAGGACAGCGGGTGTGTCCGGTCATCCCTTGTGTAGTATAAAGCTGCTGTAGCTGACTAGGGCTCTCCTTGGAGGGTCAGGTGTGTGGTTGGGGATAAGCACGGGCTGACCATATTCGGAGCCTCGCATGCACATAAGCAAGCAGAAAGGCCAGAATGATATACAATATGTGAGTGCTCAGTGGCAGCGTGGTCCAATAAATAGATAGGGAACTGGTCCAGGAGGCAAGAGGTCTTGGTTGTGTCCCAGTTTAGCCTCCTCTGTGACCTCGAGCAAGTCTGTTCACTTCTGTTTCCCTCTCTCATCCCTTGTCTATTGAGCCTGTAATCTCTGCCATGCAGGGGCTTTGTCCTGCTGTCTGTATGTACAGCATCTGGCACAATGAGACCCTAATCGTGGGCTGGGGCTCTGGGCGACCCCCGAATTCTGGCCATTCCTACACACATATTTTAATGTGTCGCAATATGCGCACTAGAGCTGGGTGAAGATTTTTCATCAAAAAAACACTTTGCAGTTCCCAAAACTGTGTCGAATTTCAACAACTCTGAAACATTTCAATGTTTTGAGTCAAAACGGGGTTTCAAATTGACATTTGGGTGAGGAAAAGGGGAAATGCCCAAAAAGGGTGGAAAACACCCACAAACAAAGACTAGGAGGGACATCAAAGTCATCATGTTGCGACTCTATGCTGTGACAGGGCCTAGTAACCGTAGACCATCCCTGCCAGGTGTTGACCCAATCTGCTCTTAAAAGCTTCCAATGATGGAGATTCCACAACCTCCCTTGGGAGCCTATTCCAGAGCTTAATTACTCATAAATAGCTATGAGGAAAAACTTTCTAACCAAAATCTCCCTTGCTGCAGATTAAGCCCATTCCTTCTTGTCCTACCTTCCGTGGACATGGAGAACAATTGATCACTATCGTCTTTATAACAGCCCTTAACTTATTTCATGTCCCCCCTGTTTTTTTCCCTCAGAGTTGAACAGACCCAGGTTTTTTGGGTTTTTTTAGCCTTTCCTCATAGGTGAGGTTTTCTAAACCTTTTATCATTTTTTGTTGCTCTCCTCTGGACTCTCTCCAGTTTGTCCACAGCTTCTCTAAAGTGTCACCCACAACTGCACACAGTACTGAGTAGAGCAGGACAATTACTGCCCATGGCTTCAGTACAACACTTCTGTTAACACACCCCAGAATAATATTAGCCACCATAGCACCTGCATCATTGTTGACTCATATAAGCCATAGATCCTTTTCAGCTGTTTTCCCCATGGTACAGTTTGCACATTTAATTTTTTTTTCCTTCTCAAATGAAGCACTTTGCACTT
Organism: Gopherus flavomarginatus; assembly: GCF_025201925.1. Lineage (NCBI taxonomy): Eukaryota > Metazoa > Chordata > Testudines > Testudinidae > Gopherus > Gopherus flavomarginatus. The sequence goes on from NC_066622.1 coordinate 133,610,018, forward strand.
GAATTTCGTCATGTTGAATTCAGAGCAGTTCTCCAAAATTTGTAGAGGTCACTTTGACTGCTGATCATGACCTCCAAAGTGCTTGCAAGCCCTCCTGACTTGGCGTCATCTGGAAATTTTATAACCATACACTCCACACCATTATCCAACTCATTAATGAAAATATTGAATGGTACCAGACCCAGGACTGATCTTTGCAGGACCCCACAAGCTACACCCTGCCAGTTTGACAGCAAACCATTGATAACTATGCTTTGAGTACAGTCTTTCAACCACTTCTCCACCTGCCTTTTATAGTTATGTCATGTAGACCCTAATCCCCTAGTCGGCTTATGAGAATGTCATGTGGGACTGTATCAAAAGCATGACTAAAATCAAGTTATATTCCATCTACAGTAAAAGCTGTTTTATCCAGCATGTTGCGGAAACGGGGGGGAACCGGTAGGTGAAAAATGTGGGTTAACTAAGGGGTGGGAGGTTGCAGGGCATCGGTACTGGGAGTGAGTTTGGGTGTGGGCAGGAGCTCAGGGTGTAGGAGGAGGTGCGGGGTGCCGGATCTGGGGGCACTCACCTCTGGCTGCTCCCTGCAAGAGGAGGAGCGGCACGTGGCTCTGCACACTGCTTCCAGCTGCAGATGCTGCCTCCCCAGGTCCCATTGGCCTTGGTTCCCAGCCAATGGGAGCTGCATTGTTAATACTCGGGGTGCAGGCTGAGGAAGTACACAGAGTTGCCTGCCATGCCACCACCTAGGAGCAGCCAGGACAGGTCATCACTTGCAGGGAGCCGCCCAAGATGAGTGGCCCCTGGATCCAGCACCCTGGACTCCCTCCCACATCCCACGTGCCCTCTTGCACCCAAACTCCCTCCTAGAGCCTGCACTCCGCACCTCCTCCTGTGCCCCACCCCTGCCGGCCCCACACCAACCAGACTATAACCCGGCATTTCAATGAGGATCAGAAATGCCAGTCTATAGAGCTTTCCAGCTGATGAAGTGCTGCATAAAACAGCATAAAACAGCTCCTTTTCACCTATCTGTTAGGCCAGTGACCCTGTCAAGGAAGGAAGGTAGGATGGTTTGGCTTGATTTGTTCTTGACAAAGCCATGCTGGCTGTTCTTTATAGCCCTATTGTCCTCCAGATGCTTAAAAGTGCATTGTTTAGTAGTTTGTTTCAGTATCTTTCCAGGTGCGAAAGTTAGGCTGACTGGTCTCTAGTTTCTTGGGTCCTCGTTGCTCCCCTTTTTAAAGCTAGGTACTATGGTAGAGGTGGGAATAAACCCCAGGCCACCTGAGCCACTGGCCAGGGCCTTTATCCACAAGGTGACCTGCAGTTGTCATTACAGGAAAGGGTCTCATGTAAATGGTTTGTAGGTTACATCCTCGCTCGTGCCAAAGAGTGCAGTTCATACTACCAGGTAGTGATCTACTTGGGAAGAAAAAGGCCCAGCTCATCAAATATGCAATGCGAATGCTCCAGAGGGAAAAGGAGAAACAAGGTTTCCATTCCCACTGTAGCTCTTCCCATTAAACAGCCATTTCCAAGAACACGCTGCTCATATGGAACAAGAGTCTCTGCATTCAGAGGGGAATGAGACCATGCGTCAACTTATAAAACAAGGGCAGCTGCTAAAGGCCTTGTTCACTGTTGGCCTGGGATAAGTTGCTTTGAGACTCCAGGGGCCAGATTCACAGCTGGAATAAATCTGTTCAGCTCCATTGAAGTCAAAGGAGCTCCTGACTTACACCCGCTGTCGATCTGGCCCCACTGTTGTAACTCAACAGATGACTTTTGCCACCCTTGGTTACTGACAGTGACCTTCCAAGATACATGCCCCCCTGAGTCATCAGGAGGGAAACATCTAGCCCCATGTGCTGGCTATTAGTCCCTCAGGGCCTTCCATATCTCCTATAAGTTAAGTGGCTTACATTTTGAATTCTCCAGGCATTTACCATACCATTCAAAGTCCCACTAACGTACCTGGATTGTGCCTCGAACCCATTGTTGAGGACAGCGGTTCAGAAATTAGATGGACCTCAACCTTATTTACATTGGAGCCCAGGTCTGATAATCATAGATCTGGAAGGGACCTCGAGAGGTCATCTAGTCCAGTCCCCTGCACTAAGGCAGGACTAAGTATTATCTAGACCATCCCTGACAGGTGTTTGTCCAACCTGCACTTAAAAACCTCCAATGATGGAGATTCCTCCCTAGGCAATTTATTCCAGTGCTTAACCACCCTGACAGTTAGGAAGTTGGTCCGTTTGCAGGATTCTACCATTTTCCCCCAATTAACTAGTCATCTGTCAGGTTTAGATCCACTTCAAAAATCAAGTCACAGAGCAACTCCTTCCCCCCGCCCCCATGATTCTCACCAGAAAGCTACCGTTTATGAATGGAGTAAGGGGCACCCAGTGGGCAGAGTGTTGCCATCATAGAACCCATCAGCACAGTTGTCTCTAGTTAACTGCTGAAACAGCCAATAGGGATGGCTAAGCCAAGGACTGGAGAGGCCATGTAGACTGAAGTCTCTTTGTATCCTTGCAAGTGGCCCCTCGGGGTCAGAGTAGAGATGCATTAGTGGGGATTAAACTCACTCTTCAGCCGCCAGCTTTCACCAAGCAAACCAGGTCCCTATTATCAACATGGATGGGCTGCTTCTGCATGTAAGGCACTGGATGTGTAGTCTAATGAAGCCTCTACAAAGTGATCATATTAAGGGTATGGCTACACTTGCAGCTGTACAGCACTGCGGCGGGAGCGCTCCCGCAGCAGCGCTTTGTAGTGCGAGTGTGGTTGTGGCGCCAGCGCTGGGAGAGAGCTCTCCCAGCGCTGCAGGTACTCCACCTCCCCAAGGGGATTAGCTTACGGCGCTGGGAGCCACGCACCCAGCGCTGGGGCACTGTTTACACTGGCACTTTACAGCACTGTAACTTGCTGCACTCGGGGTGTTTTTTCACACCCTTGAGCGAGAAAGTTGCAGCGCTGTAAAGCGCCAGTGTAGCCAAGCCCTAAGAATCCAGTGCACAGGGCAAAAGATCTCGGTTCAATCTGGTGTATGAGAAATCTGCCTTCTTTCCTTTCTGTTGTGTGGTTATCTTCCAGAACAACTACCAATAGCTGGGAGCTGAAGCTAGACAAATGCAAATGGGGAATAAGACTCACGTTCTTTTAACAGTGAGGGTGATTGGTAGGGTGACCAGATGTCACCATTTTATAGGGACAGTCCTGATTTTTGGGTCTTTTTCTTAGATAGGCTCCTATTACCCCCTCTATCCTCTGTCCTGATTTTTCACATTTGCTGTCTGGTCACCCTCGTGATTAACCAGTGGAGCAAGTTACCAAAGGGAGTGGTGTATTCTCCCTCTCTTCCTGACTTCAGATCAAAGCTGGATGCCTTTCTGGAAGAGATGCATTAGCCAAACAAAAGTCACTAGACTCCATCGAGGCATAACTGGGTGAAATAGAATTAGAATAGCTTGTGTTGTACAGAAGGTCAGATCATCTGATCTAGCGGCCCCCTTCTGCCCTTAAACTCTATGAAGCTATGAAAAAAATTGAAAACACATTAAAAAAATCTTGCTACAAATCTTAATCCAAGACACCATGATGGTAAACTTCACTTTAATATAAATGAAAAGAAAGGGATAGGTACCATTTGCCATGGGTTGTAGCACCTCAGGTGTGAAGAACATATCTTGAGTCACTCTGTGCCTCAGGTCTCCATCGGTAACAAGGAGATACTAACCTTGGCCCATCTTCTGGGGATGTTGAGGATAAATGCATTAAAAGATTGTGAGGTGCTCACATGGTGTAGCAATGGTGGGCCATATAAAGTAATGGATAGGTAGGCATATCGTTTCATTGGTCACTTGGTCCATTGGTAAAGCAGGGATAATGCTACCTGCCTTTGATGTAAGATATAAACCATTAACAATTTTGATGCCTTCAAACAGAAGGTGCAAAAAGACTGCAATGGCACCATGCAACAGTGAGCTGAAAGTGGAAAAAAGACAGGGGCCCCACTTAAAACCACAGGGACAAATTAATTAGGCAGAATATTACCACCAAACTATTGCACACTACAGCCTCAACATGAGTAAAGAAAAGATGGAAGTTATGTGGGTGCCTTGCATGGAACCAAAACAGATGACTATCAACAGCAAGAGCTGGTGCCTAAATCAGGTTTCTGCACTGAAGGAATGATTAGTAGCAAATAGAAAAAGCGACAGCAAGCAAGGCTGCTTTGCAGTGGGGTGTCTGGTGCGGGGCACGTGGAGTAATTTATGGCTGCCTAGACTACTTAAGGGACAACTCAATAAAACCATGGGAGGACCAGCTCTTCGGCATGGAGCAGAGACATGGGACCCCAAAGAGAGACACTTGAGAAGACCTGAAGTCATTAATAGATGTTTGAGGGCAGTGAGAGGGGAGACATTGCCAGAACACGCGTGCAATGATTTCATCAGAAGTGAGATGAAGGTCTGTGGCATCAGAGAGCAGTTGCAAGAGAAGAGGCCATGGTGGTATGGGCACGTACAAAGGATGAATGGAGGGAATTCTATTAGGAAGGCATTTGAGACTAGAATTTGTGCACAGAGAACAAGAAGATGGGCAAGAAAATGGCGGATTGCTTACAGGACGACAGAGGAGATAAGGAGTGAACATTGAACCGACAAGCCTGGAAAAGACTGCTCCGGTGACCCAACTCCAGCTAGCTGGAGAAAAGAGGAAGGAGAATATTGTTACCCAAATGGGTCTGCACAGGACAACGAGCCATCAGGGTAAAATTGTCGGTTCATTTGAACTGGTATATCTCCATTGATTTCCCTCTTACTTGCTTAGAGAGTACTATGAGAGCTTTGAGTCCTGGATTTTAAAGCCCAGTTTCCCTTTTTGGACTTAAAAATAAACACGGGGCAAATTTTCAGGCACAGTTGATTGTGGGCCTGGTCCTGTAGTTCCTCATTTGCATTTGCAAGCATGTAACAGACAGCTGGGTTAAGGCCCCTTTTAAAAAACGCTCCAAAATAGAGTCCAATTCAAACAAAAAACAACTTCAAATTTTGTTAGCCAACATGAATGAGTCTAACCGACTGGGGTTTGATTCTGAGCTCCTTGGGCTCACCTCATTTCAGATTCATGCCACGTGGCCTTGGCAAGTCGGTGCTCAGCCCTGCTCAAATGTTCACCTTTCTGTTTTCCCATCAAACCCATGTTGCCACAGACTGATGGATGCCCAGTGCTGACCCTCTAACGTGGCCTCTCTTCTGGCATGAAAACCAGGTTGACGGTGCCTCAAACTCCTGCTGTAATGCTATGGAGAGCAATGCACTTGTGAAGGGTTATTAATGATGCTGCTGTGACAACTGGGCACAATATATGAGGAAGTCCGCTTGAAAAATGTGTACGTTATAGTTTAAGTGATGCTGAACTAATCTATTAATCCCTTTGCACTCACAAAGCAGTCTATATCCATGGAGCTGAATGTACTTTACAAAGCTGGAGGAAAGGTATCCCTCTTGTTTAGAAAAAACAAAACAAAACCCCGCCACAGATCGTGGTCTGAGCTACTCTGCTGGGCCTCTAGGAACTCAGCTCCTGGCAGCAAGGGCTAAGGTGGCTGCTGTAGATCCCCTCAGCATAATTTAGCCCTGAGGGCCTGTCTACATGTAGGCAGGCTCCCCAGAGCTGCCTTGTGGCCCTCAGCATTTCCTGGAATCTCTGCAGTGCCACATGCTGCCATTCCCAGATCCCGGTAGGACACGGCTGGCAAAGTGTTGTTGGAAGGTTGCCTTAAAGCGGTCTCTGAACATGCCTGCACTGGAAAAATCCTCCCCCAGTCGTTCTGGGGATTTTAGGGCCTGTTTATACCAGTGTGGTCCTCATGCATCTTAAAGGAATTGAAGTGAGCATGAAAATCTCATCCATGGATTTTAAGGTCAGAAGGGACCATTATGGTCATCTTGTCTGGCCTCCTGCATATCTCAGGCTGGAGAATTCCGCCTACAGCTTTCTGCACTGAGTCTAGCAATGGGTGGCTGAACTAGAGAAAAACATCCTGTTTGATTGAGTGTCTAATCCAGGTTCACCCAGCATGCCAATGGAAGAGTCAGGAAGGCACCCCAGTTGCAGCTCAGGGCTTCACGGTGCTAGGTGCTGCACGGAGCATTACAAGTGAATTTCTCTTATAGGAGTGAGATGGGAGTTGACAGGTGCAGGACACTGCTAACGAGGGATTGGGACGGGCTTGGGGCAAGGGTGAGCAAACTTTTTGGCCCGAGGGCCACATCAGGGTTCCAAAACTCTATGGAGGGCTGGGTAAGGAAGGCTGTTCTCCCCCCGCAAACAGCCTGTCCCCTCCCCCCATCTACCCCCTCGCACTTCCCACCTCCCGACTGCCCCCTTCAGAAACCCTGACCCATCCAACCCCCCCACTCCTTGTCCCCTGACCATCCCCTCCCAGGACCCCTCCGCCCCTAATGGGCAGGGACCCCCCCCCCCAAGCCCTTTTCGGAATGTGGCCCTGCAAACATGGGCAGAGGACTCAGGAGGAGATTGGGCAGCCGCGCAGTCAGAGAGACTTGGCAGTTTCCCTGTGGCCGCCCGGTGTGGCTCCTGAGTCCGCCGACCATGTTCCCTGCTCTCCCGCCACTGCACCGCCTGCCTGCTCCCCTGCCCCTGCAGTGCAGCCCTTCCCCCCCCACAGAAGGTGCACTGGTGCTGAGCTGCCCAAGTGCACAGCCCTGGGCCCCCTGTTCTTGCAGGAAGGCAGTGCCAGGGCACCCTGTGTTCACCCTTGAGCCTCGCCCCGCCGGAGCCAGCCACACTGCCGGCATGGCAAGCTAAGGCTGCGGGGGAGGGGGGACAGCAAGGGAGGGGCCAGTGCCAACCGGGAGCTCAGGGGCTGGGCAAGATGGCCCCATGGGTTGGATGTGACCCATGGACCATAGTTTGCCCACCTCTGGCTTGGGAGAATGAGGTAACAATTAAAGAGTTTGGAAGGGTGCAAAAGTCTCCATTCCCCACTTGCCTAACCAGTGCCAAATGGGGGTGATGTGGAGTTTTACTTAACTGGTAAGCTCTATATGGCAGGGCCCACCTTTTTATTTGTACAGCACCTAGCACATGGGGCCCCGGGTCATGACTGGGTTCCCCAAATGCTGTGGTGGTACACATAATAAATCGTGATCATTTGTGAGCATCCCAACAGAACCGGGTTTTATAGAGAGCTTTGAGAAAAGCCAAGGCTCTGTCTTTAGAGTTCTAGCAATAAAAGCCAATTGTCCTGACACCCAACAACTGACTCAGTCCAGACCCGGCCCTGTGGCACTGTGGACACATGGCTTCTGTTGTATGGCCTCTTTTTTCTTGGTATCAATGAAGTTTCTAGCCGTGGGCTGAATCATGGCCCCACTAATGTGGCAGCGCAGGGGCCCTAGGCATCCCTTATGCCTGGCATGAGCTAAATACATCTCAGGGCAGGGTGGACTAAAGGTGCTGCAGCACCATTATATTACACGAGTAATAGTGTCGTTCTGCCCTTCCCCACATGCTCAGTTGCACAGTGCATTGGGTAGTGTCCATTGCACCAGGAATAGCCGGGTCATAGTCTACTCCCTCGATGGAGTAGCAGAGAGATTGAGCAGGAGAGTAGACATACTTCCTGTCACAAACACCCGCCCCCGTTGGCATTTACCAACCCCTGGCGTGCCAGGCTGAGCCTAGCGGGTCCTACACAAGAGACTACAACTGCAATGGTTCTCAGAGCCCCCTGCCACCAGCATGCCTGGACTTAGGCGAGAGGACACCTGCATAGCATACCTGCAGAGGCCAATACGGAGGCTTATACGTGGGGGTGACCTGCTCAGCCCGCCCCATGGGCGAGCACAGCCTACCAGAGACAAGGGTTTGTTTCAGCTTTGAGTTTGGAAGTGGAGACAGAAGCAGAGTGGCTCAGGGCATCGCTGATTAATGCCCCCTCCCTGCAGTGGAGTCTTTGAACTGCTGAGGGGCGGGGGCTGGTGCATGGGTCAGGCAGTTCCTGCCCTTCAGAGAATGGGCTCCGGGGCTGCGGAGACACCACCTGCTGCTGGCTACCAAGAGCCAGCCGAGACCGTGGCAGAGCTCCAGACCAGGGAGCAGGCAAGCCTGGTAGGAGCCAAGAGAGGACCCTGCTGCACCTAGGGGCGAAAGCCCAATAAGGTGGCCAACATTCGCAGTGGTGCAGGACGCTGCCTCCCGCCTGCCTGAGATGGAGCTGGGGGTTGGGAAGAGTTGTGAGTGGAGAATTCGTTGAGTTCTTCCTGTTTAGGCCTTATTAGTTAACCCTTTCCTTCCTCATATCCTCTCCCTACATCCCCGTTATAGTGTTGTTCTTGGGCGTCTCAGGCCATTGCTAGGATTTGTGCTGATTTGCTTTGTTTCTTGTGCACCAGGTTTTATACTCCTCTCCCATAGTAGCATTACACCCTTGCGGCTCGGGCACAGTGAGGCGTCACCATGGGTGGAGGCACCAGCCATCAGAAAAATAACCTGGGGCCCAATCCATGCCAGGAGAGGGGAGAAGCTGCTCCAAGTAGGAAGCACCAGGAAGGAGGCATATGCCACACCTTGGAGGAGGAGCTACATTCCCAAGGTGCTATGGGGCAGCACTACACCAACCTGCCCCTTACACCATGCAGCCGTTATGCCTCTAACCTTCAGTTTATGTCTATAATGTGCGATTCTCTTCTCCCACGCAAGGCACTCAGTCACAGGCACTGGGGAAACATTCTGGGTTTTTCTAGAGAGGAAAAACGGGCTGCTGGAACTTTCACTCTCAAGTAGGTCTCTCAATCCCCTTGGGTAATATTCTCAAATGACAAAGCTGCTCTCTCTTTTCAGCAAAGGTCTTTTATCAAGTGATACAGCAGCACATTTTCAATCATCTCCATATCACAATGAAGAGACAAACCCTGTTAGGGCTGTTCTGTGAAAATCATAAAATGCGCTGGTTCAGTACACCTAGGGACAAGACGGGGCTTTGAGCGGCCATGAATCTTAGCAGCAGCGGGAGAAGTGTAATTCAATCTTTTTAACTTGGTGATATATATTCATGTCAGTGGCTTTAAGATAAGGAAAAGACTTTAGCTGAAGAATGAAACTTTTGATGAATAACCCAGAGTCCGATGAATAATGTACAAATATTCCTTTCCTTTCAGTCAAAATGATTTCAGATCCTTTCTCATTCTAATCCCTGTCGTAGTCTTCATTTTTTTCCTTGAAGAAAGGAGGGGTAATATATATCTATATAGTGAAAGGTGTTGCAGTCCAAATACAAGAAACCTACTTAAAAAAAAAACTTCCCTCAAAACTCCTCAACCCTCAAAGATGAGTGCGATAACAACACTGCTAATGAGGGGCTAGCTCACAAAACCCTGTCTTGTGTGACTTGTTATAAAGAAAATGAGGGATTCATCCGAGAAGAATTGTTACATTTAGCTGCAAGGCATTCCTCACTAAATAAAAAATGAATCTGTATGGAAAGGGTAATTTTATTCCTAATTCTGTCCTTGTAAAAGTGATTGGTATGGGTGCTTGCTAAAGAGACGCAACAAAAGAAACAGGTGTAAACATCGGGTTGTGTTTGTTTCCCGAGGGAGGGAGCGAGAGACTGAATAAAATGAGAGCCCTGAAATATTAAAATGCAGGGAGGGTGGGGGGAGGTGTAGCATAGGCAGGAGGCTGAAATTGACATGCTTGATTAAATGATGTGGAGATGTTTATCAGCCCACTTTTTATGGTGATAGTCATCTTAAGAGGCCAGTGGTAGATACTGGTATCATGGATAATGTTAAAGCCAGACAAATTCAAATAAGAAATAAGACACACTTTTTTTTTGACAGTGAGGTGATTACCCATTGGAACCCGCTAAGACAGGAAGTGGTGTGTTCTCCATCTGGTGACGGCTTCAGCTCAAGGCTGGATGCCTTTCTAGAAGAAAGGCTTTAGCTAAGACACAAGTTGCTGGGCTCAATGCAGGGGCAACTACATAAAATTCTCTAATTGGAATTAATTTGCAAACTGGACACCATTAAATTAGACTTGAATAAAGACTGGGAGTGGATCAGTCATAACACAAAGTAAAACCTATTTCCCCATGCTCATTTTTCCCCGTTACTCACACCTTCTTGTCAACTGTTGGAAACGGGCCATCCTGATTATCACTACAAATTTTTTTTTCTCCTGCTGATAATAGCCTACCTTAATTGATTACTCTCATTATAGTTAGTATGGCAACACCCATTTTTTCATGTTCTCTGTATATATATATTTTCCTACTGTATCTTCCACTGCATGCATCTGATGAAGTGGGTTTTAGCCCATGAAAGCTTATGCTCAAGTAAATGTTAGTCTCTAAGGTACCACAAGTACGTCTCGTTCTTTTTGCTGATATAGACTAACACAGCTACCACTCTAAAATTTCTAGCATGTGTGACACAGGAGGTCAGACTGGGGATCTAATGATCCCTCTTGGGCATAAAATCTCTGAATACTCTGATTCAGTGCTGCTGGGTTACAAAATATGACCGTTCTCTGTGTTCCAGTAATATGTACTGTCTCCCCTCCCATCCTGTCAAAGCACCAAGGGTGAATTTTTTCTCTAGGCTGCAATGAAACACAAACACATACCAGAAACGGAATATAAGAGGTGAATTTCAGCCTAAAAGTGCAACCAAGGGAAGTGGCTGCATTTTCAAGGTACATTGGAATAAATGAAACAGGTAGAAGGCAGAGCCATGGCTTAGCATGGCGCAAGGAAGAAAAGGATGAGGTGAAGCAAAGGGATTTTTTTTTTTAGGCTGGAAATCAGGAAAAGCTGAGCTCGGTTACTATGGCAACATGTTTCCAGGAATGTGGCAGAAGCCATTAACAAAAAAAATTGCTAAAAGACTGTCCTAGAGAACTCCCCTGAGGATCTGTGCTCAGGAAAAGTGGTAGAAGGAAGTGCTGGCGGAGATAACACATGCGCCTTCGGCTTGACCTAAACTCAGCCTTTTTCCCAGTGGAGACGCAGGATAACAGCAGCTATCTCAGCGTTGAGCTCACCACATCTTAGGCAGAAACCCACCATGGAATCATAGAATATCAGGTAAGAAGGGACCTCAGGCGCTCATCTAGTCCAATCCCCTGCTCAGAGCAGGACCAACAACAACTAACTCACCCCAGCCAGGGTTTTGTCAAGCCTGACCTTAAAAACCTCTGAGGATGGCGATTCCACCACTAGAAAAAGGTTGAGTTTTGATCCGGCTTAACTAGCACATTAGCTCAGCACCATCTAGATGCCAGTACATTTCCTGGTCCAAACCAAGCCTGCAACAGCCAAGCCACATGGATCACGACCTGCACTTTCCTAAAGCTCAGGTTTGTTGAATCAAATCCCTCTCTCACCCTGCTAAATTGCCTCTTTCTCTAACTTGGGTGGCTTGGGAGGGCAGCAGGAATATGGGGGTTGCTAGATTAAGCAGAAAATGACCAGCAGTAGAAGTGGGCTGAAGCGACCCAATGGGAACACAGCTACACACTGGCTGAGTACAGTATGGTTTTCTACAAATGTTCTGGTGCTTTAAGTTAACCCCTGGGGGTAAACGCCACTTATTCAAATCAAAGCACTGCAACTCAAAGCTGGGGAAATGCATTTTGCATAGGCGGCGCCAGGGAAGTGACATCACACCTTCAGGCATGAGGATAGAACAGGGAACTGTCGGCCTTTGAGACCTAAAGTAAATGTAAAGAGGGTAGAAAAGGTTACCGTTCTGCTCTGGCATTAACGCTTCCACCTGGTGCAGGGCAATGGAGCAGCAGGGTGGAAGCACATGTCCAAAATGAACTGGAGAGAGACAAGCAACATAGTTCACACAGACTCCGCAAAAGGTTTCAGAGAGTGAGGACATTCGGTCTCAACGGATCTGGGATGCACTAGCAGGTCCAGAGGTAAAAGGTGAATATCGTAGAATCATAGGACTGGAAGGGACCTCGAGAGGTCATCTTGTCCAGTCCCCTTCACTCACGGCAGGACTAAGCATTATGCCTCATTGCCAACTGATTAAGCCATCCAATCTCCCTGGGAGGTTTTCAATTTAGCAGCACAAGCACAGCAGAGGGAGCTTATCTTGTGACGCACACACTGGCTGGTGTCTCTCTCTGTTGCTGTCACGGGAGGCCTAGTGATCCGCGGCTGCGTTCTCCTAAAGCGTGAAGGAGCTGAGGTTGACCATCAAAAATGAGCAACGTGTCAAGCAGAACTGTGCCCCTGACTGAGATCAATTTATCTCCCATCCCGCCCACCCTTTTAGTGAATGGTTCAGGCATAGCAAGGGAGAACCCAACCCATCCATAATAGAGCTGTGAGCCCTTGGGAAGGGCACAGCAAGTAGTTAGTGCTTCAGTGAAAGGAGCGGGTGGTGTTTGGTGAAGAATTCACTGGTTGCCCAGCTGAGGCAGCTGCAAGACAGGATAATTAGGAAGGAAAACTGGCCCACCACTCAGTGAGCAGCTTGTGATCATGCTACAGCCGCTCAACAGCTCTACCTGGCCCCAAACACCCCTTTGCCTAGAGCCACACGCATGTGTGAAGAGCACAGATTACTACTGTTATTGCATAAGGGCTGACAACAAGTTTGGGTATGAAACTCGCTCCTTCGAACGTGCGCACTAGCCGAATGGAGTCAGGCTCCACAGGTCTCTGTCTGCGGTACTATTCAACGGAGTCGGATCGCTTGGGAAACGGGATTGAATAACTAAAAGAAGGTCGCAGGCCCAGCACCAGAGAAATAGCAGCAGAGCAACCGTTGGTTGGGAGCGGGGACGCCAGAGATAACAGCATTCCACTGGTGCAGGTGGGTGTAGCAATTGGCACCTGCCTGGCGATTGCCTTAGAGCCTTGAGGGAGGGGGGATGATGGGTTGGATCACAGAAACCATCTTGGGAGCTGCCAACTGATGTGCCAAGACTACTTCTACCCCTGCTTTCCCTGCCAGCTCAGGACCCCAGCACCCTGTCTTGCTGAGCCAGACACTCCCATTTGCTCCTACACAGACCCAGGGTCTGAATTACTTGCCCCAAAGCTGCAGGTTTACAGAAGTGTACTTGTCTGTAGCACTCATATGCCCAACTCCCAATGGGGTCTAAACCCAAATAAATCCGTTTTACCCTGTATAAAGCTGATGCAGGGTAAACTCATAAATTGTTCGCCTTCTATAACACTGAGAGAGAGATAGGCATGGCTGTTTGCTCCCCCAGGTATTAATACATTCTCTGAGTTAATTAATAAGTAAAAAGTGATTTTATTAAATACAGAAAGTAGGATTTAAGTGGTTCCAAGTAGTAACAGATAGAACAAAGTAAGTCACCAAGCAAAATAAAATAAAGCACACAAATCTATGTCTTATCAAACTGAATACAGATAATCTTGCCCTCAGAGATGTTTTAGTAAGTTTTTTCTCAGATTGGACCCCTTCCAGGCCTGGGCACAATTCTTTCCCGTGGTACAGCTCTTGTCCCAGCTTATGTGGTAGCTAGGGGATTCTTCATGATGGCTCCTCCCTCTCTGTTCTCTTCCACCCCTTTATATAGCTTTTGCATAAAGCGAGAATCTTTTTGTCCCTCTCTGAGTTCCCACCCCCTCTTTCTCAATGGAAAGCCACCAGGTTAAAGATGGATTCCAGTTCAGGTGACATGATCACATGTCACTGCAAGACTTCATTACCCACTTGCCAGCACATAGGTATTCAGGAAGACTTACAGGTAAAACACAGCCATCTGCAGACAATGGTCCTAGTTAATGGGAGTCATCAAGATTCCAAACCACCATTAATGGCCCACACTGTACATAATTACAATAGGCCCTCAGAGTTATATTTCATATTTCAAGTTTCAGATACAAGAGTGGTACATTTATACAAATAGGATGATTGCACTCAGTAGATTATAACCTTTGTAATGATACCTTACAAGAAACCTTTTTCATGAAGCATATTCCAGCTACATTATATACACTTATTATTAATTTTTTATAAAACCATATAGACTGCACCATGTCATGGGGTGCTTTCGAAATACAGAGAGGGAGACAAGTCAGAGTATTGGAGGTCTCAGTGGAACCTCAATCCCCTGAAACGCAGGCCAAGGGTTGTCTCACAAGTTGGGCACCAAATGCAATGGCCGCTTTTGCAACTTTGTACCTTAAGCTCTCTGGGCTGGGTTCTGCTCACCAGAGGCAGGCAGAGCAGGGCGCATTCATTGAGGTCTTTTCTACTTCTCTACCCCATCAGCACATAGGCTTAGGCAAACTCCCGGTGGGACATGCCCCCCCCCAGGAAGATCAGCACTCGAGGATGACAGTGCAACTGACGGAGTCCTCCTATCACCATCCCGTCTAGGGTTGCCCATTTTGGGTGGACGTATTCCTGGAGGTGTCAGCCCACGACATCATCTTTAATTAATCTTCAATACCCAGAGACTCCAGGACAAGCCCACAGGGTTGGCAAACCCTATCCAGGTCATCAGGTGAGCAGTGTCTGAACGAGCCAGTTTCATGGGAGCGGTGTGTGTATCTTTAAAAACAAGACAGAACAAGCCAGTCACAATTACATGGCCTTTCCCTTGAGCTCTATTTCATGCCACGCACCAGATAAAGAAGTGCAAGATGAGAAGAGGGTGATTGCAAACCTGCCTAGCTGCCTGAAAAAGCCAAGCAAAGAGATATGGGTTTTAATTGGCTAATTTACTAGTCCATAATGGTCATGTTCCCCTTAATCGAGACTGAAAGACGAAGTGAAGAGGTGGCAGGGCAGCAGAAGGAGTAAACATCAGCTAGCAGGCCGAGCCCTGGCGCGGCACAGACGGCGGCTGAAACGCAGGGATTCTTTGGTTGCGTTCCTACCAGTTCAGCACAGCAAGTTAAAGGTGAATGTGAAGGGGTGGGGCTTCCGGGCCTGCTGTGCTGAATACTTTAAAGCCGCAGCGACTCCCATCTCTGCTTGCACTGCATGTGTCAGTCCATACAAGACCCTGCTGTTGCCTCGCTCCCCTAGACTATGGGTCCCTGAAAGTAGATGAAGGACTCACATAGCGGTGAATGGCTGTTCCAAGCATCTGACTGGGGCATGAGAAAACTTGTGAAATTATGGGCAGGCCACAACATTCACACCCCTGCCAAAAATACAGCTGTTTCCCCGGGCGGTGGGATCAGAGGCAAGGTCGAACTGAGGAGTTTCTGCGGGTAGAACAATGTTTTTTCTCTGTGCCACCAAAACAACAGAGCCATTGCAAGGGCTGAAATGGCAAAGCTCTGGGCTGGGGTAATTGTGAATTTGCACTGAGTAATGTTAGTGTAGTACAGTGCATGCAGGCTCAGGGGCCTGGGGTGCTAGTGTAACACCAACACACCCTAGTGAGCAGGATCAAACCTGGGGTGTCTGGAGCTTAGTGCATGAGCCTCTACCTCAGCTAAATGCCAACAGGCTCTTAGCTAAGGCTGTAAAGCAGGGTTGGGCAAACTTTCTGGGCTGAGGGCCACATCTGGGACTAGAACTTGTATGGCGGGCCATGAATACCCACGCAACTGGGGGTTAGGGTGTGGGAGGCAATGAGGGCTCCGGCTAGGGGTGTGGGCTCTGGGATGGGGCCAGAAATGAGAAGTTCAGGGTGTGGGAGGGGGCTCAGGGGGCAAGGGGTTGGAGTGCAGGAAGGGGTGCAGGCTCTGGATGGGGGCGCAGACTCTGGGACTAGGGATGAGCGGTTTGGGGTGTAGGAGGGTGCTCTGGGATGGGACCGAGGGGTTCAGAGGGCATGAGGGGGATCAGAGATGGGGCACAGGTTTGTGGGGAGGCTCAGGCTCCCAGCAGTGCTTACCTCAAGTGGCTCCTGGAAGCAGCGGCATGTCCTCTCTCCAGCTCCTATGCGGAGGCGTGGCCAGGTGGCTCTGCATGCTGCCCCATCCACAGGCACCGCCCTGGCAGCTCCCATTGGCCGCGGTTCCTGGCCAATGGGAGCTGTGAGGGTGGCGCTTGAGGAAGGGGCACTGTGCAGAGCGGAGCCCCCTGGCTGCCCCTACATGTAGGAGCTGGGGGGAGTCATGCCGCTGCTTCCAGGAGCCACTTCTCCCTGCCCCAAAACAGCTGATGTGTTATATAAACAGGCCAGGAGGAGAAACTGAGGCACAGAGTGGTGACTTGCCCAAGTGGCAAAGTTGGGGTCTATTGCCAGTGTCCAGGCCACTAGCCCATCCTGCTTCCTGAGGACTCTGCAGTACCAGAAACCTTCCAAGACAACCGGCGTTCTGGCCCAGATGGAGCCGTTCAGATAACAACCCAAATTCCTTGCTGGTGGTTTGACCCAAACTTCTTCGCCTGTAGCGCTTCATTGCATGTCACGACTCTGCCCAGCTTTGGAAGGTGAGGGAGCAAGAAACCAGTTAAGCGATCTGACTGGCTGACCAGCTGTCAAGCCTTACTAACCGTTCTAGCTGCTGCTCCTGAGCCGTCATTAATTCTGATTAAAAACGAGAGCCAGGATAAGACCAGAATGGCTAAGCCAAATCTGAGCCCTGGCTTGGCCTCAGTTCCTAACCCTGCCCTATCTGTATCCTGGCCCACACACCGTGGCCGCCTCCACCTCCATGCGGACTTCAGGGTTAGCTCAGGTCCCAGCATGCGAGGATAGACATGAAAGGGCTGCTGAGTGGTATGGAGGGGGGGGTGGCACTCCAGTGAGCTGAGCCCACACACCGGAGGCAGCAGCTGACAAGCTGCTCAGGCCCCTACAGTCTAATACTGGCACTTTGGGCAAATCACTTAAGCCCAGTACTTCAGAGGTATTTAGGCTTGTCATAACATAATTCCCAGATTTGGACCTTAGCGTCCAAAATATGGGGGTTAGCATGAAAACCTCCAAGCTTAGTTACCAGCTTGGACCTGGTAAAGCTGCCACCACCCAAAAAATTAGAGTGTTTTGGGGCACTCTGGTCCCCCCAACAACCTTCCCTGGGGACCCCAAGACTGAAATTCCTTGAGTCTTATAACAAAGGGGAATAAACCATTTCCCTTCCCTTCCCCCCTCCAGGTGTTCTCTCCCTGGGTTCCTGGAGAGATACATAGAAGCAAGCTCCATGAATCTAAACAGAGGGACTCCACCCTCCCCATTTCCAGTCCTGGAAAACAGAAGTACCGAGAGAGCTAATTTCTCTTCCCCCCTCACCCAGAGGGAATGCAAAGTCAGGCTAGTAAATCTAACACACACAGATTTCCCCCTGACTTCTTCCTCCCACCAATTCCCTGGTGAGCACAGACTCAATTCCCTGGAGTTCCCCACTAAAGAAAAACTCCAAAAGGTCTTAAAAAGAAAGCTTTATGTAAAAAGAAAGAAAAATACATAAAAATGGTCTCTCTGTATTAAGGTGACAAATACAGGGTCAATTGCTTAAAAGAAATATGAATAAACAGCCTTATTCAAAAGAACACAATTCAAAACACTCCAGCAACTACACACATGTAAATACAAAAGAAAAAAACAATAACCCCTATTGTTTTATGATCTCTGTACTCACAACTTGGAAACAGAAGATTAGAAAGCAGGAGACAGAAAAATCCTTCCCATAGCCGAGAGGGACAGACACAATAACAGAACAAAGGACTCACACACAAACTTCCCTCCACCCAGATTTGAAAAAGTCTTGTTTCCTGATTGGTCCTCTGGTCAGGTGTTTCAGGTTACTCCTTTCCAGGTAAAAGAACATTAACCCTTAGCTATCTGTTTATGACAAGGCTCCTAACTCCCATTGATTTCAGTAGGAGTTTAGTCCCGATAAGCCTGTGAGGATCTAGGTTTTAATGGCTGATTCTGCCTGCAATTAAAAATCTGCCCTGGAGGAGTTAAGCTGTTGCTATACAGAATGTAACGCTGCGTGTCAGCCGCCCTGCCATTAAAACTGGGACTAATAAAATTAAGGATTAGTTGTATTATTCCCCGGGGAGTTTACCTTGCCCCCTGTAGGGTGCACAAAGGGTTAATTTGTCATATGCATGTGCGCTGAAAGCGAGATGGGATAATGAAGCCCCGAGGCCTGGCCCCTTAAAGGGATTTTTGGTGCCTGACTCCCGGTGAAATCACCAGGATGCAGCTGGCTAAATACCTTTAAGGATTTGAGCTTAAGTTACAAAAGCAACTTCCATCGATCCTGGCTCTGAGCATTTAACTAAACCTCGAACCCAACCCCGTGTCTCAGGAAGCCATTGGGGGAGTAGGGCCAGGGCTGGCTATAACATGGTGCTAGTGAGGCGCCTGGCACTGACCGATTTGGTTCCATGTGCTGTGTTCCTAACCCTAACCCTAACCCTAACCCTAAGCCAACAATGGGGCCAGTTACACAATTACATGCACACAGGGGATGTGTCTAAGTAGCTGAAGTAATAGGCTACAAAAATGCAAAGCGACACGTTAATGACTCAACAGGGAGAGGGGAAATGGAAATAGAACCAAGAAATAGAACCATTGCATTTTGATAACGGGAGCGTAGTCCACACATCCGCTTCTCAGCCGGTGTCAACAGGCACAGGGCCATCGCCGGCAACAGAGCTGCCCTGATTTATATGAACCGCAGGCCTGGCCTTGTGGCATCTGTGTCCCAGGGAGTCAGCCAACTGCCCCAGTCTGCTGCCTGAGGGGGAAGTCCATCCTCTATGTAAGAACCAGAAGAAAAAGGAAATCGGCCTCCCACGCTAAGGGTAGCATGTACCCACGCCATCATCACTACTCCAGCTGCCGCTGCACAGAGTCATGGGCCTGTTAGTCCTGCCCCACAGGGCGGTCTGAGCCAGGCGACTCGCACCACATGCACAGCCTGGTCTATGCGTCAGTGTCTTGGCTGGCTTAGCCCCACACTCCTGCTCAAGACTGGGCTGTACTGTACAGCGGCAGCCATTTGCAGGGCATCTATGTGCGCTGTGTATTCCTGAGTGCCAGCTACTGGCTTCGTCTCTTTTAACAAACAATTTGTATGTGTGCAGCCATCGAGCACACTCCCAATGCCTGCTAGTCAGTGGTATTGTACTACTAATGCACGCGTTCTCTTTGTGTCATCAGCTGGTGAGTGACAGAATTCCCATTTTACAGGTGGCGACACTGAGGCTCAGGGTAGTTCAGTGACTTGCCCAAGGTCACCCAGCAGCATAGGAGCAGAGCTAGGAACAGGAGCGCCCCCTCCTCCCCCAGGTCCCAATCCAGTGCTATATCCACTAGGCCGTGCTATGAGAGAAAAAGGAGGGTCTCCCTGATGAGACTATGTGGGTTACAACACTGTTGGCTCTTTACCAGCTGATCAGATAATGCCCCATACACCGGCTCTGCTCGCATGTAATTAAACAAACCCTGAGCTTAAAGACAAATGCAGCACCAGCCATGAGCGAACATCCCCAAGTCCTGGGGTCAGCGGGAAAAAGTGCAGTTCCTATTTCATCCAAACCAGTCCACTCGGCCCTAATTGGCTTAGTCCCTGTGGTTATTTAACATGTTGCTCACTGGAAGAGCCTCTTGAGATACATTCTCAGTTCCATCCCCACATCTATTAACACAGAGAGACTGACAGAAATGCCCAGAATGCCCCTGAAGTCACCCCAAAGTTGTGCTGGGTGAGGGGGAGCCCCCAAGCCCCGTGTGCTGCAATGCCTATGGGACGTGCAGGAGGCCAGCAGATTTAACCCTGGCTAGCTTTGCGTTAGTGGATTCCAGTGAATATCTCAGGGCAGAGGGAGGTTGCTTGCAGCCTTTTCATTATATTTTTTTTACAATATTGGGACAAATCCTGCATTACACCTTCAAGTGGTGGGCAGGGAGAAGTGATGGTCAGAGCAGGAATTTGGCCCATAGTCAAGGAAGGGAAGCGAAGATGATGAAAGTCCTGCAACATCTTTGAATAGGGTGCAGTGCTGTTGGAACCAGTAGACCTGCGGTTATAGAGACACTGTGAACTTAGGCCTTGGCTACACTCACACTTTACAGCGCTGCAACTGGGGTGTGAAAAAACACCCCCCTGGGCGCTGCAAGATACAGCGCTGTAAAGCGTCAGTGTAATCAGGGCAGCAGCACTGGGAGCGCGGCTCCCAGCGCTGCACGCTACACCCGTAAGGGATGTGGTTTACATGCAGCGCTGGGAGAGCTCTCTCCCAGCGCTGCTGCTCTGACTACACTCACACTTCAAAACTGCTTTAAATGTTGTCCCTGCAACGCCCTGCCATGCCCAGCTAGCACTAAAGAGGAGTGAGTCTTGGCTTGAAGTGGGAATGTAAAGTGCTCACAGGGGCACTCATGCTGGTGTAAATCAGGAGTAACTTTCCCTGAAGTTGCACAAGTACAACTGGCATAAGCAAGCAGTGAATCAGCCCCTTTTGTATTCACTAAGGGCAACCCCCTCCTCCCCCACAACATCCTGCCCCTTCCCGTCCCTGATAGGTTCCTGCGCACTTTCATTTTCAAAATGTGGCTGGCCATACACACAGTGAAGCATCTGAAATTGGGCAGGATTGTAATGGACACTGGCAAATCTTCGAGGAGCATGTTTTCTGCCTCTCCCACATAATCACTGCACCTGTGGTTGTGTGCCAAATAGCAGCTGAACAACCTTGAGTGAAGGGCTAACGCCCCGTCCACCCTACCCACGGGTTTCTGATGGAAACGTCGGCAGCCCTGTTAATTATAACACCAAAGTCGGCCTTGTACATAAGCTAGATTTAAAGGCTTTGAAAGCTCGATGGCAGCTCTCCAGCGCTGCCCTCTTTGTGTTCTACCTGCCAAACCAACCTCTCTCCTTAACGGCAAAACAATGCTGGAAAACTTCACAGCTGTGATCCCTCACTAGAACTTGTCAGCTGCCAGTCTGCCGATGGAGTACCATGCTACATGACAGGAGAACAGCACTCAGATACTGTAGTCCAATAATATGTCAGCAGTGGAATGGGGCTTTGATAATGTTTAACCAGAGTCTTTCTGATTTGAAAGGCATATGGTGAATGGAATGGTGGGTCTGTTGGTTCCGCCTTTTCCAAATTAATGAGGCACCTGGAAAGTGACCAACGCACGGCATTTCTATTACACAGGAACTACTTGGATATTTGGTTTTGTACAAAATAAAAGTTCTCAACAATTTGAGTTTGGGACTTTCAAAAGATTTCCGGTCAACATCAATAGCTCTGTTTGAGCAGCCGGGGTGCCGGAGGAGAGTGTATTTCTGGGTCTCTTCCCTTGCCTTCTCGCTACAGGCCCTGTTCTCTAGCCAGATGATCTCCCAAGATGCACTGTGGTCTCAGTTTGTGCCTGAGCCACTGTAATGGCTCATGGGAGTGGTGACCACAACTACCAGGAGGCACCCATAAGGCAGAGATTAACAGTAATTTGATTTCATTTCATTTTCCTTTTTTCCAACGGCCAAGTAGATGAACCATAGAATCGTAGAAATGGAGGCCTGTAAGGGACCAAGATCGTCATCCAGTCCAGCCCCCTGCACTGAGGCAGGACTCGGTATTAGAAATTAATCTTTCCTCATGGAAAAAATGTGGTGGTAACACAGCACCATTGTCCAAAGGGCAAATGTGTCATTTCAGTCAGCTTTACCAGTGGCACAGACAGGGTTCCACAAAGCGCCTTTGTTGGGGCAGGTGGGGAAGTATGTTGCTTTATGGTGAGTTAGCTAAATAAAGCACTGCGAGCGGCTTAGCAGCAGCAAACACAGAAGGTAAATAGTGACAGCCAAGATTCAGTTAGCGGCCTGGCCCCCAGAGTGGCTACTAAGCAGATCAGTAACTGGTGAGGAGGGCTGGGTTTGGGTGATGTTCTGATCTGGTTCCTTGCCCCACTGTGGGAGGAATACTACTTCTTTTTTTCTTAATTCATATTTTTCCCCCCATAACTGATTTAAAGGCCTCTTCTCCCAAGGGACACACACAGCACTGCCCCCATGTGGCTTTACATGCCATGCCAGTACACTGCTGATGTTACGGGTTAACAAGTCAGACGCACATAAAGGGGCCTCATTCCAATATGCTGCCATTCAACCAAAAACTAAGAATTGCATCCAAATAGATAGGTGAGAAGGGGCGACATTTTCTTTGCTTTCGAACGCAATGACATTTTCAAGGTCTCATAACTTGACCCCTGGCAGGGGTGACGACCGACCCATTTAGAAACTCTGTTCTAGGGCAAGCAGACACTCCAGAGGCTCAGCAGAGGGATAAGAGCAGACGCAGCCAGGGCTGCACTGGAAGAGTGAATGAAAAGAGCAGCTGTGGGTAGCGCTGATGTACAAAAATACATTTATTTTCAACAATTTCAAAACCACTGCCTTTTTTACAGTAGAAATATTCAAATGGAACAAGAAAACCAAGAACAGTATTTATATATATGTATATATGTGACATGCATTTGTATTACCATGTTTAATAGAAGTATTGCAATTGTCTGCCTCATTTAATCCTTACAACATAAAAGGAGGGATTTTTTTTTAAAACTCTTCAAAAGAAACCAGAGTTTCTGACCTTGCTTCTCAAGGGTGATACAGGCAGGCGCCAAAGGGAAGAAAGAGGATTTGCGTCGCATTTGCACTTCTCCGATCCCCAGGACTAAGCAGCAGCCGGTTGGGCTCCTGGAGCAATTTAGAGCTACCTCAGGGCTGCTTAACTGATGGTGGTTGCAACGAGGGATTACCAGAGTACAAGTGTGCTCTGGCTATGCCCCTTACTGTGGCCACACCCCCTTCCGCAGCAGCCGTAAGGGAGGCTAGTTCCAGACATTATGGCCCAGATGGGCCACAGGGCTTCAAATAGCTCAGTGCTCTTTGTCCATTGTTCTATTATTTTAATAAAAAGCACTTGGGATGGGCTGAACTGAGGGCCCAACAACTACACCACAGCGAGGAGGTGAATCTCCAGATGTGCTAGCTCGGCCGTCTGGGCGAGATTTGGGTGGCGACCCTGAGCTGCCATGCCACCCTGCTGTGCCCATGCTGCTATATTTAGGAAGTAGCTTGAGCAGAGCTAGCGTGTGCATGTCTAGCTAAGCGGAGAACTACACCTCCCAGCGACTGGGTGATGGACGCTAAGAGAGGGAGCATGTGACCAGGCAGTTTCAGGGCCTGAGTCAAAGCTCATTGAAGGCTGTGGAGAAACTCCCATTGGTTTCAGGAGGCTCTGGATCACCACCCCCGGTTCCTACTAAGTCCTACGGAAGCTGAAGTTTGCTCAGGACTAGAGATGCTTGAAACGTTCCCTCAACACAAGCATGGTTTTGTGACCAATACAGCGTTTTTGGTGCCAAATCTTTGCATCATTTAAAAATGGTCCTATTTTCCAGCTCTCCCAAATACCAAAACTACTCATTTTTTGTGGGTTCCCCTCCCTTCTCATGTTTCCTTGCCGCCCCAATGTGCAAGAGGGAAAGGCAGAAAAAGGTGAAGGGGGGAGAGGAACCCCACATGCATTTTTTTTTGTACTGAATCAATTCCAAATGAAAAATTTCATTTCACTGGGGCAAAAAAAAACCCTCTAAAATTCTCTGAAAACGTTCAAAGTGAAAATCATTTGGTACAATGGTTTGGCAGGAAACAAGGGCCATTTCTCTGCTCAGCCGCTCACAAAAGCTCTGCCAAAATTCTGAGTAGGGCAAATGGTCTGCGCGCACGCACACACACACACACACGCACACCCCTATTTGAAAATAATGCCCCTGCTGTGACAGTATTATCAGCAGATTGGCCCATTACTGTAAAACACTTTGGGGTTTCAGTCGCAAGGATACCGTAACAGAACCAGTGTATGCTCATGTGATGGGTGGAAATACAAGGTCAGTGAGGAAAGCACAGCCATCAGTCTCCTGTTTGCATCAGGAACTAGAGCAGAAGTGACGGGGTGAGGGAAATTATTTTTAAAGCGACGGAAAGGATCTCAAGCGTGTTAAGTGGTGGATTAGAATGGGAGCAGCGGTGGTTTGAGGTTGTTTTGCTTTAATGTTTCACACAATGCCATTTCCCTAAATTTGCCTGGTTTGATTGAATCTTGAAATAGCAGCTGCTTTTCTCTCCATCAATATCCTTGAACCACCTTTCATCTGATGAACAGAGCCTCAGGCATATGACGCTAGTAACACTTCCAGGGTGCTTTAAATCTTAGCCTCCTGCTCAGCTGTGCGAGTACGTTGGAGACGAACTGGAACGCTGTATCCAAACACCCCAAACTTCAGTGAGGCTTGGAGCTGGAGCTGACATAGAGCCTATCTCTGCTTTTATAATCCTGCAAGAGGCTGAGCATCTCCTAAAGGTGTCCCAGCCAGGCACCCTCTTCCTCTCTTTGGGCCCTGGCAGGACTGGGCTCATTTTTAGCATCTTCCCCATTTCCGAACGCTCTCCCAGTTTGGAACCGGAACCAAAGAGCTCAGAAGGCCCTAAAACCCGCAGAGAACTTCCCGTCCTCTGAGCTCGTTTTCATGCTGCCTTTCCTCATGCCACATTTTGACCAGGCAGCACCAACCATCAAAGATGGTTCATGCAGCATTTCCAGCCAGGCCTGCAAGCAGCTGCCCTGGAAGCTTGGTAAGGAAGCCTCTTTCTAGGAGAACCCCAGCTCAGTTTTGCAGACTCAAGAGGTTTGGAGAAAATGTAGATTCAGCTCTGCACCAGGCTTGAGCCTGCAACCCTTACTCCCCCAAACAGTCCCTAATTACACGCAGTATTGCATCAGGCCACATTCCAATACCTTTACTCACGCGGAAGTGCTCTGTCCTCTGGAGCACGACTTCAGAGAGATTACTCAAAAGTACTCCTCAGTGCGAATAAGGATATCAGAATCTGGCCCATTGCGAGCAGGGGTTGTAGGATCAAGCCTGGCTTTCAGAAGCCTGTTCAAACTCAACTACTATGAGGTTTGCCCATCACTGAGATCAAGATCCTTTCTCCTCATTTCCGTCATGTTCTCTACCCTGTGACGCCAGATTCTGCACCGGAAGTCTACGGGCAGTGACTTAGCGTAGAACTGGGGTGAAAAACCACTGTGCATTGTTAAAGCATGTTATGAAATCCTTGTTCCCGCCTCTTAAAATCATTCTCCCCCTAAAAAAAATCCTTCCTGTTATGCAAAAAGAAAAACCACCGTGTAACATAGAGATGCAAGAGTTAAATACGACAGACAACTGGAATATATTCAGAACCCATGTGTCACGCAAGAACTCACATGGGGTCCTTGGTGGGCTGGTTGGTGTGTTTGTGTGGGAGTGTGGGTTTTTTTTTTTTAACTTTTCTTTTACTAAACATTAAATTGTTTCCCAAGAAATAAAAAGTTATTTACATTGGAATTATCTACAGTCTGCCCTCGGTACCTTCACCAGTCACATGCACAGGTTGGAGCCTCATTCATAAACTTGTGCATCCCGCTCACCAGCTTCAGAGCCCAAATGGTTAACGTTACTCAGTTTGTTTCCCCATCAAAGGACAAGGGGAGTCAACTGAGTGGGCTTGATCTGGCTAAGACCTGCAAGTCATTGGGAGCTGAGGGCACTCCGCACGTTGCTGAGTCAACTCCCGTGCCTTAGGCTCTTGATTTACTGCGGAGTGTGGGGGCGGGAAGTGGGTCATTTGCCTGCAATAGTTCAGCTGAGCAGTTCAGATCCACCTAGGAGATTTAGGCACCTGATTCCCAGTCATTTTAACACAAACCGGGCACTCAAATCTCTTAGCCCCGCAGTCTTGGCCTACAATCTTTATATTTAAACAATGGGAATTTTCCAAATGCTGAACATCTACCTGCTGTTTATGAATGTGGCCCTGGTAAACAAAACACCTCTTCCCAGCCCCGCCCCCAAATGATGATAATGATGCATCATTTTCTTTTTTTAATAATATTAATTATAACAATAATAATAATTACAAATAAAAAGCCAGAAATGCTGTAGACCAAGTGGATTCTCGCTATTAAACACTAGTGCAGTTGGGGATTTCCTTTGTGCTTTCGCTGTTAGCAATTGTTGAGATGCTTCCTGCAGAAGACAAGAGGGAGAAAAGGGTCAGGGTAGGTCAGGAAACGGCCCAGTCTGTCGCCTCTTGCCCAGGGGCAATGGGTACAGATGAGCCACAGTGCATCAGGACACAGTGCTGAGCCTAGGGAGAGAATTCGGTGGCTGGCGGGGAGATGTACCCCACTCTTCTTGCAATAGTAGGAAACTGATCACATGGGATAAGCCCGCCTGAACTAACTGGGCTTGCTCTAGGGTTCCCAGCCTTGGGCTGAATCCCCCACCCCACATCATGGGAGTCCAGATCACACACATGCGGGAGGCTCACAACACCCCTCCCCACCAAGCCATCACACATTGCCAAATGGCAGTGGGGTCCCGGCTAGCTGGGAAGGGGGAATCCCAGTATGGAAAAGGCGAGAACAGAGGAAAGTGCAACATAACCTAAGCTCCCCGCTCTGGAGGGGAAATTCTTCCTGACCCAAGATGTGGCCATCAGTTCAACTCTGTGCATGTGAATACGAAACCCTCGCAGTGAGGTGTCCCTTCCCATTCACACCCTGAGGTGCCTTTGCTACCCAGGCCATTGTCCATTTGCTTTCCTGAACCCTGGTGACCTGGATTCTGCAAGTCTCTCCAGGGCCAGCGTGCTCTCCAGGTTGATCACTGCTCGCCAAGAGGCAGTCGTGCCTTACCTATAACCCGTGTGTCCAGTTCTTTCTCCATTAGCTCCTCAGGGTCAGTGAACTCACTCAGCGTGATCTTGGGGGCACTTTCGCTTTGGCTGACGGAACCAATCATCTCCTGTTCCTTGTCGTGCTGGACTTGAGCGTAGATGTTAACCCACGGGATTTTCCTGCCCAGGAAAAGAAAGCAAGAGGCATTTTTTAGGTGGTGATCTTTGGCATTGCAGAACTGAGTTCATTAGTGCAATTAAACCATAAGAATATAAGAACGGCCATACTGGGTCGGCCCAAAGGCCCATCCAGCCCAGTATCCTGTCTTCTGACAGTGGCCGATGCCAGGTGCCCCAGAGGGAATGAACAGAACAAGGAATCATCAATTGATCCATTCCCTGCTGCCCATTCCCAGATCCTGGCAAACAGAGGCTAGGGACACCATCCCTGCCCAAACCAGGAATAACCCCCATGGCATGGTAACCAAGACACTGTGGCTATGAACTATTCTATGCCTAGGGAAAGCATGCTGGAGTCACGAAGCCTGATCCTTCAAGATGCCAAGGAAACGCCCACTGATTCTCATAGGAGTTAAACACACCCAGCACCTCTCAGGGGTGTTTAGCACCTAGCAGGATGCGACATCGTATGGAGAGTATGTTGGCTCTTTAGTGATTGACCAACGAATTATCATCCTTTGGATTCTGGCAGCACTTGGAGGCTTCAACCAAGCTCCATTGCTAGGTGTTGCACATACGTATAGTAAGAAATGGTCCTTGCCCCAAAGAGCTACTAATCAGAATTGATAAGACAGGGAAAAGGCAGAAGAACAGTTTTATTATCCTCCTTTTGCAGGTGAGGAACGGGGATGCATGGAGAAATAAGTGACCTGCCTGAAGAATGGATGAGCCCGAGAAGGGCTGGACATTTCAGACCAATAGGAACAGTTTTTGGATCCCTAAGCTTGTTAGTGGGGTTTGTGTGTAGTACCCTCCTGGAAGCTGGCTTTTAGACAACCCACACCTCTGAAATGACCCCATTTGTGCCATTCCAGGCATAAGGCAGAGCAACAGACGATGGCTTCAAAGGATGCTCTGCCAAGGGCCACCTCTGGATGTTAACTTCTTTGCTGCCCAAAAGAGTCAGATCCTCTCGGGTGTAAATTGGCTTGGCCCTACTGTCCTCACTAGATCTGTGCTGATTTACACCAGTGAGATTCCAGCTCCAAATCTCCGGTGCTGTCATGTTAACGTGGCATTTCTTTGTTATCTGCAGACATCAGAATATATTTGTCATGTTCTGGAGCAGTGAAAAGTGTTAATGTGCTCTTCCTGAATCCCCATGCTCTCTCCCTCTCAGGGTATTTCTTCACTATGGAGCTTTGGCATAGCCCTGCAGAGTAGACACAGCTTACACCAACAGGAGGGTTTTCACTAGTGGTACTCTTCGGTCGATGTAGCTGCATCTACACAGGGGATCATGGCAGCAGAGCTAGGGCGGTCAGGAGTGTGGCTTGTTCACATACCCTATAACTTTCAAGTGTTGACCAAGCCCCTCACACTCTCTCTTTCCCCATCTCTTTTGGGAGAAAAAGAGCAACCTCTGCTAAGTGCAGCCACTCTGCTCAGCCTGAGTAGACACTGATAAGGAACAGGGCTCACTGAACACCTGGCAGGGAAAGTGAGCTTCGGCTCACGAGGCTATCACTTAAAAATGTAAAATGCGTCTCTATTCTACAGCAAAGTCCACACATAGCAGTTCTGTGATTGTAAACTGCATGCCTTGCTCAGCAGCAAAAGAGTTAACAGTGCTTACAGGCCAATGTTCATCATGAGGCTTTGGTGTCCACCCCTTGCAGAGATGACTGGGAGGCTCACACCTGGGAGCTATTAGTGTAGGCTGTCTGCAGACTCAGGTAAACAGCCCTGCTTATATTCCATTCGTATTCTGGAGGCTGCTTTCCCAACCAATACAGGCCAGAGATTCCCACCGCCATCACCAGTGACAGCTTAGTGTCTGGAGAATAAAACAACAGCCACCAACTATACCCAAGAATTTTTGCCAATAATAATGGACAAAGTATGAACCCAGCAGGGTAAATGGGCAGGAGAAGAATAGAATAGACCCAACCAGGTGTAAGGTGAAAACAAGTCCAGCAAGGGATGGAGGGGAAGAGTATACCAGGAAGACAGTGCAAAACTCTCCAGCAATGGATAAGGGGTAGGAGAAGGCTCTATCCATCGGGTGAAGGGAACCAGACCCTGAAAGGGCCAGAACAGTCCAATCAAGGTTTGAGAGTGAACAGGAAAACTCCAGTTAGGATCAAAGGGCCCAGAACACTCCAGATGAGCCTCCAGCTCCAGGGAATCTCAGCTCTGTTTTCAAAGGAAGCAGCAGTAGGAAAGTTACCGTCTTAAATTGTGAGCGGGGTGGGTGTGTGTAAAAGAGTTCTCTGCTGCTGCGTGGAACAATGCCTCCAGCTGTCTCTGGGAACCAAAGAGAAAACAAATCCACACACACAAACAACCCCCCTGCATTATCACATCACACATCTGCCCTCAGAGTCCCCCAAAGGTGCAAATATAGTGCCAATCTATAAGAAAGGGCCAACCCAGGGAATCGCAGACCAGTCAGTTTAACTTCAGTACCCAGAAAGATAATGGATCAAATAATGAAGCAATCGGTTTCACCTAGAAGATAATAAGGTGATAAGTAAGGGTCAGCATAGATTTGTCAAGAACAAATCCTGTCAAACCAACCCAATAGCTTTCTTTGACAGGGAAACAAGCCTTGTGGATGGGGGGAAGCAGTAGATATGGTATATCTTGACTTTAGTAAAACTTTTGATACTGTCTCGCATGATCTTCTCATAAATAAAAGAGGGAAATGCAACCTAGATGGAGTTACTATAAGGTGGGTGCATAACTGGTAGGAAAACCCTTCCCGGAGAGCAGTTATCAGTGGTTCACAGTCATGCAGGGAGAGCATAATGAGTGGGGTCCCGCAGGGATCAGTTCTGGATCCAGTTCTGTTCAAGATCTTCATCAATGATTTAGATAATGGTATAGAAAGTACATTTATAAAGTTTGCTGATGATACCAAGCTGAGAGGGTTGCAAGTGCTTTGGAGGATAGGATTAAAATTCAAAATGATCTGGACAAAGTGGAGAAATGGTCTGAAGTAAATAGGATGAAATTCAATAAGGACAAATGCAAAGTACTCCACTTAGGAAGGAACAATCAGTTGCACACATACAAAATGGGAAATGACTGCCTAGGAAGGAACAGTGTGGGAAGGGATCTGGGGCTCATAGTGGATCACAAGCTAAATATGAGTCAACAGTGTAACACTGTTGCAAAAAAAGCAAACATCCGTCTTGGATGTATTAGCAGGAGTGCTGTAAGCAAGACACGAGAAGTAATAATTATGCGCTGATGTGGCCTCAGCTGAAGTATTGTGTCCAGTTCTGGGAGCCACATTTCAGGAAAGATGTGGACAAATTGGAGAAAGTCCAGAGAAGAGCAACAAAAATGATTAAAGGTCTAGAAAACTTGACCTCTGAAGAAAGATTGAAAACATTGGGTTTGTTTAGTCTGGAGAAGAGAAGACTGAGAGGGGACAAGATAACAGTTTTCACCTACATACAAGATTGTTACAAGGAGGAGGGAGAAAAATTATTCCCCTTAACCTCTGAGGATAGAACAAGAAGCAAAGGGCTTAAATTGCAGCAAGGGCGGTTTAGGTTAGACATTAGGAAAAACTTCCTAACCATCAGGGTGGTTAAGCACTGGAATAAATTGCCGAGGGAGGTTTGGAATCTCCATCATTGGAGATTTTAAGAGCAAGTTAGACAAACACCCGTCAGGGATGGTCTAGATAATAATCAGTCCTGCCATGAGTGCAGGGATCTAGACTAGATGATCTCTTCAGGTCTCTTCCAGTCTCTGATCCCCTCCACATACACATACTTCTTTCACAGCCAGGGTTCCAACAGGTTGCAGCAGGGATCTCTAACGCGTCTGCTGAGTCTATTACTTATGGACTCATAATAAGGAGGCTGCGTGGAAGTCAACGGCGGGCCAATTCTATAAATCTGCAGAATTAAAAATTCATGCAGCCACATGCTCCCCCCTTCTCTAAACAGCTCGGTATTCAGACAGTAATTCTAGCTAATCAGAAAAGTACACACTGCCGATGGACCGACAGCTCGAAGTGGGAGACGAGCGTTTACTTTACACCCATTTCTCCGTCAACAGCTGCTGCAGGCTTTCATTTCGAAGCCAAAGAGGCAGTGGGCTGGGGTTTGAGTGTGTTTTCTGCTCCGGTACCTGGCACTCGGGGTTCCGGATTTCACCCCAACCTTTGTTATTTGCAGTGGCGTGTGCTGGTTTGGACAAAGCAGCTAATAACATAGTCCCAACACCCGTTTAACAAGCTCTGATTTAACCACAGTGCGGTGCTACAGCCCAGACCTGTCCTGCCCCACATCTTTGGAGAGAGTGTAGGGTCTGGGTTCCCCACCCCTCGGGCACAGCAAAGTCATACCAGGCACATGTGTAATGATTCCGCCTGGGGAGGTGGGGAGGGCGTATGAGGTGGGGAGCACTTTTCAGGGGGGTGGCCAGGTTCAGAGAGGCTGCATTTAGGATGCCGTGGATGCTGTAGCATTGGGGTTATCTTTCAAGAGGCTGCACACACTGGAATGTGGCCCCCTTTGCCAAGCTATCTGGTACCTCTTTGCACAGGTGCCGACTTTCTTCTTCCCAGGTGGGTGCTCCACACTTGCTCCACCTCAAGGTCCCAGCCCCACTCCACCCCTTTTCCCCCAGACCCTGCCCACCTCTTCCCGCCCTTGCTTCACCCCCTCCTCCCAGCGCCTCCCACCCGCCGCTGAACAGCTGATCGGTGGGACCCACCAAACAGCCGATTGGCAGGTGGGCGCTGAGCACCAACTATTTTTCTCCCAGGCGTCCTCCAGCCCCCGAGCACTGACTCCTCTTTACAAGCCCGCTCCCCTTTTCCCAAGCCCCAGACACAACTCAATCAGAAAGCCTCATGTGGGGCCACAGGCAGGGGAGGAAAGATTTGAGATTTTGCATCACTCCGAGAGGAAGGTTCGATAGAAGTCCAGCCGCTGGTCCCCACATTCTAGGACGGAGGTGTCATCTCACTGCGCCTCCTGTCCCTGGAATAGCATCCCATGCACAGGAGCAGGGCTGGCACTTCGTTGGCAAGCTGCATTTCATCACAGCGCGGGAGCAGAGAGTAACAGTGAAGTGGCTTTGTGCTATCGACTTGACAAGCATAGGAGGCTGAAAAGCTGCATCTGAGCAGAGGAGAATCCTGGGCACTAAGGGCTTGATCCTACTCTCCTGAAATCAACGGAAGCTTCCCCGCTCACTTCATTGGATGTAGGGTCAGAGCACTCGATTCCTATTGACTTCAGTGGGCTTTGGATCAAGCCCTTTGGCAATGGTGCCAGTTAATTTCAATTTTAAAAGCTCAGAAACGAGTGGCCATTCCTTTTTATAAAGACAACGATTTTGATTTCAATCTGGAGCATATAGTCCGGGCCCCTCTGAGTGACTGCTTTCCATTCTCGAGATCCCAGCCTGTCTACAACCCAGCAATGCCTTAGAAGGCACAACCTTACATGGTGCCGAAGAAGCATCAGAGAGAAAGGCTCTGCTCTGGGAGTTAGAAGCTTAAAACGTATTCATGCCTGGACTCAACAAATCAGATCCAATCTGTAGTTCCAGTACAGTACAAACAGCTGCAGGGCTGGATCTGGCCATGCAGCACATTTAACACGGCAGGAACCTTACTGAGTGCAAAGATTACCCTAAGAAGCTCCATCTGCCTAAGACGCATCCCCATTAGGCAGCCATTCAGCAAACAAATCACACTTGTCCCATAGTTTTCTTTGATAACTCGAGACAGCCCAGTATAATGAACACAATGCATGTCCTGACTGCTGCTCGGGAACGGGGTGTTTATATTAAAGTCTGGTTCTGGCACCTTCGCACTTAACATGGAAGTATCTGTTCTCTGCGTGTCAGACACAGACAAGCTCCCTGTCGGGTCACGATAGCTGTGGGAGATGGTGGCAGGTTCCATGATATCTACGGATACCGAATGATCTGCTGAATTTGGATTTTGAACATCCCCGGGCCCTTTACACTGAGGGCTGTTCAAACTCGGGTCCTGGTTCAAACCTGTCTCTAGCGCTGTTGCAAGACACAGCTTGATTTTTCAGGTCCCAATGAGCATTCACAGTGAGTTACGTGGGAAAAAAAATCATCTGTTGATTTGAGAGCGGGACAGATGTGATGTGGAAGTGACAGAGGGTGATCAACACTGCCTCCCACAACATCATGTGTACCCTGCTCAGTGGAGGGCTGCTGCATTCTAATGCTAGCACTCAGCAGGGGAGGGGCGACATTGCATTCAGGCTGAATACAGGGATTAACTGTGGTGAGCAACACGTGGA
Source organism: Gopherus flavomarginatus (assembly GCF_025201925.1). Lineage (NCBI taxonomy): Eukaryota > Metazoa > Chordata > Testudines > Testudinidae > Gopherus > Gopherus flavomarginatus. Next base: position 133,643,213 of record NC_066622.1, read on the forward strand.
GACAAAGCTCATCTCCTGGGACCAGGCAGCAACAGGAAACAAATATCAAAGGCCTGATTCTCCTGTGTCTCCACCTGTGCAAAGCAGCTGTAAAACGCTACGCCCTTGGGAGATGTTTGCTTTACTCTTGCTTTTTGTACATGTGAGCACAAATGCAAACCTGACTCCCTTTCGATCGGCCGAGGGCAACGGAGGCCATCGCCCGTCCCTTCGGAATAGCGCTTGCCTATCTCTTAGGACCAACTGACCCATGTTCACCTGCTGTTCACATGGAACCCTTCTCCACTTCGGCCTTCAAAGTTCTAGTTTGAATATTTGCTACTAGCACCAAGATCTGCACCTGCGGCGGCTCCACCCAGGCCCGCACCCTAGGCTTCAAGGCACACCACAGCGGCCCTCCTACTTGTCGCGGCATAGCCCCCGCGGGTCTCGGTGCCGGCGACGGCCGGGTATGGGCCCAACGCTCCAGCACCATCCATTTTCAGGGCTAGTTGATTCAGCAGGTGAGTTGTTACACACTCCTTAGCGGATTCCAACTTCCATGGCCACCGTCCTGCTGTCTATATCAACCAACACCTTTTCTGGGGTCTGATGAGCGTCGGCATCGGTCGCCTTAACCTGGCGTTCAGTTCATCCTGCAGCACCAGTTCTGCTTACCAAAAGTGGCCCACAAGGCAACTCGCATTCCACGCCCGGCTCCATGCCAGCGAGCCGGGCTTCTTACCCATTTAAAGTTTGAGAATAGGTTGAGATCGTTTTGGCCCCAAGACCTCTCATCATTCGCTTTACCAGATAAAACTGCCGAGACGGAAAACCTCAGGTTATCCTCTGTGCTTCTACCCCCCGTTATGTAAATCATTGTCCATCATCGCTAAGATAAGAAAACGTCGCTAGGTCAGAGCTGTCCAAACACAGCAGAACACTGCAGGTCTGCAATCCTAATGGGTAGCCTTATTTTGGATGTGCTCTATGTGCACCTTGTACCCGGGTAAGTAATTGTCCACTTGGCAGTACCTTCAACTGCCTGGCCTACTGGAAATGTGGCAGCAAGTCCAGCATCTGTCACAGCCCTTGCAGACAAGCACATTTTATCTTTTTGGCTAGGGGAGGGTAATTACATTACTGAGAATCCTAAATCAGTCCAAACCAAGGGCTAGCTTCTCAGCTGAGGTAAAGAGGTGGAGCACCACTGAATGCAGTGGATCACGTACTCAGCTGATGTAAATCAGGGTAGCTGCACTGAAGCCAAGAGGCTGGATTTCCAGCTGATGGAAACTGACACAGCTCCACAGAAGACAAGGAAACTATACCGGTCAAAGGAGGTTCTGGCCCCAAATCCCATCTACCATTCAATCATAGAGCCCCCATACCAAGGAGTACAGCTTTCCTGCTCTAAACTCTGGATTTTCAGCATCTCTTTGCCAGGGAGGAAACAGCTGCCTCCCTGGATAGCTTCTCAACAAACCTTTTAAATTTGTAGATTAAAAAAACTGCCAAGCCAACAAAGACCACAGATAACAACATCAGCATCGCCGAACTGCTGTGCCTAGTGCTGGAGTCCACAAGCGGCGCTGCAAAGAGAAAGGGCAGACAATTATATTGCGAAGTCATTAACCGGGGGGTCTGGGCACCTGTGATAACTGAAGGGGACGGGAGGGAGCTCCCTTTTATGGACACCCAGCCAGCCAGTTAGCTGTGAAATCCCTGTTAGTAGCTGTTCTCTACTTGCCTTACCTGTAAAGGGTTAAAAAGTCCACAGGTAACGAAAGGGAGTGGGCACCTGCCAAAAGAGCCAATGAGAAGGCTAGAACTTTTTAAAACTGGGCAAAAACTTTCCCTTTGTGACTGTTATTGTTCTCCGGGGAAGAGGGAACAGGGCAGCAGTTATGCTGTGAGAAGCTGAAGGCCAGCTATGAAAATCATCAGAATCATACCTAGAGAGTGCTTATTTGGAAACCCAGATATGCAAGTAGATTAGAAAATGTGTAGGAAGACGTGATTAGGTTTATTTCTTATGGCTAGTGGACTCCTCTGTGCTAACCCAAATGCTTTTGTTTTGCTTGTAACCTTTAAGCTGGTCCTCAAGAAAGTTATTCTCGATGTTTAATTTTTGTAAGTGGGATTTTTAAATCTAGTAAAAGCCTAAGATCCAGATGTATTTTCTTTCTTTTTGTTTTTAATCATATTTAACTTTTTTAAGAACAGGATTGGATTTTTGGTGTCCTAAGAGGTTTGTGCACATGTTGCTTTTTAATTAGCTGGTGGTAACAGCTGATTTCTTTGTTTTCCTTTCTCAGCTCTACCCTGGAAGGGGCTGGGGGCAAAAGGGCTTGAGGGTACCACACAGGAAGGAATTCCTAAGTGCGCCTTCCTGAGTTCCAAGGGGTTTTGCATTTGGGTGGTGGAAGTATCTACCCATCCAAGGTCAGAGAGACGCTATAACCTTGGGAGTTTAATAGCAGCCTGGAGTGGCCAGTATTAATTTTTAAAGTACTGGCGGGCCCCACTTTCTGCACTCAAAGTGCCAGAGTGGGGAATCTGCCTTGACAGCGCGAGGCAGCCAAACCTGGTTCTCTCTTTGCAGCATCCGCTTTCCTATCTCTGTTGCATGGGACATGCTGTTTGAGCAAAGCCAGCTGGTATGAGACAAATCAATTCCCCTGCCTTTGAAAGAGAAGCTCCTATTTGAGCTGGCACTGCTCTGTAACAGCTCCTGATAACAAGGCAGAAGCAGGCTGTGCTCAGACAAACTAACTGCTCCCATGTTAACTCTTCAGGCTGTCTTGTTTGAAGCTTTCACTGGGGCTGGAGCAGAGGCATAAAGGTTTTGAAGGGTGATTCTATAAAACTGGTGCTGAGATATTATTTTGTTAGCTTATGCTGGAGATGAGCCCAAAGCAAAACCCCTCCAACCAAACAGCCTCCTACTGCTTCCCAAATTCCACAGCAGTTTGCAACGCTGACCCACCTGTATTGATATGGTTTGGGTGGTTTATAATAGAGTGTATGTAGTGCCTTATGTGGGTATTTGCTCCCACAGCTTGTCTGGGGCAGAATTCTCATGGCTTAGTGGTCAGTGTGCAAGACTGGGACTGAGAACTAAGAACTCCCGAGTTTAATCCCAGCACTTAGCTTCTTGCAAATGATTTTAAGTAGCAGCTGAACTTTCCTGGACCTGCAAAGAACATTTGATCCGGGTTCATTATTACAACTCTCCATTGTTTATATAGCACCGCAGACATGGAGGTGTCTACACCGACCAAGCCACTCAAGGTCCCTGCCCTGATTCTTACAATCGAAGGGGCTGAAACTGCCGGCATCCTGTTCTCAGAACTCCCACTGACTTTCATGGAAGCAGCCAGCCTGCGGAAAGCTCGGCTCAGACTCTCATTCCTGGAAAAGGGCTGGAGCTCCTGAATCTAAACGCTGTAGAGGGAGGGACCTGAAGCAACAGCTCAGACCCAAATAGCCCTAGATTTTGGGAGGCTGGAAGGCTGCCCAGAATCTTCACCTGGAGTTGAATTTTTCAGTTGCAGTATCTATAACAACTTGCAGATCTGGGTACAGATTCGACACTTTAATTCTAATCGGCTGTCCATCCCTGACCATCAGGGTCTCCCGCATAGGGAACACTCTGAGAGGGGCTTTTTGTTGTTGTGAAGCCTTAAGTTTATACCACCGAGAAGGAACTTGCTTCCTAAAAGCAATCTCAATGACTTAAATTAACCAGTGTCCGGCTGCCCACTGCCACCTATGGCCTGAGCAAAGGCAGCAGGTGGGAGAGGTCCCAAGCCATGGTCTAAGCTAGTTCTTGGCTCTCTGAACGTTTCATGAATGAGGAACCGTGTATCCCATTATTCTATGGGACAAACTCAACGGGATCCAGAAACCCCACTGAAATATTGCATGTCGGACCTGGCCAGGTACTTGCAAGGGATGGTCAGCAAGAGCAAAAGCTAAAAGTTCTCTGGCCTTTCATCTCTCACTAACAGCACCATGTCAGGGTGGGCTGCAGGGCTGCCAAGGTTAGAGGGGATGCGTTATGATGTTGTGTGAAGATGGAGATGGATAGCCAGTGCTTAAACTTAATGAGGGCTAATTTATAGAGATGGGTCACTCTCAGGGCAAGTGTTCCTCCGCCAGATGCCGAGATTTCCCTCTCCTAAGTTCCACGCTCATTGAAAGAGCAGCAGCTTCCTGTATAGGACTGTTACAGCGAGAATAGAACCGGCTGGGAATTTGGGGGGGAAATGTTTACATGTTGGAAAATGATGATTTATCGAAATCTAAACTTTTCATGTGACAGTATCAGCCTCAATGGAACTTCCACTGGGAAGGTTTATCAGGTCCAGGATGGAATTTCTGGATAAAGCCAAAGAGAGAGACTCCAGTTGTTAGAACACTCATCTGGGGCATGGGAGCCCCAGGTTGACCTCTCTGGTCTGAATCAAGCCGAAGGGTTTCCAGTCAGGGGTGCAAAAGTTTTGGCCCAGGTGACCTGCCTATGGTCATGCAGAGTCTGTGACAGAGCTAAGATTACAGCCAAGGAGGACCTCAGGCCTCTGTTCTATCCACTGGAGTAGACTGTTTCCCTGATCGATGTAAATGGTTTACATGCGTCAAGAACTGAGGGTGGGCAGATGCTCTGTTGTCAGATTGGAAGCTAAGGGCCAGTGAACCACCTGCAGAAGGTTAAATTCAGGGTCTAACCACGAAGACCAGGGAACCATTCCCAGAGCCCCAGCAGCTTCTTATCACACTGTGGGGTTTCTTCAGGGAATGGAGCAAACGCCTAACCAAGCCATTCGCCTAATGCGAGGTTTAATCAGCGCTTTCTCTTCTTCAGCTGAGCTACCTAGAATCACGGGAGAGGGTTGGGCTGGTGGAAGCAAGTTCTGAAGCTGGTTGGGCACCTCTGAAGAACATTCCCCTTCCAACGTTTTATGCCTCTCCTTTAAACCATCTCCCAGCCTCAAAGCTTAAGCGAACACACTTCCGGCCAAGGAGGGAGAGTTCTGTTGATCTAGCCCCTCCTTGGCTGGGAAGGTATCAGCTTATTGTGAGAAGCTTTGAGGAAGGAAACAAGTTAAAGGATGGGGGTTAAATGTTACAAAGGGGAAGTTCTTTGGAGGTTCTGATTAAACATGGGCCTGAACCCGTGATCCCACATCACAGCAGCCCAAACTCTCTGACAATTTGAGTCCCAACCTGGAGCCAAACGGTGTGGATCTGGCCCTTCTCCAGTGCTGACTGGCTAGTGGAGGGTCCCGTGTGGGGAGGGAGAAGGCCGGGTAATGGGGAGCATACCCTTGCATTAGGAAACACAGAACCTAGCTCAACCAATCCACGTATCAAGCAGCAGTGCCAATACCACCCAGTTTTGGTCGGGTTCTTTTGCTCACAGTGCTGGCTCCTCAAATTCTGGGATGGCGCTCGGATGTAGTTGCCAGCCTCCATCCTCCCTCTGCCACAGCCTGAATGACTGAAAGACTCTCCTTTTTCCCCAGTGTCCATCTATTTATATGCCAGTAGTGTGCTGGTCTGTGTCCCTGCTCCTGTGAGAAGTAATGGGGGAAGCACAACTTACATGCGACTCCACACTTACCTAACGTCAACTGAGTGACGTACGTGATGACTTCGATGCCAGGCTTCAGCTCAAACTGGACCAGGTTCTGGTTGAGAGCATTAAACAGGAGTTCAACAACCTGGTGAACCAATCGGAGATATGTGAGGTCAAAATGGACAACAGTATCAGCACCACAGAACCTCTTGGGACACATGCAGTCTCTGAAGGCTAAAATCTACCCCATCCCACAGCAGGGAGAGTGGCAGGGGGCATTTGCAGGAACTCATGGTTGTTCCATGTGATTCTCCCGGCAGGAAAAGTGGAATTTTAAGGCCCCAGGAGTGTGCTATGATGTTTTTACTGGAAGGGAAACCAAGAACCATCGAGCCCCAGAGTTTAAGATGAGAAGGGAACTCCAGACCATCAAATCTGCCCTCCTATATATCACAAGAAAGCTAGACTTGGGCAGGAAGAAAATCCTTTGGGATCCCCCTTATTTTCTCCCAATCAGCACTCTTGGGGCCTGATCCAGTGCCCAATGGAGTCACTGGGAACCTTCTAATTGAGCTCAATGGAGGCTGGATCAGACCATGGGTCATCAGACCAGTGGGCCAGCCTGGAGTCTCTCCTTTCCCCCCTGTTTCCAGGCTCTGCAGCTCCTGTTAAGGTAGGGCTGGGATCTAGTCCTGAAGGCTGTTTAACTCCCAACCCACTCCCTCTGCTCAAATGATGGGGGGCCCTGGAGTGCAGGCTCCTTGTGGGCTGGCAGTCCAGCATGCTGTGGTGATGTTTGCATGGCGGTGTCACAGATTACTGTGTTGCAATGGAAGCAGAACTCACAGAAACCCGGGATCTCTGCAGCATTGCATGTGGCCCTACCCTCTAGGATAAAATTCAGCCGAAATCAGGAGGATCCCCACACACGGCTTTCCAAACACGCCTTCATGCATCCCTTAGGCACACTGACTACACGCTTAAGAGACTGACCTTGCTGGCTTTCAGTCAGCTACTGTCATCTCAAGGGGATGACTTTGCTCAGCAGGTAACAAGAGCTTCTAAAGATTCTCTGTGGTCCCCCAAGTTTCTTAATACCTTGTTGCCGCAGAGCGAGCAAGTGAGCTGTGGGATGCCCCCCATGAAGCTTGTGCCGCATATCCCGTACACCAGTAGTGCACCAGAGAATACTAGCCAGAGCTAAGCTGCTTTCTCCTGCAGCATTTCACTCTGTGTGCTTTTGCAGAGCTGATTTAATCACTTAGTAATCCTGGCGTGAAAGCTTCAGCAGCCTGGTGCTGCTGTTTCTAACTCTCCTCTTGCCTGAACATCACCATAATTACCTATTTATCTAAATGGATGGATATTGTAACTTCCAAATATAGTTTGTATGCGCTGATCGCTATTGCAGAATAAAGAGGTCTCGTACCAGTGATATGCAAACGGAAGAGCCTGATTTATTTTTAGTGAGCCTCAGTATATTATCTCATCGCTTTGCCCTCTCTCCATCCATTACTGTCAGGTATGTAGGGTATTGTCCTCAGGCCACGATGGACAGGGTACGACCGGGTTGGGAGGCACTACTGTAACAGGGTCTCACCACTGGGGGTGCTATGGCATGAAAAAGGTTACGTTGCTCAGCTTCCTTAGTATCTCTCAATAAGCTATTGGGAAAGCCATAGACTCCCCATCTGGGCGAGGGCCTGTCTGAACGTATGATAGGCTTTAGTCCAATAGCTGCAGCTGAACAGCAGCACTTCTTTTAGAGAAACATAAAAACCCCAGGAGGATTCTGCGTGCAGTGTGTGTCCATGAAAGGTGTTCTCTGAGCTTAGCTGCATTCCGTGCTGAGATCCCTGCTGCTACCTGCTCCAGATCACCTTCATGGCCTTTCCTCCTCTCCGTCGTGTTTTTGTGGGGTAGTATGAAGAGCTCAGCGGAGGTGGGCAGGCCAGGAAATACTGCCACCAAAATCTGCTCATCAGGGATGCCAGTCACCTAGGAAGAAGAGAGAGCAGTGGCATTAGAAGGTCACTTGGTGCCTTTTGGTCCTGCTCTCCGTTCTTTCATGCTGTTTTCTTCAGAAGAGCTAATTAAGTGGTGAACAGCGAGCTCCTACCCACTGTCTGGGGGGCTCATGTTCTCTTATAGGCGACGTAGCTCTAGTGAGCTGCTGTGTCCACTCAGTAGGGCCCGTTACAGAAGCTCTTGTACAGAACCACTCTTCCTCCTTAACCCTTAGAGCTAAGGATTGGCCTGACCGTACCCAGGATCCAAAGAACCTAACTTCTGCGAGGTTTAAATACAGACCAACAGTATATCCACATTTTTGCACATCGCCTATCTTTATAAAAGGCTGACTCAAAACCCCAGATCCAAGCAGCCCTGTTTCAGCACACTCACTGCTGCGTACATAACTGATGGTACCTGAAAAGGAGGGTATGAACCCATTATGCACCTACAGATCAGGTTTCTGGTCGCCCAGCTGCCTAATTTTCATGCACAGACGGCTGTCTAGTTGGGTCAGTTGGGTGCTCCCTCACTTCTGCAGTTGCACAAGCATAGCTCAGAGATTGTAGCTGAATATTTGGTCCCAACAGGACACAGAGACAAGTATTCTTAGATTACGTCTATTTTACTTTGCGCCTTCCGGTGCTTGCAATACTAGAAAAAAAATCAGCTGGTCTTTTTTTGCAAAGTGACTCTGAATTTGGTAAAGGGGTGAAATATTCCCATTTCGTCAAATGAACCATGTTTTCTCACAGTGTGAAAATTAAATTGCTGAAATTCCACCAACTGCGAATTTTCCATGTAGTTTTGCTGCCTGTGAGAAATGGCTAATAGGAATGTTACAATGTAAAAAAAAAATAACTTTCTGTTCCAAGAACAGCAGAAAATAAACGTGAAGCAAAAGTACATGACGTTTTTCTTGCTTCAAGCCCATTACAATCAGGAATTTTTGCTTTGATCCATCACCTAATGAGACATAAAAACAGACTTCCTGGCTGCCTGATAGCAGCATTCATTATTCCATGCCACTTTTATTGTGTTTTGCAAGAATTCATGAGCCTTCACTCAGAATGTCCTGGTAAAATCCAAATGAAGGTTAGTTACACTCTGTCTCAATAAAGTCCCTCCCCCTCCTGCTGTCTTAATAGGATGAGATATTTTTCACTTCCTGTCTCAAACAGTTGTGTAGTGTTGATATGTGCTCCACTCCACAGGAAGCTAAGTATCAGATGAAAAAACATCTCTCTCATTCCAATACAGATAGATAGATTAGATTAGATTAGATCTTTTGACCTAGCACTGATATGCAGCTTCCTATGGAGTGAAACACAACAGCACATAGCAAGACGATACAACTGTGTGGGACTTGCTGTGATAGCTGGGCCTACCAATTTACCCTAATTATGAGCTCAGCTGTAAAAGTGAGTGTAAGTTCATAAAGTGTCACAAGAACCTAAAACAACAAATGTTATGGGGAACAGGTACAAAGGCAAGACAGACTGAATTAGTCCGAACTCAGAGGCCTACTTATGTAACCCAAGGATTGTGCTAAGATCATGCTTGGTAAACAAGAAAAGTGTTCAGTCAGGAATCAGTGAACCAACACTGGTATGTCGGAAATTAAGCCTAATAAATGGAAAAAATAGTGAGGGGATGGGACTATTCCACCCACCACTTCCGTTTGGTGTCCTCAAAAATTGGCCTCTGCAGTAAGCTTTGCCATCATGACTGCCACCCCCACTGTCCCCTGGGACCGTGGGCCTTCATCATCCTGAGAGACGTCCTAACCAGACCAGGCCAGAGAGAGGGGCCCAGATGATCACTCCACCCGCTCCAGTTGGATCCTAAACACCACCTAAAATGTGCCCTACCTCCCCATGTGTCCATTTCCTTGCCTACCTTATCTCTTCCCTTTCCTATCTCCTTCCGTCTTTCTTCTTGCTAATAAGAGTCTGGTTTAGCCCACCAAGAGTGCACATTTTGCAATACTGCTGTAAGCTCGTGACCAGAAAGAATCCACACCAGAGACAAAAGCTGCATTTTCTATCTTTGGTGTTCTTTGCTCTCCCACTTTTGTGAGTGTTTGTCTTGTTTCATCTTCTAGGAAACGGGATCGGACTTTAAGAACAACAGCTTCAGACCATCTCACTTATCTTCTTTTTCCCTCCAAAGGACAGTTACTACCCTCTTTAATACCAAGAGACTGTCAGACATGGGCTTTTTTCCTTCTAAAGACTTTCTCCAACTGAAGGAAAAGAGAGCCAGGGACACTGTTAAAATAACAGCCTTATTTAATACTTCACGTTTCAAATGCTTTGAACTGTTTTTCCTTCTTTTCTGTATCTTCAATAAAAGGTGAAAGGGCTTTTTAATGGCGTGTTTGCCAAGCAGCTCAAGGTCTCTGTATGCCAATCCCCGAACCCTGTTTAAAATCGTTTCATGTTGGACAGCGTCTGGGTTATGATAACATCTTTGATTCTTTGGGCCCGTATATCCCACCTAAATGAATACAACAGACAGGAAATAAGGAATATCTTATTCTATTAGTCACTTTACAAATACATTGGGTTTGTAAAGCGCTTTGGGATACTTAAGGTTGAAAAATGCTAGAGAAACGTTAATAGTAGTAATTATGTTGCGTACAAATCCCCTAATGCGTTTTGTTTTACAATTGCTCAGCACATTAACAGGCTGCTGGTGACAACTCCAGAACGATGGCTTCATTATGGCTGTTCTCTGCCATCCTTTTCTTTTATTTTTTTTGTTGATGTTGCTATTCCACTATGAAACTCTCTGCATTTTAATTGCCTTTCCTTTGTTGGGGAAGGAGAATGGGAACTGGGCACTCACCTGCACTAGAGCTCGCTTGATCACTTTGCTAATGTCTTGTCTCCACTCGGGGATGTCAGGATTGTGGTAATCCAGATTAGGGGAAAACGACAAGAGCTGAGACTGGAAATACTCTGCGGATATAGAGAGAATAATAATAATACTTGGGCAGTACATAGGGCCTGATCCTATGCCCGTGGAAGTCAGTAGAAGACTCCCATTGTCATCAATGGCTTTGGATTAGGAGCACAGTTCCTTTTGTCAGAGGATCTTTGTCATGGTACAATTCCCCACTCTGAACCTTAGCGTCCAAGAGATGGGGTACCAGCATGAATTCCTCTAAGCTCAATTACCAGCTTACAACCTGTAGCGCTGCCACCAACCAGGAATTCCAGTGCCTGGTACACTCTGGTCCCCCCAAAACCTTGCCCGGGGACCCCCAAGACCCAGTCCCTCTGGATCTCAACACAAGGAAAGTAAACCCTTTCCCTCACCGTTGCCTCTCCCAGGCTTCCCCTCCCTGGGTTACCCTGGAAGATCACTGTGATTCAAACTCCTTGAATCACAAAACAGAGAGGACAATTCACCTTCCTCCCTCCTTCTCTCTTCTCTTCCCAGATTCTCCCTGAGAGAGACAGTAATCCTAACACAGAGAGAATTTAGCCTCTCTCTCCCCCTTCCCTCCTTTCTCCCCACCAATTTCCTGGTGAATCCAGACCCAGTCCCCTGGGGTCTCACCAGAATAAAAAACAATTAGGTTCTTAAACAAGAAATTTTTAATTAAAGAGAGAAAAACAGTAAAAATTAGCTTTGTAAATTTAAAATGGAATAGGTACAGGGTCTTTCAGCGATAGACACTGGGAACACCTTCCCAGCCTAAGTATACAAGTACAAATTAAAATCTTTTCAGCAAAATACCAATTTGAACTCCTTCCAGCCAAATGCACATTTGCAAATAAAGAAAACAAACATAAGCCTAACTAGCTTTATCTATCTAGTACTCACTATTTGGAATCTATAAGAACCCGTATCAAGGAGATTGGAGAGAAACCTGGTTGCACATCTGGACCCTCTGAGCCCCTAGAGTGAACAACAATCAAATTCTAACAGCACAGCACAAAAACTTCCCTCCCTCAAGATTTGAAAGTATCCTGTCCTTTGATTGGTCCTCTGGTCAGGTGACAGCCAGGCTTACTGAACTTGTTAACTCTTTCCAGGCAAAAGAGATATGAAACACTTTTGTTCTATTAACTCTTACTTATCTGTTTATGACAATCTTAAAGCCAAAGAGAGAGACCAACGCACTGCTGGACAGATATACACAGACAAAACAACACACTGCACTTATAAAGGGCCTTTCATTCCAGTAGCATCCCATTGCACTTCACAGAGGAAAGGGAGAAGAAAGGAAAGGAGAAAAGAAAGCGATACGAGAGGGGAGTACATGCTCCCTTCATCGTGCTTTGGGTTTGTGGTTTGAACATCTAACCTTCTGGCCTGCTGCTTGCAAAGCGGCCGCCCCGTAAGTAAAGTAGGGTCAGGATGAAATTTGGAGCCAGTGCCTCAAAATGGGTTTGTTCACTTGCACTGTGCTCCACAGAGCAAACACGGACTGTCAGGAATGCTTTTTTCCAAAAGCAGCCATTATCTGTTTGTTCTCCTGGAACGTTGCCAGGAATGGTTAATACCCCCGTAAATCAGGCACCAATAGTGCTAATGACACACAAATCCAGGGCAGGCTAGTCACAAGATGTTCCAAAATTACTTCCTAATTACTTGATATGTAGGCTGGGGGCGTCCCAGGCTGGTTTCAGTGACAGGCTTTTTTTTAAAGTACTCAAGCCCAGGCAGGTCCTCTAGTCTGCACTCTAACACCCCACGCCCCCACTGTTGGCACAAGCACCTGCCTCTGGACCTGCCTCCCCGTATCTCTCTGACTCATCCTCTCTTTTCAAGTCTCATCTAATGTGTATTGCTCCTTCCTGGCCCACGACCCCCTAATGTCTCCCTCACTCTGCTGTCACGTGGCTCTGTAATTCTAATGCAACATCACAAAGTCTAACAAGATGTACTGGGATGTCTCAGCCTTTGAGGCCTTGAATTCGGCTTTCCACAGCCAACAGCAGAGCTCCCCCACTTGTACAATACACTGACTCCCTGTACATGTTTGGACTTGGGGCCTTCACAGTCACAGCCTAGATGTCTACCACTTGAGCTAATGGGATAACTCCATTAGGTGGTAGCAGCAGTAGGTTGTTATCCTCTAGAGGACCAGCCACTGCTGGAGGACACAACCCAAGCACTTCTAGTATGTTGGGGAGTCAGATTTCCACCACACCTAGTGCTTGTGTCCCTGAGGCCAGCTTTGGACGTTCCACTAGCCATGCTGCAAGGCATTCCTCAGTGTGAATTTTGAGTGGGCTATTTTGTTTTCTCTTGAGGTTTTGGTTTCCAGTTTGGCTTGCTGACTCTGGGTATTTCAGACCCGAGTTCTTATGGAGGGTGGGATGGATTTGAGCCATTATGATGTCTGGAGGTTTCAATAATTAGCATACAGAACCAAGGTGGAGCAGACAACATTGAACATAAACTCTTTCTGGAGCAAGGACTTCTGGGGCATTTTGTGATTCATGTGTGTACTGTGAGAGAGCCATGGACTTCTGAGCTCTGGTCAGCAACTCTAGGAACTGCCACAATGAAAATAAAGAATGTCAGTAATAATTTCCCAGGTGGTCTCGAGGCTCAGACATGGACTGGAACTTGGAAGACATCTATTGTATTCCTTGCTCTGCCACTGGACTGCTGGGTGACCTTGGGCAAGTCACATCCCCGTTCTGTGCCTCAGTTTGCCCATTGGTAAAATGGGGACAATTATATTGACCTTCTCTGTAAAATGCTTTGAGATGTACAGAAGCAAAGCCTACAGAAGAGCTAGGTATTATAATATGCAGGTAAAATTAATTTGACAATAGCATCAATGAGGAATGCCACAGATGGTGCCATAAAAACCACAGGTCTTGTCATGCTTTTAATGGCAAGGGCTGTCCTTTCTTTTTAGGCGCCACAGCATTATTAAATAAAACACACATGATAGAAAAACTAAAAGGCAAACAAAGACCAGGCCTGAACTACAAACCTCGGTATGACTACGTTGCTCATGGGCGTGAAAAATCCACACCCCCGAGAGATGCAGATATATCGACCTAAACTCTAGTGTAGACAGCGCTCTGCCGACAGGAGGGCATCTCCTACTGCCATAGCAGCATATTCACTAAAGTGCTACAGTGGTGCAGCTTTTTAAGTGTAGAGCTGCCCAAAGTGAAACCAACTTTTGTATGGTGAACTCAACCCAGCCTCCAACCGAGTCTTCTGTGTTTCACCCTTCACCAATGCACATAGTGTAGCATTTCCAACCGTCCATCCAAAACCAGACAGCAGGTGCATACATGACATCTTCCGCCTTGGCATACCAGGGATCAAACGAGATCTCCAGCACTAAACTCATGAGCTAGTACAGCTTGACTTTAAGAGCTCCACTTTGCTACAAAGACTCAGATCCTTTGTGTATTGGCACAGAGGGGCACCTCTAACATATCCTCCCCAGTGGGTTACAGATACTCAGCACATATTCAAGCTCTGTTGGATTCGTCTCCTGAAGAAACATTGCCCAGTTCCCAAGACAATGATTTCCCTGAAATTTACAGTGCCTCTGACCACACTTGAAACAAGGCTGATTAAATACAGATTTACTTACATAGGCTAATAGTAACTGTGTGCTATTAAATCATGTTAGCAGATTATTAAAATCCACTGCATTTCCACAGCTCCACAGTTGATAAATACATATTTATCTGGTTGTTAAATCTCAACAGCTAGCTTTCTAGTAGCCACATGAGCATTTATTTAACACGTAATCACTGGAACGAGACAAACATTCAATGCAACTTTCATCATCTGACACGCACATATTTCAAAACCTTGCTATCCGAGCAGGGCCACGTTCCTGACGTTAGCTTGGGAGAACTGGATAATGAAAACAGAAGGTGGCACAGGGAGAGAAGTCTGTGATGTCCTGGGGGTATCCCCTCCATATTCCTGACCAGGACTCTGGAATGGGCCCACTGTGAATCCAGTCCAGGATTTGTATTGTGCCCAGTGCAGGCAGGAACTGCAGAGGTTCAGTAAGTGCTGTGTGGATGCCCATGCAGTGCAGCTATGAGCTAGAAAGCTCACATTGATGTATCTTACTGTGAAGTCCTAGGCGCAGATCCTCAAAGGTATTAAGGTGCTGAACTCCCACTGATGTCAAATACAGCCTTGATTACAATGGGAGTTAGAGGATCTGGACCTCAGTGCCTTGGTTTTTTTTAAGTTTCCAGTAACCTGGGAAATAACAGAGTCCAGGGCGGAGTCCCAGACCCAGAGAAAATTGTGATTTAACTAAAGAGCTTTGCTAGATGTTAAGGTGCTTTAGCCAAATCTCTCCCTCTTGGAATCCTCCCTCAATCAAACCTGCTCTCTGGTCTCCTCTGCAATTGGGGCAGCTGGCCAACAAGGCCTGGAGTCAGAGGATCCTCCAAACACGTCAAGCCCTGATAATCCAGGACCCTGTCCCTGGGGTAATCAGGCTTGTCCCATACTGAGATTCAATAGGGAAGCCACTGCCTGCTTTCTTCTGCTGGACTCTGGAAGACCCTTGTGTTCTGCTTGCCCCCTGCTTGAGCTTTGCTTGCAATCGGTGGAGCATACCATGCACGGCGATGTCCTTGGTGTCCTGGAGGAGGGCACTCCCAGCGGAGACCTGCACCGTGATGATGTTCGTCCCCTCGGTGGCGAAGGTGTAGGAGACGCTGCTTTCCAGGGTGATGAGGGGCTGCAAAAGCCAAACACAAGCAATGATGACAGAACCCCGTTCTAGGACTGGGATTACAGTATCTTCTTGGATTCACAGAAATGACACATGGAACTGGCCTGTGGGGCCATTTTATCCATCCCACCACCAGCTAATACAGCACTGCTCCTCAGGGCTTTCTGCATTTATACAGGACTCAAGTCACGACCCTTCCCCAACTTCCCCTATGAAGACTCTCCCGCAGCCAGGTACGTCTCTGACTACTGCAAATGCTTCCTGAAATTCAGCCTAAAAGGTTCCTTTTGCTGAACTGCATCCCCTTCCTCTAGTTATACCCAAGTAGAGCACAATGAGCAACTCCACAGTGTTTGCAGAATGCAGTATTCCTCCCTCCCGCCCCACAGCTCTAGGTTAGCCAAGCTATATACAGAGATTGCCTTGAATGAGAGTTTGGAGCCAGGTTGGACCCCCCCACACACGCACACAATTTGGATGCCATACCTCCCCCGAAGTGTCCAGACCCAAGCTATGGCAGTCATGCCTAACTCAAGCTAGATGTTAACGCTGCCTCTCTATCTCAGTAGCGGTGTGGCCCTCATCGCTGTCGTCTCTGAGGACTTGACATTAATACGTGGATCATCACAGCATCCCTGCGAGGGAACAAGGGTGGCGCAGTCGCTGGAGTGCAGTAGTTGGGCACAGGAGACCTGCATTCTACTCCCAGCTCTGCTAGTTGGTGACCTTGGGGAGGTTGCTTTGCCTCTGTGCCTCAGTTTCCCCATTCTGTAAAATGGGAATAATGACACTGACTCAGAGACCAAATGAGTCTGGTCACACTAGCCCTATAGTGCTTAGGGATAGTGAGCTATAAGTCACTACAAAGAAGCAGAAGAACAAGGTGCTTCTAAACTACAGGGAACATTAGCAATTGTCCTACAGGTTACCAGCCATGATTCCATCCCAAAATAACAGCAGCCAACATTGTCTTCAAAACAGCCTTTTTCTTGCATGTGCCTGTGCTGGATGTTGTGTTATTAAGGCTGGTTTCACCTGCATCATGGAGTTTTAACATTCAGCCAATTCCTTCAATTTAATTCAAGCGCCAAGGCTTGGGAACGAACTCTAAATTAAATCAAGTCATTTAAGGTTCATTTGCACAATTGTGTCAGACAGCCGGACACATTTATTAAACCGAACCTGTGTTAAGCCAAGCAAACTGGCCTTTGGTCATATTGCAAACACAGCAGACCAGCAATTCACTGCAGTGGCTGTGTGTGTGTGTGTGCACACGCTTAATATGGAAGTGGAGCTCTTTAAAGAATGGGGTTGAGTGCAGGGCAAAGTTTGCTGTGCAATGATGAGATTGCAAAGCTGCATACGAGGCGTTAGGTGCTGTGATACCTAGTGGCCTAGATTCACTCTTAGATCTAGTGGAGGGTGGCTGCGGAGGCAGAAATGGCTACACTTTCCCCTTTTCTCCAGTGGAAGGAGGCTTGAAATGGCGAGTGGCTTGAGCGGGGAAGGGATGTGCGAGTTTTCAGCTGCCTTTGCGAGCACAGGGGTGTCTCTGGAATTCTGGTGACATCCCAGCAGAATCCCCAGGTAGCACTGCCTGTCCTTCCTCGGCTTTCACCCCCAGCCCTCACAGGAAGCAGCTGGTACAAATGACCCCCCTCTCTAAGACAGTCAGCGTGTATCCCAGGTGCAGCCCGCAGCCGTACTCTGAGCCGATTTGTTCCTAAGAAAAGCAGCCTTTTTGCTTTGAATTAGCGGCGGATCCCTGACCCACGACCATGCACATTAAACAAGGATTGGAGCAGGATCCCACATGCCCCGTGACGTGACTTAGTGAAACCCACACACCTCCTGGGTGTGGTGTTCTGCCCCATCTACTGGCACCAAGACACTTGAGAGAGAGCGAAAATGAGTCAACTTAACAGCCAGCTGGTTGTTAGCTCACACAGTAGATGCTCCTGCTCTAAGTCCATGAGATCCCAGCTTCAAGCCTGCCTGCTGATGACTGGGGTGTGTCGGTGTTACGTTAGCATGAGACAGAGGCTGCAGGCAGGAGGTGTTTTACCCAGAGAGTGCAGCAGGAGCTTGGAGCCACCATGCCTGTGGTGCTGCAGCAGAGCCAAAGGGCTGCACCATGCAGCAATTTTCATATCGGGGAGCCATATGGGCTCAGCAATGCAAAATGGCTTGTGCTGCTTCCCTCTTGGTAGGATCCAGAGAAGGCTGCTCAAGCTGAATATCCATGGAGCTAGATGGGGTTGGTGCTGCAAAGGAGCTAAACTCCATGCTCCTCTCCCTCTGCACCCCTTGCCTGAGAGCCCCTTCCCCTGCAAAGATTGCTAAAGAGGTGGGGATACTGCTACAGAGGGTGCAGATTCCCCCTTCTGAAGAGAGGGGCCCCAAGCTGTGATCCCAGGAAGAAATGGATGGTAATAGGGGCAGCTACCCCCCAGAACCTCCTGCAGGGAGTCTGTCCTTCTCCATGGGCCTGGTGACTTCCCCCCTGCTGACTCCAGCCCTGGAGGAGTCTTGCACATCCTCTGCAGTCTCTCTAAAATCTCCTGAGCTTTCCCTCTCCATCACATCCTCCTGGGGCTGTTTGTAGGGCCATCACCCTGATCTCTGCCAGGTGTGCCTCATTCTGTCATCTGAATTGGCTAGCTCCAGCCCCTACCTAATGGCTGAGCCACCCTGGTAAAAGGACACAGAGAAAAAAATGAGTCATCCTTGTAAAACATTCACCATTTCCATAGGAAGAGTCAGAAAATACATCATCCCTCAACACAAAAATCCACTGTGCAACTATGATCAGTTGTTTGCATTCCCCCCCGTAGCACCCTATTATTACCTCTGTAGCTGTCGTCGTGCAAGACCTAAACAAACACACAGGGTCCGTGTGAAGGCTGCAATTATCCGAGTCACCCCTCTGCACTCAGAGTGACCTGCTAATTTACTATCACACGCCAGAGTTTGGGAGAGAGAGTGGGTGCCCATGCCGCACCTCTGTATTCCCTTTGCCATCCGTAAACCGAGTGCTGAGAAGCCATAGGACACAACTCTGGGGCACGAGTGTATTTGTAACATATCCTGCTTCCAGGGTGAGGACTAGGCAACAAGAGGTCCATGGCAATGGATTAAAGTCTACGGGGAATTCTGGATCCCTGGGTTGACATAGATGAAAGTGACACAAAATGACACCTTCTCCAGAAAGCCAACTCCACTTTCGTTAACAGAATCTGATGAGACTAGAAAGATGACTAATCACCTTGCTGTATTACTAGCATTAACTATTTTTACTCCTTGCACATCTAAAGCATCCCTCACCATGGCATCTATATTGGCTTATACTGTCCATGGGTTTGAGGTTACACTGAATGGCCCAGGATTCCACTGGAAACCAGTCACTTACAGATCTGAGACTCTGCAAACAAATTGCAGAACTGTTAGAGCTGAGAAGAGATTTGCAGCCACTTAACTCCACTTTCCCATCCTTATCTTATTTTTAAAGGCTCAAACGTTCATACCCCATTCTTAACATGACCTCCAGTTTTGTGGGCACAAATGACCGCAGGCACAATTTTCCACCTGCAATTTATACTGCTTTGATGTCTAAGGCTATGTCTTCCCAGCAAAAATGATGTATTTTTACATCAAGATAGCTAACTTGAGTGCTTGTCTTGATGTAGTTAGTCAAGACTGACCCCAGTTGGGGAGTACAGCTATCTCAAAGTAAAAACCATATCTTTTTTGCTGTGAAAACACAGGCTTAGTTCATAGACTATCACAGTTGGAAGGGACCTCAGGAGGTCATCTAGTCCAACCCCCTGCTCAAGGCAGGACCAATCCCCAGACAGATTTTTGTCCCAGGTCCATAAGTGGCTCCCTCAAGGAGTGAACTCACAACTCTGGGTTTAGCAGGCCACTGTGCAAACCACTGAGCTATCTCTCCCCCACCCAGCTATGAATTAGGGATGTAGACATTGAAGTGACCAAAAACACCCTCACAAAACTGCAACCACATTACTTCCCTTTGCAATTTACATCTGCATAAATGGAGGGCAGTGTCTGAAACTGTAGCCCACAGGTCTCTCAAACAATGGAACCTGCATTAAAGAGCATCTCCAGCAGGCAGTCTCCTGATTTATTCCTTTAGAAACATCTCCAAAACCTCCAGTGGAATTCATTTCAACTTTTCATAAAGAGATCCTTTGTAGTAGGCAACTGAGTTTTGCCAATCTCTTTGCTTAAGAGAGCTTTCACTTTTATCTTTAATGTGTGCTCGTGGCCCTGAACAATAGGCATGGTCAGGCAGCAGCAATTCATTGGGAGCCTTGCTTGAATTTCTAGACAGCGATAGTTATTTGAACATCAGCAGCTTTAAAGTACTGTGTTGGAATCGAGCATTATACGCTGTATACTGGTATATAATGTAAACACCAGTGGTTACTTGAACACCCACAGCTGTTAAATGCTGTGTTGAAACCCAGCATTATCCAGTATATAGTGGTATATAATTTTCTTAAGTTGCAAGCAAACTCAGGTAATAACAATGGTCTGCCAAGCACAATAATAAGCAGTGGCAAAAATGTAATGACTCCTGCAACACCACCACAAGGGGGAAAATAAATCACAATGGGCAAAGTTCAGACAACAAACAAACCTTTTTAGATCCAGGGAACTCAGCAAGAGCAGCGTGTTTTCATTGCTGCTCAAACAATATTCTGCCCTGCCACGCCACTGAGTTAAGTACAATATGATAAAAAGGGACCGTACCTTGGTGCTGTTACCAAACCACCAGAAGTAGGTAAGGGTGCCCGATTGACTTGGCCACACCACCGCGGTAAGGTTGACTTCCTTATTCCTAATGGCAACGAAGGGTACGTTCAGATGGACATGCTCCACTGGACCTGCGGGAGGTGATCTCATTATTACAGGCATCTCAGTAAGTCCTCCTTACACAACGTTCTACAATGACGCAAAGCAAAACTCTCTCCCCTTTTTGAAGTCAACCGAGTTCCACCAGCATAAATTTGATGCAATGGAGGAGAGACTCAAACCCTTAGAAGTTTACTTAATGATAGACGATGATACCAGATTAACAGCCCTGGAGACTCCAATTCTTCGTTGAGCTTTTATAGGGTTGCATCATAGGAGGCAGGTGTGCAAGCTTCCCCTACGTGGCCCAACCACTGTGTCTCAGATTTGGAGCTGGGATGCACAAGCTGTTAGGGTTTTACAGGATGATTTAGATTCTCTGCCCATTCAAACCTTGGCCTGTTGGAGCCAGCTAGAATGATGCTTTTTATAATGCAGACATCTGTCTGCTAGGAACCAAACTGAAACCCACCAACTCATTGCACAGATCACCAAACAGCTCTCAGATAGCTATGGATTTCAATCTCACCAGCTAAGCTGGGTCCTCTAGGTGAAAGGTCCATAACCCACTACCAAACCTCCAAATCATGTTGGATGGACAAATTTCCCCCCTTGATTAAACCAACCTACATAGCAGGGTTGGACAAAATCAGTCTAGCTAGGGTTTTATATGGTTGTTCATCATCATTCTATCTGAGCACCAAGACACATCAGAAAAGACCCTCCAGCTGCTCTTTAAACTGAAAACAGTCCTCTTGCTTCATGATTTGAACCCAAACCCCCAAACATTTTCAATATTATTAATAATATTCCAGTAGTGACCAATATCCACAGGTGTGGTCCACCACCACATTGTGCTAGGTGCTGTACAAACAGAACAGAAAGATGGTCCTGCCCCAAAGAGTTTACAATCTAATACAAAACAAGAGGTAACAGGTGGCTACAGGCCAACACGCAGAGGAGGACAAGAAAACTATGATACAGTACTGGTCATCGTGATAGGCAGTGGTCAGAGTTTTTTGTGGGCATCACAGCAAAGGACAGTTTTAAGGAGGGATTTGAAGGAAGAGAATCAGGTAGCTTTGCAGAGATCTATGGGGAGCTTTTCCCAAGTGCAAAGGGGCAGAAAGCACAAAGATGCTAATTTGAAAATGTAACTAGTGAGTGATTAATATTCATAATATTTGACAAGCCTCCGAACTTGGTATTAACTGTGTCATGAAGCAGAAATACCAAAACAATCTAAGAACATTTATGTTTGAGGTATTCATGACCTGATCAAAGCCAGGTACTAATAAGAGTCTTCTGAGAGCGTTTGGTCTCATGAGATTTCCAGAACAAAGAAGTTTGAATAAGTCTAGGCTAGCATCTAAACTTCTTGCTCCTTTTTGATCTAGAGCTACACCTGGGAACTTTTTGGGGTCAGCTGTCATTGGTAGTATTTTCTTCTCTACTTTTCATAATGATGGGCCATCTTTATCTTTCTATAGGAAGAGTTCTGAGAAGAAGAGCGAACCAAGAGATTAAACAGATAATCTCCCTTGCTTCTGGAATGGTCAAAAAGATGACGATGCAGCAGGAAATCTTGTTGCAGCAGCAAATGGCCAGAAATAACTCTAGCGCTCACTCCCAGTGCATGACAATTGAGAATTCAGTTCCTCGCCACAGAAATGAAAATAACAAGAGGAAAAAAAAACAGATGGAGAAAACGCTAACGTTTTCAGTTGGAACTTCAGCTTTTTCTCCATCTACTGTTCCCCCGCCTCTTGCTTTATTTTTTTGTGGGGGACTGAATTTAAATTGGTAATTGAGATGCACCAGGCATGCTAGCATGTTGCTGCTTATGTCTTATCGGTGCTGTTCAGATCTGGTAGTCAGATGGACCTCTACTGTTAGAGAGGAAAGGCGGGTTTGTGGATAATGCTTGGCCTGGGGCTAAGTAGAGCTAGGTCTGATTCCCAGTTCTGCCACAAACTCTGTGTGACCCTGAAAAAATCACTAAATCTCTCTGCCTCACTTTCTCCCCTCTACGACGGGAAAGTTAACCCTTCATCTACTTGACTTGTAAACTCTTTGCAGGGCAGGGACTGACTCCTACTATGTATATGAACAGCCCTAACACAATGGGACCCCAGGCTTGGTTGAGGCCTTGGGTGCTGCAGTTGTCTCCTTTTGACAGGGAAAACAAGGTAGCCAGACACCAGACGTGCACTATCTTTCTAGGAGCAAAGAAGTTGCCTTAGTCTCTCAGATGCTCAGAAGACACAGCGTCCAGGCCTCAATATACCCTAAGCGGGGGTGGAGTGAGGAGGTGAGCAGTGAGGCGAGCAGCACGTAAGGGGATGAGGAGGCAGGAGGCAAGTGGCAGGTGGGGGAGTGAGGAGGGACACAGGAGGTGGGTGAGGGGGTGAGGAGGTGAGTAGTAGGCGCATAGGCAGCGGGTGGAGCCCCCCTTTGGGGAGGATAACCGCTGACTCCACCCCTTTTGCCTGCGCTCCCCCACAGGCAGCTGGAGCCCTGAGACCCCCTGACGTATATGATAATAAGTTGAGATCATTAATATACTGACCTATAGGAGAAGGGTACCCCAACATTAGTAGGGTGAGAAAGAGGGGAGAAATCGCTACTGAATATGCATTAGACATAGTGGCATCAGCGGAACATGTTATAAAAAAGTTCTATCCCAGTCTGTGGGCAGAAGGAGAGAGAGATGTAACCTTGGGAGGTGCCAGAATGGTGCCCACTGGTGATGAGGAAGAAGGTGATGGTGATGGAGAAGATAATGCCTAACACTTCAGGTTGTTCTGCATGGGACGACGTGAGTATATGGATGTTCGGATGTACATTCCGTATTGTCTCTACCTACCTTGCTGGGCGAGAGTGTCTGTGACTTTGCTAAAGGTATTAATAAACTATTGTAAGTACAGACGGTTTCCTAAAGTGTGAGGGTTGCAACTGTGCACATCGGGGTTCCCAACTGAACAGTAATTTTAAAAATATGGGGCCTGATCTTGAGACAAGCACCTGTCAAACCTCAAAGTGATAACTGGGAATTTTTAAGTAATCAATATAATACACAATCTTTACATCAAGCTACAGGTCCAAAGGGACAGTGATGGAGTCTAAGAAGAGAAGGGAGATGAAGACAAAGAGGCTCAAAGAGTCCCCGGCTCTAGAATCTCAATATTGAACAGCAAATCCAACAATAAAATTGAATAATCCCTGAGCAATGGGTTGCTATTACTGGCTAACAACTACTTTTGTTAGCTAATGGACCAAGGTGAAGCCAAGAGCAGTTAATGCTCCAATAACTAGATGTTAAATGCAGTTGTGATTGATTTTGAAGGAATTACAAGCATGATACAAGATTCAAGGGACATTTTTACTCTTTCACACACCTAGCTTGGAGTTTAAAACTGATTCTCTCCACTGGCTCTTGCCATTTGGAAACTTTTCAGACAAGCGTACCCCTCAGGGAGTGCAGCAAATGAAACGCAGGAGGGAGAGAAGGTGTATTTGCAGGCTGAGGGTGAAGATAGTTGAGCTTCATGAATTTCCATCAGGAACTTGGATTAAAAGGTATAGCAGTGACTGCAACAGGAGCTCTCAGACTCGGTGGTCTAATGGCCCAAGCACAGGCCAGAATGCTCCGATCTCCTGCATTCCTATCCTGGGTTATTCACTCTCTGCTGTGGCATTAAGAAAGTCACTTAATTACTCTAGATCTCAGCTTTCCAATGTATAAAATGGGGTTAATGACAGTTACCTCCTTCACTCGCATTTGTGAGGATAAAATAGCTAATGTTTGTCAAATACATTAAAAATGAAAAGCACTATATAAGTATTCACATATTATTAACGCTCCAGAAAATGTTCCAGGCCTAATGGCTTTGTGATATTTAATCAACATTGCCCGCCCCAAACATTAAAAAATCATGAGTCACAGACCCAAAAATCAGGATAACAAAAAAGAATAATATATTTGGAGCTTTTTTTATTTTTCTTCTGATTTCTGAGCCATTAGAATATGCTTGGCTCTCATTTTCAAGCTTTTCTTGAAGCCATGAGGTCTAGAAACTTACTTTGTTTCAAAACGAAAGCTGAGATTTTAACATGATAACGTGACCTTAGGAATTGGGAATTTTAGAAAAGAGCGATATCAAGAGCAGAGAATCATAGAAATCAGGATATCTGTCCCACTGAAAAGTCCAATATTTCTATATTCGTTTTTGTTCCATATTGAGACATACTAAAATAACAAAACTTTTTCTAATATGAAAAGTTGCAAACAATTTTGATTCAGAAATGTTGAAATGTTTTGTTTTGAGTCAGTTCAACTTTAAACTGTATCTGTCTCTGTATCTGTTAAATCAGTTTTCAAAGCAGTTCAGTTAAACTGTTGCGAACTCCTGTTAGTTTGGTCTCAGAAGGTATATTTTCACTGAACAGCTAACCCCAGTGATCCGCACTGGGTGTGAACAGCCAAGTTAGCGTAGCTCAGGTGTGAGCAAGCCCCCAAAAAAGCCCTACTCATGTTACTGGGTCCTCACTGTTTCTACACTCGCCCATGTGTGTCTGGGGGGGACATATCCCATGGTTCTTTGCGCTGAGAGGCTCCAGGATTTCTTCCCAGTCAACTGTGTCAATTGTGGGAGAACCAGTGTGCCCTTTGGGAGGAATTGTGGGGAAGGGCATTGGAAGACTATCAGCATTCAATTGATTTTGCCTCATTCTTCCCTCAGCGCCAGGCACCCTGGGTGGACTACGTAGCCCATGATGCACCACATGGCTCAATGAAGTGAGACTGAGGTGCATCATGGGAGATGCAGATCAGCCAGGAAGTCCACAGGAGAGAATGGAGGCACAAAGGACCCAAATTACAACTCCCAAAGGCACCACAACATCTTATGTTGATGCAGTTAAATGTTGAATTGCCTTGAAACCAAATGTTTTGGTGCAGTTTAACAAACTGAAAGGATTCAACTCATGTTGAAGGAATGCATGACGAGGTATTTCATTTTGATTTGCCTGCTGGAAAATTGAAAAATGTTGTCCACAGAACATTTTGAGTTCATGGAAACCACATTTTCTGTCGAGAAATCATTCTGATGGAAAATTTCCAACCAGCTCTAATCATGAGATTTGCAATAAAATCATGAGAGGTGGTAACATTTTTTTTTCTTGCAGTATATTCTTATGGATCTGTTTCATAACAGCAATAAGCCAAGCCAAGGCAGTGTGTATTTCTGGGCATTTATATTGCTCCTCCAGAAGCTTGTCCACATCTCTTTGGTCTAGAAACTGATGGGAAGACTGGTGAGACCAGGTTCACTTGTGACCTGTGTAGCATTTTCTGCTAAGTTGGAGATACTGATGAAATAAACCAATCTTGTGGTGTTTTATCTTTTTCAGAACTGTCCAGAATCACAAAGTGCAGCAGCACGTGAGAATGAAATGTAACTACCACAAACAGTAGCTAAAACTACCTGCAGTTTTTCAAACCCTAAGGAAAGGTTTGAGTTGTGTTTTGAGGGATTGATTCATGCTGTCTGAGGTATGTTCATCTATCCCCTGCATACGGAGCTGGCCCTTTAAAATCCCTCATTGCATGTGTCAAAGGAAAATCTTCTTTTACAAGAACGCGGTGAAATTCACCCTGCAGGTCAGGATGCTACTTAAAGGGCCGGGACTGCATGAGCTGTGAGCCATGTATACAGGTCGGGATGAGAAATTTCCTAGGGTGACTGACCTCACTGAAGTAAATAGGAATTTTTCCATTGGCCTCAATGAGGCCAGAATTTCACCCCTAGAGTTTAGCACCGACATCTACTTACAGACCACATGTAGGAAGAGGACAGCAGTGTCGGAGCCCAGGCTGTTTTCCGCGTAGGCCGTCACCTGAAAGATCCCAGCACTCTTATAAACGTGCCTGATGCCCTCTTCTATGGGGCTGAAATTAGCATAGGACATGGTAATACCATCTCCGAAATCCAGCTGGATGTTTGTCCTTTGGAGATCACCCTGCAACAGAGAGTACTGTGGTTAGGAAGTCGGCTGATAAGGGTGATTGATGTTACACTCCATCCCGCTGCTCAGCTTCACATTGTTAGTGTGAAGACAACCCCAGCACATGGCAAAACGATCGCTGCCAAATGCTGCAATGCCCCCAAACACAGCCAGAGCCAGCTCCAGCTCCTATATTATATCTATTATATATCAGCAATGCCCAGAACAACCTGGACATTAAGAGGTGTGAGCAGGTGTTATCCTCCCACTCCTGAACCAGTGGTTCAAGGGTGCAGAATGCCACTACAGTGCTGCTTATGGGGCACCCGAGATGTGTCTATATTGGGGGCAGTTGAGATGAGAGGAGCTGCGTAGATGGCAGGTTACGTCTCTGCTGAAGGATTAGCTAGGAGCACCTTCCAGGTGCTGCTGGAGTGCACTGAATACAAGAAGAGGAGGGAGTACAAATGAATGAACAGCAGTAGACAATAAATCTTAGGCCTTGTCTGCTGCAATGGTTTCATTTAAATCAGTTTTTAAAGCACTTCAGTTAAACAGTTGCAAACCCCTGTTCGTTTGGTCTCAGAGGGTATGTTTTCACTGAACAGCTAACCCAGGTGATCAGCACCTGGGTCTGAGAACCCAGGTTAGCTAACCCTGGCATGAAGGCGGTCACAGCAAAGCCCTTCCCATGCTACTGCATCCTCATTGTTTCTACACTCACCCGGGTGTGTCTGGGGAGACATATTCCACGGTTCTTTGTGCTGAGATACTCTAGGATTCTTTCCCAGTCAACTGTGTCAATTGTGGGAGGACCTGTCTGCCCTTCAGGGGGAATTGTGGGGAGGGCATTGGAGGACTGTCAGCACTTGAGTGACCTAGCCGGCATCCTTGCTGCGAAGTGAACAGGTTCCAGCCTCAATTAAACCCAGGTTCTAACCTCTGCCATCAACTGTGCAGATAAGCACTCACGGCCCGAAATCCTTTCTTTAAGGTGATAAGGATTCCAATCACATCCAGTTTGGATTGGGAAAGTCAGTAAAAGAGAGTGAATGTTTGAGTACATCCCTGGCATGCTCCACTCCAGGAATCAAACAGATTCTAGCTCTATATCTATTCAGAGAGAGGAGAGACATTCCAGCTCAAGACCAACCACTGCTCCTGAGTTTAACATGCTTTCGTGAGCTGCTGTAAACAGCCTGCTCCCACGCAAGTCAACAGCAAAACTCCCACGTGCTACAATGTGCAGGGTCAGGATCAAGGCTAATGATGTAGTTCCACTACATGCTGGTCTAATTAGTGGAGGGAAACTACCATGCAGCTCAGACCCAGTTAATACTTCTCCAACCCACCTCCCTCCCTCGGACTTCACTGGAATAAACTACCATACTTGCAGGGCTGCATTAAACCCCAAAGAGGCCAGGTGATTAAAAGCACCATTTTGCATTTGTTGTGCAAAACAGGTGTAAGCAGAGTCAGGATGAGCTCTACCCTGACATCTGGTGGTGAATTATGGGAAGTGTGAAATCTCAGATATTTGCGTGGGCACACCCAGCATAGCCCAAGGCAGCCTGGGATGGTTATTTTGACAGCTCTGGGATCCCCAATTTCTTTGTTATTGGGGCAGGATAAATAAAGTGTTGCCACCTGATTATGTGAATGAGGAACTATGAGACTGCTTTATGACAGAGATGTCTCAATATAAATTAAGTGACACTAGCTAGACAAGGGACATGGGTTCCAAAACCCAGTGAATTGAGAGAGGATGGGGACTGGTGTGTGTGTGTCTGATGGTATGGGCCCCTTTTGGGGGCCTGGAACACCAATTGCACATCCTCCTCTCTCCACTGTAAAAGAGTAGAGCTAATTTTGATTCCATTAGGAGTCCATCTAGAGACTGCTGAGCTGAATTCATGTTGGGCCAATGGTGCACCAGCACCAGGACTCCCCTACTAAGAGCTGAAATCACTAAAAGAGCTGAGCTGAGATCACTGAGTGCTGTGTTAGCTAGTAGGGGAGCCTGAAGACCTATCGTTAAGCGGCTGGCAGAGAGGAGCTGTTTGCAGCATGTTGGAGTAGCCTATGGAACAGTGAGCAGAGTGAAGCGGTTTGCAGAGATGGCTGGAGAAGTGGCACAGCTGGCGTAGCGGAGCTGGTCATGGTGAAGGCTGCAGCAGAACTCCATGGAGAGGTGGAGCAGTTGGGCCTGGCCCATGTAAGGTGCCCCTTAACACCCTGTGTGGACTCCCCACCTATTTCCACCCAGGCTGGGGGGTTAAAACTCTGCAGATAAACTTTTGAATTCTGAGGTGGCACTGACCAGAGACTTTTGGGTTGTTGGACTTTGGGGTGATTGGACTTAAGACCCTAAGGGGGAAAGCACATTGCCAAAAGTACTTGGAGGTGGGTTTTTGCTTATGGTTTGTGTTATAAGCCTGTTTGTGGTGTTTCTCCAATGGGATGCCGCATTATTTCCTTCCTTTATTAAAAGGATTTTGCTACACTCAGACTCCGTGCTTGCGAGAGGGGAAGTATTGCCTCCTAGAGGCGCCCAGGGGGATGTGGTATGTAATTGTCCCAGGTCACTGGGTTGGGGCTCGAGCCAGTTTTGTATTGTGTTATTGAAACAGAACCCCTGGATACTGAACCCGGCCCTTGTTACTGCCAACTCAGAGGGGGAGAAGGGTTACACAGGGATAGCTTCCCACAATAACAACCAGATTCAGGGGTAGATTCTCTGCTCTGATCTGCTCTCTCTCTGCGCAGGACACATGGCACGAAGGGAACAGAAGCCTTCCATAAGTCCCTGCTTGGGATGTCCCCCAGTGTGACAGCATCTCCAACAGGCTTAAAGTTGAGACGGCTGGCTCCCTCCCTCAGGGTGCATTGGGGGCAGAGAGGAGCATTGGCTGGAGGTGATAGGTGGTCCTTTGGAGACCATAACTACCTGAAGCAAGCTAGAGCAGCACTCAGGATGCGCTAACCTGCACTGAGTCTGGAACAGAGAATCAGGAAGACATAGCCAGTTCCCTTGTCCTCATCCACCAAAAAAGGTTTGATCACCAACACCCGCTCTTTCCCCCCGATCCACTACAGAGCTCTGCAGAGGGAGCAGCCAATCAACTGGAAAGTGGCTTAGGAAACACAACAAAAGGTGGACAAAGCCAATGACACAGCAGCATGTCTACCCAGGCTCCGGGACAAATCTTTCCCTACTGTTACAACTTCCTTTTACGTACTGATGGTCAGAGCTGGACTGACAGAGCTGCGGAGTGGAATCTCTTCCACAGCACAGAGAGTGACCGTGTTAGCTTCTTCCTTGCCAATGTAGCTCTGCCTTGAGCTGTAGGGATTGTATCACTTAACAGCCAGGTCCATTCCATCCACGGCCTCTCTGCTGGGACAAAGAGCCAGGATGCTGTGCATGCATGAAGCTTTTGCGAGGATGACACTTGGGTGCAATCCTGGCTTCATTGAAATCAAAGGGAGTTTTGCTATTGACTTCAATGGGGCTCGCATTTCACCTTTGTTCTCTTGGAACATGGAAAAGTCCTATTGAATTTGACAGGGAGGAAGCCAACAGGCTTCTGTAGAAATGTAACTGAGTGCTATAAACCCAGAGGATTTAGTAGAGGGTGAATAAGACGCTTTTAAACCATCCTATAGAGTTCTTTAGCAAGGTCAGAATGCTAGGGTGACCAGACAGCAAATGTGAAAAATCGGGATGGGGGTGGGGGGTAACAGAAGCCTATATAAGAAAAAGACCCCAAAATTGGTACTGTCCCTATAAAATTGGGACATCTGGTCACCCTACAGAATGCTCTGTTGTACTTTCCAGGACAGTTCAAAAATTGGATAGAAAGGTTACTAAAGGAAGGCTTTGAATCAAGGTTCGATTTTTTTTCTAAACGATCAGCTCTAGGAATTATTCTGGGGAAGTTCTCTGGCCTGTGTTATACAGCAGGTCAGACTAGATCAGGGGTGGGCAAACGTTTTGTCCTGAGGGCCACATCGGGGTTCCAAAACAGTATGGAAGGCTGAGTAGGGAAGGCTGTGCCTCCGTAGACAGCCTGGCCCCCGCTCCCTATCTGCCCCCTCCCACTTCCCGCCCCCTAACTGCCCCCCTCAGAACCCCCAACCCATCCAACTCCCCCAGTCTTTGTCCCCCTGACCATCCCCTCCTGGGATCCCCTGCCCCTAACTGCCCCCCCAGGATCCCAGCCCCTATCCAACCCCCCTCAACTCCCTGTCCTCTGACATCCCTGAGCCCTATCCACACCCTTGCCCCTCTGAAAGGGCCCCCAGGACTCCCACGCCTATCCAACCACCCCACACCCTGTCCCCATACCACCTCCCAGGATTCCCTGCCCCTTATCCACCCTCCCTCTCCCTGCTCCCTTATCATGCCACTCAGAGCACCAGGACTGGCAGCCACACTGCCTGGTGGGAGCCAGCCATGCCGCCACGCAGTCTAGAGCACTGGGGCAGGCCGGTGGCTCTCGCAGCCACACTGCCTGGCAGGAACTCACAGCCCCGCCGCCCAGAGCTCTGGCATGGCACGCTGAGGCTGAGGGGGAGGGGGGAAAGCAGGAGACTAGCCTCCCCAGGCGGGAGCTCAAGGGCCAGACAGGACGGTCTCGCGGGTCGGATGTGGCCCACTGGCCATAGTTTGCCCACCTCTAACCTAGATGATCGCAGTGTCCCCTTTTGACCTGGGAATCTATGAATTCACTACGGCCTGTTAAATGCTACAGGACTTCTCTGTGTGAGCCTGCACTGAGCCCACAAACTCATGTCACAGGGATGCCACTGAACGTACGGTAAAAAACAGAGCTGGTCTGGATTCAGTCCTGGTGACCTCTGGGCAAAAACTTCATCACCCAGCTCTGGAGTTCCATGCTTGTCCATGTCATTTTCTTTTTGTTTTCCTCATTGATTGGTGGCCGGGTTTTCAGTTTGTTTGTTGGTTTTTTCCCCCCTCCTCTTCCTACAAAGGGAAGGTTTTGATATGGATATTAGGGAACAGATTTCTAATAGCTAAACAGTAGCAGATGATCCTTCCACCCAATTACTGGCCTTGCTCTTTAATACACAGCCAGCGATAGCACTAATCCACCTTTCCCCATTTCCTTCGCTGCGGACTGGTATTTGGAATATTGAAAGGTGGCTGCTTGCCCCACGTACAATGGGTTTATGAATACAAATTAAAGCGGAAATGAAGTGGAGGCATTTCAAATGGATAAAAATCATTGCTCTCCAGATATAATCAAGAGGCACTTCCTATAGCTTTGGTCCTGTACACAGCTCAATGGGAATGTGGTAATGGCCTGCCGTAACACTTGCAACCTGGTCAATAGAATGCAAGGAACAGCTGACAGGCAGCGGGAATCGGTGTTACCTATAAGATACCTTGGCAGCTCTTCCCCACTGGAGTTCAGCTGGGAAAGTTTTCCAAATCGACGTCTGCACTGGCAATTTGTCAGAAGCCCACAAGCGTGCGGAGAATGGGTGAAATCTTGGCTTCACTGAAATCAATACCAAACTCCCATTGATTTCAGCTGAGCCAGGATTTCCACCCATACCTTTATATATTTACATATTTTTACCATCTAGGAATAAATATGCAGAGTCCTAAGATTTGCTCAGGCTCGTTCTTGTCTTTTCAGTTTGCTAGCAATCAAAGCCTGCCGCTGAGCAGCTCTGTCCTCACCTTGCAGTACCAGAGCGAAGGCTGCAATGGTAGGGAGCTGATTTCAGTGGCACAGCTCCCACCTGGTGCAGAGTGGCAGGGGGACCCAGGAGCTCACTTACTCCATTCCCACCTACTTCAGCAAACCAATAAAGAGACTCAGACCTATGCTTACTTGTGTGTGCCCGGACCCTAGGTCCAGGGAGCTCATGTGGGAGTGTATTCTTATTCCTTCTTCCTTATTGCGTAACTGCACAATCTAAGTCACAATCCAGAACTAAATTAATAAAAATATAACAAAGCTATAAATACCTTCAATATATAAAACCCACCACCATGCGCTTATTGTAGGATTATCAGCATGGAGATCTTTTAACACCCCGCTATGCAATAGGGTGAAATCCAAGATCCACCATAAATCTAGGGAAAATTACCTTTCGGAAGAACATGTGGCACAACCTTCAGCTCCTAATGGATGAGCTTAGGTCCAGCCATTCAAACTAGCATGTTCAGGACACCCAGAAATAGACAAAATAAAAGTCACTGGTAACAGAGCACAGAGCCATTGGATCAGATCATCGTCTTGTGTTGTCCACCAACTTGAACGGAGCTACACACTAACCTCATCTCAGGAGCTGGCACACTGTTATAACACATGAAGCCAAGCACATAACTAACACATGCACAATCGCGCACACATGCATTAGTATTTTTTAAAGCCCTGTCAAACATACTTCTGGCATGAAAACTAGAGGGAAGCAGGAATTTTACTATATTTCCTCAAGTTTTGTAATAATCAGAGCTGAGGAAAATGAAAATTTATTTGTTTTCTCTGATTTTTTTTCCCTACGGTTTTCGGGTTTCTATCAAAAAAGCACAAAGCTGACTTTTTTGGTTTTAAAACTGAAACTTTTTTGATTTTACCTAAAAAAAAACTCCCATGAAAAATTCTCCATAACATAATTTTTGTCATGAAAATTTACATTTAATTGAAAATCCATTTTTTATTAGTAAAATGTTTCAGTGGACACATTTTGAACACCTCTAGTAACAGTAGATAGCTCCAGTGCCCTGTGCCTAAAATGTTATAATCTGATCCCTTTTCAATATCTACCTATCTGTTTATTCACCAGATCCTTCAATCCCTGAAACCTTGTGCCAACACAACTCTTCAACTACCTTGCCTGCAACCTTATTCCTGTCTGTTTATCATTCTTTGTCTGCAGCTGTTCCGCTCGAGTTCCCTAATAAATTACTACTATTTGAGCCCTAATTTTTAGATTGCCTGTTCTTTTCTGAACTCCCACTCAATAATGTCTCTACAAATCTTCATACCTTGTCAAATCTAAACAGATAAAAGAATCAGCCAGATAGACAAGAAATTCCCATTGTGCAGAAGCAGGAGGAATATGAATCTATGCAAAGAGACCCTGTCATCTCAGACTGGTTACAATGAACCATTTCATTGCATCATTTTTTTTTAATGAAAAATATGTGGCTACTTAAAAAAACCATCAGGTTAGAAAAAAGTATTAGAAGACAGCATGATACCATAGCTAGGGCACTGAACTGGGAGTCAGGGAAGATGGCTTCTGGTTCCAGATCTTATAGTGACACCATAGAATCACTCAGGAGGTTGTCTAGTCCATCCCCCTGCTCAAAGCAGGACCAACTCTCAACTAAATCAGGACCAATCCCCAACTAAACCAGTGACTTTGGGCAAATCATTTCACCTCCCTAATACTGTTTCCCCTCCTATCCCTCCTCTGCCTTTTCTGTGAAGACTGTGAACACTCTGGGGCTGGGATAGTCCCTTTTTATGTGTTTGTCCAGCTCCTGGCTCAATGGGTCCTGATCCTGGTTGGGGCCTTTAGAAGATACTGTAGCACACATAATTCATAATCATGGTATTTAGGCTAAAGGAAATCAATGACAAAAGTTTTACTTTCAAAAATATTAAAGCATCCCTCTGTCCTTTGGAAACCTAAAGACACCTCCATTGAATTAGAGCAGGAAAGCGAAATAGACCAGAAACAGACAGTGAAGCTGACCAACCTGGGTTTTTGTCTGAGCTGAGTGAACTGCACAAAGATAAACAAACAGAACACAGATTGCCAAGTAAACCTGATTTCTCAAATTCTGCCTTTCCTTTTACCAAGGATGATTAACACTTATATTCTGATCCCATCTACACAATCTGCCCTGTCATTGTGACACGGGGAAGGCATTTGATAATTTCCCACGTTTCTTTCTTGCGTGCACATTCAATGTCTGCTGGGAGATTTTGAACAAGGAAATTATGTTTGATTAAAGGTATCCACAAATTGGCAGTGTCCAAAATGGATACAGCTGGGATTTTTAAAGAAGCCTGATGGATTTAGGCCCCCAAATACCATTTCTGTGGGATTTGGGTGCCTAATGTCCCTACACATGCCTTTGAAAATTGTCCTGTGAGTGTGCCATGAATAGGAGACCTGTCAAGGCTTTGTGTCAAGTTTTCTGGACAAACACACCCCAAACGAAGGCCTCCTTGCTGAATACAAAGCGGTATTAGGGGGCAAACCACAGCAATCGATTATCCATAGGAGGTTGGCAAATGGGATCAGAGCAAAGGTCTGTGATTTCCAAGAGATCCTGACAAATCCTGTGCCAGACGCTCATGGCAACATGCTGATTCCAGATGCCACTCTGAGTGCCCTGGGGACTGGATCGCTCGGGCATAATCCTCAGCCACATCAAGCTCCCCCCCGGGTGCACCTGAATGAGGGAGGTGAAAGTGGCGCTACGTTGCACATCAAGCTCTCCTGATCCACAGGGCCAGTCCTTTAGGGGCTGTTATACTGATGGGGACTGGCTACAGGGCAGTGGGATCTCTGGCCCTGCCCCCTCTTACCCCCAGACCTCTCCAGTCACAACCCCAAGCCCGAGTGTGTTGGGGGCAGACTGGATGGCACACAGCCAGCTACACTGGCTTTACCCTATACCAGAGCTTTACCCCAGCTGCCCCTGCATACCTGCCTGAGCAGTGTAACCACCCAGAAGCAGGGCAGTGAGCTGGCCCCTCTACTTAGCCACAGATCATGAGCAGTGGCAGTGAAACCTGCCCAGACACAGATTTCTCTATTACGTCCTCAACTCTGATCTCCAGGGAGCCCCTCTACGGGAGAGAAAGTAGCTGAGCCTCTCATGCTCCAGTCAGCCATTGCCCTCTAAGCTGAGACCATCAGACAGGGAACTAAGTAGTTGAAACCACAATGGGGATTTTTGCAACATGGTCAATTATATCTCTAGGATCCTCAAGGGAGGCCATCAGGCAAAAGGTCCTTTTATTGCAACTGCTGTCGAGGCCCCAGGAAACGCCCTTATCCAGCAGATGTGGGGTTGGCCACAGAATCCACCACCTGCTGCAGAACTGTGCAGCGCGACCTAAGCTAGCATTGTCCATTGGTCTCTAGCACAGCACCTAGAACCATGGTCCATGACTAAGGCTCCTGGGCGCTACTACAGTACAATACATGGCCATCATCACTCCCTACAGTATCAGAGGGGAACAGCAGCTAGCCAGAGGTATACTTCCTTAGTCAGGGCTTGTAACAATAGTGCAGGGGCCTAGAAGGGGAGTCCCAGCATCATTCTGACCTGGGACTTCCTTATGATCATGACAAATAGAAGTATTGTCTGGTGCCATCTGTACTAATCTCAGACTGGGCTAGTGTTTCAGAAGAAGGAAGAGAAAGGGGACAGTCTCAGCTGGATTTCTATGCCCATCTGAAACAAATGATGGCTGGATTTTCAAAGAGGCGTACAGAAGTAAGGAGCCCAATTCCCACTCAAAATCAATGAGATTCGGGCATCTCATCGCAGTTTTGTGTCTCTGAAAATCTTCCCCTACCCTTATGACCTGTTCTGCCATGCCTTTCTACAGGCTTGGGCTAGACAGTGCTGAGGCTGCTCCAGCCAGCAGACACTGTATCATGATAACTAGTAGAGCTTTGCAGCCCTCCATGCACTGGGATGTTCGTCATTCCACCCACCTTCTGTGAAAGGCTTCAAGTTTGGCCACTTGAATGCCATTCTCCTGATGAAGCCAGTAAGTGAAAGGAAGGGGGAAGCCTGCACTTCAGTGCTCCAACATGCCCAGAGACCTACCTCTTCCATAAGGATGACGAAGGTGGTGTTGTGCCCTTGCTGGGCAAGCAGCTTGCCGTCAGAGGTGAGGACGTGCAGCCCACGCGGGGCTTTGCCGGGGCACTGCTCCACTTTGGCCACGTATTTGTCCCGCAGCCCGTCCGTGCAATTGTTAGACACAATCCTCCGATACCTGGGGAACATGGACAATTCAGGTGGGGCTCGGGAGAGTAGGTTTTATTTTTGTAACATATGCATTTCGAAGAGCTGCCCCAGGCTGACAGCCCACATGCTCCCCTCAAATCAAAGAAACTCAAAGACTTTATTAATCCGCAGAAGCCGAACAAATCACGATCCAGCCGTCTCCGGGGACTCTGGCTTCACTGGTGAGAACAGTTTCATATTGTTGAGCTGATTCTCTACATACCACTCTGAAAGCTGGAGAAGACCTATTCAGCTCTCTGTTCTGTCTCCCTGTCTCCTGCATTATGGCATTTCATTATGCTTTCGTTACACTGTGTCTGCTCCTATTCTGCTCCAAGGCACTCTGAATGATTTGGCAGGAGCTTTGTCCAGCTCAGTTTTAAATGATTCAAGGAGCAGGTTTCTCTTGGCTCCATTCAGAAGCAAAGCAAAGAGATTAGCTGCCTGTGAGGACACTTGGCAATTTGTTGCCTTGTTCCGGGAGATTAACCCTCCTAGTCATTGCCTCGCAAAACTGGGGAAGGTGAGCAGGACTTCAGCAGCTCTTCCCCACTCCAGTGCATCCCTGCTGCCAGGGGCTCTGCCGGCTGCAGCCAGCCCACTTTAATGACAATCTTTCACCGTGGAGTGGTTTCCTAAGACCCATGAATACAGCCTTACAGTAGCCCAACTTTCATTGGCAAACCTCCAGCAAACAGCCAGCATTTGTGAGCAGGGTGTGGCACTCATGAGCAACCGTATAACAGACCTCCAAGTAGACATCTGCTGAGGCACACACAGAATGTTAAAATGACAAACCAGTGTCTGCAGCCCCACTATTCTGGAGTGACCCTACCAAAACAAACCAGCATCTGCAGCCCAACATTCCAGAACAACCCTACCAAAACAAACCAGCGTCTGCAGCCCAACATTCCAGAACAACCCTACCAAAACAAACCAGCGTCTGCAGCCCAACATTCCAGAACAACCCTACCAAAACAAACCAGCGTCTGCAGCCCAACATTCCAGAACAACCCTACCAAAACAAACCAGCGTCTGCAGCCCAACATTCCAGAACAACCCTACCAAAACAAACCAGCGTCTGCAGCCCAACGTTCCAGAACAACCTTACCAAAACAAACCAGCATCTGCAGCCCAGTGTTCCAGAACAACCTTACCAAAACAAACCACCGTCTGCAGCCCAGTGTTCCGGAACAACCCTACCAAAACAAACCAGCATCTGCAGCCCAAGATTCCAGAACAACCCTA
Organism: Gopherus flavomarginatus; assembly: GCF_025201925.1. Taxonomy (NCBI): domain Eukaryota; kingdom Metazoa; phylum Chordata; order Testudines; family Testudinidae; genus Gopherus; species Gopherus flavomarginatus. Next base: position 133,680,629 of record NC_066622.1, read on the forward strand.
CCAAAACAACCCGGCATCAGTAGCCCAGCATTCCAGAGTAACCCAATCAAAACAAACCAGCGTTTGGAGCCCAACATTCCAGAGCCACCCTATCAAAGCCTAAGGATATGAGGAATGTCACAGTAAGAAGCCAGTATGTGCAGACCCAGTGCTATGGGAACCCTACAACAAAAAACTACTAACTACACAGGGTGAAGGCTGGCAAATTGGGTAAGGATGCACAGCATAAATCCAAGCTTCCTAAAGAGTTGTTATAAATAAGAACAGTAAGAGAGAAACAAATTTTATGAAAAATCACGGAAAATACCCTGAGCGTGTCCATTTACATGTTCAGCAGCTACTCAGATGGATATTTTGATTCGCACTTTAATTTTGCAGCAGTGGTGGCATGAAGTGTGGGCTCCCAGGATCATATATCACTTGAGAGCAGTGCAATATCTACATGTCACTTATGTTAATGGACTTCTCTCAGTGCCTGAGGAATGAGGTACAATGCCATATAGACAAGGCTGCAAAAAAGCAACTCGCAAATAAGGCTGGAAACCCGCCAGGCAGAGTAGAGATAACGCTAATGGTCCAGACTTACCGTAAATACCACAAGGTCACCAAAAGCGAGAGCCAGCTGGACTTACTTACCCGGTGCTGTTCAGGTAGCTCTGGCCGAGACTGCAGTCTTTTGGCAAGGAGGACGGGTTGAACCAGAAAGCTGGCATGCACTGGTTGTTACTGTGCCTTTCATAGCCATAGTCACTATGGAAACAGAAAGGTAATGAGGAGCATCAGATCATAATAATTAAGCACTGGAACACTTTATCTAAAGAGGCTGTGGAATCCCCAATATTGGTGGTTAAGAACAGGTCAGACAAGCACTTGTCTGGGATGGTCCAGGTGTACTTAATTATGCCCTAGTGCATTGGGATGAACTAGATGACCTCCTGAGGTCCCTTCCAGCCCTACAACTTCTAAGATTCTATGTGCCATGGCTTCCCACAATCTTCGGGAATCACGTATTTACTAGAGCTGGATGGGAAATTTGAGCTAACTTCTTTTTCCTGAAAAAACAAAAAGCTTTATTTTTAATGATGATAGTGGAAGAGAAAATGCAAGGGTTTTGACAAGCCGTGCTATTGATGGGGGGAACAGGAGAAAGGCTGTTCTTTCTACTCATCCTGCCTTCTAGTCCATCAATAAGTATCCAAACCTGCATGCCTTACTCAGATTTCACTGTGTCCATTTTGATCAAAACTCCCAGGGGTGTCAGAAGGAGTCTTGACTCATGGCAAAGTAAAACCAGAGTAACTGATTCGGCAAAGCTCTTAAATATATGCTTAACTTTAAATGCATGCTTCAGCCCATCCAAATTCTGCAATACACATGCTTAAGCCCCATTGACTTTGTTGGGCATTAAGAATATTGGAATGGATTTAAACACATGATTAAATGCTTTGCTGAATCAGACCCCAGTGAGTGCCCAAATTAGGGAGGCTAACACTATGCTAAGCAACACTGAACAGTGAAACTGGAAGCATGGGAGACCTATTCAATGGGCTATGCTACAGAATGGGGAAGAATGCAGCCCCAGAAAGCTTTGCCGAACAGCAAACATTGCACGACTTTGGAAGCTTTTTGTTCCATGTGGTGACAAGAGAGGAAGAAAATCTGGTTCACTTCCAGCTTAACTAAACCTGTAGCCATTTAATTTTTTGCATTTCCTTTGATTCTATGAACCAAACCATGTCCCAGGATCTCGCCACATTCGTGACAGGGAAGCGTCGCACAAAACACAAAGTGCCGGGAGCCAATCTTGAATGATTAGCAGAGGAATAAAGATGAACAGCATGCCTGAACAGTGACAGGGCTAACGAGCAAACAAGGACATGACTGATGCCTGTCCAAAAGAGCACTTACAACAAACAGTGGAACTGCCCTGGTAGTCTAATGATTACACAACAGAAGGTGCATCTTCCCTGCAGAGTGTACCACCAGAGCTCAGACTCCGGGGGTTGGGCGAGCTTCAAATCTGGTGACTGGCTTGAGAGCTGCCACATCCACACTGCTATTTTTACCATGCTAGCTTGAGCCTGCTACAGTGAGTCTGTCTACCTGGGCTGGGAGGCTGACTCCCAGCTGCAGTGCAGGCAAACCTTTACTGTCATTCAGAGGGAAGAGGAATCCAGCTCATCGATCCCTCCCTGAACCTTTAGGGGATGGAAACACACCCAGCTCACACCCAGTTTTCCTCTCACTGATGAAGTCACAAGGCTGATCAGAAGCACAAAGAGGTCAACGGGAGTCTTTTCATTAGTTTTGGTGGGCTTTGGATCAAATCCTCTGGGCCTCCCTCTTTGGCTAGCTGGAGCTAAAGCGGGGATTTTGAGAGAAAGAGGCGGAATAAAAAAATGATCACGAAGTTCATCTCACAACAAGCCAACAAACTCCAGCGCTATGGGAACCACAGACACTACGAAGGCTCCACACGCCCTGCAATGCTCTTGGTTTTATCCAGGAGCATGCCAGAGTCTGAACGGAAAGCTTCAGAGAAGGGTTTTAGCAAGATGAATTCACTGTGCAGCCTTCCTGCTGCCAGTATTCTTTGGAGGACAGAGATTTCCAAGCTGCATAAAAAGGTTCAGAAATTCCCTGAGGCTCTTTGTCGCAACATTCCATTTAATCATTCTCAGAGGGTCAGCCTGGCACAGTAAAGAATGCCTGGCAGTGACTGCGTAATTAAAAATGTTCAGGAGGAGCCGTACTTTGCCCAAAAGAAGAAAAGAGCTGCATAAATATTTAATAAAATTAAAGACAACATGGCTGTATGCCCCGAAGGCTGTGGGCTCGTTCATTAACTTCTGGTAATTGTATATTAAAATCTCACATGCTGCCCACCTTCCCGCTTGCAAGCCCCAGGGTTTGTATAAGTTAGGGAAATAATCAAGTCCAACTGCTTCTCTGTCTTTTCTTTCTTGACAGAGTAAATAAAGAACCAGGGCGGGGGGAAAATACCACAATGTATTTTAATAACACTTCTCAGTTCCATTGCTTCTGCACAAGGCAAAAGTCTGATTTTTAAAATGATTATGTCTGAGTGTGTCTGCAAATGTCGATAGCCACAGCTATGTCCTCATTGTATCTATCCACACAGGGTTAGCGAACCCATGTGCTTTCATCTATAACTGTGGTCTTGCCATGAATAGTGACTAAGTCATAAGGACAAGACAGAGTTCTATGTGTCTTAGTTTCATAGAATATTAGGGTTGGAAGGGACCTCAGCAGGTCATCTAGCCCAACCCCCTGCTCAAAGCAGGACCAATCCCCAGACAGATTTTTACCCCAGTTCCCTAAATGGCCCCCTCAAGGATTGAACTCACTACCCTGGGTTTAGCAAGCCAATGCTCAAACCACTGAGCTATTGCCCCTCAGTGACTCCCAATCAGATGTCTTCAGCTTACATGCAAAATATGGATTGACCAAGCTTTCCAAAATGGACTGGTGATTTTAGATGCCCAACTTGAGATGTCTGGAAGGGCCATGTTTTCCAGAAAGTGAAAACCATGAAAACCAGGCCCCTTTAAAATATCTCCAGTTGGGCATCCAAAAGGGAGGTGCCCCAATCACTAGTCACTGTTGAAACTCTTTGCTTTGTTCCTCCCTCCCCACTCTGTAACTGTCAGCCCTGCAAACTCAACCAAGGATTGGAATGTTAACTGGTTCTTTCTGGCCCATGCATCACTATCAATGAAGATTCAGCACTCAGAAGCCAGTTAAGGATTTTGTTGAGGGTGCACAAGCTGGAATAGAATCCAGCTGTCTCCGTTATAGTTGCGTTGGCTCTGCAGGGCTAACAGGAGAATAAGGCAGTAAAATCTTATTTTAGTGTGTAAGGTAGGTGGAAATGATACTGAATAGATACAGGAAGTGGATCTATTGAGTAAGAAGTTGCCATTTTACAGTCACTCTCCAAGGTACCAACCGCATTTTAAGGCCAATTAAACTAGAGTAGCTTTGCACTTCAGCCTTAAAAATACACCAGGCTGAACTCTGGAATGAGAAAGCAGGAGTGCTTCAAAGCAGTAACCAACCAGACAAACACAAAAGCATCTGTGGAGATCAGTGACAGGCTGAGCACAGCGGTAGAAGCAAATGATGTGGTATGGGTAGACAGTGCAGGGAGGTTTGGTACTTATTGTAAAATGTTAGCTTTTCTCGTTAAGGGTGAGACCAGCATCCAAATGTGCCACATCTCCTGGGATAATCCAGAAGAGTCTTAGATTTCGTTGCTGCATTAGGAATAAATGAACAACTAGTTCAGCAAAAATGAAAAAAAAAATCTACCTGACGTCTCTGAACCTTTGCTTAGACCAAACACCACTGATATTCAGGAAAAGGCAGCTATCTTTCTTCTCATTTTTTTCTCATTTTGGCTGCACCTGATGCATGTCCAGGTCCCAGCCAAAGCTGTATCAGGAAGTCTTGAAAAAAAACCTGTGGATCAGATCCTCAACTAGCGTATATTGGCATAGCTCCACAGATGTCATGCAGGAGGCCTGAATGGAATCCAGCCTAAGAAGTCCTCAGTGAATTTAGGTTGATTTTCACCAGCTGAGGAGTTGGTCCTGCCTACTTAAATGGAAGCAGGAAATGAAAACATCTTCCCAAGACAACCTCTTCTTGTTGCATTCCCAGCCCAGTTTAGCTGTCCAAGAGGTGCAGGTAGATCAGGGATTCATCTGAACTGCTGGGTGTTCGTGAACGCCCCCCCAGATCTTGTGTGTACCCCCACCCCTTTGAGAATCAGCTATTCTTAGTCACCCCTTACCATCCTCCTGCAGAAATCCCAGACAGGAAACTTTCCCCAAATGTACGAGCAACATCAGGGTTTTTTAAAAAACCTCAGAGCAATTTGGAATTTACGATGCCATTACCTCAAAACATCAGTATTTATGCAAAGCAGCCTGTGACTTCTGACAGGCCCAGACCACATAGGGGATGTGTGCGAAAAAAGGCCGATCTGGCTTTTGCTGGTGACATTTCTTAATAAAATCTTGCTGAAAAGCAATAACAGTTTCTCAGGCTAAAATGAAAATCATTGCCCTGTTTTCCACGATGCAGCCTCAAGTGGCTACAGAAGTCAAGTGAGACTGAGATGCCTTCCCTATAGGGGCACCCTTTGGAGGGGAAACTCCTTTGTTAGAATGATCTGCAAAAAAAATCCCTTAGCACTGCACAGCCCACCCTTGGAATTCCATATACATTGAGCCGGCTGGATTGGAACAGGCAGAGAACCAACAGCAGCAGGAACACTAGTTATAATGGGCTAGAATACTTACCACTCGAAGTCCCATTCGGCACAGACACAAGGTTCTGATACAACGGTTCTGGAGTAGTCTCGACCCAGGGCACACTGGGCTCCAGGCTTGCGTTTCTTATAGATCTTCCTCTCTCCCATGACGCAAGGCTCACCCTTTGGCAGCAGAACCATCATGGATTAGAAAGAGGAGAAGAACATGAGGACTTCTAGTCTTTGCCTCACCACTATTACTATACAGCAGGATATCAAAGCATCTTGGGGGATGATTTGGGCAGTAATGCGCTCTTTGAAATTCAGGAGGGGCGAGTACTTAATTCCCATTTACACATTTAAAAACCTCCTCTGTACAAACTTCAAATCAAGTCTCCCAGATTCCTAACTCCCATTTACAGCTTCATAAACCTCCCCCTACACTAACTTCATTAAAGTCTCCCACTGGCTGTCCCCTTGTGACTTGCCTGTTACTGAAACAGAATGATTATTTCTTTTTTACATATGGCAAAAGTTGTGCATCGTCTAAGGTCACGCAAAGAGTCAGTGACAAAGCTCAGAGTAGAACCCAGGAGTTCTGAGTCCTCCTCTTCTCACTACCCTTTACTGCCTTGTAGCACTCGGTCATTTTCGTCAAGCGCTGTGTAGGGGATTAATACTGAGGTTTTCTAAAGCACTGCGGAAGGAAGTTTGAAGGAAAGTTCGAACAAATACAGATTGTTTAGGTGAATTACCATCAATCATCTTTTCTCTTAGGTTGAAATAACTTGTCTGAGCCAAAAAAAAAAAAAATCCCAAAACAAACCAACCCAAACCAAAATGCACAATTACATTCCTTATTTTTCTCGTGATTACTGATTGCCTAGATGATCCCATGGTACGAAGAACGAAGGAGTTATATGCATTACTTTTTATACAGATCATGTTTTATCTGTTTGATATTATCATGCCTGACTGCACAGAGTTAAATTAAAGGAAGCTGTTGCTGGAGATGAGGCTCAGGCAGAAAGATACAGAAACTGCAGCAAGCCAGCCATCTCTCCCAAGTCAGAGATGGAGGTAACCAGGCTGAATGGAACTCACAAGAATTTGCATGGGAAGACTGCAGTGTAGGTCAGGCCCACACATATAGACTTCCTCTGGCTTCTCCCTTTGCACTGCATGCTATGTTCCTTTGGGTGAATACATAACGCTTTGTTTTGAAGAAGCTGAGTTTGAGACACTTTGATCAGATGCTGTCACAGGAACCCAGAGGAAAAGGGCTTCCAGGTACCAAACACAGTTGGCCCTGTCATGTTAAGGCAGCTGGTAAGAAGGCAAGGAGAGGGGGGTCAACCCAGAGATGCAGTCTAAGGAAGTTAGGATGAAGATAGTGAAACCTGAGGTGCACCTGAGAGGGACTAAAAGGGGTCCAAACAGTTTGCCCAGCTAGATTAGCAGATGCTTTCTCCTTGCTTCATTTTGCATTAGTTTTATTCGTTCTGTGTCATGGCTCTATCCACCCGATATATTCCAGGTTCCATGACACTCACTTCTAATGCATCTTCTCTTGCTGATTTCGTTCAGTGACATCACAGTTTCAGTGTTTGTAATGTCACTTCATCACCATGGAAAGGACTGTGATATCACAGCGTGGTTGTTTTGCCAAGGACCCCAATCCTACAAACAACTCCCCGAAGGACAGGACTGCATTAACTCCCATTGGCTTCCCAAGGCCCCAAATGACCCTAATGTGATAATAAGGCCAGTGATTACAGACGAGAAAGTTTATATACATATAATAAAATAATAATATGGTCTTCTCTGTCCTCTTCGAGCAAAGGGCTCCTGAGAGATTTCCAAACTTCTGTGAGATAAGTAGATACTTTTATATCCATTTTACAGATGGGGAAATGGAGGCACAGAGACGGGAAATGACTTGCCTGAGTGAGTGGTGGAGCCAGAAATAGACTCCAGAACTCCAAGACCTGAGTTTAAACCAGCAATGAGGAACAGCACATGTTAGTGGAATGGAATTTCTAAACACTGTTACAAGTTTAAAAGTACACTGGCATGGAGCTGGAGCTCTTTACCCTTTTTCCTAGGATCACAACTCTCAGCTGACAGAATTCTCCTGTTGGTGTCTCCCGAGTGACTGATCCAATGCTTTTAGGTTAGTTTATCTAACTGGGCCAGATTCCTGTTTACACTAAGGCCCCTTTATATGTCTCTGGCAGTGTAAGGGGGCCTTAGCATGGGAGTACATGACATTACAGGCCCCTATTACACAGCCAGAGTGGTGGCGAGGGACCTTAGGACAAATGAGAATCCAGCTCAGTGTGTTTCACTATGCTCTCCGTGCATTCCAAAGCACAAGTTGAGTCTAACTGAGATTTAATGCCATTCTGGAAGCATTAGGAGGAACTATTTAAAATATGTGATATCTATAGGTCAGAACCACCTCACTGATTTGATGAATGCTAGACCCTTCCCTCTCTAAAGAACAGAACGTGATAGGCTCCTACCCACAAACACTCTGAGCTTCAGAGGCTGTGTTGTGCCCCATAAAAGACTGCGTAGGGAGTCAATGGTACCTGATTGTGCAGGTGCCAGGTCTGGTAGTCCTCTTTGTTGCACCTCCTGCTGAAGATGGATTTGTAGTCCACTTTGACCAGCTGCCATTCAGAGCGGAGACTGAAGTGGCCAAAAATTCTGAACATTGGAAAAGAGAGAAAGGCATACACAGTCAGCCATGGAAATATGGAGTCTCCATACAAAAGTGAACCAAGGGTGGAAACCAACATTGAATCCCAGAACACATTACAAGGAAAGAACACAAGAACAGCCATACTGGGTCAGACCAAAGTTCCATCTAGCCCAGCATCCTATCTTCCGACAGTGCCCAATGCCAGATGCCCCAGAGGGAATGAACAGAACAAGTGATCATCAAGTGATCCATCCTCTGTCGCTCATTCATAGCTTCTGGCAAACAAAGGCTAGGGACACCATCCCTGCCAATCCTGGCTAATAGCCATTAATGGATCTGTCCTCCATGGATTTATCTAGTTCTTTTTTGAACCATGAGCCTTTACCTTCCTGTGCCTCAGCTTCCAATCATCTGCTTGTACGTGGTATCCTGTTCTCTGTCCTTTTGTGTATCCTGCCTTATTAGAGTGCAATGGATATACAATGGACACACTCCTGTATGTCTGTATAGCACCTGGCATAATGGGGGCCTGATGTTAGCTGTGGCTTTTAGACACTCCTGTCATATAAATAATTATAGTAAAGAGTAGCCCTATTACAGCCAGTGGAATTACTCAGGTGAATACAGTTATACATGTATTTATACGATCGGGTCCTTTTTGAGATGACATGTTCTCACTGGTGTTAAATATTCTGACTGCACAAAAAGGAGAGAGAACCCAAATGTTAAAAAAATCACTATGCAGCAAAGAATGAAATGAAAATACAGACCAACATGATGGAGGTGCTTAGAACATAAGAAGGGCCATACTGGATCAGACTAATGGTCCATCCAGCCCAGTATCCTGTCTTCTGACAGCGGCTATTGCTAGATGCTTCAAAGGGAATGAACAGAACAGGGAAAACATCAAGTGATCCATCCCCTGTCGTCCAGCCCCAGCTTCTGGAAGTCGGGCTTGGTAAACATGATGTAAGATGACGGCCTGCAAAGACAGCAAACTACCATCTCTTAATTAGTTCAACTTCTCTGGAGCGAGGTCAAGTCATGTGATAATCGTTTTCCACCACAGGGCAGGAACTTCCTTTTCTGGCAATTCTTTTGAGCAGGCTGATCATTACCAATGATTCAATGACCCACATCTATGGCCGATCTGGCCAAGTAAGGAAATGTCTCATTCATGATGTGCCCCCAAGCTAGTGGACTTGTTGCTAGAGGCCCCAACCAACACTGGGGCCTGTTTGTGCCAGATGCTATGCAGTCCCAGGCACACAGTAGGAACAGAAGAGTGTGCATTCCAGATAGACAGGACAGACAATGGGTTATAGCACAGGATTGGGTACTGAGGCACAGAGACGTGAGGGCTGGGATTGTCAGGAAGGCCAATGAACATTAAACTCCAGACTAAGCACTCTGCCCAAGGCAATACCAGACATCTGCGTGCTGGCTTGAATTCGAAGCCAGGTTTCTTGAAGCCCAGTGCAGTACCATCCCCACAGGGCCATCCTTCCTCATACCCATAAAATCACATGCATGCCTAAGTGCTTCCAAGATCAGGGCCAACGTGAGGCCAACCATCTCGATGCTAAACATTCTGTGCTGCCTTCCTGTGTGATAAACACTAAGAGAGTTTACTCGGCAGAAGCTCACATCTTTTACAAAGAAACAACTCACAACAAAACCGCCTTTAATTAATAAATAACATCAGGTATCTACACAAAAGTCTCCATTCATCTGGAATCATTCAGCTAGCTGCAGGGAAACTGCTTTTCAATCAAGCAACTACTTCTTATTCCTCACGCCAACAGTTCTTTTCTCCATAAGAAGTGGCTTTTCAACCGGCTGGAACCATATTTTCAACGGGGTGCATGGTGCAGGGAGATGGGGGCACAGACATCAGTTGACCACTTTAAAAGCCATAAACAAAGCTACAGTCTCACAGAGGGAAAAAGAAAATGAAATAAAGGTGATGGAGCAAATCAATGCATCATCAGAACAAGCCAATACGAGCAGTTTGTTCTACCAAAGCAGTCTCAGATGAAGAAGAAAAAGATCTTAGAAATCAACAATAATTCTTTAACTGAGGTTTTTAAATGCATATAGATACGATTTGTTAAACCTACTTCATTTCCAGTATTCAACTAGAAACAGGTGTCACAGTATCACCTTAGCTAGAGGGTTGATAGGAAGGAGAGGAAAGTATTTTTCCAACACACCACATCTTTCACCAACCTAAAATTCAACCAGGCTATTCATGAGCTTAGCGGGGGGTTAAAATTCTTTTATGTACAAAAAAGAGGTGAAATTGCAAGATGATTTGCAAGTCTCGCAGTGAGAGGAGAAGAAAAACAAAGATCAAGAGAGTGCGACCCTCAAGACACAAACATTCCTAACCTACATAGCACTGTAACCTTATGGCTGTAACCCTCATCCCAACCTCTCCAGTGTTTGCCACCATTCCTTGCTCTGCCTCATCTTACCCTAGATTGTAAACTCCTAAAGGCTCATGGCTTTGCCTCTCCTCTGACTGCAAGGTGCTATGCAAGCTTCCAGTGCTGTGGAAATGCAAATGTAGGGAGCAGTGCGGCACACAGGATTAGTGGCATGGATGGTGAAGGGCCAGAGAGGGACGGAGACCTCTATTACAGGGAGTGAGGAGCTGCACTGCCCCAGGGGCAGCTTCAGAAGGGATTGTGCTATTGAGATGCAGGACAAGTGTGTGTGCTGTACCTGCCCTCTGGATGGTGCATTCCTATTCCCACCTGCTTGGTTCTGGTGTGCAGTCTGGAGGAACATGGGGCAATGATCTCCCCTCATTCACATCCACTTTGGTGACATGTGCTAGAGCCAGGCACAGCCTGAGCCCGAGGCAGGTGGGGGAGCCCCGAGGCTCTGGAGAACTCAAACCTTTCTGAGCTGACTGCTTTTTGGCACCCAGCGAGTTAGTTTTATTTCCCTGACTGGCTGCTGTAAAACCAGCTTCATGCCCAGGAATGGCAACATCGGCTGCACACTGAGCAGCTCCGGCAGCAGCAGCTTCATGCCCACCAGCTCGGCATTCAGGAACCGTGGTCTGTGTATGGGCTTAGCTAGTGGCTACGATATTCTACTGAATCAACTGTGTCGCTTTTCCTCTAAACCTGGTTCCCGCCGGATTTGATACCGGTGATTTAAATGAGACAAAGGAGGGTTAGAGGATGGAAATGTCACTCCATTTAGTGAGCCAGCCCCTCCGGGCTAGTGGCCTAGTCCCATTGACTCCCACAAAGTGATGCTGATTTAGACCAGCTGCGGGACTGGCCCGGGGGGTCTATTTCATTGAACTGTAAACCCCCGCCCTGCCTCTGGGTCTCTGTGTGCTACTAACTCAAGGACCGGCACACTTCCCCCAGGAGAAAGGGGGACAATCAAGGGCAGGCTCAGAGGCAGGGTGACCAGATGTCCCGATTCTATAGGGACAGTCCTGATATTTGGGGCTTTGTCTTATATAGATGCCAATTACCACCACCCCATCCCCTGTCCCTATTTTTCGCCTTTGCTATCTGGTCATCCTACTCAGAGGTTGATAGGCAACAAATGGGGGGAGAGAGAGGAGAGCCATTATTTCGAGTGAGAGGGCCCCCATAGCTCAGGGGCGTGACAGGAAGATGCCTACTCAGAGGAGGAGCAGTGTCGGAGAGAAAGGAGGTGGTTAGAGTCAAGTGATTGACAAGCAAAAGCCCGAGAGCACTGTGAGAGGGAAAAAGCCATTCTGAAAAAAATCAGGGCTGGAGAACGCATGGAAAAAAATTACTGGAGACTGGACTCAAGGAGATCAGGAGTTAGGATTTTCAGGATAGTTAGTATAATCTGCACCTGAACACTGCATCTTGTAAAGAGGTGGGACAGGAATGGTGGAGGAAGGGGTGGAGTGGGTCGGGGATGGGGGTGGAGTGGGGGCGGGAAGAGGCAGGGTGGGGGTAGGGCCTGAGGCTGAACAGGGGTTGAGCACCCCCAGGGGAAAATTAGAAACCGGCACCTGTGAGGGCTTGCTGAGGGTGAGTCCCCGGCCTGCATGCAGGATCTCCCTGAGAACTCGCCCCTGGAAACGTGGTAGCAATATCCCTAAACTTCTTCCTTTCCCTCTTCCAGGTAACTCCCAGTTTACAGAGTTTTGTTGGGAAAACTCCGTGTCCAGTCAAGCTGAGTTAGTCTTTCAGCTCCCTTGATAAAATCAGTTACCACGAGGCATGTACAGCTCGTGCTGCTAGTCCAGGGCTGCCCACCTGCTGCGATTGTATCTGAACTCTAGGGTAGGAGATCAGGAGTCAGAATTTCCAGGATAGTTAGTATAATCTGCACCTGATCCCTGCATCTTGAGAACAGAAGCAGCCTGATTCCTGTGTGAAGGGGACACCTGCCAACTGCAACTGCCAGCCCCTGTGCAGTTGTGGAGGAGTCTGGATTCATCTCTGAACCTGTGGATCATTAGTGGAGTGGTGAGTGCACCATCTTTTAGTTAGACAGTCAGGGGAACTGTTTGGAAGACCTCTATTCCCTGAACTGTGTCCTCAAGCCAGGGAATAGGGGTTTGGTGATTTTATTACCAACTGCCTATTTAACCTGTAGAGGGACTTACCATCTTATCCAACATGCACGTCTTTTTGGCTGGTCTGAATTTAGGCAGCCAAGTTGCTTATTGATGCTACAGGAGATACATTGTCATAGGTCATCAAAGGCCACTACGAACCAGGAGGACAGTACATTTTTCTCTTGCTATATCAGGTCATGTGACTGGGGAATGTCATGGGTATTATCAGCGTGGGCACTGGTGACCCTGAAAATAGTGTTTTACCTTGTTCTGTTATATTTATTTCCCATTTAATACAATTACTCTCTTGACTATATTGTGTGATTGTGTTATTTCTTGGGAGTCGCCAATCATCTGGCCCTTAAGTGGGAGTTGTCCTGTGCTTAGAATTTTCCTTCCAAGCTGCCCTGGTGACCCTGCCTGGAAGGAGCAAGAGAGAGGGAGCCACCACCAAATAAATTCCTATGGGAAGAAAATAAGGAAGTTACATGACACCCTGCTGAGCTAGAGGCAGTTTCCAGATGAATCCAGGCCTGTCCATCACAACCTGTAAGGAGATTGACATGAAAGGAGGTAGCCGGGTGGATATGATGCTACAACATCATCAACAGAGAAATAAACACTTGCTTGAACCCAACAGACAACATGGCTAGAGAAACCAAGAAACAGCGACTGGCCAGAACAGGGGCGTAAGAGCACTCTCAAGATGAGCCACCAGGGTCTCCCTCTGCACTAACATTAGCGGACTACACAGCAGGGAAAGCAGAAGACTCCACTGGCCTTTCATCAGCAACAAAACTCACCAGAGCCACTTGCTTTCTGAACAAAAAGAAAAACATTGAAATGCTTGCATGGTAATGACAATTAATGGAAAAAACAAGGTTTCCTAAGTGGAAGGGAATATATTAGCATTCCAAAAGCACAAAGCGTTAGCTACTCTTTAATTAAATGATTTCAAAAAAGATCTTTGTATATAATTGCTATAATTTAGAAGGAAACAATACTACACTAAATGTAATTAGAGCAATATGAACTGTAAGGGATGTTTCCCTCTGTGATGCTGACATGGTTCTGGGTCACCTGATTTTTATAAGAACTGTTTTGTTTTTTTTTTAATAAAAAGCTTCTTAATGCTGATAATCCATCATGATCCAGCCTTTGATGTTATGAGCTGCAAGTAGGCAAACAAAGCTGCTGTATCTCCACTCTGGCAATAATATAGTGACCGATAATACGTCCCACCAAGATCTTACAGCCCTTTTCTGATGTACAAACCCATCAACATGGTGAAGGCTGCATTTCTAGTGGTCCCGCCTCAGCATGGAGGGATGGACTACTTGACCTCTCAATGTCCAATCCAGCCCTACATTTCTGTGATTCATTTGAAGACAGAGGGTATGAACTACTTTTAGAGTAACTAAGGACAAGGAATTGTAGGAGACTATCAAAAGAATACATTCCCAAGGAAAATGGGGAAAGCCCCATCCAAGTGGGATGTGTGAAATTAGGCTCAAGAGAACATTGTAGGGAACAGTCCCTGCCCTGGCAGCGGATGCAAGGGGTGAGCACCCCTACTAGATACTCTAGAGCACGAGGTTCTGTAGTGGGTTCATAAAATAGCTCAATTTGGGATCAGAAAGGCTAAGCATTTATTTTAAAGCGTGGTTACAGCCAGGAAAGCAACCACAGCACTGGGACAGGTTTAAAGGTGCTCTGGTATGTAGTGGGTTACCAGGTACCTGTCTAGCATGCAGCTAATCTAAGTGGGGTTATGAAAGGAAGGTGAATGGGAGGTTATCATTAGGGAGGGGGTACGTCCTCTCCTCTCCCCGTTGTCTGACACTGGAAAGGCCCCAGTCGTTGGAATTGATTTGTCATTGTTCTGAGTTTGTATTTTTGGAAATAAAGCCAGGGCTGAGGAAAGGGATATGAAGAGATGTAGCTGGGGGTTATTTTTCTGTCTCCAGCTTGGAAGTCTGTACACAGAGGGCATGTCTACACTACAAACTTAAGTCACCCTATGTCAGGTTGAATTACAGCCACTGCAGTTATTACAGTGGTTCATGTCTGCACTACCCCTCTTTCAGCTGGCAGTGCACAGCCTCACCGAGAGCGCTTCTACTAAATTACGATGAGTTAGGGTGGGGGCTGAAAGCCTGGGCTCTCAGCATCACATGCAACTCCCTGCTGGGAGTCCGGCTGTGCCCTCAGCTCTCCTAAGTTCCTGGCGGGGAGCTTCACTGCTGGAGTCTGGGTAGCAGCCCAGCTCAGAGCAGGAAGCTTGGACCCTGCAGGGCATCCCAGCTGGAAGCGGGGAGCCCAGGCGGCAGCTCGGCTTGGAGTGGGGAGCTGGGAGCAGCTGGCCTCTAGCTGGAGTCCCTACCCCGCCCCTATCCTGGGATGAGAGCCTTAGCTTTGAGCCTGGCTTAGGGTTCACAGCAGGAAGCCTTCCAGCCTGTCTGGTCAATTTCATGGTTCCAGCTGGGAGCCATGAAATTGACAAGCATGACAACCAACAGCCAATGTAAGTAACACAGTGTCTACCTGGACATAAGCCCTACGGCTCTGGAGGGAGTGCAGTTATTATGTTGCTGCAGCAGGGCACTTACATTGGTGGGAGTAAGGCTGTGGTGTAGGCACTGACATAATTAGGTTGATGTAAGATGCCTTATGTCCACATAATAGACCAGGCCTGAGTTACCTGCCCTTTTCCATTCAACAGAACAGCTCCATGAGTGTGTCTGTCTCGTATCTGGTTACTTTACTCACTAAATTAGGGAATTTGGGTTTTTGTTTGTTTTTTTCCCTAAATATTGCTAACTGTCAAGAGGCAATACAGATAAAGTGGAACACGGTGAACTCTTCATTCTGTCTCATACATCCCCAATAACATTGTCAATCAGGACGTAACTGCAGCCCCTTAATTGCTAACTGGGTTGGAAGAAGATGAAAGATGAGCACTTAGTTTTCAAGAACCTACTTTGGAAAGTCAATATGAAAAGCCATCTTTAGATTTCCCATCTGAGCAGGTCTTATCTGGATGTCATTGAGAAGCAATAAATACGGGAGCCCAGATGGCATTTAGACAGAGGCACTTTTCTGACTAAGTACACTTTAACAAGTATTCTCCACTCTGGGCCATAAAGCAATAACTTACTGTCCATAGACATGACAGATTTAGTTTTCCTGCCTCAAAGTAAACAGTTAAAATTCGTGTGGATTCCCAGCGAACACAAGAGGGTCGACTCAACCACCATCATTCTCAGCTCTCAATTAAGCGATTGCTAAGGAACCACAAATCCCATCCCAATCCCTTCTGTTACAGAAATTAGGTTATGCTTTTATTGCGGGGCTGAATGTAATTAATTTGCGAGCAAATTATTAGAAACCTAGAAAACAGTTCTGAAACGCCTGCAGATTTACGATGAAGTCATTTCAGAAAAGGTCAGTGGCAACACTGCTATAATTAAATCTTTCATTAATTTTTTAAATACACAACAACTTACAAATGCAGTATAAATTGACCAGACGACCTTGCAGGAAATTATTACAGAGCTCTTTCATGTTGTACAATAATCTAGCAGGCCGGAGAATTGCATTTCCTCTCCCTCCTTGTTTTAATTGACGATGGAGTTTCATGTTTGTTGCGTAGCAATAATCAGAAGTGGTGGATCGGGCCAGGGACTTGGATGGCTTAGGGGTTATGGAACACCAAGTTTTTGCCCTCCATCGATTCAAAGCCCACCCCAGCTTGGTAAGTGAGAAAAAGTTCTAACAACATCACAGCCAATGTGTTCCCTAGACAAAAGGACTTAGTGGTAACAGTCTAGGTCCATTGCTGCTGGTGGCTGGGGATGGGACACTAGTGGGGGAAGGCTCTGAATTACAAAAGAGAATTCTTTCTCAAGTGTCTGGCTGGTGGGTCTTGCTCACGTGATCAAGGTCTGACTGCCATATTTGGGGCGGGGAACGAATTTTCCTCCAGGTCAGACTGGCAGAGACGCTGGGTTTTTTTTTCCCTTTCTCTGCAGTATGGGGCATGGGTCACTTGCAGGTTTAAACTAGTGTAAATGGGGAATTCTCTGCAATTTGAAGTCTTTAAACCATGGTTTGAGGACTTCAATAACTCAGCCAGAGGTTAGGGATCTATTACAGGAGTGGGTGGGTGAGGTCTTGTGGCCTGCAACATGCAGGAAGTCGGATCATGATGGCTCCTTCTGATCTTAAAGTCTATGAGTTTAAGAAAAGTCAATGACTGCTGTCAGGACCAGCTTTATGACCCGCGGGGCCCGATTCGAATACCCAGGGGTGGTCCGTGGCTTCGGTGGCACTTCGGCGGCGGGGGATCCGCTCCAGGTCTTCTGCGGCACCACAGGACCCCCAACCACCGAAATGCCACTGAAGACTCCCAGAGCGGGGCCCTGTTAGGTGTGGGCGCGGGGCCCTCTTAAGCACGGGGCCTGATTCTGGGGAATCAGGAGAATCGGCCGAAAGCCGGCCCTGTCACCCCGCCCTGGCCCGGAAGGAGTTAAAAGCAGCCCTGCAGTGGGCTGTGTCAGGGAAAAGCCAGACTGATTGGGAGAAGCAGCCACAGCTGAGGCCACACCCCAGTCAGGCCCCAGCTAGCCCTATGAGAGGGCTGAGGGACACAGTCTCTCTAGCTCCCTAGAGAGAGGAGGACCTGGCTGCCTGGGAAGCTGAGAAGGGTATCTAGGGTGGAGCAGTGCTGGGGAAGGGCAGAGGGAGCTGGGGAGCTCCAGTCTAGCTAAGCCCCAGGCTGCAGGCTGAGTTAAGGGCCCACAAGCGGGTACTAGGGTTGCAGAAGTGCAGCCCAGGAATAAGCAGAGGCAGCTGGTCCAAACCCCACTTGCCAATGATGAGCGGTTTATAGACTGCAGTCCACCCCAGTGAGCAGGGGCTAGATAGTGACAGGCAATAGCCACTGAGGCAAGGGAGGGATAGGGGTTGGGAGTTCCCCTGGGAGGGGAGACCCAGACTGAGGGGGTACTGCCAGGGGGAGAAACCCTAACCTAGAAGGGCACTGGGGTCTGGGAGGGACATGGGGGCCAGGGTAGGCGAGACACCGGCCTACAGAGGGCTCTCTGAAGGGCGGAGCACTAATTCCCTGGACAACCAGCAGGAGGTGCTGCAGTGGTGAGTCATCACCTCGCCACAGCAAGTGCCTCCTCAGTCCTAAATCAATCCTCTTTATATCATGTTTGAAGTAACCTGACAGGGTAATATACAGGGCAAACCTGGGTGGCTGCTGTGTGCATTTGGTTGGACCTGTTCTCTGGATATATGAAGGCCTCTGGTCTCCAGAGTTGCCTCTTTAACTTGTAATGGAAGCTAGAGCACTGGGGCATTTGCAATGCCTCATATTGTTGACTGAATCTTACAGACCCCTCCTTGACAATATAAGGTTTTATGGAGCATGAAGATGCCAAGTGGAAAGTGAGTGCTAAGAACATCGCGCAGAGGCCCTGACCTCACAGTCACAGCAACCATCTTCATTCTTTCTGCAAATATTAGTACTTTCCTTCCATTCTTAACATCAAGGTTGGTGAGATAACAATTTGCCTCACTTTGTTTCTCGTACAGGCCACAACACAATCCCCTTTGAAGTCAGATGTTGTCAGGATTTGGCCCAATACAATATACGATTTATTTACAAAACACTTTAAAGTTGACTTTTTTTTCTATAAATACATTAACTAATTAATTAAAATCCTAGCAATCTAGCCCCTTTGTAATGTACCCTGTGGCATGACACTCCATATTTTTCATCGAAATATGGTCATGATATGCACGTGGCCTAAGGAAGATACATATTTATACAAGATGGGTCTTGTAAGATACCATTGGACAGGTTATAATTTACTAAAAGTGCTTATCCAGTTTGTATGCATGTATCATTTCTGTATCCAACCAGGGCCGCCCAGAGGGTTCAGGGGGTCTGGGGCAAAGCAATTTCGGGGGCCCCTTCCATAAAAAAAATTGCAAGACTATATTCTTGTGAGGGCTCCTGCAGGGCCCAGGCAAATTGCCCCACTTGCTCCCCCGCCACGGGTGGCCCTGGGAAAAATAAACCTTCCGTATCTCGGCACAAACCCAGTTTTAAGAAAACTTCTTTACAAGGTATCACTGGTTCTCAGCATCAGCTAGTGCTAAAACGAACTAAAGCTCATTAAAAGTGTTGGACAAATATTTTCATTCAAAACTTTTTTTGGATCAAAAACCAGGGGTTTTTAAAAAGCAGAAAAAAATCACGGACAATGTCTGCTTTCCTTCAAAATTTGTTGTGTTTTTTTTAATTGAAAAGTTGAAATTAGTCTGCCAAAACCTGAATATAGTTTGGGGTTTAAGAAGTGTGTGGCCAAATATTTGCTGCTTGCTGTGTTTGATTGTTTAAAGAAACAATAAAAAAAATTCTGCTTAAAAAAAATCCAAAACTTTTCAACCACCTCAGCTTGTGACCAAATGCCTGAGCCCATCCAGTCAGAGATTTTTCCAGGTTTCTGATACTCTGCTGGCTTTCCTGACTCACATCTGTCTCCATAACTTTGGGTTCATTTAGCTTAGAACATAAGAACAGCCATAATGGGTCAAACCAAAGGTCCATCCAGTCCAGCATCCTCTCTACCAACAATGGCCAATGCCAAGTGCCCCAGAGGAAGTGAACCTAACTGGTAATGATCAAGTGATCTCTCTCCTGCCATCTATTTCCACCCTCTGACAAACAGAGGCCAGGGACACCATTCCTTACCCATCCTGGCTAATAGCCATTAATGGACTTAGCCTCCATGCATTTATCTGTTTCCTAGAGATTGGCTCCATGGGGTCCCTCACAAACTGGAGACGGTTACTGGGGGTTTGTCTTTAGTATAGTTTATGTACATACTCCACGAACTGAGCATTTGAGCTTGTTCCAGAATCTGGGATGAGCCTATGTTGTGAAAACTGAAATGCTCAAAATAGCACATGCATGTGAATGGACACAGGGTGCATAAATTAAATTAACCCAGGGGTTCTCAAACTGGGGGTCAGGACCCCTCAGGGGGTCACGAGGTTATTACTGGGGGTCGCGAGCTGTCAGCCTCCACCTCAAACCCTGCTTTGTCTCCAGCATTTAAAATAGTGTTAAATAAATAAAAAAAGTGTTTTCCATTTATAAGGGGGTGAGGGGTGTTGCACTCAGAGGTTTGCTGTGTGAAAGGGGTCACCAGGACAAAAGTTTGAGGACCACTGAATTAATCCCTCTGAAGCCTCAGGGAATCCAGGGGAGGCGGGATCTCTCTTGGTAGGTTGGGAAGGAGGTAGGTGGTGTAGGATATTGCTCTTCTTATGTGACTCCTCCCCCAGTGGCTAATTTTAAATGAAGCTACCCTCCTCTGACATGAATCTCCCTATGGCACTGAAATTAAATATAGACTATAACTTGGCATTTGAGACGTGAAAGGGATGGTAGCCCTAATGGAAAAGCTAACAGCTTGGCTCTTCTGCAAGCCTCAAACTGCTGAATGAGCTTTAGGGTAGGGAAGGCTGTGCCTCTCAAACAGCCTGGCCCTGCCCCCTATCTGATCCCCACCCATTTCCTGCCTCCCCACTACCCACTCCTCTCAGAATCCCTGGCCCATCCTGCTCCTTGTCCCCTCACCATCCCCCAGAGACCCCAACACCACAACCACCCCAGGACCCCACCCCTGCTCCCTGTCCCCTGACTGCCCTGACCCCTATCCACCCTGCCGCTGAGTCCTGATAGACCCCCAGAACATCCACAATCCAATCCCCTCGTTCCCTGTCCCCTGACTGCCCCCCCAACCTCTGTCCTCTCCCTGTCCCCTGACTGTCCCTGGGACTTTCTGACCCTTATCCAACCCCCCTGGCCTTGGCCTCTTACCCCCGGCTCCCCCTATCACCCGGAGCCTCAGTGTGTTGCATCCAAGAGCGTCCCTGAATAGCGATGCAGCTTACCTCCGGCGGGGCCTGAGCTCCTCCCCTCTCAGAGCCTCGCGGTAAGGGGGTGGGGCCTGAGCTCACAGCCCCACCCCCTTACCACGCAGCTCTGAGTGGGGCTGAGCTCAGTCCCCACCAGAGACACGCTGCAGCTGTTCAGGGAAGCTCCTGGATGTGCTGAGGCTCTGGGAGAGGGGCGGGGGCGGGCCGGGAGCCTCAGCCATTCTCTTAGGGGCCCCTGCGGAGTCTGGGGCCTGGGGCAAATTGCCCCCTCCTCTGGGCGGCCCTGTATCCAACGTTAGGAATATTGACTACGTAACAATTACAACTGGGTGTATATTTGGGAGACATCCACCAGACAAGCAGCCATCAAAGCCTTGATGGGCCATTAGGAAGAAACACTAAGACTTTAAAGATACTAATCTCGCTCCTTCCTGAGAGGTGTAACACTGCCAGGTCAGGTGGTCCTGTCACCTGTTACTAAGAACCATCTTGGACTTCTAGTAATTTTCCATTAAAAGGAAGGGGAGGTCAAGACTAGGAAACAAAAGATTCCCGCCTTATGTAAATCTAATTTAAGGCTGGGGAGTAAGGCAAACAGGACTCTCCTCCATTGCCTACCAAAGAAGAAAGCCTGCTGAAAGTTCCTGAAGGGACAAAGGAACTAACCTGAGCGGAAAGGCAGGGGTGAGTCCAGACTGAGACAGGGTCCAGTCTGTAAAAAGAAATAACTGAAACTCTAGCTACAGAAACTCTGCAACTTGCCCAAAATAACATTTAGGTTTAGAAATTACTTCTTGAAACCAGTCTCTTTAAGATCTTAAACTTATTATGTGTGTTTTGTTTCATTTGCTCATAATCTTTGTTCTGTTTGCTATTATCCCTTATAATCACTTAAAATCTGCCTTTTACAGTTAATAAAGTTGTTTTATTTATTATTAAACCCAGTTTGTGCAATTTCTGAGTGGGGTGTAAGAAGTTGTGCATCTCTCTCTTTACATTGAGGGAGAGGGTGAATGTTTATGCGCTTGCACTGTGCAGATCTTTCTATACAGCACAAGACAGTATTATTTTGGGTTTATTCCGCAAAGGGGGTGTGCACATGAGTGCTGGGTGAATCCTCTCACACAGAGCTGACTTCAGTCTGTGTCTGCAGATGGATGTGGCTCTACCTGTACGTGTGCTGCAAGAGGCTGCAGAGCCTAATTCAGCAAAATAGGGAGAGGGAATCTAGGCTGGTGGAGCTCAGTGAAACCTCAGTACATCAGGTGGCATCCCAGAAGGAGGGGTCCAATCCGTCACATACCCTACTCAAGCAATGTGAATGTGTCCACACAACACTGTGAGACATTTATCGATACGGGAACATATTCTACCTTCAGGTTCCAAAGGTGGAAACACAATTAGAAACAGTAAATATTACATACATACATACAATGGATGAGTGACTCCATCTTAATTTGTAGGATGGCATTCACAAAGCCTTAGGCATGTCTCTGAAGCAAATGCCTCCTACAACTCGGGTGGCCCAGCCACTGGTATTTAATGGAAGGGTCAGAGAAGTATTGGTTTTGCAGCTTTGAAGAAAAACCTAGTGGCATGTGGCATTCTCCCCTATTAGCAAAGGGTGGGGTGTCCCATGTTCTGTGGATCAAAATTCACTGGATGTAAAATTCACTATAATTGTGTGAACATCAACTCAAATTTGCCATAAAATAACAATGTTCACTTCTGCAGCCTCGATTTCAAAGTTCTTCCTAAGAGTTAATTAAGCACTGCAGCATCCTTGTGAGTTACACAAGTATTACCGTTTCCATTTCCAATGGGTGAAATGAGAAAGAGAGGGGAAGGGGTATGGTCAGTGCTACCCAAGGAGTCAGCAGCTCCGCACAGTTCAAGTCTAAGTGTCTTCCAGTCCTGTCTTCTAACCACTGCACTGCCGGTTCCAGCCCTTTCACTAAAGATGTCTCTATAGCATAGTCTCAACAGAAATATATGTGGATCCCCACCGCCTATGGAAGGAGGTAGAAGATTCTCTGTAATGCGCAGATAGACTTTTAATAGATATTAATGGCAGAAGAGATCATCAGGTCACCTAGTCTGACCTCCTGTATAGCACATGCCAGAGAATTTCCCCCAGTTACCCCTGCAACAAGCCCAATGACTTCTGAGCAAATAAACCAAAACACCAACAACCGCACCCAGAATGCAATGTGTTCCTGCTGCAAACTCTTGACTCGGTGTGCCTAAAGAGGCTGCAGCAAAGGAGCACTGACTCCCGAACGCAGGCTTAGCATTTAGGGCTCAACCCGTGCAAGCAACGGCTGAACAATTGCAAACTGGGCCAGTGGGGTTAGCGGCTATGAACGGAGAGCCAGAGCTGAGCCGTTCCCCAGGAATTAAACATAAATTATGACTTTGACGACAAGCAAATGGGCTGTGTAAACTTCTGGTTGTTTTTTATTAGGGTTTAGATGGAATTGGGGTGAAAGGAGGTCACCGGTTACACAGAAACTGGATGGAATGAGAGTGAGACAAAGAACAAGAACCTAATGAAGAGAGACACAGACCAGCAATTAGGGAGAGTGGAAGAGGAGACTGAGTGATATTATCTAATGACTGGCAAGATGATGCAGGCAGTGAGAGACTGGAAGGGAAGTATAGAAGATGAACGATGACAGTTTATAGGAAGGCAATCGCCGATGAAAAACACTCTATAATTTTTCTCCAAACAATAAATAGGGCCTTTAAAAGCCACTTTGAAGCTTTTAATTCAGTTCATTTCACCTGACCGCTGGGCCAGAAATGGCTGCTTCGGGGCAACTGAATGACATAAATCAAGGCTGCCTGCGCTTGTCTCTGCACGTGGGAAAAGATGAGAAGAAATGGCAATCATCTTTGGAAAGGGGGAGACAAGATCTGGAAGGGGTAAGAAGGGGTAAGAAGACAGAAACCTTTTTTTACCGAATCAAATATATGGTCCATTCAGAAAGAAATTGGGCCAGATCCTCTGCTAGAGTAGATCAGCACACCTCCACCAGGTTCAATAAAGTTATCCCAATTTACTCCCACTGTGGATCTGGCCCATGGTGTCAAGAACAGTCTGACAACTTAAACCCTGTTTTTATGGATACAATAGGTTGATCAGCTCCATCTAATACTTTCTATTAGAGACGGCCCAGTGCCAGCCAATCTGGATTTCAGAACTATACAGATCCAAGCTTTTGGTTTAGTCCATTACAAAGGGTTGACTGCAAAAATCGGGATCTGGGTGCAGCTTCCGAACCCCACAAAACCCAGGGAAGGTGTCTGGATCGCGTTTGAATTTGGGCCCATCAGTATACCCACGTGCGCTCTCTCATAAAATGAGTTATTCTGCAGTTTGTCTTCACTAAAATGCTGTCATAAGCAC
The DNA here is from genome assembly GCF_025201925.1 of Gopherus flavomarginatus. Taxonomy (NCBI): domain Eukaryota; kingdom Metazoa; phylum Chordata; order Testudines; family Testudinidae; genus Gopherus; species Gopherus flavomarginatus. The sequence goes on from NC_066622.1 coordinate 133,704,549, forward strand.
CAACCCTAGAATAACAAAGGAGGGAGGCAGGTCATCAGAGGGAAAAAAAAAAAAGATCTGGGGGTAGAAACTGGTCTCAGCATTATTTTTCCTGCGGTTATTTACACCAGAAGGAAATAAAATATAAAGAGCACAAAATACCTTGCGATGTCCTTTTTAGACAACACACCCACCCTCTGCTTAAACTTTGTAACTCTTCTGGACACAGGGAGTGGCAGCATAAGTTCTGGAATGTCAGTCATTAAAAGCTGTTGGCAAACATTGAGATTCACAGACTATATCACAAATAGACCCTTATTACAACTTGCCTAGGCTTGCGAGTAAACCACTGGCTTAGCCCTAAGGAGCTCAAAGTTCAAATCTCAGCTCCACCACAAAATCCCTGTGTCAAGCCACTTCATCCCTCAGTTTCTCACCTGTTAGATGGGATACTCTTCCTTCCTTTGGCTGTCTTATCTATTTAGTTTGTACACGCGTTGGGGAAGTGACTATCCCTTAATAGGCCCTACCAAATTCACAGTCCATTTTGGTCAATTTCACTGTCAGAGGATTTTAAAAGTCGTAAATTTCATTATTTCAGCTATTCAAATCTGAAATTTCACTGTGTTGTAACTGTCGGGGCCTGACCCAAAAAGGAGTTGTGGAGAGGGGGCCTGCAAGGGCATTGTAGTGGGGGCTGCGGTACTGCTACTCTTACTTCTGTGCTGCTGCTGATGGCTGCGCTGCCTTCAGAGCTGGGCAGCTGGTGAGTGGCGGCTACTTTACTTCTGTGCTGCTGCTGGCAGGACGCTGCCTTCAGAACTGGGCATCTGGACAACAGCCGCCACTCTCTGGCCACCCAGCTCTGAAGTGCAGAAGTAAGGGTGGCAATACCATGACTTCCCTAAAATAACCTTATGACACCCCTCCAGAACTCCCTTTTGGGCCAGGCCCCTCAATTTGAGAAACCCTGGTCTCCCCCGTGAAATCTGTACAGTCTAGGGTAAAAGCACGCAAAAGACCAGATTTCACGGTCCGAGATGCGTTTTTCATGGCCGTGAATTTGGTAGGCCCCTAAGTATAGTAAAGTCAGGCACTGGTACTGGCTGGGGCCTTTAGTATCTGCCATTCTACAGATAACAAGATGGCTTCCTTATCGGCAAGCTCCACAGACAGCACTTGACCAAATGTTCTCGGAGGAGGACGCCACTACCCCTGTAGGTCAGAAGTGGGGTATGATGGAGGTGATGGAGTGAGAGGGGAAGAACCGCCATGGGATGGTAGAGATGATCCAAGAGCCCAATGCTGTCAGTATAGTCCCTCTCATCCATGCTATGGTCTCTTTAAAAAAATGGCCACATATTTACTCATCCAGTCAATGGGCACGTTCTCTACAGTGCTGGCATGAGAGTGGAAACCCTGCCAATGATACAGTGAGATGCGATCCTCGAGTTAGCGAGCGACACCAAATGCAATTAGTGAGTAATCTGCAGAACACAGTGATGAGGTGGCTCTTCGGCTTGAGCCGGATTTATGGATTAGTCGCACGGCTCCACATGCAAAAGGGGAGGGAGGACAAAAAAAATTAAACAATATCAAAATACGAGTTTACTGAACAACAAAACCAGGCTTTTGAAATCTGATTTTAAAAAAATATATATTTCTGATGTTTCCAAACCACTTTACATGACAATTGCTTCAAAAGAGATCCCAGACACATGAAAGGGAGCATGAGAAACAGGGAGTGTGAATTTTTAATGCTGGTTTTCAGAAGCGTTTACTTTCTTTTTTTGTGGCACTCATGAAAGGCAGCTAGTCTGACAACTTTGAAGACTCAAGTCCTCTTTCTTCCCCAGAACAGGTACTGCATGTACAACAGCAGCTTCCCCACACCACGACTGGGTCTGCATGCAGTGTCCATAGGGGGAAAGCAGTGCAACACCATCTCTTTAGCCCATGCTTTCCTTATTGACTTCCTACCAGTGTCATAGAATAGCAGGGTTGGAAGGGACCTTAGGAGGTATCCAGTCCAACCCCCTGCTCAAAGCAGGGCCAATCCCCAACTAAATCGCCAAATGGCCCCCTCAGGGATTGAACTCATAACCCTGGGTTTAACAGGCCAACACTCAAACCACTCAGCTACCCCTCCCCACAGCTCTTGTGGGGGACGGCACTGGTCTGAGACCCTTCCACTATGCATCTCACACAGGCCATCAAACAGGTATAAATTATTTATTATTATTATTATTGTGGTAGCACCCAGGGGTTCCTATTAGGGATTAGGCCCTCTTCATGCTACATCCTGTGCAAAGTGCAAGAAAAAGATGGTGCCTTCCATGGAGGGCTTGGTTACTGCCAGCTAGCATGCACGGGGTGAACTTATGCCCTGCAAAGCATTGCTGAGCATACTCCTCAGAGGGGTCAAAACCCCACAAATGCTCAGCTGAGAGTTCAGGACTTACCACACCCAGCGCTGCACAGGGACAGGCCCTGCTGAAGCAGACAGTGGATGCTGGTGGCCAGACCCACCAACTAGGGGGAAGTGAAATCATCCTTCTGACAACGTTCCAGTGCCAATGCTTTTCTTTAGTCACTTGGAAACAATGATTGAGAACAACACAACTCAGAACTGTCTTTGCCGCCCCCGCAGGGCCTGACCCTAGCGCTTCTTCACAAGGACTTCACAGCCCTCCTCCACTCAGGTCCCTTCCTCTCAGGCCTTCTTGCTTGACAGGTGCAGTGAGCTCTCCTCCCCTGTTTGATTCTGTGCCTAAAGTGTCAGGAAAACAAGTGACTAAACACTAGCCAAGGATTCAGGTAGACCTGTGTTCTATTCCCAGCTCAGTCAGGGGGTGACCTTGGACAAATCATTTCACTGCTCGGTGCCTCAGTTTCACCACCTGTAAAATGGGGCTCATGCACCTCACCTCCTTTGTGAAATGTCTTGATCTACCGATGACAAATGCAGTAGAAGAGGTAGGGATTATTATATATGATTTTCCTGTAGGGCACACGACTAGGAACGAACACAGGACCTGCAACTACAGCTCTCACCGTTAAAGGGCCAGAACAGGTGCACTGAGACATACTGCAAGACCCAGTACCCTCTGCCAGGGGGTTGTCAAGTTCTCCAGGAACTCATGTAGGGTCACAGACACCCTCTTTCCTTCTCTCCTTTCCTGAGATGCAATGAATAAATACTTGATGGCTTGAGAATGATCACTTCAGAAGCAGAGATTGTGATCAGCCTATTAAAATGATCTAGAAGGGCAGCATGCACCACTAGCATCATCAATACAATGCTCTTTCAGCCTAATTAGCTGAATTCACGCAGCAAGCCACAGGCTTAACAATTATACAGCTGCTGGAGGAGAAAAAAGATGGGGGTTGGAAAGGATACTGGTTAAATTAATGACCATTAGTAACATTTGTGGTCCTGAAAGCTAAGAAAATGCTACAGCCAATCAAATGTTATGGTTCCAGGCATAGGCTGACCAGGAACAGGGATAGCATAGGAATCCCCATACACACACTCATTTTCTAGCATGGCATAAAATTGACAATCAGTATTAGTGGGATGCTCATTTTCCACTGAAGCCTCCAGTACAGGCTATTTCCACAGGTGGTTTGAAACCAGATCAGATGAGCCAGTGGCTTGGCTCACTATGATAAAGGCTAATATCTAAAATAAAATAAAATAAATCTTTGCTTCCCTCACTCAATATTCTTATTTTTGGTTTTTGTTCTCCAGCCAAGTTAGATCATCTTGATGCAGGATTTTTTGTTTGTTGATTTGTTTCCCTTTCTTTCATTCCAAGATGACTTCTCTGTTTTCTCGCGGCTCATTTTGATTCCACATCAGCTCGCTGAAGTGGAGTCCATATATCGATACATTTTAAGTTGAAGACCTTTGCTTCTGTCCTCCTGAAGGCTTCAGCTGCATTTTCCATTACGCCCTCAAAGCAGTCCACAGTTGCCTGCTGCAGTTTTCATCATTTCATAACCACAGGATTGTGCAGTGAATCAGAAGGACAGACGTCATAATATTGCCAGTAAACCCCACTTTAGAAACTGGTCCGCCGCCAATAATAAAGCCAGTTGCATTTCAAACAGATAATGCAGTTGTAAAGCAGACTCCAAATAAGATAGGACGGAAAACTTCATGGCAGGATAAAACTAGTCTAAGGGAAAAAAACACCCAGAGCCATTTTCGGATAACACCACTAGACAAATTGGACAAACAGGGTTTTGAGACAATCCACCAATCTATACAGCGTATTCTTCCCCCAGAATAATGGCATTTTTATGAGACTTGAGAGCTTATGGCAATCTGCCTGGTGGATCAGCTTTACACCCCCTGGGTGTAATAGCAGAGCTCAGAGTTCCCTAAGCCCGCAAGCCCCCCACACACATTTCCCCTTCATTAAGTTGTATGCTGGAAGCTGCCAACCCCATTTTCCCTTCTACAGATCTAGGGTAGATGTCTACAACCAGCGCTCCTTTCCCCTGGATTCCCCTGGATTCCCTCTCCCGTTTTAGTTCTCTCCTCGGCTTACTAGCAGCAATGGCTGACAATCTTCATAAGGGACAGACAAGGTGGGCAAGGGAATACCTTTTATTGGATCAAAGGCTGTTGGTGAGAGTCGTCCAATAAAAGATATTCCCTCACCCACCAGGTCTCTCTAATATCCTGGGACCAACATGGTTACAATACCACTGCCTACGTCTTCATAAAAGGCTTTTTCAGGAAGTTTGGCTCAGATACTCAAAGGTATTTAGGCTCCTAACCTCCACTGAAATGAGGGCTGGAGCTTAGATTCTCAAGCCCACCCGGCCTCCTACGGCCTGAGAAGTTCTGCTACTTTTAGCATACTAGCTTCAGTCCCACCAGTATGGGTCTGCCTACCCAGCCCGGGAGGCTGGCTCCCAGCTGCTATGCAGACAGATCCCTGGGGGTATTTCAATCTCCATCAATCCCATTACCCGTTCAGCAACAAGACGGCCAATTAGCATCAGCTGTGCTGAATTTGCAGCTATGGGTTCTTGTCCACTAGGAAGCAACCAAGAGCAGCAAACCATTTCACGTGGCCCACAGGGCAGGAACTGTTCACTATCACCTCAGAGATTTCAGCTGGATTCAGGTCTGGAAGCCAAGATGGCAGGCACCAATAGCTCCGAGCCATCCAGTACTCTGTGAATGCTCCCTTTATAGGCTTGATCTTCACCTGGGCCTCCATCACACCTTGCCTCTGCTATCTGCTCTCCCCTCATGACTCCTTGTGATGTGCTGCTCAGATTTTAACCCAGGGTTCCTGCATAATATGCCTGTGTCATCCCAGATTTTCCATGTGTGCTTGGAAACTGAGATGATGGCATGGGATCTGTTCATTGGTTTTCCCACGTAAACAGAACTGCCTTCTCATATCTGTAACTAAGGAGGGAGGGAGCAGCAGTGTACTTGCTGGAAACGTTGGTTCTGAATGCTCCTACAAAGCATGCTGAAGCCCAGCGCAAGCAGCATTCAAGAGCAGCAGTTTCAAAGGTGGGCTCGTCTGAAGGCCGTGTAGGGGAAGGTTTGCAGAACTCTTAGCCCAAGAAGTGAATGAGCAGCAATGACAGTCATAATGCTAACAATAAAAAAACCCTTCTCTGGTCCCGTGTGTGATGACTGTAGATTGGAAGCATTTTGGGAAAGGGACAGTCTTTGCTTTTGTGGAGCTTTAAGCACACCAGGGGAAGGGAGGCAGTCCAGAGGCTAGGGACCTGGCTTAGCACTCAGAAGATGTGGGTTCTGCTCCCAGGTATGTGCTCTTCAGCAAGTCACTTCATTACTCAGAGCCTCAGTTTCCCCATCTGGCTTATCAGTACACAATTTTTGTCCTGCTATAACTATAGATTAGAAATTGATACAACTCTCCAGTGGAGTAGCATGAAGGTGCTTATACTGGTATAGTTTGTTCCCATATTGTTAAATCAGTATAACCATGCACACTGGGGGGGTTACTGATTTAAATATATTGCCAGAAAAATCGCAACCTCAAGGAAATAATTAAATCAGTATAAAATCTGGGTATTTTAGGCTTTACGTCGTAAATTCCATGAGGCAAGGATGGTCTCCCTATGTGTAAGAATTCAGCACAAAGGGACCCCCAACTCAGAGGAGCTCTAAGGACGCAACTGTAATACAAATAAATAATAAAAGTCAGCATAACAAGAAGTAATGAATGATGAATTCCCCCAGGAGATTAGGCTAGGAAGTAGCCGAGGCACCGAGCAATCTGGTGCATTTCAATGGCAACGGGGTTACTTTTCCGAAGTCCCAGGTACTGGCTGTGATCTCTGGCAGGAATATTTTAGCCGTTTCCAGGAAGGGGTGAGGGACTCCAGAAAATCAGCTCAATCCTTGTTTTGGTTTCATGGCATTTGAATACTGGGCTCCCTGGAGCCCCTCCAGCATAGCACTGCCCCTGCCTGGCAGCCTCAGACTCCCCAGCAGCCCTGCGCACCACAGAGGAATGAAAGCTCCCCGTCCTGCAAGCTGTGCTTTGTTGGAGGATCCCTGAAATCAGTGGAAGTGCTGCACGGCCACACAGGTCCCACCTGCCTGCAGTTCTTCTGCCTCGGAGTCGCCATGAGCCCAGAATGACCTGGCTCTGTCCGTATGGATCAGTTCTCCACAATTCATCTTCAGGGAAATATTTAGAAAAGTTGCATGAGAACCATTTCCTAGCTAGGTTATAAATGAGCTGTTTTACTATTCAGCACCTGGGAAAGTGTGGGTAGGAGTTTCTATGCACATTTCTGGCAAGCAAAGGGCCACATTTCTTCTACACCTTTTATAAACTCCTATGAACATTATTATACTGGCCTCAATATTTAAAAAGAAAAAATGCCTGTAAAGATTTCAGAAGGAAAACAAACCAGTACCCAGTAAAGTTGGCATCAAATGGCCAGCAGTACTGGCTTCCTACATTTTCCCTGGAAATACTGGAAGGATAAATAATAACAATCTTGGATTTGAAAAGCATGTTTCATCTGAAAGGAAACCACATTGTACCTGGGCCGAATTCTTAGCTACCGTAAACTGGGTTAGCTCCATTGACTACAGTGGAGATACTGATGTGCTGATTTACACAAGTGGAGGGCCTGGCTGTCCATATAGGTTTGAGTGAATGCAACCGCTTCATCCACTTCTGTATTTGGGAAACTGCAGATGCATAACAACGGTGCACAATATAACAATGCGGAGAAACCACTATATTGACCAGGATTCATTGAGGAAAATGTGGTAACCGGAATTGGTTGCCCAGAGTGAACAGCTTAGGATCCAGCCCTTTATTCAAAGCTGCCTGCTGACTGCCAAAATGACATTTACTCCATTTTCATGAAATGTTAAGTATTTGCCCGCATTACTTCTTATTGTGTTTTGCTCTTGTCAGGTAGTAGTTGCACATGACAAACTAGCACACATGCACACACTCCACAAAAGCTGGTTTCCCTGCAAAGATGTCAAAATGGTCCATTGATTAAATTTACAAATTCTCATGGAAACTCACAAAAATCCATTATTGCCTATGAAGCAAAAAAAAAAAAAAAAAGGAGACGTCTGTGAAGGTGCATCCTTGTTTCCAGTTGGAACATCACTATCGGATGGACAAACTACGAGACACCATCACAAACAATGTAATTCAGAGATTAAGCAGTTATAAAGCTAGACGTGACCATTGTAATAAGCTGAACTGACCTCCTGTGTAACACAAGCCATAGGACTTCCCTGCATTTATTCCTGTTTGAACGAGAAAAACATGCAACCTTGACTTAAAATAATAAGGAAGCTAAGCGCATTGCTCTCTGTCAAATGTGAAGTAGCCAAACCAGAATCAAGTTTCATGGATTTGCTCTTCTGGGGCAGATTCTGGCACAAAGAAGCCATCACCCAACTGCACATGCCTAAAAGAGAATAGGAGTACTTGTTCTTTTTGCGGATACAGACTAACATGGCTGCTACTCTGAAACTAGAAGAGAATGTCACTTGTGTAGGAGAACACTCTGGTGGTGCAGCTGCACTGCAGCTGGGCCTGGTGCCCTTCCCGGTATAGTGGGCATGTTGGGAGGTCTGGCAGACAGAGAATCAAGCCCCGTATTGAATACCCTGGGGTAGATCTTCTCCTGCAATGAGTTCCCTTTGGCACAGGAGAATTGGAGGAAGGGCTGTCAGAGAGCCAGTGACACCTCCTCATTCTCAAGCTGCCAAGGCCCCAGCCCTGACACACCCCATATGCCAAGAAAGGAGGTGTGGTTGCGGGCTCCACTGACTTTCTGCCAGCTGAGAGATTCAGCCCCCTCCCTGGGAATTCTCAACTTGGCAGCTACAGCTAGATTCCAGCCCCCTGTGTAAGAAATTGACAGGTTCTATGTACTAGAGATATCTAATTCCTTGGGACCCGTATGGCTGCAACAATGCTGTACAGACTCTCTATCCAACGCTCTCCCTACAATACAGTTAGTTCACTTTGTGTAAGATTGATGTATCGCCATTATTTGTGGAAGAGATACCACGATGAATCACAAAATCCAATTCCAATGAAAGCAGATCCCAACTCCCAAAGCCCTTTCTCAAGAGACAGGTGGCATTCCTGTCTAGTATTCCACTCCGGATTGACGATTAATAGTAATGCTACCTGTGAGCTACACACCCCCCACCCTCCAGAAGTACAAGCATACAGGAATGACGGAGACTAGAGCAAAAGATAGTGGGCCCAATACACCTTCCTCTTGGAATGGGTGTAAATCAGGATGACCCTACTGCTCAGGGTGCAGTCACACTGGCGTCAAAGGGGCCAGTGACAGCAGAATCAGAGCCCTTACAAAGTGAGATTCGGAGCAGCCCTAACAGCCAGAACAGCAGGAGGCTTCTGTGTTTGCAATGAAGTGTTACTGCAGCATAATCTCCGTGATTAATGGAGGGCACTTACTCACATCACAGGAACACTCCTGAAGCAGCACTACACAGCTGTATCACACAGTAAGTGTAGAGTGTTTGGATAGTACACTCTTAACTGTACTGCTCTCTGGGAACCTGACCCCTTACTCAGAGCCGGACTTTCCTCTTGAGGCACCCAGCCCCCAGAGGAAGAGCAGATAATGAAATGGTCACTGGAAGCCACTCCCTCTGCGTCTATGGGCAAGTGCAACCCACTGCTGAGTGTGTTTCAAGCCACTCTCCGTGCCTGTCCAGAAGATATAAGTGGTTACAGTCAGCAGCTATGAAGGACTGGCTCTTTAGCTCAAGCTGGAGCAACGCCTACATTTAGTTCTGGGGGTCCCTGCTTCAATCCCCAGTGTGTCAGCTAAGAGTGTGTATATTGCTTAGTTCTAAACACCAGTAGCTTATTGCAACATTATACAGCCTGTTTATTCTCTAGCTCATGTTATACAGGACGGCTAATGGTCCCTTCTGACCTCAAAATCTACAAAAAATCCAAAAGCTGTGTAAATCCTAAAAGGTACCTGAGAATGGTCCGCTGTATTAGAGCTTCTAGGCCGCTCCAGAGAGTTACATATGTTCACACACAGGGGAGCAGGTCTGACGTTGCACCTAACAGAGGGCTGAAGCAACTGACACACACACACGCAGCGCCATACGCTCGATCCCGACACAGCTCATTTGAGACTTACGTCATTAGCTGCGTCTCTATGCCTGGCTCCACAAGGGACCCATCCACAAAAAGCGGTGTCGAGGTGAAGGCATATTTATTCCAGGATCTTCCTTCATCGAAACTCACCCTGGAATTGAAACGGACAAAATCAATAAATGTAAACGTGTGGCTCCGTAACCATTACCTAGGCAATTAAACAACTTCTGAGGCTTGCAAGCCACAGCAGCTGGATTTATAAACACGTGTCAGTCTTTGCCATCTCCCCATGTTATTAATTAATCTTCTCAGAGTGCCCTCAAGAAGCAAAGCAGTAAGTATTATCATCAAAGTCATTAAGGGCCTGCGTCAGGGCTGTCAACCCTCCAGGACTGTCCTGGAGCCTCCAGGAATTAAATATTAATCTTTAATCAAAGATTGTGTCTTGTGAGGAAACATCCAGGAATACATCCAACTAAAATTGGCAAGCCAGGCCTGTGTTTGCTATGTCAGTCAACAAGTCAGACCCAAGAGTGCAGGCGGTATTGATAACACCTAAGACAGGACATGTAGTCCTTATGTGTGCGTCTATGATCAAGACATTAATTTCAGCAGGGGAAAATATACAGCCTCAAATGTGGTGTAGTGCTTAGGGGAACTTGGAGTCAGGAGAGCTGGGTTCTTTCACCAACTCTGCCACAGACCCATGGTGAGTCACAGCCTTTCTGTGCTCCAGTTTCCCCATCAATAAAATGAGGCTCTGAATACTTATCCCTCTCACAGGGCCTTTGTCGGGTTTAATTCATTAATATTAGCAATGTGCTTTGAGAATGGCCGACGAAGAGGGCTAAATGCTGAACCAAATCCTCTGCTACCTCCTCGCAACTCCACTCATCTCCACGGGGCTACATGGGAGTAACAGAGAGCAGAATCTGACCTTTATCCACTAGAAAATGGAATGTGCCCAACTAATTTCAACCAAGAGCCAGCATGGACAGCAATCACATTCAGTCACTGCTGCCATGGAATGCTACAGGCTCTGTACCCTATGTCAAACTGCCTGAGCCACAGAGTGGCATGGGGTAGTGTGGTGATGTTCGGTTTACAAACAATTCAGGAAACAAGATAGTTTTTCTTTGCTCCTGGAGTCTTTACATAACTGTTCCAGGAGGATTTCTGCTTGAAGACTTATCCCAGAAGCCTGCCTGCAAACAACAACAAACAGGGGAACACAAGGGCTTACTGGCCCCTGAATGATCAGGTCCCTTTCCAGCTGGGTCATTTCAGAGCTCTCTCTTTGTAATTGCGGCACGTGGCTGAGCTGTGAAAGCTGAGAAATAACCCCCCATGGACACCGCCAAAGGTACAAATGAGGCACAATTTCTCCTCTGGTCAACAGGAAATGTTTCTCACTTCAAAAGAGAAGAGAAACTTATTCTCCGGTCAGTGGGGGCTTGGAGCGGGGAGACATTGTCCTGCAGAATTCTGAGTCCCACAGGGCTGAGTCAGCAGCACTTTAAGGGTTAAGCTGATGCTTCTCAAGACAGGCAGATGTGACCAGCTGCTCAGTGCATGAGATTTGGGTCCAGTCCATAGAGGAGAAGGGTCTCATCTACAGAGCCCGGCTTTTTAGCTCCTGCTGTACAGACTGGAGCTCTTAGCAGAGGAGGTCACTGATTTAAACCCCAGCGTCAGCAAAGAGGAGCAGCCATCACACCGATTATTTTGAAGGAGGAGATAATATTTGAGCTAGAGAAGGGATGAAATGCTCCATTTAGGTCTTTCAGTCCATAATGGACAGTGTCAAACCCTGTGTTTCCCTGTCAAAATCCAGCCAAACTCCTGCTGGAACCAGCACATGACCTCCAACAGGTGAGTAAGGAGAATATGGACAGCCCATACCTCCTGCTCCGCCTGAGTTGCAGGGTTTGGTGGAAGGGGTTTGACAGGGGTTAGACTCCTCCCCACTGAAGCCAGGGAGGAGCAGGACAGATGATTAATGATTTGTATTTCAGTCGCTCCTAGGAGCCCAGTCAAAGACCGGGATCCCATCAGGTTAGGCGGCGTGCAGCTGCATTGACAGGCAGGGCGGCAGTGGACTCAGGCCCAGGGCTGCTGAATCTCCCCACATCCCAAATCCCTGCCCTGAAGATGGCACATTGGGCCTGATCCAAAGGCAATGGGCCTTTCCATTGATTCTAAAAGGCTGGGGATGAGGCCAAGAGGCAGCCTAGCCCCCCGCCCCTGGGACTCAGGCCTCACAGGATGCAGAGCTCCCCGTTTGAGCTCGTCAGCTCCTGCTTCCTACCGTGGAGCACACTGGTCCCAGTGAAACCAGGACCCTCCGCAAATGCAGAGGAATGGACTGGATTTACCCCCATGAGGCGCATTACTGAGATCTTCCCCTTAGCGCAGTGGCCACCAAACTGTGGGGCACAGCCCCATAGTGGACTGCAGAGGAACGTTCTGGAGGGGGAGTGTGGCACCTCCCAGCTCTACTCTGGTCCCTCCCCCAGCCATAGCCCCGGTCCTGTCCCCAAGCTGCAACTCTCAGCTGGAGCTTCACTCCTGGTCCCAACCCCAGCCTCAGCCACAGACATGGCCCCATTCCCAGCCCCTGCCCCTAGCTGTGGCCCCAGCCTCAGACCCTTTATCCCTGGCCAAGGGGGATCCATGTACCCACTCCCAGCCCTAGCTCCAGGCAGGAGGTGCAGAGGCACAGACAGGAGTAAGGGGGGGCATGACCCTGAAAAGTTCGGGAAGCACTGTCTTAATGCTACAGATACACAAAATAGCATCTGGCACAGGAGAAGGTGTGCAGCCCAAATAGAAAATGCTGTGGGAGAATCTCATGCAAAGAGCTTATCCTTCAGAAATCTATTTATTTAAATGTATATATCTCCCCATACCCCTAAGCATTTGTATGCTGTTTAGTCTGCATGCTTATCTAACTAGCATTTCAATTTTGGGGGAACAGAAGGCTTCATTAAAGTTCTCTCAGCTTTTCAATTATCAAATCCTCTTTTCTCTGGGATGAAACTTATTATACGCCATCCCAGCTTGAGAACTAACAGATTTCCAAGTATACTTTAATCATGATGGCTCCTCTCTTGCAGCAGGTGCCTATTGAGTCAAGATGATTCAAGTTTGAAAGCCCCCTAAAGGCATAATTTGAAGGACCTGTTAGAGTTTGTCAGTGACAACGCTAAATAACTATGCGATAGAGTGGGCCAGACCTTCACATGCACTTGCACGAGCCAAAGAGCATGTGCGCCAAACTCCTGTGATGAATCTGTGCACAAATCAAATATTTTCCCACACACATAGTCACAGGAATGCAGGACTGGACGAGACTTCCTGGGTCATCAAGTTCTGTCCTCTGCTATGGCATATTATCCATGTTGTGCAGGTATCACACTCCAGCTTAAAATTAGTGAGGTTGTTTCCACCACTCTTCCTGGTGGGAAGCTGTTCCAGAACCTCAGTCCTCCAATGGTTAGAAACCATCTTCTAATTTCCAGACGACATTTATTCATGGCTGGTTCATCCCCATTTGTTCTTGTGCCAGTATTGTCCCTTCTCCCAGTAAGCTAGGGCCAGAATCTGATAGCGTCTCTCTCACTGAGTAGCACCCTCCTCAGCAAGTCAATAGCAGCACTCGTGGAGTGAGGCGCCATTCAGTGTGAGGGTTACACTGTCTAGGAAGGGGTTAACAAATGATTGGCAGAAGGATAGACACAGGAACTTGGGCTGCAAGGCCAGGTTTTACATGAGGTTCCACTCCTGGTCCCCCATGCGGGATCCTGGCTGCTGGCCCAGCTCCTGGGGTCCCGGCTCTCAACCTCACACCCGGGGTGCCCTCTGCAGGCCTGTGCCTGGGAGCCCGGCTGCCTGTCCAGCACCTGGGACTCTGCTCCTGGCCCTGGCCCCAGGCTCAGCCCTTGGCCACGGCTCTGTTCCCAGCCCCAGACCTGCCCCCAGGTGTGGCCCCAGCTTCAGCCCTCTTGCCACTGTTCAGGTGCAGACAGGGATAAAGGGGCTGGCTTTCAGCACCCCCACTATTAAAAATATTCCAGCGCCGCTGAGCACAAGCTTCAATAAAGAGTCAACTATTAAGTATAGATTGTCATTGAATCCAGCAGGTCAACAGGTCCCTTAGAAACATCTACTGCCGTCCTTAGAACCTTCTAGAACACAGGCTGCTCCTGCCGGTGGCTTGTAACGGCAGTCGCTCACTGAGGAATCCTTTATAAACCACCCGTTATGGAAAGCGTGGCCAGCGTGAGCGAGCATGTCAGAATCTGGCCTCTAACTGGTCATGAGCGCATCCAAATTCTCTGGCCCCGATCCTGCAGCAAGCCCTGCATCCACATGGCACTCCACTGCCTTCAGAGGGGTTCTGTTCAGACAGATTGGCGCTCATGGCAGAGCGTTGGCTGTTTGACTGCATAATGTATTCCTCATCTAGTGCTGTCACAAAGTACCTGTGACAGGCTGCACAGGCACTGGGTGTGAGTGAACAAGAGATTAACTCCGACTCGGCTCCCCTAGCCACGCTCCATATACAGGTGCTCCAGGGAGAGCAATACGAGCGGCAGCCTGGGAGATGGGGAGGGGAAAGCTGGCCTGCACATAGAGGGTAAGTGTATTGGGTCATACACCAAGCGGGGGGGCTTTTCTGTTCACTTGCTGAGCCTGGTCATTTATTTTACTTTCTGGTCACAAACCCCAACCCCAGAGGGAAAGGCCTTGCTTGCTGCAACGTTTTGTGCCAATGAGGTATTCCATCCGCTTACAGTGAATTACAAAGGAGGGCGATGTTCAGCGTGCCCATTTCACAAATGGGAAAACCAAGACACAACCAAGTTAAATGACTCGCTTGTGGTCACACAGTGAATTGGTGGCAAAACCTGGATTAGGACCCGGTTGGGGAGTTGATTTCAGCTTAACCCACTGGACCATCCTACTCCTTATGCTGACAAGATCATAGAAAAATTTTAGCACCTTCAGAATATTTTGCTTGTTACTAGCCAGAAAGAAGAGAAAAAACGGAATCGAATCTGAGCCCATTGCATCCTGTCTTCTCTGTGTGGTAGGAATGTAACTTGCTTGTAAAGTGTGTGTTGCATCCATCTCTTGTGGCTAACCCACAGAGACAATAACAGTCTGCTACTGCTGCGAAGCTAATGGAGTTACTCCTTTAGTTCAAGCGGTAGAAGTGTGTACTTTGATGGAGAAGGTTCAAACCCTACTGGAAACCCCTAGTGGAAGTTCTTATAGAGCCATTTGCCTGGTTGTGGCAAGGAAGGATGTAAGGCTTTGAGGTGAAGAGGCAACAATCAATAATCTTAGTAAGATGCATCCCTGAAACATCATGGTGTGAAGGACAATGGCTTAGCCTGAGCTTGTCACAGTAAACTTGTCAGAAAATCTGACCCAAAGTGTGTAACTCAGGAGGCCTCAAACTTAAACAGCTGTTGAAAGCAGCTAGTGACAAAATGAAGGACCAGAATCATGTGATTTCCCCAGCCTTCTGTGGGCCACCACAAAGTGCTCTGAGTAAGAGATTATTTGATCTGCTCCTTAGTGTTCTGGGTACCTATACGGCACAACAAACAGGAAGGAGAAGGATCCACTCCAGAACTGAGAGATCTCAATTATATTTTGGACAATTCCAGTTTAGCGCCCCCCTCCCTGAACATTCTCAAAGCAAGGGAAACAGCCTTACCACAAATGCCGGATAGGCAATGATGTGCGCTTCATGGCCACAAGTGCACCACCCCAGTCGAGATACCACACATTGTATTCTTCCTCAAAGATCTGGAAACAAGTCAGGTACAGTGTGAGCTTTTCAAGCCATTTGAGGCCCAGAGAGCAGCTGGAAAGGTTTGCAAAAGGCACACAGCTCCCTTTCCTCACATATGACTGTACCTGTCTCCATGAGTTTCCGGCATCAGAAGATATGAACGTGCTGATATCAGTATATGAGAGTTCAGAGCCAAAGTTTCCTGAAACACAAGTGGATTTCATAAGTTCTTGTGTGGCAGGAGCAGGGAAATCACATTTTTGCAGGAAATCAGGGGTAACTGGTTTAACCGAAGTTTTTTGTTGTTTTAATTCCAGGATTATATGACAACACCATGGGACAGGTGGGAGGATTAAGATAGAATAACATTGCAAACAGTAAAATAGTAAAATGTTGTAAAGTAAATAGCTGAGAAAGACTGCTTCATTGTTTGCTTTTACTCCAAGTGACACTGTGCATTTGCAACATGAGATACACATATCTGGATTGCTCCATGTTGAGGCCTACATTTTCAGGAAAACACAAACACAACCCCAGGTCTATTATGTGCCATGGTTGCAATCGTGACAACTGTGTATGCAAATCAATCATTTTTCTGAAAATTTTGCACCAAAGCACGGCTCTGCATTCTCATAGTGTTTGCAGTATTTTGACCTGGAAACATTTAATACTTCCTATCACCATTTCTCATGCAAATTCAAGCGAAAAGGCAAATGCACACGACCCAAATCAAATTATTCATACTGCCTTCACCTCAGCAGAGCTGGCGTTCAAGGGTGAAATCCTGGTCCCATTGGAGTCAGTGGTGAAACTCTCATTGATTTATGAGGGGCTCAGATTGCACCACATGATTCTTCCAAAAAACAAACGGCCCAATGTACTGACCTCAGAAGCAGTGCACCTAGCGAACCGCACCTCCTGCTGGGTTCACTAGTTGCTTGGGGTGAAGCACAACAGATGAGGCTTATGGTGAAATTACCAATATCTCCCTGTCAAGGGTTGGCCTGTTTCTGATCTGAACTGCATCTTGGTGGAGCTGGGGTGTAAAATACGACCCAGGACCAAATGAGCTGGCAATAAAGGTAATAATGATCAGACCACAGCAATGTCTTAGACAACGGTGACTGTTCTTCTTGATCAGAAACTGGGCAGATTTTAGTGTGAGCAGAAATGGACAGGTTTTGCCTGTGCGCATTTTTATTTTGTTAATTCAGCGCTGATGGAGATTACCACACTGATAGCCCTGGAGACTGAAGTCTTCTGCTTGTCCAAAGTATCACTGTGTAAGTTATCCTACCTTCCTATTACCCTAGAGGAGCCATCTTCCAGAATAAACTTTCTGTTCAGACTCCACACACTTAACTGGCTTTCCTGCCAAGTCTGCCAACAAGATTGCTAATCTGTGCCAGTTGGGTTTCTGTAGCATGGGTGTCTGTACCCTACAAAGTAGACTGAGAGAACTAACTCTATCACATATACCACTGAAAGCCCCTCAAATGGTAATGACTCACAGACAATATGAACACTGTTGGGGGTTGAACCAACGGATGAAAGATTCAACAGCATATTCCTTATCCATTGATCCATAAAATTCCCTCTCCCTACAGCTAAGATATTTTTAAACTAGGGTATAATTTTCCTGATATTTTTTTTCTAAAGGAGCTAATATTTTTCCACTAAACACAGTAAGAAGGGAAGATTCACTCCTACACATCTGTAGACTCAATAGGAGCACAATAAAAACAGACTAATGAAAATGTTAATTGCGCTCCTGACATTTAATGATGGAAAACAAGGAACTAAAGCCCAGATGCATCTTGACAAGCTCCCATCAGCATCAGAGACTATATAACTAGCCAAGTTGTTGTGACACTCCTGTTTCCAAAAATAAAACCTGAGGAACAGGGTTGCGCCCGATAGGTTTTGGTATCAGTATTAGGAACATGGGAATTACCACACTCGCTTAGGTCCTTTGGTCCATCTACTCCAGGGGTCCTCAGACTTCTGACAACAAAAATTACTACACAACCCCAGGAGCGGGGATGGATGCCAGAGCCCGCCCAAGCCTTGCCAAAGCCCAAGACCCACCACCTTGTGTGAGGGGACAAAGCCAACGCCCAAGAGCTTAATCTCCAGGTGTGGGGGTGTCTGTAACCTGAGCCCCATCACTCAGGGTGGAAGCCCTGGGGCTTCAACTTCAGCCCTGGGTGGTGAGGCTCAGGCTTCAGCTTCCGCCCCAGCAAGTCTAATGCCACCCCTGGTGAGCCCATTGAAATGGTGTCACAACCCAGTTTGATAACCACTGATCTTCTCCACTGTCCTGTGACCACCAAGCTGTGACCTTCAGCTGAAAGTAGAAGAAATAGGCAGTTTTGGGTTGACTTGCCCATAGGGGAAGTTTTCTCTTCACCCCCAAGAGTCAGAGGCTGGCTTATGCCCTGAAGCTTGACATTCAGACTCCTTCTTTATAGGAACTGCCATAGTGAATCAGGTTTTGCTATTGGTATTTTCGTCTCTAAGCCTCAAGGTCTAGAAACCAACTGTCCAACTGGGGTTTATGGCTGGTAGCAAAGAGAAGTGAGCTCTTGCTTGCTGGAACTCCATCACTACCATTTCCAGATGGTTTTGTCTCTGTAGCCCTGATTCATGAATCCCTTCCTTTCTCCCTTTTAGCCTCATTTGGACAACTGAAGTCAACTGAAAGACTTCTGTTTACTTCAATATAATTTGGATCAGACTCTTGGTCCTGACAAGCGTGGAACGAGATGTTGATATGTGTCTCTTCTCTGTTAAAGAGTCAGACCAATGATCTTATATCTAGGCTAGTGCTCCTACCATTATTATTACTGGTGGAGCTGCCACACTGGTAGTGAAAGAATGGGAACTTTCCCAGGGAAGCGGAGCAAAGAGAAGACCTATGAGGATAAATTTGTGATGGGTAATCTGGATTGCCTGTGCTGGTACAGTGCAGCTGTTGACCATGCTTATCAGAAACAGGTGGGCCAATTCCCACCAGCTTAAGTCTTTTATTGCACAAGGCAGCAACATAGAAATGAGGCTCTGCCTTTTAAAGGTTAATTGTTATACAAGTGAAGCTTTCATCCCCTGCAGTGACAGCTTGAAAAGAAACTCATTGTTTAGTAATCTAGACCATTGACTAGGATTTCATTCTCTTGCTGCCTCTGGGATCTTATCTGCTTCCTGGTCCACACTACAGCGTTAGATCGATTTAAACAGTGTTAAATCGATTTAACTCTGTACCCGTCCACACTACAAGGCACTTTAAATCGATTTCAAGGGCTCTTAAAATCGATTTCTGTACTCCTCCTCGACGAGAGGAGTAACCCTAAAATCGATATTACTATATCGATTTAGGGTTAGTGTGGACGGAAATCGAAGTTATTGGTCTCATTCCTTTAATGTAGCTACCCAGAGTGCACCGCTCCAGAAATCGATGGTAACCTGGGACCATGGACGCACACCACCGAAGTAATGTGCCCTAGTGTGGACGCGTAAAATCGATTTTATAAAACCTGTTTTATAAAACCGGTTTTAATAATTTCGATTTTATTCTGTAGTGTAGACGTGGCCCTAGAGAATTCAGTAATCAAGAATAAAGGCCACTGTAAGAACTGTATCATGAGCCAAGACCGTTTATACACACTCGCTGTGAGCTGCCAGTACCTGACAGTTTAGTTTGGATAAACTTCACAAAGTTGGGATGTTTAACCCAAATAACCTGAACCTCTTCAATCTGGAACATTGAGCTAGAAATCTTGAGAAGAGGATCTTTTGCAAAACATACAGTACCTTCCTTGCTAAAAGAAAGCACGCTCTCTCTCAGGATTTGGTTCAATTTCCAGTGCCGGCTGGAATATAGAAGCACAGAAGTGCATGAGAATGGAAACAAACTGAAGAAAGAGAAAAAATGGATCTGAGCCAGCATCCCGCAACTGAACTTCCTGGAACATTGGGGCGTTTAGATGAAATTCTGAATTTTATAGATTGACCCAATCTAACTAAAGGTCTGTTCAGTCTCAATTTGGACTAATGCTTGAGTACAATAGAGCTCTGATTTTATCCAACATCTGGTGTACACATCCCTTGTCTGCCCCTGGCTCCCACCAACAGAGTGAAGGGGGAAACACCAGGGTAAAACAAAAGCCCAGACGCACTTCCATGTATTACCATTAATAGGAAAAATATGCCCTTGATAGAAAGAGGTTGAGCAAATTGTGAAAGCAGCCACAGACCTCCATGGTCTCTAGTGCCGGGGAGGGAGGGAGTAGGACACACTGCTTACCCCAGTGCAAATTCACACTGATGACATGCTAAAATGAAACAACTTGCTAATGCTACAATTAACAGCATGAAACCTGCTCAGGGTGTAACAGCCAGAAACAATTAGGACTAAACTCCATCATGGACGGAATGTTTAAGCTATTGCAATTCACTGTAGTATGACTGCTATGGGCCTTTACTCCCTTACTCATCTGAGTAATCCCATCACAGGCAACAGGACTAGGCAAGTGAGTAAGTATTAGCCAGCACGAGGGAGGGTTCCGCTACGGGTCCCTGGGTAAAAAAAGGACATTAAACTGCTAGCATGTGTGACAGTCATTCCGAAAGCGCTTTGTTACCCCCCAAATATTTCCCACAGAGCTAAGCATTGTGGGAGCTTCAAGTCGGGATGAGTTACTATGTCCATCCTGATTAGGCCGCCTACTGTGAGCAGGCAAATGAAAACAAAACGGAGCTGCGATGTTGTCAGATTAATTACAATGGGTCAGCCAGTCGGGGGCATTCAAGATTCCAACAGGCTGTCATGAAAGCACTGCAATCTGCCAAAGCATCAACACAGAGCAGCCACACAGAATGCACCGTCCAGGGCCAAGGTGGTTCACTGAGTGTGCGGCACAGCTAGAATGTCACTGCAAACCTCTAACTTCATAAAATATAGCCTCTGGGCCAGATCCTCCACTGGTGCAAATCATTTATGCCAGCCAAAAATCTGGCCCAGAGTGCAAGCCTGAGTCTCCTCTCGCTCACCTAGGCGTACAAGAAGAATAACTTGTCTAAAGCCAATGGCGTGGCATTAGTGTAAATCTGGTGCAAATGAGAGAAGTCTGAGGCCCGGTGTACATATTTACACATTCACACGAGCACAGATACACATCACACATGGACAGGCATATGCACGTCACATACAGCAGGGTTTCTCAAACAGGGATCACTGCTTCTGTAGGGAAAGCCCGTGGCAGGCCAGGCCGGTGTGTTTACCTGCCACGTCCGCAGGTCCGGCCAATCGTGGCTCCTACTGGCCGCGGATCACTGATCCGGGCCAATGGGAGCTGCAGGAAGCGGCATGGGCCAAGGGACGTACTGGCCACCGCTTCCAGCAGCTATCATTCCAGAGCAGCGATCCACAGCCAGTGGGAGCTGTGATCGGCCTGACCTGCAGACAGCCTGCCAGGGGCCTGCCAGGGGCTTTTCCTACACAAGCGGTGACCCCTGTTTGAGAAACCCTGACATACAGGACACCGATATCCACCTGAGAAACTTCACAGCTATGTGACAAAATACATTCCTCATGGTTCCTTGTCAGTCTCATCTGCCCTCGACTCACTAATCCATACCCCCGACCCAGCTAAGATAACCTTTGACATTGCAAACCACTGAACAGCTAAAAGCAGCAGCAGCTTAGCAGCTCTCCTGAAGGAGTCTAAGTAAGGTTTGGCTGAACGTGGAGGGAAAGCACAGACAAAATCAATACCTGTAGCCACCACAAGCCCGGGAGCCGTCTCCTTGCTGGAGATACTTCCTGATGTGTATGGATTCTCTGAGATTTGCAAATGTAGGTGCAAGGAACAAAAAGGCTGCCGAGAGGAGGAAGTGGAGAGAATAATCTTTAATACACAAACACCAAGATCAGAGAAAGAGCGAGCGATCAGCTTCTGAGTGCTGGCGAGTTAGGCCAATATGCTTCTAAAAATGGCCCCCTTAGCCACAAGAGGTCTCAGACACACAGAAAAGTGTGTATCTTGTGTTATATATTTCCTCCCCCCTCCAAAAAAAAAATAATGAATTGCATGAAAAAGAGGAACAGTTCTGCTGAATCCTAGGAAGGGGAGTTCACGCTTGGGTTTTGTTTTTGTTTTTTAAAATCAATATAGTGGTCTCATGCAGTTCCCTGTCAGATCTTTTCAAATTTCAAATTCTGCAGCCTGTGTGATCCAGGAGGTTAGACAACAGGATAATGAGGATCCTGTCTGGCTTTAAAATCTATGTATTTATGAGAACAGAAGCTGACTTAACTTCCTCAGTACCCAGCAGTCCAAAAACAGATGGGAAACAAACAGGGAAACACTGGGATCCGATTCCTTTAAATACGCTTGGCCAGATCCTCAGCTTGTGCAAATTGATGTGGGTTCATTGATCCCAGTGGAGCGACCTCAGTTTACACCAGTTGAGGATCCAGCTGACAAACAGGGTTCCATTTCGGAGCATTTGATCCTGCAGTCCTCATGCCGGCCAGAATACCACTGGCTTCAGTAGGGGCTTTGCCTGCATGGGGGCTAAAGGACAAAGCCTGGAATGGTTTGTCAGTTCCACATGTGAAAAGTTCTGCCACTGACCAGCTGGCAGTGTAGAGGACCCCCTCTCAGATCGGTGTCAGGAGCCTGCAGCAAGCGCCAGTCTCTGCCCTTGTTGTAGGTGATGAAAGTCTTTATCTGGTCCTCTATCTTCTTATTAGCCAGGAATATGCCTTTGATCCCTGCTACCTAGGAAAAATGGAGAGAGATGGAAAACCACATCGGGCAAACAGGCAAGAATAAAGCTCCGTTCAGGACTCTTAGGAGGGCGAGCTCTGTGCAAAAAGGTCAGTTCAACCCATGCTGCCACTGGAAGAACAGAGGGGAAAAAAATCAATTGCATTATTCTAATGAGGGCAAGTCTGGAAGGTGTCTACATGGCCGCTAAGGGACTGCTGCAATCTCAGTATGCAAGAGGAAGACGGGGTGAGGGATGCCTAGGAGGTACATGCCCCATGCAAGCTTCCAACCTCTGTTGGATCTCCCTGCATGGCAGCAGAGAGGTTGGCAGGATGGGCAGGCTATAGATGAATATGAGCAGGCTTGGGGATCTGTGGCTATGTCTGCAGATATACTGGTGTGAGGGATGGAGTGAGGGGGAATACACTTCCCAGACCACATTGCTAATGGCTGGGGGAACCTGCAGGGCCCCTTACACAGGATATGTCTACATGGCAAAAGCTGTGCATGAACTAATGTAGCTGAGTGCAGCACATACCCAAGGCCTGTGCTGGGCTTACACTACCCATGCTGAAATCTGCTCTGTACAGTCCAGTGCTAGCTGGAGTCAAGCCACCTCGTCTGTGCTAGCCCATACAGAGCATTAGGTATGTAGATGTGCCCTGCGAAAGGGGACACAATGCCTATTCCAGCTGCTAGTTCTGCGCCCTGGGGGCTGTCTTCCATTACTTTGCTTCTAAGCCCCTTGGGGGCAGGGACCGTCTTTGTTCTGTCTTTGTACAGCACCTCACACAATGGGCTCGTGCTTCATTTCTAGGGCTCCTGGCAATACAAATAATACACAAAAACAGCAGCACTCCACCCCCCGCACCAGCGCCTGGCCAGGCTTTGGAATTCCCCTCTAATATAAAGGAAACAATTCTTCTAACAGGGAACTGATGTCCTCTCTGCATTCTCAGGCCAGCTACGGCACAGGCAGCAGCGGTGCAAGATTCCCCGCACTGCGCTGCCAACCTGCCTTACAGCAATACTGACCATCCTGAGCAGGGAAAGGATCTTTGAGAGTGAGAATGGGACTGCAGGTTCAGCCTTGCACAAGGTGCGGTGCGTAGGCTGCAAACAGGGCAAGGCTGTTTGGGCAGGACTTCTTAGAAAAACCTCTCCCCAGGAACTTTCTGCCAACAGGAAAGCGAAGGCAGCACAGCAATGTAATTTACACTGTAATCAGATGACTGAATTCCTTATAAACAGCCTCTCTTCCATGAATGAGGAGGAGAAATATATCTTTCACAAGATAAAAGATCTCAATGAAACCTACAAGAGCGACTGCCTGGCAGAGCAGCCGACATCATCTGATGAAAGACAGAAACCTGTTTTGAAAATCCACGCAGGAATTCAATACTATCCCACCAAATCCTATATAAAATTGCTGCTTGAAAGACTCCTCACTGGATTTTCACCTCATCTCTTGAGGAATTCTTCCTCAACAGATGAATTTAAGATCTTTTTTTTTAATCACAGTAATCTAAGAGCCTGAGATTTTGCCACTTTTGCTCATATGAGGTGGTCTCTTTCTCTGGCTCCAATTCAGGAAAGCATCTCTAGTCACAGGGGTGCTTAAGCACATATTTAACTTTAAGGACATGCTTAAATCCCCTCAAAGACGCAATGCTCAAATACATGCTGAAGTGTCTTCCTGCACCACGGCTTCTGTGGGCAGTCCACAGGGATTACTCAAGAGAGTAAAGTTAGGCACATGTGCAAGCATCTGAAGGATCAAGCCCTTGTCTTGCAGAGTACCAAGGAGAATTATTCTGATTGGAGCCTCTAGGCACTGCTGCAACCGTTTGTCGTGAGGCTTGCCAACAACTTGACAATGGTCAGGCAGCTGGTGCATTGAGACACTGCTTATCGTGCTGGCCAGCACTGCTGCATTGCTGCCTTATTCTCTCATAAGAACATAAGAACAGCCATAATGGGTCAGACCAAAGGTCCATCCAGCCCAGTATCCCGTCTACCGACAGTGGCCAATGCCAGGTGCCGCAGAGGGAGTGAACCTAACAGGCAATGATCAAGTGATCTCTTGCCTGCCGTCCATCACCACCCTCTGACAAACAGAGGCTAGGGACACCATTCCTTACCCATCCTGGTTAATAGCCATTTATGGACTTAACCTCCATACATTTATCCACTTCTCTTTTAAACCCTGTTAAACCCTCTCTCCTCTGTATCTCATCTTTGCAATGCTGCCTTATGCTCTCAGTATCCACCTGCTGTTTCTCATCTTATACTTAGACTGCCAGCTTTTGGGGGCAGAGACCATCTTTTTGTTGTTTGCTTACACCTAGCACTAGGAGCAGTGGAAGTGCCCTAAAAGAGGGGGGTGGGCACAGGGGCTCAGATAGTGGCACTGTCCCTGCGCTGCACCGCCCCTGAGGCTCTGCCCCTTCTCCCTGAGCTCCCGCCCTCACACCACCTGCTCCTCCAGAGGCCCCATCCTGGCATTGCCCCTTCCCCCAAGACCCCACTGCCTCTTCCCCTGAGACTCCGCTCCTGTGCTGCCTCTTCCCCCCTAAGATTCCGCCTCCCACTCGCTCTTCTCTGCCCCCTCTTCCGGTAAAAAGTGGGAGGGCCACAGCCTCCTGGTCCCCACTATTTCAGCACCCCTGCCTAGCACCTACCACAATGGAATTCTGGTCACAGACAAGGCAGATAATAATAGAAATAACAGTACCTAAGAACAATGTGTGATTTGACAAGATTAAAAGCAAAAGTACCTCTTGCTGCCCAACCTGAGTTAAAGTCAGATTTCAGAACCTCTTGGGCAGGGTTTTCCAAAATGCTCAGTGTTGGCCTAACTCAAGTTAGGCCAAGGCTGAGTGCTTACGAAAACAGAGCCTTTTACTTTTCACGATGAATCTGTGCTTGATGGGACAGAGAATCTGGGGGAAATATGAAACTTGTGCTTCACATGAATAAACTGTTTTCTTCCTCATTTGCACCATAACATGATTGAGGAGGCAAACTCCCAACATTCCCTGCCCACAGTGTGCATTTCATCTATCCCAGCATGCACTGGTCCAGCATAAAATGTTGAGTTCTTCAGGGACCACCTCCACTTTAGTGCACAGGGAGGGCAGAACATGTGTTCATTCTGGGGGATATTCCCAAAATTCCTGGAAGGAGGCTAAGAGGTTTACACACTCATCTGTACTGGCAGGTGGCTCCTGTCTTATGCAGGGTTGGTCCTACAAGGTGACCTTGACTACATACCTCGTAAAGGTCAATGATGATGTTTCCCTCCAGTCCCCGGCTGCTCTTCACATTCTCCAAGGCCAGCGTGAAGTAGACCCCTCGGGTGTCAGATATATAAAGGTTGTACGTATCGTTCTGGTTCCACTCCTGCACGGCTGCAAACACCTGATTCTCATCCGTGCTAATAATATGCATGTCCTGTTAGAGGGAGACAAAAGGTCTATTACCATGGATCTCTATATTTCTTTGCCCTTTGGGACACATAGTAATTAGTGTGACTTATGAAAGAGTTGAGAAGGAGCATGAGTTATAGAAGACATTAACAATTTTTCGTTAGACCAAGCCAATAAATTACCACCAACGTGACTTTGCTGGTTTTTTTTCAATGGCCACAGGGTGGGTTAAGGGTCTCTGCAGTCCTTGTTCTCAATAGCTTCAAGGAGTTCCATGCAGGTTCATTTTTTATTTATGAATTTGAAAGTCAATTTTATCATGCCTGAAAGATTCATGAGCTGGAGCCTGAAATCCTATCTTTGTCCACTGAATTAGGTATAGCAAGAGTAGCAGCAGTGCTAGCTTCTCCCACACTAAAAACACCAATAGGCCTGAGTCCTGAGCAGGAGGGGAACCACTTATAGGAGAATGGAAAGAAATCAAATCTCCACCACATCTCTCTTGAGACTGCCAACCTAGGGATCCACTAGCTCACTTCACGTGGGCCACCAAAGAGCCGCCCATCAACCTGAGCTGGATTCCAGCTGGTGGCCAAGACCTGAACAGCTTCATGGCCCAACACCAATCTCCCTCATTTAGTTTAATACTAAGAAATTTTCCAAACATCACTGATGTTGCTTAATATCCTCTTGGAGAGGGCTTGTTTCCACATTTCAGGGGGCAGATCAGGCTCTAGGCCCATTTAACCCTTGCCATCTCTGGTAACTCAGGGCTCATCTAAACAAACAGTGTGGGGGCAAATCTACAGTGCATTCGTGTGCCATGCACTAATTGTCCCTGTGGACTCAGGTACCATGCACTACGTTTCCCTAGTGCACACTGATCTACTCAGTGGCATAGCCAGGTTTTTGGCTTAGGGGGAGCACAAAACATAAAAAAAGCACCCCCTCCCTTTGCTCCCCCTCTGGCCATGCCCCCTTGGCTCCCCCCCCCCGGCCACGACCCCAGACTGGACCCCCCCCCCGCTCACCTTCCCTCCTGCGCCGGCATGCCACCCCGCGGCTCCTCCGGCCATGCAGCGGGCAGTGCGGGCTGGCTAGCACAGCTTCCGAGCCTGCCTGCCGCCCCGCGGCTCCTCCGGCCATGTGGTGCGCAGTGTGGCCGGCAGGCGCCGCTTCCAAGCCGGGCTGCTGCTGCCGCCCCGCGGCTCCTCCGGCCGCCAGGTGCCACTTCCGCGCCTGCTGGCCTGAGTGGAACCAGCTGCTTCCGCTGAATCCCACCAGCTACGCTACTGGATCTACTCCCATTTCCCATTTCAAAGCAGGCAAATTAAAGTACACCAAGGAAATTCTAGTGCATGGCAGATGGGTCCACAGGGACAGATAGGGCATGGCACACTAGTGCGCTGTAGGTTTACACTGCAGCTTGCCACAAACCCAGCTGGTGGTCTAGACAAACCCTCAGCAGTGACAGTGTTTTTCACATTGCCAATGGCATTTTGGCAAAGTGGGGGATCCTAATGTATCTATTTTAAATCTCTGGGAAGTGAATTCCCCAAGATCCCAAGGAACCTCAATTAATTCCCTTTTCTACTTCTGCACCAAGGAACTTTTAAGACCAGCTCATCCACAGATATTGTGGGACTTTATCTTTGTCCACAAACACACTGCGTTTACCCAATGCCTGAAGAGGAGGGAGAGACTAGGAGGTAATTTATCTGAGTGTATGTCTACACTGCAGTCAAATGTGTGAATGCAACGCGGTCAGCACACTTGTGCTAGCATCCCAGATGGCTTATCATAAAACCAGGTTGGGGAGAGTCTTTGGGGGGAAATATCAATCTAATGTACCCTTCCTATGCAGAATGCAACTGAATCTTCTGTGCTATCTTACATGGATCGTTTAGGAAGATCAAATAGGGCTGTTACAGGGTAGCCTCAGACAGCCCCTCAAAGTGATATGAGGGGGGAAGCTTTCAGAGCCTCTGCCCCGAACAGGTCTGAGCCTGCTCCTGTGAAATTGATGGGAGCTTTGCCACTGAAATCAATGGAGGCAAGATCTGTCTGGTTCATATCAAATGTTTTTAATTCCTTGAACCCTAAAAATGTATTAAATTCACTCCAGCAATGGACTGATGAAGCAATGTAAGAATAAAGCAAATAACCCCAGCAACTCAATTTACTTGACCAATGGCAGTGGAGATGTTGCGTTATCCATAGCGGTAGCCTAACAAATATCCATTTCTGGCAGGATTCATTAATCAACAGCTGACAGAAGAGTTATTATTGCAAGAGATGATTGTACTGGTGACCAAAGGCAGAGTAAACAAGGCTCCTTTATGCTTCTAAAAATACTTCACTTTGACAACTTGCTTAAAAGCAATTTCCATTTTTAAAATGCCAGAAAGCAGTCACGGTTCTATATCAGTTCAGCATATTAGTTCAGAACTAGAGGGCTGCCCCAAACCCCTTTCCACAGAGGCCAACAATCCATGATAACATAGGCCAATAAAGGACATTGATAGTGATGCAGCTACTGTCTCATGTCTCCTGTCATATCAGCATGGGGCATCTTCTGACAGCAATCCATAAACTGGCAGCGTAGATGCTGCTTCTCTAGGATATATAACTGGATGGTTCCCAGTTTTTAATGGGGCAGCCCAGTGATGTGACAGCTGTTTCCAAAAACTGTTCCAATCTACTGAAGAACACCCAGGAGAAAATACGTCCGCATGGTGATGGTGGCCAAACACAGCACCCCGTGGTTGGATCTAACGTGGAGTCCAATGTGGGTTTGTTCAGATTCAGTATGCGGAAGACAAGAAGCTAATCCTCCGCTGCTGCTGAGATAAGGCACATGGCCTTTCTGCCCCAGGACGAAGAGTGCACTTCCTCATCTGTTAGCCCGTCCCAGCAAATGGTGCACTAAAGAATCCTATTATACCCTGAGGAGGCTATTATCCTCTTTGCTGCTTTAGGAATTTTGTCCTAATATCTAACCTAAATCTCCCTTGCTGCAGATCAAGATCTTCTTGCCACACCTTCAGCAGACATGGAAAACGTTCATAGACTCATAGACTTTAAGGTCAGAAGGAACCATCATGATCATCCAGTCCGATCTCCTGCACAATGCGGGCCACAGAATCTCACCCACCCACTCCTGTAACAAACCCCTAACCTATGTCTGAGTTACTGAAGTCCTCAACTTGTGGTTTGAAAACCTCAAGCTGCAGAGAATCCTCCAGCAAGTGACCCATGCCCCATGCTGCAGAGGGGGGTGAAAAACCTCTAGGGCCTCTGCCAATCTGCCCTGGAGCAAAAATTCCTTCCCAAGCTCAAATATGGCGATCAGCTAAACCCTGAGCATGTGGGCAAGACTCACCAGAGAGCACCCAGGAAAGAATTCTCTGTAGTAACTCAGATCCCAACCCATCTAACATCCCATCACTATCCTCTTTATAACAACCTCTTACATGTTCGAAACCTGTTATTGTGCTTCCCCTCAGAGTTCTCTTTTCAAGACTAAATATACCCCATTCTCTCAACCTTTCCTCACTGGTCATGCTTTCTAAATGTCTTAGGTATGGCCCATGAAACACAGCGCTTCATAAGGCACATGCAAGAGGCAAAATCTCCACCTTAGGGAGAACACAGCAATCCCTGTGAGAAGCGTTAGATGCAGGCAGATCAGGTTATAATTGGCTCTAACTTGCACTCACCACTAGCTGTAACATTCTCTGAGTGCAGATGGGTGAAATCACTTCAGTGTATCCTTCCCTGCCTTTGTAAGTGTCACCGACAGGCAAGAAAATGTTCCCAACCTGTTTCTTTTTCCCCAGAGCCCCATCAATTAATGTAAGTGAGGGGCAAACATACCAGCATGTACTTTTGGGGACTAGCTTTTGGGTTGATTCTCAAAACCTGAGTGACCATAGCAAATGGCAATCAGCAGAAGTGGATTCCCTTGTAGCTCTGGTCCATGTCAGAAACAAACCACAGCACCTCCACTGTGCTTTTTAAAATGCTGCACATCTCAAGACTGAGTTGATAAAAGGTTCATTTACCTTTGGGAGTGAGTATTTGGGCAATTTAATTTGAGCAAAGGGTTCCCTTTTGTACGACACATAGTAATTTGCTCTTCCACCAGCCGTCACCTGTATAAAGACAAAAGACAGACACTGAATACCCCTTTGAATACACACCATGCTGATACTCCTCAGCAGCGCTCAGTCACTTGTCTTTCAGCTTAGAGATGCCTACTGGGACTGCAAACATTTGTATAGTATTTGCAGACCCGGAAGGCCTGAGATCTGACTTGGTAAAATCACGTTGTTCCAAATTTCATCTCGTTTCCCCACACTTCAATTCTATGATTCTACATCCACATGATTTTAACAACAGATATGCTGCCAGCCATGGACGAGGGGCAGGAGAGTTTGGTAGTGAAGGACTGGGTTCTCTACAACAGATTTCCTGAGTGACCTTGGACATATCACTTAATCTCTCTGTGCCTCAGTTCCCCCAGTAAAGTGGAGATAGTAATACCACCTGATCTTTTCTATTTGCATGGTAAGCTCTTTGAGACATAGACTCTCTTTTCAGGCTACAGCTACACTACAAGTGCTACCACGGTCCAAGTTTACTGTGCCAGCGGCGTGCTTCTGGTGAACATGGTTGAAGCCTACAGGAGAGAGCTCTCCTCAAGAGTTAATGACTCCACCTCCCATGAGAGGCAGTAGCTATGTCAGTGGGAGAAGCTCTCCCGCCGACATAGCCTTGTCTACACCAGTGTTTAGGTTGGTATAATTTACGTTGCTCAGGGGGGTATTCACCCCCCATGAGAGACGAAAGTTCTATTGACGTAAGTTCTAATGTAGACAAGATTTTACTATAGGCATGCCTGTAACCAGGACATGTGATGGCAGCACATGGAGACCTAACTGAGCTAGCTTTGACCTAGGTAGAACAAGTATGTACCCAGCATCCTGGACAGGCAGGGTCAGCCCATGCAGCCACCCTACCACCACAGCTTCACTGCTCTTGTTACTCGAGCTAGCTCAGGTACGTCTACTTGTGCTGTAGTCGCACCTCCTGACGGCAGTGAAGACATCCTGTGAGTCTGTGCCGTGCCTACCTGAATAGCTCCGTGATCTTGGAGTGATTTGCAGTACAGCCAGAGGGCACGACTATCGTACAAATAATAAACAAGACACATAAATCCTTTTACCATCTGAAAACTGGGTTCAAAGATCTCAAATGCTTTATAAAGCTAAAACAGTGGTTTCTCGGAAATAACATTGCCTTTGAGATAAGGCGGTGGGGGGCGGGGGAGAGAGATGAAAGTAATCAGAATAATGTGATCTTATGGACTGAATGCTCACTACCTGTCAAGGCTAGGTATAAATGCCATACACTGATGAGAAGTAAGATTCTCAGCTTTCCAATCATATGTTACACTCATTCCTAGCCCCTGATCATTTGTGAGAGATTGGATTTTATACTGTCATTAATCCCTCAGTCTTCTGGGGAATGTTCTTTTTGGCCCTGGTCCAGGGCTGACGATGCCATGTCTCAGACTGGTGCAATTTCCATTCTCTGATGCTTTGGCAAGCTTACAGATTTTTAGATAATACAATACACAACACTCCTGTTATTACACAAAACATGATTTACTGGCTTTTTAAGTTTCCAGTAAGCAAACAGAAAGGACATAGATTCTCCCACAGGTAATTTTTCTTCATATCTGGCAGTGATATTTCCGAATAGGCTTATATAGTTTATTGCTATAGTATCAATTATAATCTCAGCAATGATATCACCAGTAGACGGTGGCATTTTCCCCTAGAGGAGCTGCCACTCAAAGGTCCTGGCAATACTGGTTGCATGCATCATGAATTTGTTATCTGATCACCTCAGGATGAGGTTTTTTCATTGACAATTTATGAGGAGAAAAGAAAAAAACATTGGAAATACAGTAAAACACAGCCAAGTAGAATTCTCCCCTTTACGTGTTTGTTGTTATTATTAATAATAGCCTAGTGCCTAACGACCCCAACGAAGACAAAAGAATGATCACTGTGCAAACACATAGTGAGAGACAAGACACAGACAAGATGGGAGGGTAAACACAGACACAGAGCAGTAAAGTGACATAGGCATGGGTGCACCTTGGTGGCACCTGTTCTCTGCCTGTAGCACTTAATGGTTTAATCTCCTGGGGATACGCTGGTCTAATTCTGGCTCTTGGGTTTGGTATGGAGGTGACTGGCTGGTGTTTAATGACCTGGGAAATACAGAAGGCCAGACTAAGCAGTCTTTGCCCCTTCCGGTCATAAACTTTATGAATTCCCCAAGATCACGAGGTCACTGGTAGATTCAGTAAGAGACACTGGTCATTCAAGATAAACTCAAGAGTGGCCAAGTAACATCTCCAGGCCATAACTTTCTGATGTGATGATGTTGCAAGAGCCATGACGGTTATTTCAAGAAGACAACTTTGCTGCCTGGCTGTCACTCCATCACAAAAAGGGTTACTCTGGAGAAAGCAGGGTGACTGGCCACTCAACTCTCAATTTGTATTTTAAAACCAAAATTCAGACCTATAAACTCCTCTTGTATCAACTACATAGAGCCAACCTAATACACTCATTCTCATTATTTCTCAGGCCACACTAGACTTTCTCCGATCCTTTCTCGTGCTGTTGCCTTCTATTGCATGAGCCAGATCCCTAGCTGGTGTAAATCAGCATAGTCCCACTGAAGTAAATCAAGTTACACCAGCTGAGGGTCTGGCCCAGGATTACACCATCAGCTAGTTACCATGGCACACAGACCAAAGGGCATGAATGCACTCAGCGACACGGGGATCACTAGTCAGGATTCCTGAGTTCAATTCTCAGCTGTTCTGAATAGCTAAATAGTAACACTCTATAAGCAAGTAAGTAAGGTGTTTTGAAATGATGATAACAATATGTATATACCTCACAGGGAGGTTGTGAGACTCAGTCAGTGTTTGTGAGCACTTTAAGATCTTCAGATCAATGCTAGGCAGGTGCAAAATATAACAATAACTATTCAGTAGGGTATCTGCCACAGAAACTGATGAGCAGGTGCAAAACTGGGGCTTGAACAACTAGGGTAGTTCCCTCTGCATTAGCTACACTCCTTTTGAATTTTGTATCTGGTGCTTCACTTTGGCAAAAATTTGAACTAGGGCCTACTGTGGTCTGTAGGTAGCAGCCCTACAAAGTCAGTGAATGGGAAATCTCCCACTATCTCCACCAGCAAGAGTTATATAAAGCTTATCCCCGCTGGGACCTGATGTTTGCATGATTTTTACCCATGCTAATAGAGTCCCCAAAAATTATCAGCATTCATGAAGTCTGGTAATCGCTGTGGTATGGAATGAATTTAGGGATGCCCCTTTTCATGGAATCACAGAATTGTAAGGGACCTCGAGAGGTTGTCTAGTTCAGTCCCCTGCATCAGTAGAGGACTAAGTACTATCTAGACCAACCCTGACAGGTGCTTGTCTAACCTGTTCTTAAAAATCTCCAAGGATGGAGATTCCACAACCTCTCTAGGCAATTCATTCCAGTGCTTAACCACCCTGACAGGAATTTTTTCAAAATGTCCAACCTAAACCTCCCTTGCTGCAATTTAAGTCCATTGCTTCTTGTCCTATCCTGAGAGGTTAAGAAGAACAAATTTTCTTCCTCCTCCTTGTAACAACCTTTTAAATACTTGAAAACTGTTATCATGCCCCCTCTCAATCTTCTCTTTTCTAGACTAAACAAACCGAATTTTTTCAATCTTCCCTCATAGGTCATGTTTTCTAGACCTTTAATCATTTTTGTTGATCTTCTCAAGACTCTCTCCAATTTGTCCACATCTTTCCTGAAATGTGGTGCCCAGAACTGGACCCAATACTCAATTGAGGTCTAATTAGCACAGAGTAGAGTAGAAGAATTACTTCTCGTGTCTTGCTTACAACACTCCGGCTAATACATCCCAGAACGATGTTCACTTTTTCTGCAACAGTGTTACACTGTGGACTCATATTAAGTTTGTGGTCCACTATGACCCCCAGATCCCTTTCCGCAGTACTCCTTCTTAGGCAGTCATTTCTCATTTTGTATGCGTGCAACTGACTGTTCCTTTCTAACTGGAGTACTTTGCATTTGTCCTTACTGAATTTCATCCTAGTTACTTCAGACTGTTCTCCAGTTTGTCCAGATCATTTTGAAGTTTAATCCTATCCTCCAAAGCACTTGCAACCCCTCCCAGCTTGGTATCGTCCGCAAACTTTATAAGTGTACTCCCTATGTCATTATCTAAATCATTGATGAAGATATTGAACAGAACCAGACCCAGAACTGATCCCTGTTGGACTCCACTCATTATGCCCTTCCAGCATGATTTATTTTAATTTATTTTGGTGAACTTCTCCTTTTCCTAGAAACAAACTTGCTGGCATTGTAAATCCAGGAGATTATTATAGCTGTTCCCGCCAACACTGCTTTTTATTTCACATTTGATGAATGTCACCTAGTTATTTGCTCTATGTTCATCAGTCGTGCTCAGCACGGAATTAGCCGGGTTTGTCTTTTACCTTCTCCTTTGCTAATGACTGACTCATTAATCTAATTTTTTGGATTTCTATTTTACAGGTTTAATTGTGATGCTGGCCAGTGGAAAGGATTCCTTCGACAAAATGTGTTTGCTATTAAACACCTCAGTCTTTCCTGAGTTGTGTTCTCTGTTCCCTTTTCCAGGGCTGGCTCTACCTCCTCTTTAAATCTGTTCTCACTTATGTTTCCAGACAAGGGTTGGTTTGCCTTGGTTTCATTTATTTTGGTAGCCACATGAGAACATGGGAAACTTCCACAGAAAGAAGAAATTACATATGCTGGCCCATCACACATCATGACTCACTTGATAGTTCCATAGCCTCTATCAGAAATGGATGACGACTGGCAGGCTTTCAAGCAAGTAAACAGAATTATGGAATAACTACTATGGAATCCAATCAGCTCTGAATTTTCTGTGGTGGGAAAAGAACAATGCTCAATTCCTGCACCCAAATTCTACATTGAAGGAAATGGTTTTTCATCCTCTTCCCCCCCCCACCCCCTTTTTTTTTCCAAGTCTAAGGCAGAAGAAACTTTGCTAAACCAAAAATTACACAGGCCATTTGACAGGAGCAGAGGGACCGAAAAAAAAATGCAGCTGCCTTTGGTCTTAATATAGAGACCTGGTAGTCAAGTCCCAGTATCCAAAGTTTCACTATGATCCAAGCAGCCAGAAGTGGCCCTCAAAGACTACAGATCCCAGCATGCAATGCTCTATTTTGTTCTCAACAGCCTTGTTACTGGGAACTGCAGTCTTTAGTAGCCACCCCTCTTTGTGGTCACAAGTGGTGTTTTAGAACAACATGAGGTCCATAGTGCCAAGCTGGCTTGTAATCACTGTCCCAAAGAGGGCCTATCCTCTTCCTGATGCTCAGATAATTTGAAGAAATGCGAAGGAACACACACGTGCTAGTAGCCAAGCAGTCGTTGGAGCAGGGCATAGCACAGGCAAAGGAGCTGTTTCCTGAGCTTAGGGCATGTAAGAAGCTGGAGGACTAGATACCAGGTCTGCAGGGATCTAAATGACTGATGCTTCCACACTGCCAGCCTGCAGCCACCGCAGATCTGCAATCCATCCCCTATAAATCCTGTAGGGAGGGGGACAAAGCACCACAGGAAGTGCCAACTACAGAAGATCTGATTGACAGCACCCCCAAAAAACTGTGATTGGCCCCAGTGCACTATTTAAGCATGGAGGGAGTTCCACGAAGCTATCTGGGCAAGCTGGAAGAATTTGGCCTGTTACTGTAACAGACCCTGCACTCGTTCCCTGTTCTTTGGCTCTGATTCCTGACTTGACTCTGCTTTGACGTTTGGCTTTACCCCGATCCCTGACTTGGGCTTGATCCCCTGACTTGACTCCTGACTCCTACTTTGACTACTAGACCTGACTCCTGGTCTTATCTGCTAAGCTAGGCCTCCCCCATCCCAGTCACGACAGGGCAGCCCCATTACTCTATACTCTGGCCTCCCCTCTACACAGATCATGGAACTGAATGGTTCATGACAATGGGGAAGGGACGTGTCTAGCAGAAAAGCGAGACTAAAGTGACCAACAGATAGTGTGTTCGGAAGGACAGAGAATCTAGTACAGACACGGCATTGGCATTGGCTGGTGGGCTAAGCAGGAGATCCTCAAAAGTATTTAGGATTTCACTGGGAGTTAGGCAATGAAATAGCTTTGAGGATGTGTGCCTAAGGCACTATTCCTCTGACTAAACATAAAACAAAACTACTACTTTATCAGCCAAAATGAGGTAGTTTCCTATGCCTCAACTTTTTCATCTTTCCTTTTTCGTCAGCACAGTGAATGGGGACGACTACTACATCATAAAACTAAACTCCCAGCTTCCTTCTGTCAGTCGTTCTTTGGATAGTGGTTTAGAATGAGGCACTAGACACCTGTTTACCAAGAATTATTGCCTTCAGTGGATCCCCTTGCTTTCTGATCACAGGAAGCCAGCTCTTTCCAGTAACGAAACTATACTGTAATGAGAGGGCAGAAGCCCATAGTTCAGAAGCAGTGAGAGAATGCCATAGCATTCTCTGAATTATATTTGGGAATTTAGCATAGTAGGAGCATGCCATATTAAGCCTATAGGCTGCTATGGTGACTGCTTTAGTATGGAATTGTGTTTTCATAGTATGTAGCATCTATATATGATATACGTTATCTATGTAGCTATCTAGGATTTTAAGGCCTGGCTTGACAAAGCCTTGGCTGGGATGATTCAGTTGGGGTTGGCCCTGCTTTGAGCAGGGGGTTGGACTACATGACCTCCTGAGGTCTCTTCCAACCCTAATCTTCTATGATTCTACAGTGTAGACACATAGAAGCTTAATGCTGCTAGGTTCTGAGCACTCTCCTAATGAAGTCAGCAGTCAGTCAGGTAACTGAAGTTAGCACACAGCCACATTACCCGAGATGCTGTCCTCTCTGCTTTGAATAAAATATACTGTGGTAGCTCAGATACAGCTATGCAGTATAGAGAGGTAAAATACTTGACTTTTTTAATGACAACTCGTGTAGTAAACGTGCACACAATTACACCTAAGACATCAAACTGACAGCACAGGCAGTGTTACATCTGGAAACGGTTCAATTTCCCTGCACAGAAACCGACTTGAAATGCACACAATTGTACATATTAAATCTCCTTTTGAAGGATTTTCAGAGGAAACATTTTTCAGTTTGCCAAGTACTTTATATCTCTTGCTGAAAATACAGTTGATGTCACAGACAACATGTCAAGGGAGGAGTGGGGAGGGGAGAAAGAGAGAAATAAAAGCAAGTATGGAATAAAAAGCCCCCTAGAAACAAAATAAAAGACCAAAAAGAAGAAAAAGTTAATCAATTTTTACCAACAGCTGTTGAGCTTTGAGTTCCAAATTCAATAATATTTACCGTGGTAGAAATGAAACAGTGCCAGGGACGGAGGAAGTAGACGTGTCAGCAAATAGGAAAGCACCTAACTACACATTGCTCCTATTCCTCTATGGCACTGCCTTACAAAGGGTTTTAACTAGCATGTAGGATGCACTCTCTCTCATCTCTAGGATTCTTGTCCCCCCTATCAGAGCTTCGTTTTGTATTTTAAATAGGTGTAGCAGAATATCAGCTCCAGCAGTAAAACAGGTGTAATCATGCTCATCATTTAAAAGTCTTCATCCAATTAGTTTCACAACCAGTTTTTAATAATTTCTTCAATAGAAATCTCAAGGACCAGGCCTGATAAGTCAAAGAGAACACCATTGTCCCACCAAGCCACTCTCTCTGCCATTGATTGCGAAGATAAAAATCAATCTCAGCTAAGGAGGGAGAAGTTAAAAATAAATTGTGCAGATTGATTTCCGTTAAGATGTCCTGTCCCCCAGTTAAAAAAAATGGAGGAAAAAAAGATATCTATTAGAACATGGTGTATTTAACTTCCATGAAAACAGAGAGAATGATCCAAGCGGGGGAAATCAAAAGTTTAACTCCCCGCCCCATCTAGTTTCATTGCTGTGAGATTTCACAGTCAAAAAAAATCCCTCTCTCCCCGAGGTGGAAGGCTATCCTGTTTGTCTTCAAGTGAATTTGTTGCTTGTTGAAGTTGTTACTTTGACAGTCCTAGGAGTGGATATTAAGTAGCCACATAACAGGTGCATCCTGTGCCAACTGTATTGTGGGACCAACATCTGCTCGCCTGATAACACTAGCTTAGATTCAGAAAAGCATGCCTATTCAGGAGAGCATTAAGCACGTGCTTAATTTGAAGCATACGCTCAAGTCCTGTTGAAGTCATGTGATGAAGGGCTTTCCTGAATTGAAGTCAGAGCCTGTAAGACACAGAATGATATTAATAGGCCATTTTTATTAGTTATTTTTGAGATGTTAAATTTATAGAGCTGGTTGGGAAATGATCATTTTCCCCTCATGAAAAAGTTCAGTGTACATTCTTTTTGTTTTTGTTGAAAGAGTGTTCACAGTTTTTAGGTTTCAGAGTAGCAGCCGTGTTAGTCTGTATCCGCAAAAAGAACAGGAGGACTTGTGGCA
The DNA here is from genome assembly GCF_025201925.1 of Gopherus flavomarginatus. NCBI lineage: Eukaryota > Metazoa > Chordata > Testudines > Testudinidae > Gopherus > Gopherus flavomarginatus. The sequence continues at coordinate 133,742,836 of NC_066622.1, forward strand.
CCTTAGAGACTAACAAAGTTATTTGAGCATAAGCTTTCGTGGGCTACAGCCCACTTCATCGGATGCATAGCATTTTTTAGGTTTTCATTGTACACCTGACAAACAAAAATGTTTTGGTTTTCAACAGAAACCCCCAAATTTTGGACAAAAATTGGAATTTTTCACGAAATTTCCATTTTGTCAAACAAGCCCTTTTCCAGTCAAAAAATATTTCAACTGAAAGTTTGTGACCAGCTCTATTAGTTTGATTCCTTGCAAGTAGTCATTAAAAAGCCAATATTTATGCCAGAAGGATCTATCAGAAGTCCCACCGTGCACGAGCCACATTCATTTGGGGGCAGGCACAATTCCACGGAATTTCAGCTGTGGAATTTCTAGGGCTAACCACTCTCATTGATACCAGTGGAAGTAACTCCATGTAGGTCAATGGAACTGCAATGGTGTAAAACTATTTGAAGTGAGTCAGGCCTTTTGCATGCAAAATAAGTTCAGGTCTCAAAGCACTTCACAATCCTTTTTAACAGATTTATGCCTACAGTGCCTCAGAGAGAGACTAAGTGACCTTCCCAAGGTGACACAGGAAGTATGGGCAGGGATAGTGTCCCTAGCCTGTTTGCCATAATATGGGAATGGATGACAGGGGATGGATCACTTGATGATTACCTGTTCTGTTCATTCTCTCTGAAGCACCTGGCATTGGCCACTCTCAGAAGACTTAGATACTGGGTTAGGTAGACCTTTGGTCTGATCCAGTATAGCTGTTCTTACGTGGCAGAGCAGAGAAATGAATCCAGGTCTCTCAAGACAGTACCTTGGGATAGCTCAGTGGTTTGAGTATTGGCCTTCTAAACCCAGGGTTGCAAATTCAATCTTGAGGGGGCCATTTAGGGATCTGAAGCCCCCCAAAAATAGCTGGGGATTAGTCCTGCTTTGAGCAGGGGGTTAGACTAGATGACCTGAAGTCCCTTCCAACCCTGATATTCTATGAAATCTGTAGGACCCTGACCACCATCCTTCTAGACAAGTGACTGGTGGTGCAGACAGAGGAGAAAAATTTTGCCCTAAATTTCTCACTTTCTGTCCAGAATCCAGTCCTCTAGAAGAACAACAGTTGACAGAGCAGTTTGCTCTCACAGCATGGTACCTCCAGGTTGCTAATGACAAAGTGACTGCTCCCTGCTCACACATGATAATAACACAGACACAGTCTGAATCAGGAAGAATGCTAGCCATAGTCAAATTGCCCCCCTGTCCTTAACATCTCTATCTTAAGTCTCTTATCATCATCATCTGTAACAAGAGCAGGCAATACAGCAGCGTTTTCAAGTAACACTGCTGTCACAGCAACAGCGATTGATTGGAGGGAGTCGCAGACCCTGAAGACAGGTGCTCAGAGCAGCCACTGATCAGAGAATCACTTGCTTTGGGGGAAACCAGAGTTGAGAGAGAAATGCCTAGTTGTAAAGGTGCCCAGGAAACTGAACAACAAATGGAATACAACAGAAGGTGGCCAGATATGAGGAGGAATGGCAAGAGAGAGAGAGTGATAGATATTAACAACGATTAACTAGGCAGTGTCTGTGCACTTTGGGGCTAACCACGCAGCTCTCATTAGAATTACATCCTACATGCCCCTGAGCAGCTGAATAAATATGCCATATGGGCTGCATGAGGAAAGGGAGTCTATGGTCCAGCTCTTTAAAAAGGCTGAGATAATGATTATTTATTATTCCCTGTCATGTGTCCCTTTGGTTAATGGTGCAGGGAGCTTCCAATTTTAAGTGGAAATGAAGTGGATCCTGAGGCAAATAGCAATCCCCACCGATCAAGGATTGAGGCAGGAGGGTCGCTACCACATTCAGATTCAAGTTCTTCCCGCAGTGGAGGGTGTTCAGCTCCAAAGGGCTGGTTTGGTCCACGAGAGAGAACGGCCATCAGCCACGAAGTTCAAATCAAGAACCAAGCTTCCCCAAGGTTCAGAGAGAGTTGGATCTGGGGATTTGGTATGGATTCATCTCTAGTTTCTAATCCAGAAAAACACCCACCAATTTCCTTACCCTGCTGCCCTGTAGAACCCTAAACCAGAGTTCATACCATGTTAGCCTGCATTGTGTTTGGGACTATCCAACCCACACCACACCCTATCATCCTAAAATGACCCAATTAGAATGCAATTGTCTCGCCTCATCTCTGTCCTTCAACACTCACAGATTATAGTTGGTTCAAAGAGAAAGGCCAAGTTCTGGTCCAAAGTTCTAAATAGCCCCGCCCCCTCCAGACCCCTGCAGATATTGATAGATGTGGGAGCACAGGGGTATCAACTAGATGATGAGCTAAACTAGCAGAACATCTGATATGCTAGGAGATCATCATCAAGGACAGGGGCAGCTCTAGCTTTTTTGCCGCTCCAAGCACGGCAGTTGGGCAGCCTTCGGCAGCTTGCCTGCAGGCGGTTCCCCGTCCTGTGGCTTCAGCATACCTGCCGCCGAATTGCCGCCGAATCCTCGGGACCGGCGGACCTCCCGCAGACAAGCCGCCAAAGGCTGCCTGACTGCCACCCTCGCAGGGACCGGCAAGGCGCCCCCCACAGCTTGCCGCCCCAGGCACGTGCTTGAAGCACTGGTACCTGGAGCCACCGCTGATCAAGGAAAACTAGAATCTTCATGCTACACATCCCAGAGCACTTTATTATTGTTTTTATAGTTGGTAGGTAATTTTTCAATGAGGGTTTTGTGGGGGAGGGAGAAGAGGGGGCAAAAATGCCTCTTCAGCCAAGTGGAAATTGTCAAGAGAAAAATCTCCATTTTAAAGTATTTTCGGGCTTTACTGAAAAAAAAAGTTTCAGTTTTTGAAAACTTTGGTTCTTGACCACCTGAAAAAGTATCTGAAAAACTGAGAGGAAAATGAACAGCTACCTTCAAAACGTTTCCCTGGAAAGAAAACACATTTCCAACCAGCTCTGTAATGTGGAAATCCCCAGAGATCTAAGCACCAAGCACAGGTATAACAAAAAGACTATCCCTGCCTAAAAGAGTTTACAATGTAAGCTTTACCCAGGAGAATAGAGCAACAGCTCAAGTAATTAACAGCAATCCACATCTGATGGGCAGCTGCGGATCATCTCCAAGGCTGGATTCAGAAAGTGAAACCATTTTGGTCACATGTAGACACAGGCAGGATGGGCAGTGCACTACAGCTACAGAGAAAAATATAAGCATTCTCTACTTAATGAAAATGTAGTGGAAAAAATTACACTGATTTTAATGGAGATAGTGCAGCTAAATGACTCACAGACCCCCTTGAAAGTAGTTATTCGAAAGCACGTTAAAATAATATATTTTGAGGTTATTTTTGCAAATGGCTTTTTTTTTTTTTTTTTTGCAAAGGGCAATTTTTAGCTGATGTTAGCAGCAGTATAATACGAACCCAGTTCCAGTTTTGGAAACAACACAGTAAACTCCTTAATTTAAATGAGATTCAACAGGTGTAACTGGGGGGGGGGATTTTGTCTTAAGTATATAACTTATGCATTATTGTCCAAGCTCAGATATGACTATGCTAGGCACCTTAGAAATAACAGATCAATCTGATAGCTATTCAATGTGTGATGAGTTTAATTCATAGAATCATAGGACTGGAAGGGACCTCGAGAGGTTATCTAGCCCAGTCCCCTGCACTCATTGTAGGACTAAGTATCATCTAGTATTATCATTCATATGAATGACAACTGGAATGTGGCCACTCCTTCTTTAATTGAATCAATCATAATATATATGTTTACTGTGTCCTCTCTTATTCACCTTCTTGCCACATTAAACAGTCCCCATCATTTCAATCTCTCTTCATATTAAAATTTTCCAAACCTCTAAGCATTCTCATTCACCCTTGCCTGCAACTCTTAATTCTGCAACATCTTTTTAAGGTGGTCACTACTGCACGCAGCATTCCAGAGGAGTGCAAGCCACTCATCATATTTTCCATATTATGCACCCTAACATCTTGTTAGCTTTGTTTGGAGGTAAACTGAACAACACAGCTTTACTCCTGCTGAGGATCTGACCTTGCTAGCCTAATGATGAACTCAGTTACACTGGATATCTAGATAGACTAGGGGTTCTCAAACTGGGGGTCAGGACCTCTCAGGGGGTCACGAGGTTATTACATGGGGGGTCGTGAACAGTCAACCTCCACCCAAACCTCCCGCTTTGTCTCTAGCTTTATACTGGATGTTAAATATATAAAAAAGTGTTTTTACTTTATAGGGGGGAGGGTCGCATGTAGATGCTTGCTTTGTGAAAGGGGTTACCAGTACAGAAGTTTGAGAACCACTGAGACAGACGTATATACCAGCTGACAACTATATCTATATCTCCTGATCCATCCTGGGGATGGAGTGAGATCAGAATCAAAGCCTGTGCACCTATCTCTAAGGCAGCTGTTAAACCTCAACATGTCCTCACATGGTAATTTGTAAGTTATTTAAGGTTCAAAATAATATTAAAAAAAATCTACCAATTAAGTCTAAATGAAATGCAGAGCGAAGTTCATTTAAGACACCTCATTTAAAGTGTTGCCAAATATTTTTACTTGGAGTAATTAGTGACTATTAATTTGAGCCCCAAGCGCTCCATTTCCAGTGGTTGCCAATTTAAGGCAGACAAATGCTCACACCAGAGTTCCCCATCACCCATACAAACAGTTCAACATCCCATGCCTTGTTCTAGTGCGTTGAGTGCTACGGAATGATGAACGCTTATCAGATGTGCTGTAACCCATAAAGGGACACAAGAGCCTGGCAATGCTCTAGGCTGCTGAGATAAAAAGCCCGTTTAATGCAGGCTCTCTCAGAGGTCTGGCGTGCAGTAGATGTTTACCAAAAGATGTATGGCTGTCTCCAATTGCAGACACATTGGTTACTAAGATTTGCTAGTATATTTTCTAGAGGCAGAAGTGCTAATTACATCAAAGGAGCTCTACCCCACCCCCGGCACTGAGCTAGTGATCTCCCCAGTTAAACAATCATTTGGAAAAAGCTAATTTTTTTTCAATAGAAGAAGCGATTTTGCATAATTTTAAAGAAAACAAAAGAACAAAAAGCCCACCCGCTCTGCAAAAAGAGAGCTTTTGAAGGGTCAAGCCTGTTTCTTTGTTATCCTACTCCCATCCCCCGAACCAAAACATCAGCTTCATCTCTGTCAAGACTTGCTTGGATCATCTGGGCCCATCTCTCACCAAATCATTTCTCTGCCATAGCAGGGCTCTTGGGCGCTGGTGCACCTGAGTACCTCCTGTCTCTGCTTGTGGCACATGATAGTTTAGCATCCCGAGGGCTGTAGTACTGTGGTCTAATTCTGGTTGGTGGTACGGGTGTGGGAGTGGCTGCATGGCGATGAAGGCATGTGTTATACTGGAGATCAGACAGATGATCTGGTCGTTCCTTTTGGCTTTGAACTCTGTGGCTCTAAAAACACCACCATCCTCAAGGTCTTCATTGCTCAATCCTCTCCCATTCACAAAAACCTGGATCCCAGTCTCCACCTGGATGAAACTTCCTCTGCAGCTGCTCTCTCATAGGGTGGCCATTCTCACCCCCTCACCCTTGGTTTGTCCCCAAGGGACATGCTGGGGAGCAGTTGGGCTGTGCCATCCAGCCCCTCGCCTTCTTGGGAAGTCTCCTCCTTCAGGTTCTCCCCTCCCCATCCACAGAGTGGTCATCCACCCCCCACCTCTCCCAACCTTCTTTACCTTTGATTCAGCCTTACATCTTCTTCTCTTCCCAAATCCCCCTGCCTTCTTCTCTAGTCACTTTGCCTTCCAAGCTGATCTCCTGTCTGACCCATTAGCTTTCTGCCTCCTTGTTTGACTGTCAAGCCTGGATCAACTCTTCTATTTGCCTCAATGGCCACTCACTCAACATTGTCTTCACCAGACAATGCTCTTCTGCTCTCTCTATCAAGGCCACGGTTTGCTAACAGGTGCTCCGTGGCATTTTCCGGACAACCATAACAACAGTCTGCACCTCCACAGTGCCTTCCATTAGGGGAATTACAATCTGCCATTTAAGGTGGGTAAGAATCATCATATCAGATAAGGAAGCTAAAGCACTGAGAGATTAATCAACTTACCCAAGGCCATGCAACAAATCTGTAGCTGTCAGGTATTGTTCTCAGGCCTTATGACTTCCAGTCTCATGCCTTACCTCTAAACTACCCTTCCTTCCTCTGGGAAGAAGAAAACATGCGGTATAGCGCAGCATCTACCTCGCCCCAGCCTGCTACACCACGCACTCACTCCCCTCAGATATTGTGTCAATGTACCTGAATAAAGACATATTCATCCTGGACAACAAGTGAGTTGGTGTCGATGGAGCGCAAAAACGGTCCACTTCTGATAGTCTCCGAACACTCCTGGATCCGACAGGTTATATAATGGGCGTCTGTAATAGGAACATAGGCACACATGAGAAATTCCTGCCCAGGAGCTCATGGTCCAAAAACTTAATAAGCAGCTCAAAAGAAGGGCACAGAATGGAAATGTCAGCCTGAGCTCCAGTATCCTGAAAGTTAAAGTTAAATGTGTTTGCCATCCTCATGCTTCATGGCATCAGATGATCACCTGATTAGGTCAGGAAGGAATTCCACCCCCCTACGTAAATCACTGCACCCACTTCTATCCAGGGTCTAAACTCTGGGTACTCCTTATAAACACATCAAAAATTCATTAGGCCCCCAAGGCATAGAGAAAGATTTCTCACCCATCCAGACTTCCCTCCTTCTATCCACTACATATGCCTTTTCAAACTCACTAATAACCTCTCCCTAAATCATCTGAGCCCTGGGGAGATAGATGAGCCTTGCAGCATACCCCGAATGTCAGCAGATCTGGCCTGTGATGGCTGAGGAAGGAAATCAGTTCCAGAGTCTAGCCTCTCATATGAAGTGTGCTGCCACCTTCTGTTCAACCCAGGAAGTCATTAGCTCAAGCCTCTTGGCTGACCCCAGCTTTTGCAGTATCCCACAGAGAGAGAGAAAGCCAGCAGCCAATTGATATCGGGTTTGGTCATGACAAATCTTACTACTTCCTCCAGAAGTTAATCGACAGCTTGCGCAGATCACAGAGTTCAGGCAAGACATGCTCTTGGCACGAAGCATATTGGTATTCTACACCAGCTGGAGTGTCCACGGAGTTTTAAGACACAGCCCCTTTTCCACTGACTGCAGGGGTCTAATGCCAAGAGGACAAAGACATGGGAAACTATAGGACAAAACAAAAGGCTGCATACCTTTTTGGCAAGGATACCTGATACGAAGCGCTACCTGGAATCCGGAGAGTGGCTGCGGGTCTAAGAAGACCCTCATGCTGCTGAATCCAAGGAGATCAATTCATTAAATCCTTTGGATGACTGTGTCCAAAGAACAAATGTAATTATGATTTGGGAAGTGCTGATGATTCATTTAGTGCTGTAGAGTACATGCATACAGAGACAGTCCTTCCCCAGAGAGCTTACACTCTAGAAGATGTAAGAATAGATGCAAAGAAAGGAGTTGTTTTAGATAAAGGCCCCAAATCTATAATCCTCCCCTACCCCTTAACACATACTTTCACTTCTGTGTACCTCACTGAGTAATCAATTTATCTCTATTGACTTCAATAGAACTATCCTGATTTAAACTAGCTCAGGATCTGTTCAGAGCCTTTAAGAGGCAGCTCTCGGAGAAGGTGATGTGGCCTATCAGACCAGGACTGGAACATCATTCCATGACTTGGGGGCTGCTTCTGAGAAGGTCTGGGAGCAGGAGGAGGATATGAATAAGTATTTCAGGGAAGGACTCAGCTTAGTAGGTAGATTAATAAACAGGCACTGCGGTGCAGGGAGAATCCAATAGAGACTCACCCACGACATAGGCAAGCCAGTATGGAGCCACACAGGGCATGGTAGTTATGGACTAGAGTCTTAAACTTGATGCAAGCGGAACTACGTCAATCAATTAAGAGAAGGTAATGATGTGGTCTGGTCAGTGGCGCTCTGCCTACTTTCTATCACCTCAAAACTTTTCATAGACATTAAGCCTCCCAACACTCTCATGATGTGGGTAAGTATATTACATCAGTGTGTCACATGGGGAAACTGAGACCAGGTCCAAGGTTGCACAGTAGGTCAAGCAGCAGAACTGGAAATATATGGCAGGAGGCCACAGTCCCTTCCTCGACAGCAAGGCTTCAAAAGGAAAGCTCTTCATAAGCCACCTGTTTTGTCCTAGGGATGCTGTGGAGAACTAAGTTCATGGCCCCTAGTCATTAGTATTCAGGCACAGGCCAGCCAGTGCAATGGAAGAGGAAAAAAGAAATCAAGTAATGATTAATGCTGTAGTAAACCTTCCAAGCCACACAAGCCATTACTGATCCCTTGACAGCTTTACTCTCACTCCTGAAGATCACATTTACTAGCTTGCTAAGCTTGGGAGAGGAAAGAAAGGAACGTGAAGTCAAACAAGAAGGGTTTTCATCTTGGACCCAGGAACTGTATCCACATTCCAAGATCTAAATGCTTACTCAAGACAGAAGAAAATGCTGATGTGCATAGATGCTCAAAAAAGCACCATGACTTTGTTGATTGAGGTGTTCACAATCCAGAGCACGTGAGGAAAACACAAACTTGCTAACTTTTCATTGGAGCTGCTGCTGGGAATCGGTCTGCCCATCAATAGGCTCAGACCAATGACTCTCTTGAGAGCTGGCTGCGTTAATGCAGCACCATGGTTCTCTCACAGATGTGCCACCTGTAACACAGGACTGCACTGCAAAGTGAGTTGGGAAAAGTCATTACAATTTTGACCAAAGGAGACATGGAACTCAACAGGCAATTGAAACAAAATGGCTGCATCAGGATGAGAGCCAGATGGAGTTCAGCCTTCTCAGGGTACTGCTATAGGTTGTTGTTCTTTTAGCTATTAGTTATGTGCTATTGTGTTATTATGTATAGTCTAAAAGAGAAATTGCGGCTGGGACAGAATGAGATTTTTCATCTGCGGAAGCATGTGGTTGAGAGGAAGGGTGGTCTCACGTTGAAGTCACTAGACTGGGAGATGGGCAGGGTTTCTTCAAGACTCTGACACAAGGGTACAGAGAAGGGCAACACACGTGATTAGGGGTATGGAACAACTTCCATATGAGGAAAGATTAAAAAGACTGGGACTGTTAGAAGAGAGATAGTTAAAGGAAGGCTACAAAATCATGAACAGTGTGGAGAAAGTGAAAGCGAGATTAGGGAAGTGTTATTTACCCCTTCACATAACCACAAGAACCAGGGGTCGCCCGATGAAATTAATAGGCAGCAGGCTTAAAAACAAACATAAGGAAGTACTTCTTCACACAACACACAGTCAACCTGTGGAAACTCTTGCAATGGGATATTGTGAAGGCCAAAAGTATACCTTGGTTCAAAAAAAAAAAAAAAAAACTAGATAAGTTCATGGAGGATAGATCCATCAATGGCTATTAGCAAAGATAGCCATGGATGCAAACCCGTGTCCCCAGTGTCCCTAAACATCCACCTGCCAGAAGCTGGGACTGGATGACAGGGGATGGAGCATTTAGAATTGCCCTGTTCTGTTCATTCCCTCTGAAGCATCTGGCACTGGTCACTGTCAGAAGACAGGATACTGGGCTAGATGGACCATTGGTCTGACCCAGTATGGTCGTTCTTATCCTTGTGTCACTTTGGGTAATTCACTTAACCTTTTTTTGCTTCCATTCCTCAACATATACAAAAGTGGCCAAGCAGGGAGAGAGATGAGGCTGAATTCTTTAGTATGCTTTGAGATCCTTGGCTAGTAAGTGTCCTAGAAAGGCACAGTGTTATTTATGTCATGTGTGTCTAAATGGACATGTATTGGATAGGACAGAATTTGATTATACACAGCGTCCTTGTACTCGGAGCAGCACAGAGGGTTTTACAAAGCAAAAATTGCACCAGCCATGTAAGTAAACTTGACAGTCACGCAGCCAGCCAGTGGTACTGGAACTAGGGGTGCTGCCATGCCCCCCCGGCTTGACATAGTAATAATAAACACCAAATACATGGTTTCCATCACCAGCACCCCCATGATAAAAATTAAATTTCAGCATGCCTGCACCCTGCCAGAGACCAAACTGGGAACGCTGGCCTTTACACTGCTTTATAAAAATCCCAGTTGAGGGACAAAATGAAAACAGCACTGGGAGGACACCTGCCATGATGGCACATTTCTTCTAGACAGAGGAAGTTTTCTGTGCCCTTGAGTTTCAAGTACTTGTAGACTTCTCTACAAAAAGCAAGGACACTTAAAATGGGAGAAAACAGAGTTTCCAAGAAGTGAGGTGAACAAGATGCCATGGTTTTGGTTCATACCACATGAAGCCACTTCATAGCCCTTGAGATTCATTTGGAAAGTCCAGCTGGCTAGAATCCAAAATGGCAAAGGGCAAGCTCATATAAAACATCACATCGGGTTAAGCTCCAAGTATTTCACAGGGGATCTTTTGGCCCTAAAAGCCTGCTGCCAGCCTCGGAGTCTGGGCCTCTCCAGAACCAGCAAAAGGTTTTGCTCTGTGTTTTGATGGAAGATTCTTGGCACCCCATTGATGTTTCTATTAAACTTAACTAACTGTGTTTCTATACTCAAGCCCAAGACTGCCTGGGTTTTGCAAAGTTCCAGGTTCTATAGTGCAGCTCTACTTAGAGTGACCAGACAGCAAGTATGAAAAATCAGAACAGGGGGTGAGGGGTAATTGGAGCCTATATAAGAAAAAGCTCCCAAAAATCAGGACACCTGGTCACCCTAGTTCTACTGAAAGCCTCTAGTAGGAAGGAAAAGAGTCCCTGGGAAATGAAAGAGAGAATATTATGCAGTGTTGCCTACAAAAGATGAGAAATAGGCCCTGGAGGTAGCAGAGACTCCTCTAGTAGAGGTTCGTTCTGGCCAGCGTCACTGGAGACTTCAGAGTAAGAGGCTCTAGCATGGGTTTTGGGCAGAGGTACTGAGAATTTCATGGTGGTTGAGACTACAATGCTGTTTCTGAGCAGTTGTACCGGGAACTTAAGTGCAATGGAAAATGCACTGTTAGTTCTGGGCTGTGCCTCTGATAAATAAAGGGTAACAGAAACTACCCCACTCACTCCAATCCCAGCACTGAGAACTTCACAGTAATAAAGCATGCAGCAATACATCTCCACTCCAGCAATCTGCACTTCCTCCCGTGTAGATCTGGAAAACTAGCTCTAGTGACATTACAAGCTCCTCCAGATCTTCTTATATGATATACCTATCTCATAGAGCTGGAAGGGACCCTGAAAGGTCATTGAGTCCAACCCCCTGCCTTCACTAGCAGGACCAAATACTGATTTCACCCCAGATCCAAAAGTGGCCCCCTCAAGGATTAAACTCACAACCCTGGGTTTACTAGGCTAATGCTCAAACCACTGAGCTATCCCTAGTCTTTTGTTTGATAGCGTGCTTGTTTCTGGGTTTACCACAGGAGCCTCTACTCTACTCCCCATGGCCACTTCACTCACTCTTAGTCTCTTGGTAGACTCCTTACTCCAGGGCCGGATCTCAGGGCTTACTCTCCTGCTGGACTTCCTTTGTCTCCTTGATGATCTACGTAATCCCAGGGAGTGACTGCAGCCCCCTTTCAGCTTTCTGTCTCCTGGCTTTATAGCCCTTCCTCAGCTGGGCTTCATTCTGAATGAACCCAGGCCCTTCCACTCACAGGTGATGCCTGGTAATCTAATTGGCCTCTCAGGCCCTTACTAACTCTAGCAGGGCTGGAGTAGGGTGCACACCCCAGCACACACTCTCCTGCTCAAGACTGTCCCCCATGTGGGCATAGATGCCTTCTGCCCTAGAGTTGCTGGAGCTGGGCTTTCTCCAGGCTACCCAGCCTGAGCAACAGTCAGACCTTTTCTTCCCTATCATCCCGGTTCTTCTCCCCTAGGAACTCTTGATCCTCTGCAGCTGCTCACAAGCCCAGTTCTGCAGTTACTTAGCATCTCCTGAATTCTTTTTGCTTGCTCCAGCAAATCCCACAGCATCCTTTCCCTGGGGGTGTGTGTTCTTGTCAGGGACTATTTCATTTCTGTGCTTGTCCCTGTTTCTGTCTGGTTCTTCTCCCTCCTAATCTTTTAACTCTGTACAATCCCGTACCAAGTGTATGGATTCAATGTCTGCAACGTCCACGGTCACCACCACTACTTCGACTTTGCCTGCCTCCTGCATACTCCAGATACAAGACACACACTCTTTTTCTACAGCACCGGGGCCCACATCTTCCCTTTTGCTACCCAACAATTTCATGAGAGGGCAGTGTCTTTTTTATACGGCCAGCTTCTCAACACCAAGAACAAACCCTCACCGTTGCCTTGTCAGTAGACTATGCTTCTGCACCCTTCTATCTAGCCCCCGCTCTCCCAGGATAACCTTCTCCTCACAGTTCATATAAGGGTATGCTCTTCTTATGTTCCCTTGTCGACCTCAGGGAAAACATATCCTAGGTTGTGCCTCTGGTCTCCTGGCCCCTGTATACCTTTTCCTTCCCTGCTTCCTCTGACTCCTGGTGGTTTCCTTTCTCGTGATCTCTATGAGCTACCTCTGTTGTCTCACCAAGATCACCAGCTACCTTCTCAGCTCAGCTTGCTCCTCTGTCTGCCTTGGCTGGGTCTCCAAACATTGCCGGAGGACTGCCTCCAAAGCCCTTGGCACTCCCAAGGGAACTCGGGTAACCATATCTTCCCCTCCATATGCCAGCTTGGGAGTATAGACCTGAAGGGTTCCACATACTCTGGTTCCATTTTCTTACCTGAACAATCCCATCTTCCCCTTGTGTCAGGGGGGAGAGATAGTCTTCCCGCATTTCCCTGCCAATTGTAACAGGGTCCCTGCTCTCTGCATGTGTCTCTTTTCTAGTAACTTGCCTGTTTCTGGGTTTACCACAGAAGCCTACTCTACTCCCCATGGCTACTTCGCTCTTGCTAGACGCCTTACTCCAGTCTCCCCCAGACTTCCTCTTTGTCCCCAACAATTACCCTCACCCCAGAGAACTTCCTTCTCCTGAAGCCCCCTTCTTGCTTTCAGCCTCCTGGCTTTATAGTGTTGGCCCAGGCCTTCCCAGCTGGGCTTCACTCTTAATGAACCTGGCCCTCCCTCCTGTGATTGATGCCAGGTTACCTAATTGGCCTCTCAGGCCCTCGTTAACCTTATCAGGGCTCGTGTGCAGTGCAAGCCCCAACAAAGGTAAATAAAAACAACCTTCTAAGATACATATAGTGTTATGTCACCCACAGATGGCAACATCCTAGCATGCATGGCACGACTCTCTGCAGATCTGCACCGAGCACGGGAAGAGAAATGGGAATGTGTCTAGGGTGGTATTTTTAGAAGGCCTTTGCCACAGTACATTCACCCACACAGTCGGTTGGATATTCCTATCCCCACACACACTGTGTTATTTGCTGATGGTAAGTCACAAAACAGAAGGGGGGGGGAGCTCAAGTGTTGACATGACAACCAGCTTTCTGCCTACTGGGAAATGTGTCATTTTGAGTGTATTACACTAGTAATCAAATTTATACAAAGAAGGGCACCTGCTTAACATTCACAGAAAGGCAGGTTTCCTTCCCCCTCTGCCTATGTTCCATTTTGTTTCTTATTTAGTTTATTTAACGCAATGAAGTACATGAAAAAAACAAATCTTCAAACCTGACAGATTCTGGATACAATAGTGAGCTTGTCTCCCTTCCTGGGGCAGACATTCTAACTCATGGTCTGACAGGAAATGAAAAGATACTTTACCAAATATCAAGGATTAAACATGACTGGCTATACTAAGAAATAGCCCCATTCAAGCAGGAGGTTAAATGATGGCATCTACTGCAATAAGGCGGGAAACAGATATTTCACAACACCAAAGGATCAGATTAAAGACACATCTGAACCAAAAGTTCAGATCTGAGCATGTGCAAACTTTGGGGAAGTCCAGAATCCAAGAACTCCAAGGCCAGAACGGACCATTATAATGGTGTAGGCTAACCTCCTGCCTACCATAAGCCAAAGAGTCCGGGAGCAGGACTCCAACCTGGGTATCCCACCTAGCAGGGCAAAGCATGGACCACTATGCTATTGGGCAAAAGGAGGAGTCTGGAGCTATCTGAGGATGCTTGTGACCCTCTGATCTCTTGGTTTGGGGCCTGGCACATGCCTGCTTCACTGACCCCTCTATTTCTGGGGATATTTGCAGACTGGGCTCACCTCTGTATCAGAAAGCACATGAAATGTAAAGACAGTGGGACAGGGTTGGTGGAAGGTCAAAGTGTAAACCTTGGGGTGAAAGGGTTTCCAACAGCTAGAGGGCTCAGCAAGTCCCATCTCTACTCTGAAAGAATACCTCTCCAAACTGACTCTATGTTTCTAGAAAGCCTGTCCATGCAACTGGTTCTGAACCCTCTCCTCAAGGCAAGCTTGGGAGGCTTTCTGGGAGCAAGCCAGGAGGAAGGCAATTAGACCTCACACCGGCAGTGCTGACATCCCCTTAGTCTCTACCGCTGTGGTCTGTATCGAGGCTTATCTCTAGCCATTCATTTTAAACTAGATTAATAAACAGGCTTGTTCGAGGGCTGCGACAAGAGCCAGAAAGAACAGTTGAGACACCGAACCCTTTCTTGTCCTGTACTCTTGCTGCTCATGCAGAGTTGGCCATACAGTCTGGCCAGATGGATGAACCCCCCCTCTGGTACCGACAGGGCAAGATCATCAGCTGGGGTAAATCAGCATTGTTCTCAATAGAGAAATGATGATTTACACTCACTGAGGATCTAGCCCACTGATTACACAGCTTGCAAATCCGATAAAGGCTGAGGCCCTGAGAAAGGCTGGAGGTAGGAAATACACAAATCTCAGGAGAGTTCCAGTCCAGTTTTGCAAAGCCAAGAGGCTAGGAGATATTTGGATATACACACAGGTGCTTAGTATCAGAGGGGTAGCCGTGTTAGTCTGGATCTGTAAAAGCAGCAAAGAATCCTGTTGCACCTTATAGACTAACAGACGTTTTGGAGCATGAGCTTTCGTGGGTGAATACCCACTTCCTCAGATGCATGTAGTGGAAATTTCCAGGGGCAGGTATATATATGCAGGCAAGCTAGAGATAACGAGGTCAGTTCAATCAGGGAGGATGAGGCCCTGTTCTAGCAGTTGAGGTGTGAAAACCAAGAGACGAGAAACTGGTTTTGTAATTGGCAAGCCATTCACAGTCTTTGTTCAATCCTGAGCTGATGGTGTCAAATTTGCAGATGAACTGAAGCTCAGCAGTTTCTCTTTGAAGTCTGGTCCTGAAGTTTTTTTGCTGCAGGATGGCCACCTTAAGGTCTGCTATAGTGTGGCCAGGGAGGTTGAAGTGCTCTCCTACAGGTTTTTGCATATTGCCATTCCTAATGTCTGATTTGTGTCCATTTATCCTTTTCCGTAGAGACTGTCCAGTTTGGCCAATGTACATAGCAGAGGGGCATTGCTGGCATATGATGGAGTATATTACATTGGTGGATGTGCAGGTGAATGAACCAGTGATGGTGTGGCTGATCTGGTTAGGTGCTTGTGCCCAAACTATATCACAGAACCTTTAAAGATTCAGCCATCATTAGTTGTGATGGGCTTGTGTGGGGTCTGGTTTGGTTACGTCATTGCTCTAGGGGACACATCTAATTACAAATGGAACACAAGAACTACAGCTGCAAATAACATTGCAGAAAAATGTTTCATGCAGCCCCAACTGGAAGACTGAGCCAGTCAAGGATTTGGGCTGTCTTAAAATGTAGGTGGACTTTATAATGCACCACAGTGCTACTCTCAGCTCATTTGTGTGTGAAGCAAGGTGGACACCTGGTGGCTTGGAGGGATTGCAACAGCCTTGCATTTTCTATTTTCATTATCTTGTGAAAAAATTCTCCTACTAACTTTCCCTACTTAGGATTTCAGAGGACCCATCCACCTTGTGGGTACAGGATAGCAGGACTCCTTGTAAATGCCTGCTAATCATATGTAGCATCTTACAATGGAGGCTCTCAAAGTACTTTACAGACATTAATTAACATGGCTTCAAAACACACTTGGGAAGTGAGTATGTTTTCACTCCATTTGACAGAAGTGAAGTGATTTCCCCTGAGCCAGTGGCAGAGCTAGGAAAGGAGTCCTGCCTCACTGCTCCTTGTGCTAATAGCCTAGAAGATGCTTAGAAGCTTGCAAGAGAAATAAACAGGAAGGGAGAAATTGGAGATCTTTCTCCAGTAGGTGGGTCCCCCCCTGACGGGAGGGATGATCAACTGAACCTGTCAATACACAGAAAGCTGAAAAGGTCAGACCCACATGGCAGGTGAACATCAGTCATGAGAGATACTTGACATCAAGGCTCCTAATGACTTCCACTGTAAACCAAAAGTAAAAGGGAAGAGAAGATTAAGTCTTGCCCTTGCGAGAATAGGAAGTGAGAAAGAAAGAAGAGTCCTTCTCAAAAGGCCCCAGAGTTCCCCTTGGTAGCTTTAGTTAGACGTCCTGAGGGCTCTGTTCAGAGACTTTTGTGAACTCAGTTTATCTCCAGTCCTGACACATTTTGGAAAAACCCCATCAGCACCTTACTGTCTGCATCTATCTTAGGCCCCAACCCATGCCAGTCACTGTCTGCATCCTACTGGAAGGCAGCAGACTTGCTGCACTAAAGAAGATATTACCAGTCCATAGCCAGCCCACCAGAAAGGGGAGCCCACAGGGGCAGCACTGAATAGTCTGTGTGGGGCCTACAAAGTGCCACCATGCACTGTACTCCTGCAGCTGGTTAGAAACCCTTATGCTATTGGTCCCTGCTTTTTTGAATGTAGGCAATGCACCCACAATACATTTCCCCATCAGGGCCGTTGCCAGAATAATGGGTCAGATCCTGAAAAGCAGCACCAGGAGCTGGACCTTCTCTCTCTCTATGCCTCTATTCTGGGATAACTAGCATCCCAATGGAGATCTGAGTCCCTGCTCCCTCTGAGACCGAGCACTTCCTGAAGGAAGAGAGGGGCCTGGATACGGCTCTTCCTAGGGGACAGAAGGCTTAGCTGGACACAAAGGGAAGTATACTAAATCCTCTTTAAGGCTGGTGCAGCAGACCTGCCATTGTGATATTAGCCTGTTTTGCAACTGCATCATTGTAAGAGGGTTCTCACTCCCTGCTGGTGCCCTGCCTCATGTGTAGGTCTGAAACGGTAGCTCTTGCTGCATCAGGTGCCCCTTGCTGCCTATTGATTGCTTTGTGATAGTCTTTCTTCTAGCCACTTGGAAACCAACCAGGCCACCATTTAGTCCCACTGAAAAAGCTGTCCGTATGCAATCTCAGGAAATCTTCAGTTCCAACTCCAGGTCCTGTGCCACCTTGCCAGTGGCTGCTAAGGGAACCCAGCCCCACCAGCTACTCCAGTTCAACCCCAGGAATCCTATGGCTAGCAACCTAGGTCTGCTCAGTCTAGACCCTCTTGCTGTTTCCCTAAGCTCCTTCCTACCACACCCCTCTATCTTCTTGCCTATTTCTAGGTTTTACCACTGGAGCATCCTCTGCTCCCTGTGACTACTTCACCTCTCTCAGCTTCTTGTAAGACTCCCTAGCTAAGGGTAGGACCCTAGGGTCCACTCTTCCCTTAACTTTCCTCTTTGTCCCCTGGCCAACATTCTTTTTCTCTAGGGACTGACTGCAGACCTGCTCCCTGCAGCCTCTTCCTGCTCTCACTTCCTGGCTTATTCTCTTACCCCAATTCTTCCCCGAACTGGGCTTCATCTGCCATTACTATTTACCAATCCCTGGCTTTCCTCCAGGTGCCGCATATAAAGTTAATTGGCACCTTCTGGCCCACATTTACCCGGTCAGGGCTTGTGTGGAGTGGACATCCCAGCACAATCGCATTGTTGATTCATATTCAGTTTGTGATCACCCATGCACTGCTACAGACTAGGGACCAAGTGGCTAGGCAGCAGTTCTCCAGAAAAGGACCTAGGGGTTACAGTGGACGAGAAGCTGGATATGAGTCAACAGTGTGCCCTTGTTGCCAAAAAGCCTAATGACATTTTGGGCTGTATAAGTAGAAGCATTGCCAGCAGATCGAGGGATGTGATCATTCCCCTCTATTCAATATTGGTGAGGCCTCATCTGGAGTACTGTGTCCAGTTTTGGGCCCCACACTACAAGAAGGATGTGGAAAAATTGGATACAGTCCAGTGTAGGGCAACAAAGACGATTAGGGGGCTGGAGCACATGACTTAGGAGGAGAGAGTGAGGGAACTGCGATTATTTAGTCTGCAGAAGACAAGAATGAGGGGTGATATGATAGTTGCTTTCAACTACCTGAAAGAGAGTTCCAAAGAGGATGGAGCTCAGCTATTCTCAGTGGTACCTGATGATAGAACAAGGAGTAATGGTCTCAAGTTGCAGAGGGGGAGGTTTAGGTTAGATATTAGGAAAAACTTTTTCACTAGGAGGGTGGTGAAGCACTGGAATGGGTTACCAAGGGAGGTGGTGGAATCTCCTTCCTTGGAGGTTTTTAAGGTCAGGCTTGACAAAGCCCTGGCTGGGATGACTTAGCTGGGGATTGGTCCTGCTTTGAGCAGGGGGCTGGACTAGATGACCTCCTGAGGTCCCTTCCAACCCTGAGATTCTATGATTCTGTGACCCCCTGATCCTTTTCAGCAGGGCTGCCACTCAGCCACTTATTCCCCATTTTGTAGCTGTGCATTTGATTCTTCCTTCCTGTGTGTAGTACTTTGCACATGTCTTTATTGAATTCAATCTTGCTGACCAATTCTCCAGTTTACCAAGGCCGCTCTGAATTCTAACCCTGTCTCCAAAGTGCTAACAAACCCCATCTAATTTAATGTAATTGGCAAATTTCATACACATACTCTCCTCTCCATTAACCAAGTCATGAATGAAAACACCAAATAGCGCTGGACCCAGGACAGACCCCTGCAGGATCCCAGTAATACATCCCCCCAGTTTAACAGCAAACCATTGACAACTACTCTCTGAGCAGGGTCTTTCAACCACATCTGCACCCATCTCACAGTAATTTCATCAAGACCACATTTTTCTAGTTTGCTTATGAGAACGTCATGTGGGACTATGTTAAAAGCCTGAGTAAAATCAAGATATATCAAGTCCACTTCTTCCCCCTACCCACTAGACCAGTAGCCGTGCCAAGAAGAAAATTAGGATGCTTTGGCATGATTTGTTCTTGACTCCATGTTGGCTCTTATTTATAATCCTGTTATCCTTGAGGTGCTTCCAAATGGATTGTTTAATAATTTGTTCCCATATCTTTCCTGGTACAAAGTTAGATGAGCTGGTCTATAATTCCCTGGGTCCTCTTTGTTCCCCATTTTTAAGGATAGGTACCATGTTTGCCCTTCCCCAGTTCTCTGCGACCTCGCCCATCCTCCATGAGTTCTCAAAGATAACTGCTAATGGTTCTGAGATTGCTTCAGCTGGTTCCCCACTTACCCTAGATGAATTTCATCAGGCCCTGATTTCATCAAGGAGTCTGTCTAGCAGATCTGGGGTGCCCTACACAGAAGCACAGCAAGGAGATCTCACCAAAACTCATCCCCCCACCCTGCTTAAGTTTCTTGGGGCAGGGACTGCCTTTTCAGTCTGTATTTGTACAGTGCCTGGCACAAACAGATCCCGATCCAGGACTTGGACGCCTGGGTACTATGGTAATACACCATACATAACATCTCCTATGGGTTTGTCTCTCAGAATAGGATCCCTGAGCCACTCTGCATCTACAAGAAGCTATACAATGGCCTCCACAGAGAAAGCGTTCTTGCACGGTGCTCTAGAGGTGGAAAGGCTTGGAGTCAACCAGGCCCATCACTCACAGAACCTCATGAACATTTATAGAGACTGAACAATCCCTGTCTCACAAGTCTGACACTTTACATCAGGGGTGGGCAAACTATGGCCCGTGGGCCACATTCAGCCCACAGGACTGTCCTGCCTGGCCCACGAGCTCCTGGCCCAGGATGTCCCCGCTCCCCCGCAGCCTCAGCTCACTCACTGTGCCGCTGGCGCAATGCTCTTGGCGGCAGCGCAGCTGCAGAGCCTGGCCTGACCTGGTGCACTGTGCTGCACGGGCGTGGCAGTGTCCCAGCTCCAGCGAGGGGGCGTGGCTGTAGCATCGCCAGCCACCGATGCTCCAGACAGCGCGGTAAGGGGGCAAGGAGCAGGGGGGGTTGGATAGAGGGAAAGGGAGTTCAGGGTGGTGGTCAGGGGGCAGGGGTGTGGATGGTGGTCGAGGGAGAAATGGGGTTGAATGGGGGCAGTTAGGAAGGAGGGGGGTTGGACGGGGCAGCAGGGGGCGGTCAGGGGCAGGGGTTCCGGGGGCAGTCAGGGGACAGGGAGAAGGGGTGGTTGGATGGGGCAGGGGTTCTGGGGGGACTGTCAAGAATGAGAGGAGGGGTTGGATGGGGTGGCGGGAATCTGGAGGCAGTCAGGGGACAGGGAGCGGGCATGTGTGGATGGTGCAGGGTTCCAGAGGGGCTGTCAGGAAATGGGGGGGGAGCTTGGATGGGGCAGGAGTCTGAGGGGGGAGGGGGAAGACAGGAGGTGGGAGCTGGGCCACGACCCCCTCCCCTAACTTGCCCTTCATGCAATTTATGAAACCCGATGCAGCCCTCAGGCCAAAAGGTTTCCCGCCCCTGCTTTACATAGACAAGAGAGACAAAAGGCGGGAGGGGAAAGAGCAGGAAGATGTCTTGACCCAGGTCACACAGCAGATCAGTGTCAGAAACACAAACAGACCCTATATCTCTCATCTCCATCATAACACCATCCTCAGCAGACGTCCTGTGCCTCATTTCCATGGGTAGAATACAGGAGGTCTTAGCCACGTCCCTAGAACCACTCCTGTCCACATTACACATTTAACCAGGCTGTAGCTGGGACAGGACACAACTCTATTTTCACTCACTCTGTTATAGCTCTAGCATAGGATCGGCACCTAGTGCAAATCGGTGTAGCTCCACCGTCTTCACAGAAGGGAACACTGGGATCACCTAACCTGCCTTCTGCATCTGGCTGGATAGGGAATTTCACTCAGCCATTCCAGGATAAGTGGAGCTAAGCCAGCTCACGCCAACAGAAGCTCTGCCATGTAGTCTAGATGGGGATTTGTATGGTTTCTCTGGAGTGCCATTGCTGGGAAGCCAATGGCTATTAAACACACAAGCCAACATTAAAAATTGCACTTATAGCAACACATCCGCCCTTGTAATGGGCTCTGCTGGGGGAGAACGCGGCTTTGGATAGTCTTACGCACCATCCCCCATGGGGACCCACGAGAAGAACGCCCATCATAACCCATTATCTCCTGATAACGCCTGCAGTCCTTGGGGACTGCTGTTTGCCACGGCCCCGTTTTGCTGGCTCTGCTGTTCAAGCCTGTCTCTCTGGAGAGTCTTCAGGACCATCGACTGCCAAGCTCAAAATGCTGAATTGCTACATTACAAATAAAGCGAGCATGCAAGACCTGGAGCAAAAGCGCAGTCTACAACACAATGCAACAGAGACACGAGGACACCTACCTCCCCAACACGCAGTGTCCAAATAGCTGGGTGAGCAAGCTTAGAGTGAGTTTGAATCCAGGCTCCATCAGCAGTTTGATTCTCCCTCAACACACACACTTCTATCTGTGTGTGCAATAGACAATGCACAAAAGAGATAACCTCTCTGCTTCGCCAGCCTGCTGCCCCATTTTACTGTATTGTTGATGTGGAGCTTTTATTGCCTGGAGATTTATTCAGAAGGGGATGGTACTGATCTCCCTGCTGAAGGGCAGAGTGACGCCAGCAGAAGGTCTCAGAAGAAGTGGTGCTTTAAGGAAATCACAGTGGATTTAAACAGCATGAGGTCCGTAGAGTAGTACATTCAAACATAACAGGGTCTGCATCCAACAAAATGTAACCCCTGCTCCCCGCCCCCAAAAAAACCTGCCCAAATCGACCACTTCCAGAGGAACGCTCTCTGAGTGGACCTCAGGGGCTGAATTCCGCATCCACCACCCTGCAGTAATTGCTGTAAAAAGGTGTGTGCTGTCCCCACGTGCCCCCTTGTGGCCTGCGGCACTGCTGGTATGTCCATCTTCATTTCCCTGGTTGAGGTGTCAGTAAGTTGACTGTAGAAGCATCTGGACCAGCGGAAGCCAAAACCAAACTAAAAGTCTGTCCCCTTTAGCAAAGTGTCGAGAGCGGAGCAACGCAACAAGAGTTCATGAAGCCCTCACTCAGGACTCTGATTCAGGGGTCCCAGACTTAAACTCCACAAACAAAGTCTCAAAGCATGGTCAGGCTAGTCTCTGGAGCCTGGGATAGAGCATTACAGCCTACACAGTGTCTGGTCCCCAGTCCAGCTTCCTGCTCCAGTTTAAACACGCCAGCCCTAGGGCACCGCATGGAGCCTCTTTGATTACACTCAAGCTGTTTCACTTGTGAACTCCTGGCTGTCCCTAAAAGGGGGTAGTACATTTCTTCCTATACAGTCTGCATTTCTAATCCCACACAGACACACACACTGCCAAAGGGACACAGCATTCTACTGTTGCATAGCATTGCACTGAGTTGTTAAGCAGCTGCCAAGCTCCACCCCAGAGGTAGTTGCATTGCAGTGCTGTGATTCCTGTACATGATTTGTAAAGCATTTGGGAGATCCTTATGAAAGAAAAATGCTATAGAAATGGAACCTTACTTGTTTGCAAAACATCCTATCCACCTGGCTAGCAATTGATTACCCATGAATCCAGTCCACTCCAGAAGTAGCTGGCTGCATTTCAGTGATAGGAGTACATGATTATTGTTTTCCTATTTAAGTGAGAGTGCCAGCACTTTACCTGCTGAGTCTGGGAAGGAAGTGCCCACCACCGTGTACTGCACAAACAGGAAAGATCCAGTGTGTGTGTGTGTGTGTGTGTGTGTGTGTGTGTGTGTGTGTGTGTGTGTGTGTGTGTGTGTGTGTGTGTGTGTGTGTGTGTAGGGAGGTTCCTTTGTGAATTTATATGGGGATCCAGTTCTCAAAGGCAAGTAGAATTATAAGCAATTTGTAACATGTTGTTATCCATTATGAGCCAGATTTACCAACAGCGCAGCTGCTTTGTGCCACTCTGCAGACGCAAAGAAGCCATTCAGCATGATGCCGGTGAATTTTCCCCTGTTATTAATGTAACGTAATTGATAATGACACTTATTATCAGCAGAGGCTTAACCACTCACGTCCATCAGCTGTCCGGGCTTCCATGTGCACAAGGTCAGGCTCCTTATCCAAACCCATTACGGACCTGGGGAAGAGAAGGAAAGAGAAGCTGACCAGTGAGATTAAAAGCTGTGACCCCATGAGGAGAGGGCGGGTAATGCCAAGGCAGCTGCCATCGCCCCATTATAACAGGCCACCTTGGAGAACAAGTAGATTGAACACATGAAAACTCCACATAGCAGCAAGCTGCAGTAACCATGTTGGGTCTGTCTGCACAGGAGTTGGAGGGCATAGTTCTCAGATTACGGAGACTCACCCGCGCTAGCTCCAGCTGAGCTACTCCACTAAAAATAGAAGTGTAACAGCAAAGGCACAAGTGTTGGGAGGAACTAGATGTCCCGAGTACGATCCCATTGAGACTCTAGGCACGTACTCAGGTGGCTAGCCCTGCCTGCCGCTCGCACCACCATGGCTACATGTCTGGTTTTAGCACACTCGTTCGATCTCCTTGAGCTGGAAATGACACCAGCCGGCTTCAAGGTAGACATTCTATCAGAGTCTGAGAAAAGGGTGATAATCTTTCATCCTTTGGAGTGTGCGCTGATCACCACAGAGGTCAGAGAGGACCTTCCTCTGGCATGCAAAGCACTCACAATTGGTTATGTGCCTTAGGGTTTCCTTGCCTTCCTCTGAGACAGGAGGATGCTGGCTACCGCTGGAGGCCAGGGCACCCACCTGCATGGACCTTCATTCTGACCCATTATATCAAAGCCTTCACTTCACACAGGGAAGGGCCCAAGATGTCTGCCACTTCCCGCAGTTCCCATTGGCCAGGAACGGCGAACTGCGGCCCTGGGAGCTGCCGGTTGGCTGTGCAAATGCGAACAAATTGTCAGGCAGCCTGCCAGCAGATTACTCTGACAGGCTGCGTGCAGCCCGCGGGCTGCAGGTTGCCCACCAGTGCTGTAAACCCTGCATAAGATGGAAACCACTTCAAGCCAGGGGATGTGGCAGCACCCCCAGCACCCCCAGTTCCAGCACCTATGAGCTCACATATTCCCAGAATTGGTTAGATGCTTGTCAGTGCTGGCGGTGCAGAAGCAATTATGTTATATGACCTAATATGGAGCTGCAATAGATGAAATTGTCATTGTTTGTAAACAAATGCAGCCTGTCAACATCAGAACATGTGATCTTGAGGCAAACTATATATACAGAGAGAGAGAGAAAGAATATTTGCACCACCCTCCTCACATTATTTTCTCAAGCAGCGCCACTGATTTCAATCAGACTTATTTGAGAAGGTACTAACTGCACCTATCAGATTTTAGCCCTGTGTGATCAGATAATTAAGCACTGTATCAAAATGTGACACACATCAGTGCAGAATTAAGGTTACACTAGAGATGGTGGGAAAATATTGAAATTTTAACTCAAAAATGTGAGATTTTTTTTTGCAAATATGTGCGGGAGTTTAGACAAACTTATAGAGCAGTTGAAATCTGTCAAGACTTCAGCAAAGAACTTTCAAAACTTTTCTGCATCTTTCTCTCTAGCTGGCACTTGCAACCTTAGCAGTGACATTTCCTGACCACTGATTGCTCCACTTAGCTACCTTGATGTTCTTGTATTGTAGTTTTTGACCTGGAATGTGCTTATGGTTTAGGTGGCAAAGTCATGAGCAATCAGACTCGGACGCCTTCTAGACAACAAAGGGCCAGATCCTCAGCTGGTGTAAGGCTTTTGCATCTCCATTTACTTCGGTGGCGCTGTGCTGAGTTCCAGTAGCTGAGGATCTGGTCCCAAGAGCGGATGATTGTGCTATATATCATTCAAGAGGTAATTTCACATCAGTTTGCAATAACCTCTCAAATTTTATCTGGGGCAAGGAGGTCAAAAGCTCCTGTAGCAGGAGTCAGTGAATGCAGCCCCTGATCACATGACAGAGGGTAGCAAGCTTCCGTAACCCTCCCCTATGGCATGTCACTATGGCCAGGAAATAAAGATAATGCTCTTCCCAATATATCTGTGCATCACACCTTTACCCAAGGTGTTAGTGATTGTAGAACCACTTACATTATCTGGCATAAAGCCCTGCCTCAGTTTCCCCTTAAAAATAGATCTTCCTTCAGGCTAACAATCTTTTATCAGAACTTCTCACCCAACAGCTTCCTGTACCCTGTGGGTCATTCTCCCTGGCCATCTGCCTGGGGGGTCTGGAGAGCTGTCACCTTCCTGCTTCCCAGCTGGTCTCCTCTCTGAACTCCAGCCTTCTTAGCTGGCTCCTGCATTCTTCAGGCCTTCTGCCTAGGAGCTAAGAACAGAGTCTCTATTCACAGAGGCCTCCTACTCCTCTGAGACATTCCCTGCGTGAACTCAGGCTGCCCTCTCTCACTCCCAACAGGTTTGGTTCTGAGTCTCTAACTCCCACCACATGATTCATTCCCTTCACCTGGGGAGGTGGGCTCAGTCTGACCCAGGTGCAGCTGAGCCCCACCCCTTTAAAGGGCCGGCTAACCTATGACTGATCTCTATACAGAAAACAGAGGACTGATTTCTGCAGGCTCGCTAGAGTTTTATGTATTTAAAAAGGATAAAAGCTGAATTAGTAGAATCTGATCATTCCTAAAACTTAACACTGATGATACCCACGACAGCTAGGGAGCACCCCGAGCGGATTTATAATGCGCCGGAGAAGAACAAGTCTTCTGAAACATGCCATTCTCCCCTGGATTTGCTATTGTATGGGATCTAGTTGTTTCCTTAATTAGCTTTGACATCTCTGATGGTTCTATTCATAACAACAAAAAAGAGAAGTTGGTACAGCAGCTCCTAATTATGCATCATTCCTTTAACACCATGCTTCAAACTCAAATGCTCCGAAGCAACGTCAGGCAACCCTGAAATTGTGAGACCCGCCCCACCTTCCCCTGCAGTGTATGCGAGAGGGTAACAAAACTGAATAGGAGAGCCCTGCTCCAGTGGGAAATCCAGGCACGCATCATCCTTATCCACCTACCCTGAACCCAAGTCCTCCTCTTGCCTCAAAACTGCTGATGGCAGCAAAAGTTTACAGAGTCAATATCATTTCACTGTTTTCCCTGTGTATGTTCTCAATGGCAAGGCAGCTGCTACAGCTCTGCAGTGCTGCCAGTTCACGAGTACTGGTATTTCCACAGAATGGACTCCACTCAGTTTTTGGTAAAGCTTTAAGCCAACAATGTAACAAATCTGTCACAACCCATGGACTCTTAAGCTCAGCAGTTGTCACCCATGCTGCGCAGCTTGGACACAGAACTCCACGGACACAGCAGGGATAGAACCCACATTCTCCAGCTCCGAAAATACTAGCTCCTGACAAGAGGGGAATCGCCACTAGCGGAGAGCAACATAGTACCTATGACACACCACCAAGCAGTTCTAATTCCACCCAATAGGGAGCAGTAGACTCTCTCGCACCACCCCCCGACCCACACCACCCCCCACAAACACCCCTAGCCAGTTCATCACAACATTTTCCTTTGTTGGCATGTATAAAATGGCTCCCCCACTCCCCTCCCATGCCCTGGTCTCTCTGAAGGAGAGGATTTACTGTCACGGGTCTGGCAATGAAAGAAGTGCCACATCAACAGCATCTGCAGGCAGCTGTTTGTTTCTCTTATCATCCATTTCTTTTCTAACTATCATACTTGGGCTGGTGAACTAGAGCCAAGACAGCCTTGCATATCCCCTGAACTACCTTCTACCCGTGTAGTCCCATGGAACTGGCGTGACCCAAAAGGCAGGGTTTCCAATGCTCTTGAGCCAATGGCCTTCTGCCTTTCAGATGCATACAGAGAAGAGGAGGAGGATTTAATTAAACTGAAAAGCATGATTCTGGTTTGGAAGAATTATAGTGTATCCCACCCTGGCAAGCATTTCCACATCCTGCTCCAGGCATAGCTCCAGTCCACACCTCGTGCACACAGCGAATTGGTGCCACAGGTAAAGAACCAGCAATGCACGCATGCCCTATAACCCCAGAGGGGCACTTCCACCAGGGCTAGTCATCCTACACTGCTTTGCTCATTTATCACAACCCATCTCAGAAAGAGCTGGGGAAAGAGGCGGCAGCCAGAAGTGATGGTAAAGGTCACATTCCTGACTGCTGCAGATGTAGGCTTCAGAACTGGGAGCCTGCAGCTAGTATTGCAGCTGGCTCAGGATTATTAGCCAATTAATAACTCAAACTGACTTAAAATCCCATTAGAAGGGACATGGTGGTTGCTTTTTTTTTTTTCTTTTCAGCCCTGACAGCTCTTGGCTGTCCAGAGTCTTCACTCCCCTGCAGTTTCCTTTGGGTAATGAATTAAGTGTTCTTGACGGCTGAAGGACTGATAGTACCCGAAGCCATCTCCCTATCTGTATCTAGAGGGCAGCGCACTGTGCTTGGATGCACATTTACTAGGTTATTTGCTAACATTTCAACCCTGACCTGAAGGGACAGGGAGCGAGGGTGGGCCACAGCCATTAAACCTCTTCGTCTCACACTTTTCTCTAAACTTCTGCTCCCAAGAAGCTTCCAAAGGAACCATGCTCAGAGCACGTACAACATGGCTCAGACCAGAATGGGAAACGAGTCACACAGATGACACACAGAACGAAGAGACAGAGGACCAAATCCTCAAATGTGCCTGACGAGAACTTGCCTTCTTGGCCTATATCTATTTAAAAGGCCACATGCCCGTCAAGCGAAATGCCATGGAAGTGGCTAATGTGGTATATATCATTATACCTATTTTACAGACTTGAGGCACATGAGGGATAAGGGACCTATTTACAAGGAGTCAGAGTCAAGAACAGAACCCAAGACTCGTCAATTTCCAGGGCTACAGTGCAGCTACTATATCGCTGGCCATACTAATAAGATTTGGAGACACTTCGTTGAGCAACCACGTGCATAGCTAATACCTTCTGGACTCCAGAAAAGGAGAGCATCTGCTAATAGTGGAGAAGAAAGCAGGTGGGAAATCCAGTTCCTCACTGGTCTCCTACAGTTGCAGCACACAGAACGCTGTTAGGTAGTCGGTGGGGTTGGGCTAGCCAGTCAGGTGAGCACACGATCACATTCTGAACCCAAAACTTTTCGAAGTTATTATTCTGCAGACGTATCATGTCACAAAATGCCATGAGATGGCCTTGTACGCAGGTGATCCACAGCACTCAGAGATGCTAAAGGATTTGTCACTGGCTGGCCACACTTTGGGTTTAGAAGCTCAAAGTGAATTTCTTTAAGGTCAACCTCCCATCGTCTTTATTTTGCCTGCTAGCTAACTGAAAAGGGTCACAGCAGAGAATGTTTTCTCAGGTAGGAAGCCACAGAGGCAGCTAAAAGGTAGGTCAAGCAGACAAATGGAAGGAGGAGGAAGAGCGATGGGAATGATGCCCTTTCTGCTTTTGAATTCACAAGGAACAATCTAACACAGAGCAGCACAAATTTCTCCACTTTCACTGGGCAGGGAGTTGCATGAATATTTCCTCCGGCTGCAGTCTCTGGGAGTCCGCTTTGTCCTTAAGTCAGCAGAAACTCCTCAGGAGTCAAAAACAAACTTCACCTTGGTTTGCTTCAGTTCCATAAATCAGGCCATGAACGTTTGGAACTGGGGCCTGGCCAGCAAACCTCAGTGACCCACCTGCTTAGGAATCAGGTGTCAGGTGAGAGTTTTGCCAGTTACCTGCCTGGTGTCTGAACCATCAGGGTTCCTTGGCACAGCACTAGTCTAAAAAGAAAGAAATTGTGAAAATGGGAATGAGACTTAAACAAGATGCAGCCTTAGAAACCCATCCATTGTAGGCTGAGATATCAGAGTGGAGGAACTAATCACCGATAATGGAAAGGGACAGGACGAATGGATGTGGACTACTCAGAGGGATGTTTTGCAGTAGATTAGGACTAGAAAGAAAAAGAACAACGCACATTTATAGTGCAATAATGTGCAGCAGAGAGGGGGGAAACACATCCCTTTTTTTAGACAATCCCAATCAAATTAATGGATGTTGGCAATTAGTTTGCTGAAATTTTAACAATATCCTGGCCCAGAAGTGAGTAAACAATGTGATACGGCTGTTAAAAAAGCAAATGCGATTTTGGGATGCATCAGGCGGGGTATTTCCTGCAAGGATAAGGAGGTGTTAGTACCGTTATATAAGGTGTTGGTGAGACCCCATCTGGAATACTGTGTGCAGTTCTGGTGTCCCATGTTCAAGAAGGATGAATTCAAACTGGAACAGGTTCAGAGACGGGCTACAAGGATGATCCGAGGAATGGAAAAACTGCCTTATGAAAGGAGACTCAAAGAGCTTGGCTTGTTTAGCCTGGCCAAAAGAAGGCTGAGGGGGGATATGCTCACTCTATATAAATATATCAGGGGGGTTAACGTTAGGGAGGGAGAGGAATTATTTAAGTTTAGTACTAATGTAGGCACGAGGACGAATGGGTATAAACTGGATATTAGGAAGTTTAGACTTGAAATTAGACGAAGGTTTCTAACCATTAGGGGAGTGAAGTTCTGGAATAGCCTTCCGAGGGAAGTAGTGGGGGCAAAAGACTTTTCTGGCTTTAAGACAAAGCTTGATAAGTATATGGAGGGGATGTTATGATAGGATCATTAATTTGGGCAATTGATCTTGGATTACCACCAGATAGGTCTGCTCAATGGTCTGCGGGGAGATGTTGGATGGGATGGGAACTGAGTTACTACAGAGAATTCCTTCTTGGGTGCTGGCTGGTGAGTCTTGCCCACATGCTCAGGGTTTAGCTGATCGCCATATTTGGGGTCGGGAAGGAATTTTCCTCCAGGGCGGATTGGCAGGGACACTGGAGGTTTTTCGCCTTCCCCTGCAGCGTGGGGCACGGGTCGCTTGCTGGTGAATTCTCTGCAGCTTGAGGTCTTCAAACCAATTTTGAGGATTTCAATAACTCGGTCCTGGGTTAGGGGTTGTTATAAAATTGGATGGGTGGGGTTCTGTGGCCTGCCTTGTGCAGGAGGTCAGACTAGATGATCATATTGGTCCTTTCTGACCTATGAGTCTATGAGTCTAGGTATTTACAGGTGGTACAAGGCAGACAGCGTGTGTGTCTAATCTGACCAAGATATGGACCAGACCCACGGACACAGTCAGACATGGGTGAAGCAGCTCAGCACATTAATCCAAACATTTCCTGCTATGTTGGATGATACAGATCTTACTGCAGGCCAGCTGGTGAACTATATACCCAACCCTAACACAAACAGGGCCTCTTTCTCCACACCACCTTGTGCCGCCATTTACACATCTTCACAGTGGAAGTACGGCGCCACCATTTTGATCGAGTAGCATGTTTCGCATAAGCGCAAGTAACTTCATACATGGCAAAGTAAAGGCAAAGTGGACCCTCTGCATGTTTTACTAGTATTAACTTCAGTCAGATCCATAACAGGATCTAGGCTATAGAAAATAGGACATTACTCTCTGGGGCTGAATAACAGGAGACACTCTCTTAACAGTGTGAGACTGTGGTATGGTCTCCCAAAGGATACAGCAGAAGCCCCATTACTTGGTGCATTTCAAATCAAGCTTGAAAAAAAGCTTAGGGGAACATGCTGTAAAGAACTATCTTGCATTCGTCTCCAGGGAATGGATTTATAGTTTTCTTCAAGCTCTAATTTCTAAGACTCTACAATTCTGGACGTCTGCAGGAGTTATCACTAGGATGGTAAAACTGCAAGATAAGGCAGGAAGTTGTCAGGTGCCTACACTCAGCTCATTTTTTTCACTTCTGAACAGAGCCAACACAAGCTTGCTTGTTTAAAGCTTCTGAGGAATCTGGGTTTTTCTCTCCCCATAGCATTAATGAAAAAGGCACTATACTTCACAGAAACTAAACAGCAATTTAAAGGACTGGAGACAATTCGAAGAAATCTGTGAGAAGTGTTCTTACCAAACAAATCTGCTGATGTGGTTTTCCTCAGTTTCCTAATTATTAATTATCAGTGGACTAAGAAACTTCATGAAAATATTCATAATGATGTATCTGCTCCTGTTGCTTATTTCCCAGCTGCAGTCATCAGGATAGATTACAGTCTTCACCCTTTCAAATTCCTCCTGCTCTACTTTGCATTTATATTTCTTAATCTGATGGGTGAATTCCGATAAATATCACTGAGCCCTTGTAAAAAAGGAAGGGGAAAAATCCCTTCCTCCAACACAGGAAGGATTTTAAAGGACCAGGTCTGTAGATGTTTACATTTGGTGGAGACATTCAGGCTCAGGCTGGAGGAAGGAAAGGGGAATTTTTCCAGGAAATGTTTGTTTCCTTCTAAATTTTCAATATATAAAAATGTTGATTTCAGTTCAAGTTTTGAAAAATGAAAATGAATGCTTTTCATTCTTCATTTCTCCTCCTCCTCTCCTCCTTTTTCTCTCCCTTTGGGGAAAAAACCCCAAATAACATAAACTGGGGGGGGGGGTTGAATTGCTGGAAACCAAAATGAAACAAACAAACTAAACCATTTCAAAACTGAACAAAAAAAACTGTACATTTCCACGGAAAATTTCTAAGAAAACAAAAATATTTGATTTTTTTTTGAGAAAATATCATTTTTCAACCAACTTTACCTTGCAGTCAACAGCAGAGCTCAAGCCCAGATTTTTTGGATCTATTACCAGCCACAGCATGGATTTATTGAGGGACTGTAGCTGTAAGCCACCTCTCTGTGGCTCAGCTGGTCCATCACTAAAATGAGCATAATGCTTAATGTACTGTTATGAGGCCCAGTTAGTTAATGTCTGTAAAGCTCTTGGGAATCCTCATTTGAAAAGCCCCGTAGAAATGGAATTGCTGTAGCATTACTAGCCTGGCTATTCAGGAACCAGAAGCAATCCTTGTTTCAGAACAGTTTAGAACAGAGAGCACACAACATTTGCTGCAAACTGCATAACTATAATTTCATCCGTCCTCACTCTACATTCAGGGATTCAACTCAGCCTCTAGTTTCTCTCCATGCAAAGGAATACTTGGAAAGCTCATTAAATACAACACGGTTAGTAGCTTGGCACGAAGTATTCCAAATTGGATCCACTGCACTTTAGACTACAGTCATCTAAAGATGCTCCCTTGCCTGTGTGTTTAATTCCCTTCATTTGTAGGAACATTTTCTGATTGCAAATAAGACATGGCTTATGCGCTAAGGCTCAGTGATCCAGCTACTAACAGACTCCAAGACAGAGCAGGGTGTCTCTGATAAGCTTTAGAGTGGGAACATCATTTAATAAATTAGTACCGTGGTATAGGAATAAAAATAAAGCTTAAATTGTCCAAAGAGGGGATGCCAGCATGCCACTTGACACAGATGGAATGTATAGGATATGTTGCAAGATGAGCCGATAAAGCGTTGTACATTGTATTAATTAAGGAAGGATGGCTTGCCACATTCCCTGGGACAATGTCTAACTAGCTGGAAATTAATTCACACTTCAATTTATGCATTTCAGAGCGAGGCAATGTGAAGCCAGATTTGTGACTCATCTCTTCTGGTGACTGTTTCTTTGAGCTTCAGCCACTAACCTGAAGAGAACAATAGATTATTTCATTGTTTAGACCTTTAACCAGCAACCAAGCGAAAGAGAGAGAATAAACTATTTTGCTGCAAGATGGGCCAGAAAGTGTAAATGCATCAGTGTGTCTCCTTGCCCCAAATCACACTCAATTACCAGTTTATGCCAAGTTAAGAGTGAGACACTCATTTGTCCTGACAGCCTTAAGAGGAAAGGCAAAGGAGCAGTAAACAAACAAAAAGGATTCTGGCACTGAAGTGGGAGCCGCACAGACAGGGTCCCTTCCTAGGAACGGCTAATCAGTGCATCAGTGATGGGTAAAAGTAAATATTACTAGAGGGAGTTGCAGAGCATCACACATCCTACAGCAAGAAGGTTGATCAGTCAAGGAAGGAGACAAACCCCCAAATATCAGTGATGGACATGGGATGGAAATATGCACAACCTCACGTGAGCCATCTCTTCCTGAGATGGACAATGATGGGAGCAAGGAGTTTGCTGGTGGAGAGACGCAAGGCATCAATGCACCTGTGTACGTAGTTGCTGTGCAAGCGAGCGGCGAAAAAGATATTGATTCAGGCTGTGTGGGAGGCCAGCTGGGAAGTCCAGCAGTAGGCAGCCCAGCACACCTGGGGATCTGAGATGAAAGACACACTCCCCAGTTCTTCATGGCTGGCAGAGGCCGGCATTCTTTGGAGGCAAGCAGCTGCTTGGACAGAGAGCAGAGGGAAATCACCTGTCAGCATTCAGTAGTAACCTCACCTGCGGACTAGTTCAGGAGAAGTGTTACTAGGCCTTCAAGTGAGCTTCATCCTGTGCGCCTCAAGCCAAGAGGGAGGACATCGCACTACAGCCTGGGTAGGTGCAAGGAGAGTAATAGATGACTCACAATGGATTTGTGGGGCTGAAGAGCAGCCTGGATGGAGAGAGAAGCAGACTGGGGCTATGTCTACATTGCAGTTAGACACCCATCACTGGCTCGTGCCAGCTGACTGAGGATTGTTTAACTGTGGAGTAGATATTTGGGCTCGGGCTACAGCCCGAGTTCTGGGATCCTCCCAAGGGACTAGAGTCCAGGCTCTAGCCTGAACATGAATGTCTATACTGCAGTTAAACAGCCCCTTGGCCCAAACCCAGCTGGCATGGCCAGATGTGGGTTTTTAATTACAGTATAGACTGTCCAGTCTATCTAGGACCTTATATGGCCCTCCTTAATGTAGGATCTCACAACCATTAACCGATTTTATCAACACAACACCCATGTGAAGTATTATCCCAGTCACATACAAATGGGAAATGGAAGCACAGCATAGATGAAAGGTCCGTTAAATTTAGGGGAGTTTTACCTTGCCCAAGGTCATACAAGGAGTCTACAGTTAAGCTAAGAGTTGAACCCAGGTTGGGTGGAGTCCTAGGCTAGTACCCTATCCACTAAGCCATCCTTCCCACCTCAGCAGGCCCCTGGTGTGTGGGCTATGAGTTGGGGAGCTCAGTGCCATGATTACAGCTTATCCAAACTGCCTACAAGCCTAAGCCATGAACCTTGTCAGAAGCAGGTCTTTGGTTCCATGCTACAGATTCCCTTAAACGCAGTTACACGCATTCAGCTTCACCTCTGAACATAACCCAAGCCATCCAGGGCACATGTCTGCCTAGTGCCTATAAACCCATGGCTCATTATATCCTACCCATACTACAGCTTCTATGGTATAATTAAATAGCTCTGACGATCCACCATCTGCTAATCCAATTACTGCTGTACAATCATGCAGGCACAATAGCAAAAGCCACTGGCTTCCCCACCTTGTTCTAAGTAACAACCTGCTAAGGGGAATAATTGAAGGAAACTCATCTAACCTACATTACTTAAAGGAACCTGCAGTGTAGCTAATAGGATACTCCTTCCTCATCTTAAGTTTCCATGTAGTTTCATGCAGGCTACATTTAACGATGGCAGGATTAAACTAAGCTCATTCTATAAAGGAGGCTCTGGAGAATACCAAGGGAACGAAAGGATGGGGTTTCAATTTCTTCTCTTGCAGAGAATGAATTCTGCTACACATTGCTTCCGATGAATTGTCATTTTAGAGAGTTTGTTAATTTCCAACAAGCAAAATTCATAAAGAAGGATCTCCTTATCTTTCATGGCCGTTACTGAGTGACACAAATGGATCGCATCTAAATGAGTTTAGGAACATCTTGTCTGTTTGGCCCTGATAAGAGACTGCTTACTACACAGCATGGGTCCGACTCGGTCTGTTAAATAAAAGAACTGTTGTCTAACTTAGTGTCTGGCAAACTTCCAAAGGCTTCAGTAAGTTCAGAAAAGCTAATCAAAATCTATCTGAACCTTCTTGGTCTAGAAATCTCACACGGGAAATGTATCTCATGATATTCTGGCTACTTCCTAGTTGTAGTCAAACCAGAAACACTGCAAGAAGAGCCATGGCTTGTGGTTATGACCGAGGCTCTGATTTCAACCTAAAATCACCTCTGGGAGTATTTACATATTCTGCTTCTAAGGGCTGATTCTCCATCGCCTTGCTTCTTATGTAGTCATTTACACCAATGCAAAATGAGTGTAACAAAGCTATCAGGCCAGAACTTCTGCAAGGAAAAGAACTGCCAGAAGCACACCGAGAAGGGAATTTGTTTACAAATCTAAGCACGTGTTCTGGGATGGGGTTGGCAGGGGCAATGTTTGCCCAGTTCCAATGAAAAGTAAGCCAAGAGTTCCAAAAACAGGAGCCTACCATTAGAATTCTAAATCCTTATTTCATGTTGGATGTTCAAAAGTTCTCGATAGCAGCCTAGATCTGCTCCCATTGAACTCGAAGAGATTTTTACCAGTGGGGACAGTTGGAGCACCACTGCACACTTATGAAAATTCCACCCCTAAAACAAATGAAAAGAGTTGAGCTTCCAGGAACTCCCCAGAAGTCAACTGAAAGCTACAGGGTGTTCACCACTTGTGAAAATCGGCCCACAAATTGGACTTGTCTACACAGTGTGTTAGTCTGCACTAGAGAAGTTAAATTCTAGTCCTCGCCAGCACGTTGCACACTGACTCATGTGGATCTTGCCTGGTGTGAATCAAGTTCCCCGGAGTGTGCTAATGGAGAACTGTTTGAAATGGGACTACATTAATATGCACTTGAGAACTTTTAATGTGCATCAGCAAGGTCTACATGCGCCAGCTAGTGCACAACATGCTACTGTGCACTAAAAATCTACTCTCTTCTAGTGTAAAGGCACTGTGTAGACAAGCCCTTATTTAGGAGCTTACAGGGGCATTTAGGAGACTCTCTTTAGACTCCATTTTTGGAAATCTTGGCCATAAACCTACCACACAACGACACGTATGAGAAACACACCAAAGCCACAGCTTTGGCCGTGGTCTTCCTGGGACCAACTGGCCTGTGTGTTTCTAGATTGCCTCATGTCTCCTGCTCAGAATCCATGCTCTCAGGTGGCAGCTGATATGTGTCCCCCTTTGCCTATGCAGAGCCAAGCTCAATGAGGTTGTCCATCAAACAAGAGTAGTGGGACATGCTTGGACCACTTGAACTCAGAAACAGAGCAATTAACAGAGTGTGGTGCAGAATAAAGAAAAGTTAAATCAGACAAAACAAGGAATAAGCCTAGATCTTGCCACCCAATGGCAGGTGTGGACTGTGCTGCTGTAGACACTCCAGCAGAATGGCCTTTGGTTTGCTCTGTCAAGCTCTGATGATTCCCATCTGCCTCAGGCAGATGCATTAATCAATGCATTAATTAAAGGGGGTTGGCTCTTGATGCTGCCTACTACAAATATCACCAAAGATCACCCTGGGACCCTCCACAGCCAAATCGCTGTCTCTCATGTACAAGCTGCCTCCATGCCAATATTTACCTCTGACCCCGCACTGTGTGGGCTACAGAGCTACCTAGGGAAAAGGATTGGCGGGGAAAGAGGCATACATCAGCCTCCCACTGCTCCCGCATGGCTCAGGGCAGAAAGGCTCCCTCTAGGGCAGTGAGCTGCCTCTCCCTGTGTGGCAGCTGTGCACACAGGAGAGTCCCTGGGGCTATTGGGCCTGCACTGCCCGATCTCTTCCAAGGAGAACCCTTTGGCGATTTTCTCCCCAGGATCTCCCCCTCGGACAGGCTCATCAGACCCTCTGTTTTCAGACACATGCGTGTCCACACAGAGAGGATCTTCTGTGGGTGAGCAGAGTTACTCTAGATTACCCCGGGGGTGAATCAGAGCAGAACCTGGCCCCAGGAGCATGAAGGCTCTTAACAGATATCAGAAGGTGGTGCATTTCTGGGGCCATAATTCTTAGCCAGGGTAGAACTTGGGTCATTCAACAGAAGGCAGCAAATTTAAATCCAATACAAGGAACTATTTCCCACCCTACCCACCACACTGCAGACTATCGGCCTGTGGAACTCAATGCCACAACATACCTCAACCAAGAATTTAGACAAATTATAAACCAAGGATTGGATATATATATGGATGAGACCATCTAGAGTTATGTTAGTATGGATTTAATTGAAGGGATATAAACTCTCATGCTTCAAGACATAAGGGAGAATTTAGGAAGAAAATTTCCTTATGGGGAAGTTATTCCAAAATTGCCTACTTCAACTTTTCTTGCATCTTCCTCTAAAGTAGCTGGCACTAACCATTTTTGGAGGCAGGATATCGGAGGAAATGGACCACAGGGCTGATACCAAATTGCCACCCTTGTGTTCCTTTTAGGAATTACATATGGTTTGTACCATGGAGACTTATTTAAACATATTTCCCCTAGCAACCACACTTGTTTCTTATGGCCATTCTGCTTTCTTTGATAAAACAGCTTTAAAACAAGAAACCTATAATACTTCCGAAAACACCGTGGGGTACATGAGACTTTGTGGGAAAAAGTTCTAAATGGAACTTAAAACACACAATAGTTATCCCAGAGACTTGGCATAATGCATTTAAGAAGATCATCATAAAACTGCTTATTCATGCATCAAAAACCTTTAAGTACTTTTCCAGTGCATCAGCTGCTACTGAGAGCTTGAACTGTTAGCAACTCACATAACAAATTCCTTTTATTCTTAGGTTCTTGTGTTACTTTTATAAATTGAAGTTGTTATTCATCTGAGAGGATAAAAATGCACCAGAAACCAGCAGACATCTTTGGTTTTGGCCCTTACATAAATTGCAAACAACTCTGGTGTATTATCCAATCAGTGTTGTTGATTTGTTGTGAGTTGGTGGCTGATTTTTGGTTTGTTTTGGGTGGAGGGAGGGAGGGAGCTTTTTTTGTTTTGTTTTGTTTTTGGTGTGTTTTTTGCCAGCTTCCCAGATGAAACGATTTCTGCCAAGATTCTGCCCTGGGCCAAATTGGTTACAAAAGCCTGGATCACATTTGCAAAATGGGAATTGTAGCAAAGACATAATCTTAACTGAAACTGACAACTTAATGTTTATTTCTAAGCAGTCTCTCCACAGCAGCCCCTGGATGGTTTGCTCAGACACAAAAAGTGAAGTTGTTTCCTTTTCAGAGAAGCATCAAGTTCTCCTGGGTTCTCTCTCCTTGCTCTCCCTCAAGTGCTGCTTCATCATTACAGCAGTCACATGCCCCGACAGTCTACAGGGGGCAGCTCCTCTGCGGTATAAACTGGCATAGCTGCATTGATGGAGCAATGCCAATTTACACCTTCTGGAGGATCTGCCTTAGGGCTTCTACCACATCCCAAGCGTTCCTAGAAAGCGTCTCTCTCTTCCTAGGTTTGGCTATTTGGCGGATGATTAATGCTGGCACACCTCCCACCAATAAACGCAGATGTCCACCGTTTCCCAGCATGCTCACATCAGACTCAGTAATATCAATGTTTGTAATCCTGTCACACTTTACCATGAACTAGGGTGACCAGATGTCCTGATTTTATAGGGACAGTCCCAATTTGGGGGGCTTTTTCTTATATAAGC
This sequence comes from Gopherus flavomarginatus, assembly GCF_025201925.1. Classification (NCBI taxonomy): domain Eukaryota; kingdom Metazoa; phylum Chordata; order Testudines; family Testudinidae; genus Gopherus; species Gopherus flavomarginatus. Next base: position 133,781,681 of record NC_066622.1, read on the forward strand.
ACTTATTACCCCCCAAGCCCCATCCCGATTTTTTACACTTGTTATCTGGTCACTCTGCCACGAAAAACCCTTACTAGTCAGGGGAGGGAGGGAGCAGGAGGAGGAAAATGTCAAGTCTGTGAAAAAATGTGTATGGCCAAAAGGAAAATATAAAATAAATCTTCCTCCAAGGTTACTCCAAATATGCCAGGCACCATCATAAACATCTGATCACAATAATGCAAGAGTATTGGCTATGCCATCTGTACTGTATATCATATAAACTAGAGACTGGGAGGCAAAGTTTGCTTTGTGATGACTATGGCAGAGCAAGAGAATTACCAGTCAGGATACATCGGTTTGATTCCACCCCCCATGCTGAAGCAGGATTAAGCATACCTAGACCAGGAGTGGCCAACCTGTGGCTCTGAAGCCACATGCGGCTCTTCAGAGGTTAATATGCAGCTCCTTGCATAGGCACTGACTCCGGGGCTGGAGCTACAGACGCCAGCTTTCCAATGTGCCAGGGGGTGCTCACTGCTCAACCCCCTGCTCTGCCCAGGCCCTGCCCCCATTCCACCCCTTTCCCCAATGCCCCTGCCCCTTCCCCCGAATGTGCTGTGCCCTTCCCTCCTCCTCCCTACCTCCCAGAGCCTCCTGCACATGCAAAACAGCTGATCACAGCAGGTGGGAGGCATGAGGGGAAGGTGGAGGTGCTAGGAGCTGCGGGGGGAGCTGACGGGGGGTTGCTGATATATAACTGTGGCTCTTCGGCAATGTACATTGGTAAATTCTGGCTGGCCACCCCTGACCTAGACCATCCCTTTCAGTACATGCCAGGTGCTGTTAAGGAAACATTGCAATAAATGCAGGTAGAGTTAAAAATATCTCCCAAAACCCAGACCTACCTTTACAGAAACTAAGGACAACTCAGGCTAAACATTTCACAGTAGGGCTCCGGTGGCTTGAACCCAGCACTTCAGGTTTATGAAAGCACCTGTCCTGTGATGGAAATACAGCCACACTACGCATAAATGCAGGGATGGAATTATTCCTTTTACCATGTAGCATGAGGACAAGGTTATTTTAACTCACAAATTTCTAATGCAAGATTATTTAATAGTCAATTGACATTTATAAAACTATGTTTTCTTAACGCTAGAGCTGGCTGTAAAAACTCAAGTGATGTTTTCCCAGCACTATATAATGACACCATCTGGTAGTTAGTGATTAGTGGGTTTGCAAGAGACACACAATTTTTAAATGATCATTTTATTGCTGGCTAACGGATCAGACATGCTAAGTAAAGCTCCCCTTTGGTATGTCCAATAGGCCCTCATTGGACAATAAAACTGACACAATCCCAGGGCTGTCCTCATTGGAGCTGGGACATTTTCATGCCCCGCTGGACATCACAGAGAGAACTGAGAAGTGATCCACAGACATTTGCTTATTTCTAGATCCGAACCCAGATCATAAATTTTAGAAACATTCGGGTAATGCTCCCGCCCCACTCAAGTTATCTTCCTCATTCATACAACTCAGTCAGCATCTTCCTGATGGGCCTAGGCTACAAGCTCAGAAATACAGCAAAAAGGGCCCTTGCCACTGTTTCTGCCTCACCACAAGCTAAACAAGGACTGAAAATCTCACAATAAAGCCAGTTCTCGTGAGACCATCGGACAAGCATCCACGCTCTTCATGTTTGTCTCAAACAACCATGAACTCCCAATCTTGGGTACCTCTGCACAGCCTCTGGCCAACCACAGTTCATGTCTTCTCTCCCCAAAGACCATGTTAACACCACAGTGAGCTGGCCTGTGTAGTTGTGCACTGCTGCCCTCTGCTGAATTGGCTCAGAACTGCTCATCTGTGTGTCACAGACCCTACACTACCCAGAGATTCTCCTTTAGCTCAAGTGGCAGAGGTCAGTTTCACTCCTGCTGCGGAGTTAAAAATGACTGTGGGGATGCAATGCGTGAGCAACAACCACAAAGTTCCAAGGAGGCTAGTGATTTGTTTCAGTGCCACAGAAATAAGAGAAAGTAAAATCCGACAGAGGGAGAATGAGCAAAACAGCTGGTGCCTTTAGCACCATTTGTTATAAATTTAATATCGTTTCCCCTACTGCTTGTTAAAAACAAAGCAAAATCTAAGATAAGCGAGATCTGAAATATTGCTCTGCGAAGAGAGACGCGTGTCCTATTTTCCTCCTCTCCCCATCCCTCCTCCACTTCCCTGCTGGCGTTTTCCATTCAGCTCCTTAGTAATTAGTGTACACTTACGCGTCCTTTCCAGACTGGGCACGTTCCAGGTATTGACCTTCTCAGTGCTTCAAATCTCCCTGTACCCATCAGAAAGGCTATGCATGCTAAATCCAATGCTAAATCCCCACCCCCCCGCCCAGCTGTTCCTGGCTACAATTTGACAGTTTCACCCAAATTATTTGATGGCATCTCTTAAGACCGCAGTACAGAGGGAGGGTGGCAAATGACTAAATATGACAGGTGAAGGAGGGGAGGAGATCCCCATCAACTGCCTCCTATTCCTTGCTGCTCCCCAAGGTGGAGAGCGGTAGAAACAAATGGACCCGCAGGAGAAGAGAATGCTGGGGCAGTGCCGAGAAAGTCTGCTACTTCTGACACGGACTATGCCTTCCGCACAGAGCATTTCTTGCTCTGTGTGTGCTCTGAAAATATAAGCAGGCCCTCCAGAGACGGGTGGATGGGAAAGCAATATGTAGCTGTTCAGCTGACCAGCCAGTAAATGCAGGATACCTTAAGGAATTCCCTTGTTTAGGGACTTACCTGCTAACAGGATGAAGGAATTTATAACCCATTGAAACTTCTCTTAACCCTTTACTGACTGGTTTGTTTTTAGTCTCTCTGATGTCACAGTATGGCCCCATTATTGTAGTGTTTGAGCACCACACAACCTTTAATGAATTTTTCACTCACAAAACCCCTGTGAGTCAGGGCAGAGCTATGGGCCCCATTGTGCAGATGGAAAACAGCGGCCCAGAGAGGCTAAGTGACTTGCCCAAGGTCACACGGGAAGGCTGTGGTCATGAACAGACTTGAAGCCAGGTCTCCCAAGTCCTAGGCTAGTGGACAACCTGCCCTCGCCCCCTTTTTGGTACTAAGGCCCCAATTCAACATAGCACTTAAGCAGGCACTTGCTTTTAAGCACAGGTTTAAGTCCCATTGACTTCAAGGGCTTAGCTGATTAGGGATGGGATTACTTAGTACTGTATAAATCACGTTTTACTGAAGAAACTGTTTCCCCGATATTTTACAGTGCACAAAACATGATGTGGAAATGGTCTTTTGTCTCCCTCCACCTGGAAAGGCAGGTGCCTTAGTGACCATGAATTCAACTAAACAAGGCTTAGAAGAAGCCATGACAACTTATAAAACTGAACTCAAATAGTCTCTCTTTACCTAAAAATGCCATCGATCTAAACGTGATTATCTCGGGCTGCTCCAGGGATAGCACCACAATGGAATATGGGGAACTCTGCTTCCCATTGCTACCAGCTCCCATTTTTAGCCTCACTGGGGTCCTAAGACATTAAAGACTTTAAAGCCATAAGGACATATGGAAGTCACATGTGGAACCCTTTCCTCATGCTGAGGACCACCTTCCTTCCCAAGTTGTGCTAATCAATTCAATGAGACAACACGTATGATAAATTGCTACTACATAAGTAAAGGTATCAAAATCTGGTCCTTTATAATGCAATAGGTCAGACCTGAACTCAGCCCCAAATCTATGGGCTTGCGAAATTCTATGGCTTGTGTTACACGGGAAGCTGATTCAGATAATCCAAATAATCCCTTCTGGCCCTAAAATTTTTCAACATGGAAACTCCTGAGCATTGGACAGGTGTAATTATTTGGGAAAATATCACATAGTAGAGGGGAGAAAGATGAACCCTTTCTGGGTTAGGGTGATTTGTTCTACAAAACGGCAGGTTATAGTACTGCAAATGTGTGGTGGCTCTGGACAATTGAAAATGCTGCTACAAGTCAAGTGGTATCTTGACAAAGCTGCTGAAGATTTCACCATTTGATGTAAGAGGTTTATCTGAGACCTGTCAATAATAGATTCGGAGGAGCTCAAATTCGCAGCTCCTTCTAAGGACTAACATAGTCATGTCTTTGTTGCTGTTACTTCACGCCTCCTGGAAGCTTCAGTTAACACAATCTGATGACTTAGCTTTTTACGCGACAGTGGAACCCAAAGAGCAGCAGCTTATGTTCCTCTGAAACTTACAGGGTCCTATATATTTGTGTTCTACCCACTCCACATAGTAATAATAATAAAAAAACCCGCAAGCTCTCCAAGTTTCAGTGTGTTCATTTTTTTTCTTCCCGACACACACCTTACAAGCTCAGAACAACAATCACAGCTTGCAGCATAATAACAAAGAACTCAAACAGCCAAGAGAAGTTATTATATTGCAGGGTTTCAATATCCCTGAGCCTGGCATTACAATAAGGTGGTTCAAATCTTGCCCACTGTGCAAACAACCTAATTTGTTCTCTTGGAAAGTTTATCATCACTGGAATACTGCTGCCTCTGAGTGGAAAAAAAGCTTTGTTGCCACTCTTTCCAGTAACCGATGACCCTCTGTATTTCTGGCAAGGAGGAGACATCTGAAATGGCAACTCCATATAATGCAACCTGCTCACATTTTTGGGTTAGGTCCCTTTTATTGCTCAGATAAGGTTGTCACCTTTGTATATAATGCTCCCACTAATTAGGGTGGTGGACTTTACCTGGTCTTCTTTAATTATACTCACAGTACAGCACTGATTTAGCTTCTCTTATCTAAAGGTGATGGCTTCCTCTTTGATGAGAGACACCCACAACTTGCCAGAACCAAGCAAAAAAGCAAACCCTATTCCCTCCTAAACTGTCTGTACACACTCCTTGTCCCAACATTTCTTGTCAGCCTCCAACTCCCATAGTCCTTCTGGACTACAAGTCCCAAGATCCCCTTCATGTGGGATGAACAAGGCCATGCTGTAAAAGGGGGGTGAGCAAACTTTTTGGCCTGAGGGCCGCATCAGGTTTCAGAAATTGTATGGAGGGCTGGTTAGGGGAGGCTGATTCCTGGCCCCTGCCCCCTACTTCTTGCCCCCTGATGGACCCCCCACGACCGCTGCCACATCCACCACCACCCTACTCCCTGTCCCCTGACTGCCCTTGGAACCTCCACTCCTGACTGCCCCCCACCACCCCATCCAACCCCTCCTTTCATTCCTGACTGCCCCCCTGGAAACCCATTTCCCATCCAACCACCCCTTCTCCCTGACCGCCCCCAGAATCCCTGCCCCTGACTGCCCCCCCGCTGCCCCATTCAAACCTCCTCCTTCCTGACTGCCTCTTGGGACCCCTACACTCACCCATTCAACCTCCCTGTTCCCCGCCCTCTGACCATCCTGACTCCTATCCACACCCCCACCCCCTGACCACCACCCTGAACTCCGCTGCCCTCTATCCAACCCCGCCCCCCCGCTCCCTGCCCCCTTCCCGCACTGCCTTGAGCACCAGTGGCCAGTGGCGTGGTTGTGGCTGGAGCCAGCCTAAATACCTCTGAAATGGTACTGCGGCAGCTTGGTCCCATTGATTTTCAATGAGACTCAGGCTCTGACATACATAACTCTCTTCTGAAACTAGGACTTAAGCACCTAGGTCACCTAAATGCTATTACATTTTTTTTACCTCTCAAAATCAAACCCCCTGAGCCACTTAGGGTTTGTCTACACTGCAAAGAAAAACCCACAGCACTGAGTCTCAGAGCTAAGGTCAGCTGACTCGGGCTTCCGGGCCTCAAGCTGTGGGGCTAAAATTAGCAATGTAGACATTCCCACTTGGGCTGGAGCCCCAGCTCTGAAACCTAGAAAGGGGGGGAGTCTCCCATAGCCCAGGCTCCAGCATATCTACACAGATATTTTTAGCCCCGCAGGCTGAACCCCATGAGGCAGAGTCAATCGACCCAGGGACTGAGACTAGGTGCCACGGGTTTTTCTTTGCGGTGTAGATGTATCCTTATTTCCTAGTTATCTGATGATAAAAATACATTCTAACACATAATAAAAGCCTAGCATGTTCTTTAATTAACACATTGATTCTGTTTAAAAGCCCCTCCCCACAGTCACCTGGGACACAATAGAATGGAAGTAGTCAATAACATTATTAACAAGTGTCACTACAGTTGGTGTTTGTTTTCCTTAAAGCTCCTGGAGTCAGGTGATTACATGAGAATCTCAGCACTCTTTTTTTTTTTTAAAGTAAATTTCTAACTCTCAAGGTTGTGGCTTGAAAGGCTTGAAAATATGGCCCTTCCCCCACGCAAAGGCTATGACATCAGAAGATGCATTAAAAACTCCAAACTTTTTTTAAAGACACTCCTAAGTCAATCTCAGGATTTTTGGGACCAAACTCATTTGAATACCTGAATTTTGAATTTGAATTTTGAATACCTGGGTCTGGCAGAACAGCAATAATTCTAGATCCTGGGTCCCTCAGAGTCTTCTTCGGTGTGTGATGAACACAAACATGCTATATTGTCTGCATAACTCAAGAGGAGCTTGATGGATCACTCACCAGTAAAACCTGTTTGGAGTGATCCGTTCATGCATTAGCTGCCAGCGTCTTCCAAAATCCATAGAGCTATACATCTGAAAGACAAAAATAAATGAACAAGAGTATAAATAGCAGGAAAAGGAGAGTGATCGTTGCCCCAACAGGGTTTAAAATCATCTCTGAGCTCCCCAAGGTCACAGTATAACTAGATCAATAATGCAGGGCTACATCATTAACTAAGGAGTACTGCAGAAAAGGATCTGGGGTTTACAGTGGATCACAAACTAAATATGAGTCAACAATGTAATACAGTTGCAAACAAAAGAGAACATCATTCTGGGATGTATTAGCAGGAGCGTTGTTAGCAAGATACAAGAAGTAAATTCTGCTCTACGCAGCACTGATAAGGCCTCAACTGCAGTACTGTGTCCAGTTCTGGGCACCACACTTCAAGAAAGCGGACAAATGATTGACGGTTTGGAAAACATGAGCTACAAGGAAAGATTGAAAAAAATGGTGTTTGTTTAGTCTGGAGAAGGAAGGCTGATGGGAGACATGATAACAGTCTTCAAGTGCACAAAAGATTGTTAAGGAGAGTGATAAATTGTTCTCCTTAGCCCTGAGGACAGGACAAGAAGTAATGGGCTTAAATTAAAGGTGATTTAGGTTAAACATTAGGAAAAGCATCCTGACTGTCAGGGTAGTTAAGCCCTGGAACAAATTACCTAGGGAGGTTGCAGTTGTTGAAAGTCTCTAAAAACAGGTTAGTCAGGGGTGGTCTAACAAGTCCTGCCTCAGTGCAGGGTGGACTAGACTAGATGGTCTATTAAGGTCCCTGCCGGTCCTATATTTTTATGATTCTAGTAACCACACTGCTAGCGACAAGTTAAGACAATATGCCCTCCTCTCAAATTTTACCTTTGAGATTCAAAACCAGTGTTAACTTTCTTCCCCCTTTAACCTCCCCAACACCCTCTTCACATATCTCTGTGCTTCCTGATTTCAGCTGTGAACACACTCACTCCTATTGACCAAAAAGCAGGCAGTTCCCATGTTTTTTTCAGCCTACAGCAAGCATCTGAAATCTCACCCCAAAATGCCTGTTCTTTAAAGATTTCTAGCTGGATTTTGCCTACTCTTCAGGGTCAGGTTAGGAGGGTGAAAAGCCCATTTATTTTTATATGTGTCTGTTACAGCTATCCCCTATTCCATTTTGTTTCTTACAGCTGTCCCCATACTCCATTTTGTTTTTGTTCTCCTCCTGTGGTCGCCCTTCCCTGGCTGTTAAGTTGTTTACCAGGGCCACTGCCCTTCTCAAAGGGAGGGCCCCTTAAGCTGTTTAACAAGAGCCATTGCCCTTCTCAAAGGGATGGCCACTTTTGCTGCGTGCTAAATGGGACCACTGCCCTGTTCAAAGGGTTAGTCCTGTTATCAGCTCCTTGAACCTGGGCTTGGTGTAGGGCAGGCAATGTCCAGAGCTGCAAGACCTATTGTGTTTTTAAGATCCTGGGCATGAGTCATAGGCCTCATGTGCTTTTGAGTCACCTATTGCACAGGATTCTGCCCAGACATGTTTCTGTGCTTAACCTGCCTGGTTTTTCCCTGTGCCTCCTCCCCTGTGACAGAGGGAGCCTATCAGGATTACTGGCGGGAAACTGCCTGAGTTTGCCTTTAAAAACAGACATTTTTGAAACAAACATCAGAAAGGTTCCTGTATTGCTGCCTGGTCTGATCAGCCAGGGGTTCTAGAGGGTCCTTTCTCTGCTCTCGTTTTATTTTTGAACGTACCCCCGGTTTTTTAAACCCCCCCCCACGAAGAACGAATTGCTACCTGAGAGATCTCCTGATTATTGAGACTGTACTGAGCCTTCTGATGTTGCTGCTGCTTCTGCCTTTGCTGCTGCCTTGGGCACTGGTAGGAATCCCTCTGTGAAACTTTCCCTACTTTTATTTTATTATTTTAGCTGCTGGCTCTGTTTCCCCAGCACACAGACTCAAGCTAAACCTTGGTCTGTGTCTTAAAAACCTCTCTCAAATTCCGCGGCGCTTTGCCGCTAAAAATAAGTTTGTGCCGCTGCTAAGCTCTGCTCCTGTGGGCTTTGCCTCGGGGCTCCCTGCTTCCAGCTGTATCCCTTGCTGCAGCCACCATCCCTTGGCTTCCGTGGGAGCTGGATCCTGGGCACATACCACTCTGCCGTCTGTAACTTCCCCATAGCATAAGGTGCACCATAGGTTTTGTTTTTTTAGTTTAAGAAGTCATAGTTTGTTAAGATTGTAGAGCTTGTAAGTTCACCTGTCTTGTTATAGTTTACTGTTTTGTTGCTCCGTATAGTTGCTTGTTATAGCTTTGCTTAGAATTGTGATATTTCTTGTTTTGCCTAGTCGTTGGTTAAGATAGATAAGGTTTTTGCTGCTTAAATTCGTCTCCCCGCTGTCCCGATCTCTCCCTGAACTTTCCCGTGTCTGTTTTTCCCCCGCTCCAATCTCCCCCTCTGTGTACTTCTCCGTGTCTCCCTGTTATAACCCTTTGCTGCTTTTCCCCCGCATCTGCACTCCCTCCGAACTCCCCAAACCCCTTGCTGCTTCTCCCCCTGTGAAACTTCCCAAACCCTTTGCCGCTTTTTTTCCTTTGTTTTTGGTGTCCGCTTGTTGCTTAAACCTCTCTCTAGCCCTTCTCCGCTGCCCCTCCCCTGCCGAAGATCACCATCACGCTGCTCCATTGTCCTTACCTTGCAGGTCTTCAGAGTCTCTCGCTGCTTCCAGCCGCACTCTCCTCTCATCAGTTGCCACTAACCATTCACTCCCCTCCCCCCTCCTGTTCCTTGACCCAGCCTTTAGGTACACTCTTGCAGATTATCTGCTATCCTAGCCTCACAAATTAAGTCATTAATTTTCTTTTATACCGTTACATTGCATAATTTCACTTATCACCCATATTGTATTATTGCACTGTGATTCACATTTTACTTGTAATTATAACACCCCATTGGTTGCTTCTACTTTTCTGATATACTTTGTATTTGCATTGATACCATTGTGTTACATTGTGTACAAGGCCACTAACCACTTAATACATTCTGTCTAAGATTGTTGACCATTTTATTTAGAAGCTACGATTTTATTTTGCATTTCTTTTGATACGCTTATTGACTGTACTGTATCCCATTGTGCTGAACCCCACTTACTGTACTCCACTGTTAGAACTCCCTACACTGTTCAATAAGAAGAACCCCCCCCATCATTGTCTATTGTAAATACCCTATACACCCCATCCCATCGTATTTCATTGTTAAATTCCCACCACTTCCTTTTTCCTTTAATAAAGAAATTAATTGGCACCCCCCCTGTGTGGTAATTGCTCCCCAAGATCCCATATACCTGCAGGCAGGAACAATATGGAGCAATATACTTTTTTTTTATACAGTCTGAAATACTATGGTGACTGATTACATATACATTCTTAAAATTAAATTAGATTAAAAATAGATTAGATAGCTCAACTATGGAAGCATAGGTAGCAACTATAGCTGAAGTCACATTGTGATTTGCATATAGGTAGGAATTAAATCCTTTCCTTATATATGAAATACAACGTGTAATAGCCCCATATTTACAACTCTTAGGGCAAGGCCTACATCTTCAGAAAAACTAGAAGTCAAACTATTCAGCAGTTTAGGCCTGCACAACATGCAGCCCCCAGGCCACATGCAGCCTGCATGGGCTCACTGTGCAGCCCATGGGCAAGCAGCGGGGTGGGTCTGCTGCGTCTGTCCCTTGCCCGGGGGGGCGCCTCACAGCCCCGCATGCGCACCGCATTCCAACCGGCCTAACGGCTAGAACCACACATTTCTCCATCTCCCACTGCCCCCACCTGGCCTATAGTGGGTGCATCACTTTCGGGGCCTGCTGAGGTGGGAAGCGCTGGGCACAAGGCAGAGCCGGTATGTGCCAAGCGAGGGGAGGGGCACCTGGCCTGGGCTCGAGCCGCAGCTCGGGGTTTGGGGGGGGGACCTGGGCTGAGACACCCCACCCTTCAGTTGGGGGTGGGGCGGCTACTGCACTGGTTGGTCCCAGTTTCTGCCCCACTGTCTCTGTGGGCAGCCAGGAAACCCCCAGGGGAGACGTGTGTGTGTGTGTGTGTGTGTGTGTGTGTGTGTGCGTTGCACCTCCCCTGCCCCAACTCCTGCCCCCTTCCCTGGTCCACAGTCCTTCCCCATTCCCGGCCCCTATCACACTGCCCACCCACCGCCTCCCCGGGCTCCCTGCAGCCCCTGTGTTTGTGTGTTGGACAGTCACATCGAATCCTTTCAAACTGTCCCCCTTTTCCCTTCTCTTTATTTCATGGGGGGACGACGAGCCAAGCGGGTGAGCGGACAGTGGCAGTGAAGCTTTATACTTGAGGGTGGGTGTTTCTGTGGGGCCAGGTGGCGCTGGGGCAGGAGATGTATTTCAGCGGGGGGCTGGGTGGTACTGGGGGGGTGTTTTGGCTGGGCTGGGGGGGTTCGGCCCTCAGCTGTTTTCTTTGGAGTAATATGGCCCTTGCTGCTTTACAAGTTGTGCAGGCCTGCATTAGAGGCAGCTAACAATGGCTCCTTTTTAAATTTAAACTTGCAGGCTAATGTTTCTTTGATTCCCCATAGCTAACAAACAGCTGAGTTGTAGTAAGTCCAAAGTTTCCATCTAGCTCTAGACTAAATGCCAGACGTGGGTTAGTTTTATAAATATCCTACCCATCATCACAATCTATTCCCATCCTATACAAGTCTACAACCACCCACCATCCAATTACTTAAAACCTACAGAACACCGGCAAGCTTTACTCCAGCCTTAAAGTACTCAGGTTTGTAGGAAATACATCTGATTTTAAGAACTATCTATTACCTTGAGTGTAAAGTAGACAAGTAAGACATAGCAGACTGTTTTGAATAGGGAGAAAATAATAAATTCTGTTTGACTAGAACACAATTATGTTGAACTTTGATTCTAGAGAATGTGTGCATGGATAAGAAGTGTTAATGAACTGTTTGTACGACAGGCAGAAGAGAGAGATATTACAGAGATGGAGAGACTGTATATTGGTAATTTGAAAATTGTAGATCCTTAATGGAAAAATTATTTGGTTGGAGTTAAGGTTTTGTTTGAGCTCTGTTTTTGAGTAATTGGATTTGTGGACTGGAGGCAGGTCCAGCTTCATAGTGGAAGGAATTACATCCTGGTGAAGTGTAGGACAGAATTGTTGATATGTATTGTTATGTATGACTGTGAAGATAATTAGTATGCAGGAGCAGCAGAAGCTCCCTAAAAGTGGGGGGGCCATTGGGGTGGGAAAAGGCAGGGAAGAGCAAGGTGGGGGTTGAGGGAAGGGGTTGAGTGGGGACACAGCCTGGAGCGGGATGTGAGTTGAGCACCCCCACAGGAACTCAAGAAGTTGGTGCCTCTGGAGATTTGGCAAAACACATTGATTTCCTTGGAGTCTCTATTTTCCTTTCTGTCCACAAGCACTTCTTTTCTTTTACAGGTCCACAACAGCATGGCTAGGGACAGCTCAGTGGCAATAAACACCTCTCATTTGAACGACTCATCTGCCCTACAGTGACTCATTCAAAGAACTTCTTTCTGTCAGGAGCCACAGACCAGCTGCTGTGTACTTTTTTCTCTCCTTTGAATTAGATCTTAGACTGACTGATGGTAGAAGGATTAAATTGAATTTGTAGCCTTTAGGCAGCTTCAGATAAGAGATAAGAAGGATACTATTCATTTGGGGCTCTTTGGTTTATTTATTTCTCTCTTTGTGTTTAGGGTCCACCATGAATGTTAACCAAGAGTAAATCATTGAGACAAGGGACTGTCTGGTAATGGAAGAGACACAGCAAGCCACCGAAAGGTCTCTTTGGCCCACTTCGCTTCCTCACAGCTTGTGTGCCATTATTTATTGATACAAATATAAAGGTTAATGTTGAATTACTGAATAAAACGCAATAAAATAAAGGTTTTTTCAAGCATAAAAAAAATCATCCAGGCCTGTGGCTTCTGTTCACCTTGTTTTGGGAGATCAGAGGTGCACTTTAGAAGTGATGACAAATTAAGTGGCAATTACAATAGATTACAATGGAGAATAATTTGCCCTGAGGTTTTATACAGGGTAAAGAAAGAAAATCAGGTCTGTTTGGTGCAAACTTATATATATAAATTCTCCCACATCCCTTTAACAACTAATAATAGTTAGCACTAGCACCTCCCCTTTCATCTAAAGAGCTTGGGTCATTTTACAAACAGTGATTAAACCTCAAAGCATTGTGGCCCAGATGCGCAAAGCTATTTAGACACCTACCTGCCACTGAGCCCCCACCCATCCATCCAACCCTGTTCAAGCCCATGCAGAACTTTAAGTACATTGTTGAATAGGGATAGACTTGGGCACACGTCTACCTAGGTCTCTGAACTGGGACCTTTCTGCGGTAGGGCAGTATCATTCTCCCAGTTTTACATACTGGTTTTGATCACCCGACACAGGGCTCAGAGAGGTTAAATGACTTGACCAAGGTCCCACAGTGACTCAGGAGCTGCATTTCATAAACAGCAGAGCGACCCAGCGTAGAATGCAACAAAGAGTCCGGTGGCACCTTATAGACTAACAGACATATTGGAGCATGAGCTTTCATGGGTGAATATCCACTTCGTCAGCGTAGAATAAATCCCAGCATTCTGTGATAAATGTTCTGTGTCAGACAATATGTCCCCTCAGGGGGTCACCTCCTCAGCTGGTGTCGATTTACTCATCCGGTACCAATACTACTCAAGTAAGTATATTTGGTATACCAACAATTACAGGGGTATTCTGCTCCCTGGGAAGAGGGAGTTTTGGCTGGCATACCCAGAGAAGGGCGAGAACCAGAAAGGTAGGAAAGACTCAGGAGAAAAGCAGCAAGAGATAAGATAGGGCCAGGGGCGGCTCCAGGCCCCAGCATGCAAAGCGCGTGCTTGGGGCGGCATGCCGCGGGGTGCGCTCTGCCGGTCTGGGAGGGTGGCAGGCAGGCAGCCTTCGGTGGCATGCCTGCAGGAGGTTCACCGGAGCCGCGGGACCAGCGACTGGCAGAGTGCCCCCCGCAGCATGCCGCCGTGCTTGGGGCGGCGAAATATCTAGAGCCGCCCTTGGATAGGGCAGACCTTGGCTGCTGTGTAGAGGGTCCCTGAGCTGGAACCCAAATAGAAGGCAGGCCCTGGTTCCCCTACCAGCCACTGGGGAACTGGCACAGACTAGGCAGTGGAGAGCAGACTGTCTGGGACAGTTTGCCCTCAAAGACTATGATACCACGGAAGGGGAGGACCATAGTGGCCTGGTCAGAAGGCCAAGTCACAAAAAAAGAAGCTGAAACTCCTGGAGCAAGTGGGGCCACTGGGCAAGACAGGACAGGTGAGGAGGCCACAAGAGGAGGGTGCAGGCGATAATTCCCAGAGCGGCCAGGAGGTGGCTCCACCTGCAGTGAGTGAACTCCACGACAAGGGGGCTTTATCCTCTGTGTTTTGGAGCACATGGTGCACACTGGCAGTGCTCTGTAAATAACCATGTCAGCCATTTCAAAGGAAGGAGGGATTGTTGTTTTCCTCCAGCCAAATTCCACGTGAAAAATATCACCATCACAATTTAACATAGCAGAATTTCAGGGGCCAAGTCATTTCCTTTTCTTTTTGTCCCTCCCCCCCCATTAAATCATGCAAAATTACGAGAAGCTGATTTTGTTCATAACGTGCCCACCCACTTCAGAGCGGAAGTGGGATGCTCAGACACTTTTGAAATTCTTCTCCTGGAGAGAGGGTGGGAGAGTAAATGATGAGAAGGAAAAAAAATTACCGAATACGCGCCTCCTTCCCATATAGACACATATGTTCTTCGTGTGCCGGGAGGAGAAGCAGGGCAGAATAGCAAAATGGATGCTGCAGATGTAACTGAAGATGGAGGAAAGAAAAGAAAAGCAACCATGGCTTGGATGCACTTTACCTTGTTTATCACAGTAAAGAGGTGCATTGGAAATGACATGGATAGGAGAGAAGTTTTCAGCATCATACTAAATACAGAGGATGTGGGAATAAAGATCGCTATGGTATATGTAGGCAGTCTTGCCGAAACACAAGGGTAGAATCAGGGCCAGAAACCCTAAGCAGGCGAGAAGAATATATTTCCAAATAAAATCAGATGTTCTTTCTTAGTAGGAAACCAGGTGATGAAGTGGCCAGCAAAAGCACCTGGAGAGAATCCATTCAAAATGGTTCTGACCAGCTGCCAACCCTGGAGCACAATCAGATCTGGCAAAGCCTGATATCAGATAAAGTATGCAAGAACAGCAGGACTATGTGCACTTAAAGTAATAATTTATGTATTATACACATAATTAGGCTTCCCACTAGATGTAAATACAATCAGCTGATTGCACAAAGCTGAGTTCAGATCAGTCCGATCAGATCGGTCCAGTGGGCTCTTTCTAGAAGGAATTGGCTTTACAATTAACATCAGAGGAAGAGAGAGAGTAATGGAGGCTGGAGATAAAGATGGAAGAGGAGCGACCTCTTTGCTGATAATGAAAAGACTGGAACAATTTTTTGCTGCTACTATTTTGGAACCTTACGCTGCTGTGGTGTTCCTACTGCAAGTGACGGTGCAGAGGGTTTGTTTCTCTAGCTTTGCTCATGGTAGCATTAGGGGCTGCCACTTTTCTGACTCTGTCCACCTCTGTCAAAGTAATTATGCCATAATGCGATGCCATTGGTATCATGATACTGAGATGATGTAAAACAAATTTTGGACCATGTTTTAATAACTGAGACCTAGAAGGCCTATTTTAATTGTTAGCCTAACTGGTAACAAAGTGGGTAAATGTTCGTGGATTGTCACAATGGCTTGTTATATAAAACTGTTTAAGAGAAGATATGAGGTGAGACAGAAAGACTGAATTAATTTGATTAGAACGGTCATGAGCAATAAATAAGAGAAGTAAAGAATCAGAAACCAAGTGTACCAAAATTGCCATGTCAGAAATTAGGGCTAATTGGCAGACAAAATAACAGGAGGATGGATCCCATCACCTTTTTGGGCCCCGTAAAAGAGAGAATTTGAAAAGAAAAGAAAAAAGTTTACCAGTACTGTGAGTGAAACAGAAAGATTGTTGCCGTGACACCAGAGCTTGATGCTCCAGTAGAGATGTAACCCACACACCACCTGAGTGTGGTGTTCTGTCCCCTCAAGTGGCACCGAGACCACAGAGGGGGAGATAGAGAGATTAATGAGTTTGCTCTGAAGCCTTAGCTAAGGGCCATATGGCTTTTAGCTCCGGCAGCAGAGGCTCATGCATTTAGCTCCAGAAGTCCCAGGTTTGACCCTGCTCATGGACAACCAGGGTCTGTCTCTGTTACAGAGGCACTTGACCATCGTCACTGCACCAGCAAGGACCCCAACATGACACCGGTGAAATCTTGCTCAGTCTTCGACTCCTATTCTCCTTCTCTCTCTCTCTCTCTCAGCTCTTCACCTAATCCTGAAATCCTGCACATGGTGAGATGAGACGGCCCATCCAGCTCTGGCTAGCCTTACAAGAATCAGTGAAGGAGAGGGAACCTGACCGAACCAACCAGATGATGTCTCTGGACCAGCGAGGTGAGCCAGGGTCCAGAGCAGCAGCTAGTGTGGCTGACTAGTCAGCACAAAGCATCCATCTGTGACTGACCAGCCACCCTGTGTCCTGAGAACATCAGCAAAAGCCATATTTTCCCCATCATTATTACCTTTCTTCTGTGCCCTGTCTGTTTTGTCTAAAGCAGGAAAGTGACTATCATTCCCGATTCAGAATTGAACACCAGAACTAACCCTTTCTTCTCCACCGAGAAGGACTCCTTCCCTGAATAAGAGACGTTAACCAATATTCACTGCATCCAGAAAGGGACATTGACAGGTTTTGATTACGCTTGTTTTACATCATCAATTTCAGTTTCAATGCTGTTTGCCTCGTTTTGATTCTTTTCCTTTAATGTGTTTCAGTCAATACATTTCTAAGCTTTGGCATGAATTTGATAGTGTGTTTACCATGGTACTAAGCAGGCTGAGGACTCTGTATACCAGATCCCAGACTTTGTTTAACACTGTTTAATGCTGGACAGTGACTGGGTTATATTATGTTAACACCTTTAGCACATATATTCCATCTAAATTAATACAACTATACTTAATCTTCCTACAAATTGGAAGGTGAGACAGAGCGATAGAAAACAAGAGCCACAGGTATGGAGCCATCTTAGATAAGGTGCACAAGGGAGAATCCTTTGAGATTGATGCCTGGAGATGCACTTCTACAGTTTCCTTTCAACCAAATAGCATGAGATGAATAAAGTGTCCCCAAGCAAAGGACAACAGAGGCCAAAGTTCAGCATTTAGCAGTACTTTGCACTTCTATTCTATGTTCTATCCAAGAACTACTAGTCCCCTACAAGGAACAGTATTGCTATCCCTGTTTACAGACAGTAATTATATGATTTCCCAAGTCTACATAATAATTCAGTGGATGTTACCCGTGTAACATTCTGCCTCTTGAGAGCCTAACGTCTCATTTCAACAGAGAAACACTGACATTCAAGGAAATCTAGGCAAGTGAAAATACTTGTTTTCCACTTTAAAGCTCCCCCATAATATCTGCATCAACCCAGGGGGTTCTGTCTGGATATAGTGGAGAAAATTTCAGAACAACACAAAAACAAACTAACTCCTTCGTAGCCAGAACTGGTGAGGAATAAAAATCAAAATGTAGGGGTTTGGTGTGATATTTTTGTTTTGTTTTTTAACCAAAGTTTCAAATTCTGATGAAGAAAATAGGTCAACATTTCCTCAGAGCTTTCCCTTGCCTTTCCTTGGAAACTTGCAAAAGTTTCACCTGTTTCTGTGTTAATAGCTAAAAGGATGAAGTTAGGACTGAGGCTGTCTGCTAACACACTGTAAAGTCCATCCCTGGAGAGCAGCTGAAAATCCAACTTTAATGAGAAACAAAAAATCACAAACACTTTTTAGGTGTAAGGCCACGGAGTACAGACATCTGTGCAATGTAACTGCAGGAGGCAACATGGCGGCAGGGGAGGGAAAGGAGCATCGCATGATAAATTCAAATTGCAATGAAAAGGGTTCAGTAGATGACAGAGAGGAGCTTCCGCGAAAGGCAGATGTACCTGCTGGATACCACAATAGAAGCATTTTGCAGTGTCTTAGAACTCTATGCTAAATGGAAGTTCCCTGCTCTGTCCACTGCAAAGGCAGAGTGATTTTTTTTTGCATAAAAACTAGACATAGAAAAGCTCTATTAAAGTCTCCATTAGGCAAGAAATTTAGGACTGGGTAAAACATAGCAGAATATACTGCAGGAAATAACTGTTCTCTAGTTGGTGGATGGATGTAACGAACGAACTGGTTTTCTTTTTCCATCTTTGATTTCTACCATGTGGTTATAACATAATATCTATCTCATCCCCTGACAATGCAGGATTGCTTCCTAGAAACTGGTTTTCCTGTTCCCTGCCATTCCCCAGCCACTGAATCCACTGCTAGTTTACCATCCTTGTCAGTTTCCAAAGAAATCTTTTTCTCTCTTTTCTGCATTTCTGAAACCAGCAGTGCTCCCCTCCCAGACAGAAGCTCCTGTGATCCAAGGACAGAAAGGACTAAGCAGAGAAGGGAAGAGGGAAGAAATTGAAACCCTGCTGCTTAGGGAGAGATCTGCTCACACCTCAGAGGGCCAAGAGCTGTTTCTCTGTCACTGTGTCTTAATAAACCAGAGCTTTAAGACAGGGAATGTTACCCAAAGCACATGTATGTGTACATTTATTGGCGAGTCAGAAGGGACACTGAGGCCCAGATAGCATAGATCAACCTTCTTCCAAGCAGTAGCAACTGATTATTGTCTCACAGACTAGCATATTGCTTAGGCATGTTCCTTCCAGTCCCACTCATGGAAATATTTGTTCACGCTAGCCTGCCTTGTTGATTCTAGATCTGAAATTTTAACACGCCCCCTGACCCGGTGAGGAGCAAGATGAAAGCTCGCAGCTTCGCTAATATCTTCTCTAGCCTCATTGGCACTGGCAATGACTGTTTAGATACAGCTTCTTCGACTGGTTTCCCTGCTTATCAATAAACAAAGCCCATAAAAAATCCTACTTCCAAAGAATCCAAGCCAAGGGATTCTTGTGACAGCAGCAGGCAGAGCTGAGAGTTGAGAATAAGCAAATCTACAAGTGTCCTACTTATGGTCTTTGTTTACATGGAATGATTAAAAAAACTAGTAACTGTGATGAAAACAAGTGGACCAATTTCTCACTCCACTTTGAATTGTTTTTTAGTTGATTAAGCACAATGCCAAGAGCCTTTGTTATAGCCAAAGTTGTCTCCCCTTATCGCAGAGTAGCCAGCTTGCCTTAGGAAGGGACTTTCAAAGGAGAGAGAAGGTTTGTACAGACTAGATCATGCTGGAGTGCCACCTAGTTCCTGGGTTTGTTACACACTAAAGAGTCAGAGTCTCTTTGCTGAAAAGGGTTTTACAAACTTTCTGAGCAGAGATAGGCACAGATGGAACAAGTGGATGAAATTCTGTGTCCTGTGTTATACAGGAGGTCAGGCCTGATGATCTAAAAAGCAATGTTTTGAATATCCGTAACTTGGGGGCGGACGTTTTGATCTAAATCCCGCTCTGAACTCAACAACTCAGGCCCAATCTCTGTTAAAGCCTGAAGCCTTAGAACATCTCTGGCCCCCTGACCAGAACTTTAGGGGAGTCTGTTCCATATTTAAACTGCAGGGATCAAACCCAGCTCTACTTTACAGAGAAAAGGGATTGGCTTCCCTTGGGAGTTTTGGTTTGAAACCAGGGTGTGAGTGTTTGTGAGAGAGAGAGAGAGAGCACATGGTGGTTTTTCTTTGAGATTTGGAGTTTGTTTGAACCTGAAAATTCAAAGCAACACCTGGTCAGGAGGCAGGGACAGGAAGAATGGATGGTGAACCTCACGTGGATTCAGGCTGGAGAGAAATGTTCAGACAAATGCCTGCACACTTCAATATCTCTTAACTCTAACTGGGACTGAGTATTACACCCAGCCAGAAATCTGCTGTTTCTCCTGACTCGATTGCAATGTCTTTGTCTTTCTACAAATGGATCCATTTTTGTTGCAATAAGAGATCTAACCTCACCAAGCCTCTCACTCTGTCTGAATCCTGCAGTGACATCAGAGTTACAATGCTATGGTGATGTGTGCTATAGAAAATCCTACGTGGAGATGGATGGATAAACAGAGCATTTCTCCAGGTGACCCTTTGCAGTCTTTCCTTACACCAGCAGATTGACCCAGGAACCTTCCACGTAGCTACTGTGTTCCAAACAGCCTTTTCCTACACCGTGAGCTCTCAATCTGGACCCCTCACTGCTGCCTCCAAGGCTGAGTGTCAAGAACAGGCCCAAGAGGTTGCAGGTGCAACCAATCTCCCTTGCCTTATAGCTGGACAGGAGTGGGGATCCTAAACCTTTTTTTCTGATGTAACGTGGGGTGGGTAAGAATATGGAAAAGGTCAAGAACCATTGCAGCCCAGTTTAGCAGGAGTAGGTGTTTGCTCTGAAGCAATCACAAATTAAAGGGTGATACCGTTGTGTCCAATTGCACGAAAACCCATATTTAACATCTCACCATCCCAATAAAAGTCAGGCTCTTCTGATTTCACAAGTTCAATCAATGTAAGTGCATTTGAGAGGGTCCCTCAGCAGACACAGTGTTATCCCCCTGTGGTACAGCATGGGCGGTGTATTCTGCAAGAATCAGACGGCCGTATAGCCTTCCACAAAGATTGGGGCTGCTGCTCCCGTTCCCAAAGAAAAAAAAACCCAAAATTCTTTGTCGGATTCATGTCTACACTGCAATCAGAGATGGGACTGCAGCACATGTAGCTAGAGCTAGCCAGGAAGGCTTGTACAGTCTGTGCTGTTGCGGTTTCACTGCTACTGTTATAGATCAAAGCTAGGTCTTGTACATCTACAGGTGCTGTAGTCACACCTCTGATTGCAGTGTAGACATTCCACTGACTCTCATCCAGGGAGAATTCACCATCAGCACCATCGCTGTGTGACAGAAAAAGATGACATGTATCACATACGTACCCACACTTACACACACTCACATAGGGCCAACAAAACTAGTAAAGGAAGAACCTTAAATATCTCAGTCGTTCAGTTCAGATGGCAATCCAAACATTTGGACACTTCTCCAAAGCTTATCTGAGCCTTTTGCCCTTGAAATTTGGACTGGAAATCGCCCAGGGTTTCCAGTATTTCTTGGTTCTGATCAAGGGGAGTTTACCAAAGAAAGGACGAAAGGTTCAGTGGTTAGGGCACTAGCCTGGTACTCAGGGGATCTGGGTTCAACTCCGTGCTCTACTGCAAGTTCTCCATGTGATCTTGGGTGAGTCATTTAGCCTCTCTTGTGGCTTGGTTCCTGTATCAGGGTGGCTACCCTGCTCCTGCCCTGAAGGGCTTAAAACAGCCCTGGGAGAAGGTTGTGGCTGGGAGCTGCTAAGCTGGGATGATTGGGAAAGTAGGCTCAGCTGGGACCATGCCCCAATCAGGCCCAGCTGGTCCCTATAAGAGGCTGCAAGCCAGAAGCCCAGTCTTCCTCTGCCTGTAGAGGGAGATGGGCCTGGCTGCAGGGAGCAAGAGATAGGGTACCTGAGTGGAGCAGGGCTGGGGAAAGGCAGAGGAGCTCCAAACGGGAAAGCCTCAGGCTGCGGCCTAGCACACGGGCAACAGGTACTGGGGGTTGCAGACGGCAGCCCTGGGTAGGCCAAGGCAGCAGGTCCAAACCCACCCTTGCCAGTGATGAGCAGGCTGACACTGCAGTCTGCCCCAGGGCACGGGGGCTAGACGATGACTGGCAGTAGCCTGATACTGAGGCGAGGTGGGGATAGTGGGTGGGGCTTCCCCAGGGAGGGGAGACCCTAAGACTGAGGGGTTACTGCCAGGGGGCAGTACCCCAGATAAAGGGGCACTGGGGTCCTGGAAGGTACATGGGGCCACGAGATAGGTGGATCATTGGCCTGCACAGGGCGCTCCTGTTTGGAAGTGAGCTAATTCCTGGAACAGACCAGCAGGAGGCGCCGCAGGGGTGAGTACGCACGTCTACAGTTCCTCATCAATAAACTGGATAATAGTAGTGCTCCACCTCACAGAGGTGTTGTGACAATAAATGCACTAACAATTGAGGTGCTGTGGTAAAAGGGGCCACATATATACCATTGAGACAGACCACAAAACTAGCCTCTTTCAATGATTTTGCTGCTTTTATTTCTGTTTGAAACCAGAGATTGCATGGAAATAACAACAAAAAAGAACCCAGACCCATCAACAACCAAACAAATGTAGTTGAATTTTTAAGTTGCCATTATAAAAGCTTTGGGCCATTCTGAGTCGTGGGGAAAGCTTTAGACTGGACTCTGCTCCTTCTTTACCATAACTGTTATGCCCATACCTCAATGGCACCAACTGGTGCAAGATGTTTCATACCACACACAAAACCTGTGAGTCTATATTTCTCCAGACTGACTCCCAGTCAGTACAGTGGATTGCATCATGGGAGATGGGTATGTTCATCCCATCTCATTCTTCAGGTCTTCAGTGACAAAAAGTACCAAATCCTTTACCTGCTCCAGCATCTGGAGACAACTGGATGCTGGGTATTCATAGCAGGATCATTACTGCATGACAATGTCTATAGAGGAAAAAGTGAACACATTTCAGCAGATGCTTATGGAGGCCCTGCCCTAGTTTCCAGGAGGGTTGTTTGAGAGAGAAAAGAGCCTCACAAATTCCCTGATGACGGTGGCAAGGCCAGCAAAGAACCAGAAAAGGTAAAGTCAGATGATTTCCATGGCTGACATGAGCTAAGCCTAGCAACATGGAGTAATTCCAGCTGCAGGCACTACCACACAGAGCTTCCCACATCCAGAACAAGCGTCAAACCAGCAAAGAGCTTCTGAGAGCCAAAATCTAGAACAGTAAATGAGTTGACAGCACACAGAACGTCAGGGACTGAGAACAGCAAGTGAGGGGGCAGGGATCGCGTGAGATAGCAGGACGTAGAGCTTTCCAGACCAAGGATCCAGGAGAAAGGGAAGTAAAACAATTGCTAGTAAACTTCACCCTTTGACAGGCCCAAACTCCTGGAACAACACATCCAGTTACACATAGCAAAGGGCTGTGTAATGCTGCAATCTCCCACAGCAACTGCTTCAGTTTCTCTTTCCCCATAATCAGCACCTCTTTGAAGGCTGCCACTTCTCCCGCCAACCAGCTCTTCCCAGTTTGAACTATCAGCAGGCAGGGTTTGGGGCAAGGGCTATGTTAATCAGTTCCCGTGACTCAGGGTATATCTGAATGGGCCATGCTGTTCATCAGCCTGCCAAAAAAATGCAAGCTCTCCAAGCCAGGCAGCAGAGCCCTAATATTTCCCTTGAGGATCTGCCCCTTTGCCTCCCTCCATTGCCCTCTTCTGTTTAAACATCTGAAAGTTTAACAAAGACAGGAAAGACATAGAAACTATATATCTAACGGTAAGATTTTCCATTTAAATGTGCTTTATTATATGATGTATTCCTTTAATTAAAGTGTGAGCATCTGGGTACCATTATAGAGCCATTCCTCATGTTTATTGAGAGTGGGTCTGGATGGAGCAGAGCAGGGTGAGCTCAAACATTAGCCAGAGTGGGATGTAAATCTACAGCAGCGTTTCTTTGGACTATCACACCACTTTTCACCCTGCTGGGCTGAGGTTCACAGGTCCATGGTGGGGGTGCTATGGAGGGGGGTCAGGTTTTAAGGTGGGTTATTTAGGTGATGAACTGATCCAACTTAGCATGTATATTGCACACTGGCAGAAGAAGCAGCGGGGCCTGCCCTGCCATTGGAGAAGCATCTTACGTAAGAGGAGAATTTGGTTGGGATTGTATCAGACTTAGCTCTTGCCATGTCTTGAGTACGAGTCAGCAAGCAAAGGCATTCTCTTAGCAGTCTGTCTGAGAATGGGCTGCACCTTATACATGGGTGCACCGGTGAAAGAAGGAAGGTGATATTTACCTGTACATTCCACATACTTGCTGCTGTTTTGGGGAGCTTTGAGTACACATCAGATCCCCAATGTACCTGCTCCATAACCCGCGTGCACACACACACACACCTCTGCCTTTCTTAGTAGAAGAGACCTTTTCCATCTCTCATCACGCACAGTACCAGAGAAAGCTCTAAAAAACCTCCAGGACTTAGCTTTGCTCGGAGATGTTAGCAGGTCGTAGGCTGAGAGGTTTGAGAGCAAAAATGCATTCAGGAAAGGGTGATTGTAGCAATGCAGCAACTCACCGGCATGGCACCTCCTGCTGGACATCCAGGGAATTAGCTTGCCAGCCTCCAGAGCACCCTCTGTCGGACAGTGTCTCGCCTGTCAGTGGCCCCTACGTCCCTCCTGGACCCTAGTGCTCCTTTCCCTTGGGGGCTGCCCCCTGACAGTACTCCCCCAGTCTCTGAGTCTCTCCTCCCAGGGGAACCTTCAACCCCCTATCCCCACCTCACCTCAGTATATGGCTACTGCCAGTCACTGTCTAGCCCCCACTTGCTGGGGCGGACTGCAGTGTATATGCCATTCATCACTGGCAAAGGTGGGGTTGGACCTGCTGCCTTTGCCTACCCCAGGCTACCCCTGTGTAGCCCAATACCTGTTCTGGCCTTTATCAAGGCCTGCAGCCTGGGGGTTCTCCAGGCTGAAGCTCCCCAGCTCCTCTGGCCTTTCCTTAGCCCTGCTCCACCCTAGGTATCTTTGTCAGCTCCCAGGCAGCCAGGCCCTTCTCCCTCAAGAGCTCGAAAGAGATGCCTTCAGCTCCTGGATTTCCTGGCCTTTATAAGGCCAGCTACAGTCCGATTGGGGCATGGCCGCAGATGTGACTGTTTCCCCAATCAGCCAAGGCTTGCTGCTTTCCCCAGCAGCAGCCCTCCCGCAGCCTCAGCCCTCTCCCATGGTTGATTTCAAGCCCTTCAGGGCAGGAGCGCGTGACCACACTGCTTCAGGGACATTCCTCTTTCATTTGCATGGTTGACACTCAGTGGCAAGGGGAGGATGTGCCCGCCTGTCGGGAATTCAGCTGCCTTGCAAGCCAATGAGCTCAGCTGGGCCCAATGCACCTGCACTAAGTGACTGTGCTCCTGGCTGGACAAAAGGGCCAACTGACCATCTTGTCAGCCCTGTAGCAACAGCAGTGTCTGTTCCATTCATTTCATGCCTGCTGCCGTGCTAGACCTGCCTCCTGTCCATCGCTTCCTCCACCCTTTACCTGCTCTGCTCCAGCCCTAGTCCCTGCCTGCCTCTGAGCTCCTGAGTCTTAACTCCTGCCTCTAACCACTGGCTTGCCTCCTGACCTCGACTCCAGCTCTAGCTCTGCTCTTCCATTCTGTTCAAGCTTCTGCCCCCGACTCCAGCACCACTCTGGATTTGTTCGGGCTCCTGACGCCTGGCCCTAACCCTTGGCTTGCCTCCTGACCAAGCCTCTGGTTCTTCCCTCTGATTTGACGCTAACCACTAGTGCAGACTCTTGCTCCCACCACCAGGTCACACTGCCTACCGTTGAGTATCTGACTGCCTAGAATGCAGTGCTGAGTTCTGGGCATCTCAGTGCCACAGAGATTATGCCAATTTGGAGGGAATTCATAGAGACAATAACAATGACCCAGGAAGAATCAGTCTAAGTGCTGAATGTATAGAACTTGGCCCTGGAGAATTTTTTACAGGGAGCTACGCGTGTCTCCAAGTATGTGACAGATATAAACACCAAGGGAGGGGAAGAAGTGTTTAAGGTGCACAATTGGACGTAATGGTATACAATAAAGAGGAAGAAAATTTTTTGGCAAACACCAGGAAAATAATCCAAATGGTAAAATCAATTAGACTGCAGAGTCGTCTCCTCTGCCCCATTTCTGGAGCCAATTTAAACTGCCATTGACAATGCAGTGCAGAGTGCGCCACACAGAACAACGTTGCACTGGTGGGAACGTAGGGGCAAAGGACCTTTCCCATCTCTACTTTCTATGACTGTTCAAGACTATCCATACGCATTTTGCAGTTTCATATGTGATTTTCATATGCATTTTGCAGTTTCTCCATGATGTGCTCCCTGGGGACAAAGAGAAATTCTCAGCTGTGCCTTCTAAGAGGTGCAATACAAAAGGAGCAACCCAGGAGGAGGGAGGGCAATGGTAGCTCTTGGCCACATTTAAATCACTCTGAATCTGCCTGCTGGGTAGATACACTTACTTATGGCAGCAGCTGCTTACAAGCCGTAACACTTAGTACTATGGCCAAACCCCCTCATACATCTAACATCTCCTACACAGGGGCTGATGGGGTGAAGGAGCAGTGTGGAGACATGTTCGCTGCACAGCTCTTGCGTTGGAAGGAATTCTTCTTGGGCTATCGTGGCCCCTTATGGTCCCTGTACGCAATCAGAATAGCAATTAGCATCTGAGGCAGAGGCCAGGAACTGAATCAGAAGTTTTAATGACCGGATCCAAGGCCCCTTGACGGTAATAGGAATCTTGTGCTGGCCAAGGTAGACCAGGTGGATTTGCCAGGAGGCAGTTTGTGCTAGTGAAATAACTTCCTTTGTACTTAGTGAAGATAGTAAAAAAAGGAATTAAGACCTTGGCTAATTAATCAACTATTTGGCTTCCCATGAGACTGATGAAAATGGATCTTTATATCAGCTGCAGTGATCGTTTCTGAAAACAATAGCCCTGGCACCATCTTCTAAAATGCCTTCCTTTAGTCCTTTATCTTAACCTTGCCATGTCCCTTCCCATAACATCAGAGAAGCTAAAGATTAGAGAAACCCCCTTTCCTCTCCAACATCTGGACTCAATGGACAGGTCCACTCCCCAAAGCAAGCTGGCTTCTTCAGCTCAAATTCTCCCTTTGTCCCAGGATGAGTCCGGTCTCCAGCAGGGACTATACAAACTGAAAGACAGGTTCTCCAAAGCTCTCCTTATTACAGTCCTTATTTAGCCTCCTAATGGGGCAATTCAATCAGTAAACTCAGCCAAATATCCCCTTCGCTAGATTCCTTGCAATCCATGCCTTGATGATAGACGCCTATGGAAGGCAAATGCTCTTGTCTACGGATAGTCTCTCATGCGCACACACACATGTAAAGTCAGGCCAGAGCTCACATTTAGGACAGATATGCAGCTCTGGGAAAGCTAATGAAGATGTTGTTTCCTAAGCCCTGCCCACTGACTAGTATGCTGGAGAGGAAGAATTGGTGTTATCCTCATACGTATCGCACGTTTTTATAACAATTCCAGCTACCAGATACCAACTATGCACTGGAGATTGACATCGCCACCCCACCCCCTCTGTGTAGTGTTTACACAAGGAACCCAAATGAACAGTGGAAGACTGCAAGGGCCAGACACTATCAGAAACAATTTAGGTTGACAGCTGAGCTGGAACTGTCACTGCACGGAGGCATCATTGCCAGAAAAATCACCAGCTGAGAAACTAGCTTCTTTCAAGGATCCCCTTGGGCTACCTCTATACACCATTTACACTGTCATCTTGGATTCATCCATCAGCAGTTTTGTGCGACCAAACAGTGGGATGTCACACCTTCAAAGTCAATCTCAAACATGCAGATCCTGCAAGAAAAATGAGGTTCCTATTTAAGCTCGCACTGTGTCCCTACAGGCATTTATTCTGGGCGCATGACTGGGGTGTCTAAATTTAAACTGGTCTGCTCCACCAAGTTCAATTTCTAACCTCAAACCCTACACAACGTCTATGGCAAGGACTATTATAGACTGTGTCGCCCAACCTAATATAATATAACCCTCGCTGGCTAAAGTTAATCAGTGTCCATGTTGCTGTTATAGTACGTAGGTGTTAAAAGAGAAGGCAGCACAGAGAGAATAAGTAGGTCTGGTCACACTGTCATGAGAGATCTTGTCTATTCTGTTTCACAGGGAGTGCTGGGGCTAATTTGGGAGTGGTCAGTCTTTCAGGCTTGCCAAATTCTGCCTTTACATAGATACATGCAACTCTGATGGACTTAGGCACAGATCTGAGCTATGGAGCTAGTCTCATGCCAATGCCCTGTTATGCCAGTTCAGAGGGAACGGAGAGAGACAAAAACGACTGAAAAAGAAAGATTCTAAGAGCTGAATGTATGTAAGACCAGAGTCCTGGTCATCTATAGAAACTCCTTGTGACACTGCTGTGATTCCACCAACTGGGAGAAGAGAGACATACTGGATGCACTGTTACTAGAGGAGACCAGTGGTAGGATTCTTCACTGATGGTTGTCATCTACGTCTGAGCCCAATACATGTAAAATACTACCAGATCAGGATAGGGTGACCACCCAGCCCTAATTGGGCAGGACAGTCCTGAAATGTACATTTCAAGTTCCAGTCCCGGGGCTGATGACTCCAGGATAGCATTTGTCTGGGATTCCCTGCAGTACCGCTCCACACCTGCCTAAGGCTCAGGGTTGGTGCCAGCCTCTTCCCATGGGGGTGGGGGGAGCAGAAGTGGACCTTTCCCCCTACACATACCATAAGGCCCTGCTCCCTGTTCCCCCTCATCCCCCCCAAGGCCCCACACCTGTCCAGGCCAGAAGCTGGGCAGTAGCAAGAGCCGCCAGGGAGCCTGGGCCACTGTGGGGTTCCCAGGCTGCTATGGGGAGCCCCCAAGTCCTGGACTCTCCACCTGCCCTGGGTGGCACACCCTGGGAGGCAGGGACAAGGGACAGGGTCTGCTCTTGGGCACCTCTGCTTCCAGCCCGTGGGAGGGGTCCAGGGCTCCCCACAGCAGCCCGAGTTCCCTGGGCAGCTCTTTCCACTGCCCAACTCTGGCTTCCAACCTGGCCAGGGGGCAGGGCCTCAAGGAGAAGAGGAGGAGCCAGGGACAGGGCCACGGGGGGGCAGGGCTTCTGCACGTGTCCTGGTTTTGCATTTTGAAAAGGTGCTCACACTAGCTCAGGATGGTGACATATTGTGCCTACTTTGCACAGCTGGAAATGACTGCACAAGCTATAGGGCAGTGGAGAATCAGCTCCCCGAAAAGTCCCTCTCTTTGCTATAAAAAAAAAACACGAATTTTACCGAGCACTCAAAGGAAGTTCTTAGAGATTTTTTTAAGTTGTCCCTGTTGTAAAAAAATCCCTCAGAATCACCGTGGCTTCTGCTTCTGCAGCTTCTCCTTTTCTGCATGCCCATGACATGAATACAAACCCAGAGAATGTTATTGCACTGGAAGAACGTCTTTTAACTGCCACAAAAGTATTAACTGAGCTTTTACTCTGAACAACTTCATGGGAAATGTGGTTGTGATAGGGGTGTAAACTCAGATGTCATGTAACCCTCTGATTTACACACACATTTCTTGGACGGTTAAATGTGCCTGGTGACAGTAGACAGTAGAGTGCTGCTTTATCAGGCCCTAATCCTACAAACAGGTGTATTAGCCCTGCCAAAGTAGAGCTAGTCAGGAATTATTCAGCCAAACATTTTTTCATTGGAAAATGCTGATACATGAAAATCCTGTAGGGAGGAGGGGGAAGGGTCAGTTTTTTGACAAATTTTTCACTTGAATTTATTTAAAAAAAAAGAGTCAAAGTCGTTATGTGTTGATATTTTCAAAACAAAAAATTGTGAAGTTCAGATTTTAAATGACCTTTTGTTTAGTATTTTAATTATACTGTTAACAAAATGAAAAAGAAAGGTGGTCAAAACTGGAACAAAACATGCTGACATGATCAAAACATAATATTCTGATTATCCCAATTTGATTTTTTTTCAGATTTTTGGTTCACAAAAATTGTCAAGATTTCACCTTTTCATCTTGATTTTTAGACAGGAAAAATTATTGATTTCTCAAAACTTTTCACAGAAAGGGAAAACTATTTCCTGCTTTGCTCTAGCTCCATGTGCATTCCTATGGAAGAGATGAACTGGAATTAAAGCAGGATGGAGATTAATTTACATAGAGTCTCATAAAAGGGCAGGGTTCCATACAGATGCTGATATTAACATTCATTTTCTGCAAGATGAAGCTACACCAGTTTATACCAGCTGGACATCTGACGTCATGCGTCTTTTGTGTATTAGCTTGGGTGTGCTGTTAGATTAGAACAGGGTTTATTGGGCTGCCATAACTTCCTTCATGGGAGCAAGGACCCATTGGATATAGGAATTACCTGAATAGAATGCAAAAGAGCAAAAACAGACCGATTTGCAACACAAACACACCAAATACCAGTTTTCAATGGAAAAATTCCATTTCACAAAATAGTAAGATCTTGCAGCCACCTGCAACAACAGTCCCAAGAGTTTCACAACGTTCCACATCCCTACAATATACACACATTGCGATTTTCTAACTTCAATATTCATCGATAGAACATATTCTACATTAGAACCACAAGTGGAATTTGCATTGACCCCAGTGAAAGTTCCTTAAACTGAACATACAAGATTGACAGTAGATGGGAAAGAAGTTTACTTGTGGCTGAAGATCCTGCAATACGGTGTGCACAAGTGGACTTCTGGAAGGCAGTATGGCCTAGTGGTTAGAAAACTATACTAGGAGTCTAGATATCTGAGTAAAATCCAGACTCTGCCAATAGCCTACTGTGTGACTTTGAGCAAATTACTCATCCTCTCTGGGCCTCTATTTCCCTTATAGTTTCATAGATTCCAAGGCCAGAAGAGACCACTGTGGTCATCTAGTCTGACCTCCTGGATAACACAGACCATAGAACTTCCTCTAGATCATATCTTTTAGAAAAAGTCCAATCTTGATTTAAAAATTGCCTGTGGTGGACAATTCATTATACCCCTTGGTAAATTGTCCCAGTGGTTAATTACGCTCACTCCCATCACACCCTTTCTTTGTCTTGTCTATTTAGACTGTAAGTTCTTTGGGGCATGGACCATGTACCATAGAAATCAAAAAATGTAAGACTGGAAGGAACCTTGACAAAGGTCATCTAGTCCAGTTCACTGCACTAAGGAAGGGCTAAGTATTAGCTAGATCATCCCTGACAGATGATTGTCCAACTTGTTCTTAAAAACTTTCAATGACAAAGATTCCAAAATCTCCCTAGGCTATTTATTCCAATGCTTAACTACTCTGACAGAAAATTTTTCCTAATGTCTAACCTAACTCTTCCTTGCTGCAGTATAAGCCAATTACTACTTGTCCTGTCTTCAATGGATAAAGCGAACAATTTATCACAGTCTTCTTTATAACAACATTGTGTACAATGTTCCCTCTCAATCGTCTCTTCACCAGATTAAACAAACCCAATTTCTTGGATCTTTCCTTGTAAGTTATGTTTTCTAGACCTTTAATCATTTTTGTTGCTCTCCTCTGGACTTTCTGTCATTTATTCACATCTTTCCCAAAGTTTGGTGCCCAGAACTGGACACAATACTCCAGTTGAGGCTTTATCAATGCTGAGTAGAATGGAAAATTGCTTCCCGTGTCTTGCTTACAACACTCCTGCTAATACATCCCAGAATGATGTTCACTTTTTTTGCAACAGTATTACACTGTTAACTCAACTTTAATTTGTGATCCATTATAACAGATCTGCAATACTCCTTCCTAGGCACTTATTTCCCATTTGTGCAGTTGATTATTCATGCCTAAGTGTAGTGCTTTGCACTTATACTTCTCCTCCCACAACTGGGTCTCTACATGCTACTCTTATGATAATGGAGCCTCACTGAAATCCATTTGCCTCCATGTGGGCACAGGAGGTGGCCCATATGAATCTAATTGCAGGATTGTGGCAATAGTCTGTAAAGTGCTTTGGAAGTCTTTGGAGTAGAAGAGTTATAGAAATGGTTATATGGAAACTACATATATTTAAACATCTGTATTGCTGAATACGCTTCGTGTGACCCCTGGAAAATGCATTCTCTTAAGAAATATTTCTGCTCTACTGGATCTTGGGTGCTCAAGCATGTTCCAGGTGTGCAAGTCATCCCTGCTAGCATTTTGATTTTTTAAGGTGTTTGATTAACCCCAAAACAATACAGCTAGGAAACTGCTTGGTTTCTTGTGGTTTAATGTGAGTGTGTGTGCGCAATATCTTTTCTCCTTAATCTCTTTCAGGTGACTGTCTACCTTCCAGAAATGCCTGCATCAAAGCCACCGGTCTTCTATTCAATCATCTTTAATGGGATTAAGGCATTGCTGTATAGAACTGGCCTGCTGCCATATGCAGAATAAACGTGCAGTATTCCTATACAGCAGGGTTTTATATTTACAAAGTGATGTGCAAATGTTAATTAACACCAGCCGTTATTATTCAGGAAAGGTTGTCCCCATGGGGCAGATCTTCACAAGATCTCAGCCCCCATTGCTCTGAATGATGCTGGCTGCTAAACTCTTTTGAAAACCTGGCCCTATATGTTAGCAAAGCACAAGGCAATTTCTCAACTGCATCCCTCCAAAAAGCTTTCTTGGACCAATGAAATTAAATGGGGCCTCCCTCTATTGCTGTATGTCCTTGGTTATATCTTTCAGATGTCAGGGGGTACTTCTTCCCCTCTGGCTGTACCTAAAGCTTCATGCTTCAGAGAAATAATCCAAAAAGCTTCCCATGGAACTCTCTAAAGCCCCAATCCTGAAAACCGTTTTGCACATGCTTTTCTCCCATTACACATGTGAGTAACGTGTATGCAGGAGCAGGGCCTGGCAGTGGAAAAGAACTTCATGGAACATATCAACTACTGTTAGTTAGTGGCTGCGGGTGGTTAAGTCTTAAATGAGTTATATTGGATATACCTCTACATTGCCCTTTACAGAACAAAAACCTGCTGATCAAGGTGCTACATAATAAATAAATAACCAGTAGGAAAGAAAGTATATTCTATCTAATTCAAGTTTCACAGTCAGCTACTTTAATTTTCAATCACGAACTATCACCCAGCCTGAACCTCACTATTTGCCAGGGCAAAATGTATCAGGGCACTTCTAAAGTTGAGTCAGTGTTGCGTCATTTAATTTCTCATCATTTATTTAAACTGCCATCCTAGCCATAATCAGAAAGATAAATGCAGAGTCATCATTCTTCTTCCCAACATTAATATCCATCAGTGCTTCAAATGCAAACAATTGTGACATTCGACTTTATAAAAATTACCAGTGCACCAACTCCGCTTAATTAAACTATTTAAAAGTTGCTTCTGTTACACATAATGAATGATATATTAAACTGCAATGAAACACGCAGCAAGACAAATACTCCACAATGCTAGCAATTAAGACTCACTTCACTTATGGCAATTGACAACATAAGTGCTCCACACTTCATTCAGCTTGTGCATTCTAAATGAATTGGTGAGTGAGAAGGGTGCTTCTTTCCTAATGAGTTTTGTAATCAAGGCATCTATTTTAATTTCAAATTGGCTAGATTGGGGAAAATTGCTAGAGTAAATGACTGGTGCTAATTAGGATTATAAAAATATTCATCATGCCACAAAAGTAATGTAGGGTCTTGATTTCCCTATATTTGCATATGGCTTTAGTTTAAGGGGGAGACTGTTGATAAATTGTCTCCTTTTTAAGGAATTGAACAAACACTATATATGTTTTACTCATCCTTTCATTTAAAAGGCCTGATAGATATTCATGATTTGTAAATGAAGTTAGGTGATTTCAAATCCTCACTTGATTACTGTATTGAAGAAGAGGCCTTGGTAAGTTGCCTTTAAATATTCTGGATCTCTGGGGTTTCTTTTTACACAACTAACAGTTTGGTTTGTCTGTTTTATTAACTCCATGGGCTAAGCCCCAGAGGAGCTGGTGGCAAATAGCATGTGCAGCCAAGGACAGACGTTGTCGTAGAACATGATGTTCTCAGAAGAATATATCACATAGAGAGGAAGGATAGTCTTGCCGTTAAGGCAGAGGAATTCAACTGCTATCTGGGATCAATTCCTGGATTTAACACAGCTTTCCCATGCAGCCTTAGGTAAATCACTTAATCTCTCTGTGCTTCCTCACCTCATTTGTACTGCGGGGATGATACTTCTTTTTGTCCGTTTCGACTGTAAGCTCTCTGGGGCCAGGGCTACTTCTTACTAGGTACAGCACCTAGAACAATGGGGCCCTGATCCTAGCTGGGGTCTCAAGGTGTTGTCGTTAAACCAGTACTAATTGGGCAGTTCTTACTGTTCCTCTTAGCAGTAAAATGTGCATGTTATTTTACTCCAGACAGGATGGGAACTGCAGGATTGATTAAGGAGGCTGAAAGTCAACACATCTCCTCCATTTTCCGCCTTGACAGCTAAAATCTACTTCACCCCTATCGTACATAAATGTCGAAACTCTAGCAGCAAGATGTGTTTTCTCCCCTTGCCCGAAACACTCTTCTATACCATTTTCTTCATCTGCCAGACTTCACAGAGGCCTGCAGAACTTTACAGACGACCTGGTTCTAATCCACTTCCTTACCTATCCAGGTGTTCTCCAAACACAAGCATCCAGCTGTGACAATCCTGTTTAAATACAAACCATCTGTCACTGCTCACATTTTGTGAAGACCCGCCTGAATAATCCGAGATAGGGCTGCACTCTTAAGTTTCTTGTAAACTCATTAACTTTCCCTTTTAAGATGTCTTTAACTTAACTATGCCTTCCTATTGACATCAACGGGAGTTGGAGTGGGCCCTAAATTTAGACACAAGGTATACTGTGTAGCAACACAGGAGAAAGCCACAAAAACAGGTGCAGAAAGAGAGGAGGAGGTTGTCAACTTCCAAGGAAACAATGAGCATGTAGCACCTTTAAAATTAGGCCATTTTTATATGGTTTCAAGTACCTAATTCCAGGTACTCATGCCTAAATATATTGGCTTTCAAGTGTTTAAAATGAAAGGTCACAGACTGACACTGCAAAATATTATGGGGGCACCAGAGCAGGGCTGATAGTGCTCATTGGATTGGCCTGACTCAATCTGACCGGGAATGGCTCTTTGTCTGAATGAAAGCGGTCACCATCAAAAGAAGCATGTGCTCAGTCCGTTCTGATGCCAGAGTTCTGGAGACAACTGATAGCCAAGGATTTAAAATAAAATTGACGAGGCCAGATCTTCAGCTGGAGTAAACTGACTTGCACCAGCATTTCCTTCTCCGGAGAGAACAAAACACCAACCACTTCCATTGACCCAACTTTCCAATGGCTCCAGCAATCGTTCACAAGGAAGGTACTACTGGCAATGGGTGCTACTGCCATTCTTGAGATTGGGAAGGGAGAGAAGAGTACAGAGGATGTGGTTTGTTTGTCTTCTCTGGAAGGTGCTCAGATGCTATAGGTGATGGGTGTAGTATAAACCTTGGACTAGGCTAGACTAGACTATTTATCTGTAAGGCCAGGAAGCAAGAGAACAATGGTCCTGTGGATGTCAACGAAATATGATTAAAAGGAGCCCGGGTGCATACCATCTATCCACACACTACTTCCCATGGGACTCCAACATTATTGAGATGAATGACAAAAGAATCAACACTTGTCTCCCCAGGAGTTTGCTCACCCCACCATACAATCAATGATTCCACTGTTGGGATCGAGGCAGAGGCAGAGAGCTTCTTATCTTTCTCATTAACTGAACACCAAGCACAATAATTATGATGAAATGAGTTTGACTTCAGCTGCTACTTTGCCCCACAGGGCAGCCTTCTGTCTGTCTCCTGAACCTCCCCAGGGCTGCACGGCTGACGTAACGAGCTGGGAGGGGGGTGTCTTGTTCGCATTCTGGTGAC
This sequence comes from Gopherus flavomarginatus, assembly GCF_025201925.1. Lineage (NCBI taxonomy): Eukaryota > Metazoa > Chordata > Testudines > Testudinidae > Gopherus > Gopherus flavomarginatus. The sequence continues at coordinate 133,817,131 of NC_066622.1, forward strand.
TTTGTGTGTAGCTTATAAAAAGTATCCCACTGTACCGCTGTCCTTTTAAATGAATTCAGCCCTGTCTAACCTAGTGAGCCAAGATCCTGACATGCGCTGCATTAGACTTGTGGATCATAAGTCTCTACTGCTCTGAGGTTACGGGGAACTCCTAATTGAATTTGATATCGACTGCCAGGTGCATCTTGATGACACAGCAGTGTATTAGCTTGATCATCTAATTGAGCTGCTTGTACGTGATGATATGAAGATACTCACTTTGTTGTTTTGCTTCGTGATGAAGATTAAGGCCTTTGGAAGCAGCAGCCCTTGATTACAGAGCTCTTTATTTATAGAATTCTCACATTAATAATGTGGTGGCAGGTGCATTTGAGATGTTATCGAACCATTTTAACTATCTATTTATCCTCTGCTTCTCTCTCCAGCTTTTCCTGCAAGGCTCATCACTGGGGTATGTGAGGACCTTCTATGTTTACAGTTTTTTTCTAACAATTACAACTTTAAATATTTTAAGTGTCTCCCCCTGCTTCCTTACAGGGCCGTGGGGAGAGATTGGGGCTGCAAGCTCTGTGCTTCTCTCTCTCCACACAGGGGACATACATAGGGTCTGCCTACACTGCCACTGGACGTATATTTTCCAGCATGCAGAACTTTGATCCAATTAGCAAGCTAAAAACAGCGGTGTAGCCATAGCAGCCTAGACTATATGCCAGAGTAGAATCCCATCTAAGCTAGTACTCAGTTGGCTAGCCCGTTCTGCCGCAGCTACACTGCTATTTTCAGCGCTCTGCTCGATCCAAGCTAGCACGTGTACATCCCCCCATGCTCAACATTACCCCTCCAGCTGCAGCTTTGATGTACTCTTAGGGTACGTCCAGACTATCCACCGGATTGGCGGGTAGCGATCGATTTATCAGGGATCGATATATCGCGTCTCATCTAGACGTGATATCGCTCCCCGAATGTGCTCCCCATCGACTCCGGAATTCAGGGGCACCTCTAGACATTTTGCCGCCCCAAGCACGGAGGGTCCGCTGATCCCGCGGGACCAGCAGACCCTCTGCAGGCATGCCTGCGGGAGGTCCACTGAAGCCGCGGGACCAGTGGACCCTCCGCAGGCAAGCCGCCGAAGGCACCCTGCCTGCCGCCCTCGCAGGGACTGGCAGAGCGCCCCCTGCAGCTTGCCGCCCCAGGCACACGCTTGGAGCACTGGTGCCAGGAGCCGCCCCTGCTGGAGCTCCACCAAAGCGACTGGTGGTAGCAGAGTCGATGGGGGAGCCACGACCATCGATCCCACACCATGAGGACGGGAGGTAAATGGAAATAAGATATGTCGACTTCAGCTACAGCATTCCCGTAGCTAAAGTTGCATATCTTACATCAACCCCACCCCCCAGTGTAGACCAGGCCTTAGACTGTATGCTCTTTGGTGCCGGACTGTTTTTCTAGTCTGTGTTTGCACCCTGGGGACCTCAGTGCTACAATAGAGCAAAGAATTAATAAACACAAAATAGTAACGGTAGGTGTCTTGACTCAGCCCCACATACTGCATTAGTCGGCACAGCTGAGCCAATATGGCAGAGGGTAGCAATTGGCTATAAGTAGGGGCCAGTCGCAAACTGCAGTGCCTTGGGAGCAAGCAGTGGGAGGGGGCAGGCGGAAAGGAACCATGCCTCTTAAAGACACAATTACTTCCCTGGGCTCCATGTGGGTTGCAGCCTCTGTACACTGCCCCTTACTCTGGGCTAGAAGGGATAATATAGCCCACAGACTGCTGGGGCCATTGGCCCAGTTCCTCAGGTGTATTTAGGTGTGTTAGCCAATACATATATGCTAGCCATAGTATTAATATAAGTGTTGGGAAGTTATGTTAACTGAATGTACTATATTCTCCCGACAATTGTGTCCACCCAGGTCAAACCTCCCATAATACCGTGCATTAGCTGAAGTAAGCTTTGGCTTAAGTAGTTAGGAAATTTGTCGAGATCAGGACATATGAGTGCTTTACCATAGCAGCAGGTAGGGAGTTACTCTCACAGACTAATACTGGAATGTTCCAAAGGAAAAGGACAAGATATGAATGTTCTACCCTGGTACAAGCCTAGGCCCGACACACCCTTTGGTACCTGGAATGCATGTGTTCAGACCAAAGATGAGAAGCACAGCATGGTACCAGATAAGGTAGAAAGCTGACTGGTTAAATCTAGTTTCAACTGACATGCACAGTACCTGGTGAACAGGTAGGATGCAAAAAGATGGTTTTAGAGGTGTGACTTTGGGAACACAACTTCTGCGTAAGGTGAATGTAACAATGCTGCACAAGATGGCTTCCCGGATACTGGTATCATAAAACTAGAAGGCACCTTGAGAGGTCATCTAGTCCACTGCCCTACACTCAAGGCAGGACTGAGTATTATCTAGGCCATTTCTGACAGATGTTTGTCCAATCTGCTCTTAAAAATCTCCAATGATGGAGAGTCCACAACTTCCCTAGGCAATCCATTCCAGGGCTTAACCACCCTGACAGTTAGGAAATTTTTCCTAATGTCCAACCTAAACCTCCCTTGCCGCAATTTAAGCCCATTGCTTCTTGTCCTATCCTCAGAGGCGAAGAACATTTTTTCCCTCCTCCTTTTAACCACCTTTTATGTACTTAAACTGTTATCCTGTCCCCTCTCAGTCTTGTCTTCTCCAGACTAAACGAACCCATTTTTTTCAATCTTCCCTCAGAGGTCATGTTTTCTAGACCTTTAATCAATTTTGTTGCTCTTCTTTGGACTTCCTCTAATTTGTCCACATTCTTCCTGAAATGTGGCACCCAGAACTGGACACAACACTCCAGCTGAGGCCTAATCAGCACGGAGTAGAGCAGAAGACTTACTTCTCGTGTCTTGCTTACAACACTCCAGCTAATATATCCCAGAATGATGTTTGCTTTTTTTTGCAACCGCGTTATACTGTTGACTCATATTTAGCTTGTGCTCCACTATGACCCCCAGATCCCTTTCCTCAGTACTCCTTCCTAGGCAGTCATTTCCCATTTTGTATGTGTGCAACTGATTGATTGTTCCTTCCTAAGTGGAGTACTTTTTATTCGTCCTTATTGAAATTCATCCTATTTACTTCAGACCATTTCTCCAATTTGTTCAGATCATTTTGAATTTTAATCCTGTCTTCCAAAGCACTGGCAACCCCTCCCAGCTTGGTATCATCCGCAAACTTTATCGTATTGAACTTTTTTCCTGCACTATATTATTATTGCCTTTTAGCAATAAACCTAACTGATATTGGTTATTAGGTTTCTTTCATAACAAACCAAAGAGTAGTCAGGCAACTGCATATACTATTTATCAGCAGGTGCCTAACTCCCACTGAAATCAAATCCCTTTGAAGACGGGTCACAGTGCCTGTTTCATCTGGTCCTTGGACTGAGGTACAGACTGTCCTAAGGGGGTGTTAATATTTGATTGAAACTTCTGCTTGGTAGAAGGCTTAGCTGATTGTACTACATTTTTGGATTTGTCACTGACTCATTTTCAGGGTTCTCAGAGCCAGCATCCAGCAGCTTGTTTTCTGCTAAGATGAAAGAAAATTAATAAAATAAAATACAAATCTGAATGAGGTTTAAAAAAATCAGAGCTGAAACGGAATTTGCAGACTCATTTACATGTGCCCAGTTCTAAGCGGTTTGATTAAATCTCCCCTTTGCAGCTCCTGCTGTTGGGAGTTGGAGTGCATGTATTTGGTTTCTTTTCCAATGACCATCTAATGCACCTTCAATCTGCCATTGATATGCAGTCATTGGACATAGATCTGCAAAGGTCAAACATGCTTTGACAGCCTAGAGAAAGGGTTGAGGACAAACTGAGAGTGTAGGTCCCCCTGCCCACCCTGTGTGTGCAACAAGCCATTGACTTCTCATCTGTGGCTCTGTTGTTTTATTAGCTATGGACAAAGAATCGCAGGAGGAGGCATGTGAACAAGCAGCTCACCAGTTCTCATGCATTTCATAGAAGATCAGGGTTGGAAGGGCCCTCAGGAGGTATCTAGCCCAGGCCCCTGCTGAAAGCAGGGCTAATCCCCAGACTGACTTTTGCCCCAGATCCCTAAATGGCCCCCTCACGGATTGAACTCACAACCCTGGGTTTAGCAGCCAGTGCTCAAACCCCCGAGCTATCCCTCTCCCCTTAAAGGGCAGGACCCCTGGATAATTGTAAGAGATGAGCAACCAGCACAAAGGCCAGATGTTCAATACAGACCAAGCCCTCCCAGGATCAGGTTGCGTATTTGAACCTGATAAATTGGTCTGTGATCATAGAATCACACAATCATAGAAGATTAGGGTCAGAAGAGACCTCAGGCGGTCATCTAATCCAAACCCCTCCTCAAAGCAGGACTAACACCAACTGAACCATCCCAGCCAGGTCTGTGTCAGACCAGGCCTTAAAAACCTCTAAGGAAGGAGATTCCACCACCTCCCTAGGTAACCCATTCCAGTGCTTCACCGGCCTCCTAGTGAAATAGTGTTTCCTAATATTCAGCCTAGATCTCCCCCACTGCAACTTGAGACCATTGCTCCTTGTTCTGTCATCTGCCACCACTGAGAACAGCCGAGCTCCATCCTCTTGGAACCCCCCTTCAGGTAGTTGAAGGCTGCCATCAGGCTGATCCTGCAGCACCCAGAGGGAGGCCTGGGGGAAGGCACAAACCTCCTTACTTTCCTCACACACAGGAGGTGTCTGCAACCTGCACCCTCACTTGGCTACTCCCCAGTGCATGCCTGGGCCACAAAGTGGGCTAGTGGAACGGGTCTGATTAGCCATCATCCCACCTCCTCCCTGTCTCGCTTGAGGCAATTTACACCATGGGGGTGTAAGGAAGAGGCAGGGACTGAGTCCAGGCACTGTGATTGTTTCTGGTTATTGCATGGGATTTGCACTTAGAATCATAGAAATGCAGGGTTGGAAGGGATTTTGAGAGGTCATTTAGTCCATTCACGTGCACTGAGGTAGGGCCAAGTAAACCTAGATCATCTCTGGCTGGTGTTTGTCTAACCTATTCTTAAAAACGGGGATTCCACAGCCTCCCTAAAGTAACCTGTTCCAGATTTTCCCTATCCTGAGCATTAGAAAGTTGTTCCTAACACCCAACCTAAATCTCTCTTGCTCCCAGCTAAGCCAATTCCTTCTTCTATTCTCAGTGGACACAGAGACCAATTGATTACTATCCTCTCTGTAACAACTTTTACACATTTGAAGACTGTTAATATGTCCCTCCCTGAGCCTTCTCTTCTCTAGCCTAAAGGTGCCCTGTTCTTCCAACCTTTCCTCGTGGGCGGGACGCTCCTTGCCCCCAGCACCTCCAGACAAAGGTGTGGCAAAATCTGGCCCTAAAGAAGTCCAGATTCCTTTCCACCTGATCTGGAGCCCAGTCCTATTCCTGCTGCAGTCAACAGCTGAATGCCAATTTCCTTTCATTCTTTGGAAGATTTAGTGGGAAGCTTTCCCCACTTTGTTTCCAAAGCTGCTTGGAATGAACCTCAGATTTTTGTTGTTTTTATTTGTTGGGGTGGAGGAGGTTCCTTCCATCTTGAGGTTTTCCATAGCATGCATCCCCAGAGTATCCTGCCAGTACCTGTCCATTTGTATCGTCAATGATGTCAGCACTGGACACAGGTGTCTACACTGCAGTTAGACATCTGCAGCTGGCCCTGCCAGATGACTCACTCTCAGGCTAAGAGGCTGTTTAATTGCAATGCAGACATATGGGCAAGGGCTGGAGCCCGGGCTCTAGGACCCTGCAGGATGGGAGGGTCCCAGAACTTGGGCTGCAGCCCAAGCCTGAATATCTACACCACAATTAAACAACCTCTTAATCCAAGACCTGCAAGCCCAAAGTAAGCTGGCACAGGCCAGCCACAGGTGTCTACTTGCAATATAGATACACAAGGGGAGGGATAGCTCAGTGGTTTGAATGTTAGTCTCCTAAACCTAATATTGTGAGTTCAGTCCTTGAGGGGGCCACTTAGGAATCTGGGGCAAAATCAGTACTTGGTCCTGCTAGCAAATGCAGGGGCTGGACTCAATGACCTTTCAGGGTCCCTTCCAGCTCTATGAGATAGGTATATCCTCAGAGTAGGATCTGACTGTTTGCTGCTACTGGTGCCAGGGAGAGCACTGGAGAAATTGATATTATTTTTCCCCATAGCTATCCAATTCTGGGCTCTTTTTTTCAAATGTTTTTAAAACTAAGATGTGGTAGATTTCATAGTTACTGGAATATACATGTTAAGAAATAAAGACATCTTAACTATTTATCTCAAATAATCACGGAAGAATTTCCCCAGCAGATAGTAATATACGTTAGGATAATCAAATCTCTGATTTTTAATAACTTGAGAAATTCCCTTTAAATGTCACAACAATGGGACCATCTGCAAATGCCCTTTATTTTTAAGATTGCCATAGATCTATTTCATATACAGTGTGTGCTGTACCTTCCATGAAAGGTAATCTGTGTTTCTCTCTGGGTGGTTAACTCCTCTCTTGGATTATACAGCTGTATTTTTACTAAAGATGGGTCTGGACCAAATTCAAAGAACCAAAATTATTAGTGTGAACCAAATGCATGATCCTACTCCCATAGCCCCCACTGCATGCAGAAATTAGAGGAAGTTCACATCCAAGGGGTTGGATTCCACCCAAAGTCTATGGCAACTTCTGCAGATTTAGGACCAATACATTCAATCAGGGTCTTTCCACTGACTGTAACAGGAGTTGAATCATGCCCACAGAGACTCGCAGCAGCAAATCTGCTGCAGAGAGGTGGAGGCAGCAGACAGCAAGCGCAACCTCCCATCCACAATGGAGCCTGCAAGAGGCAACCCTGGCCAAAATTTCAGGCATTGCTGGCCAGGAAGAAGGCAGGCCAGGGCTGATGGGGAAAGCACTGAGCAGAATCTGCCAGCCAGGCTCCCCTGGAGTCCCGACTGCAATTTAAAGCTACCTTTCCCCAGAAGAAAACTCTTACGCAGCAATACCAGTCTGAGTTAACCATGGCCTAGGATGCAGGGGACCAAACTGGCTCAAAGCAGAGTAACATACATGTCCCTGTGCCGGCTTGGGAGACTCTGTCTTATGAAGTCTGCAGAGTCTAATTTAATCCACTTCCATTTTTCCTTAAAGAAAGGTAGTGCGTGGTTATTGGGTCAGCTGTTCTGCAGATGTAAACTGGCACAGCTCCCCTGGATTATCTGGCCCTCAGTCTTTAATCTAATTCCAACAATACAACCGTCAACTGCCCAGATGACTCTTGTATTTCAAACCTCACACTGTACATATATATATATATATATATCTATCTATCTATCTATATATATATATATATAGTTCTGCGCAAGTCAATCTTTACATATAAAGAGGTGAAAATTGTGCACATGGCAGCTGAAAATTCAGTTCTAGCCATTAGCAGCCTCCTTGGAGAGATGCCCATACAAGGCTTAGTAGATTTGACAACTCTCCATCACCAGGCTAGTTTATGCCAAGCTGTCAACAAGAAAGAGCCGGGGAACAGTGCTTCCTCCACAAATCTGCTTTCTGATTAGGAAAAGCACTCGGTGCTCAATGCTATAATTCCTAATGCTTTACACTAAGCAAAATGTAACCCCCAAGTACAGTAGTGTTCAGTATAGATCTTGCATATACACAGAGCCTGATTCTCGTTACTCCTCTCCTGAATTTGGGGCAAGCTGGGAGGTCAGGGATGGGGGGAAGGTGGCATTTAGTCAACTTTACACTACTTGTATTCTGGGGCTGTGCAGAGAGCTACTCAGCCCCTGGGGTAAATTAGAGCAACCTCAGGAATGCGCTAACCCACATTCAGCTTCCAGTGGCTCCCGATGGGGCCATGAGAAGCAGAGAAAACACACTCAGACCACACCACTTAAGGGAGGCAGTGAGAGCCTGGATAGCATTGAGCCCGTATGCCAGTTCTACACCAGCTGGAAAAGCCCCATGCACTGAGCATATTCTAGGGGGGTTTTTTCACCTACTTTGAGCCCCTTTACCCTGCTAGTGCAGCACAAAGGGGCCTTACTGAAAGAGAAAAGCAGGCCCCCGTGTGAACCAAGAAGCAAATGTTTCCCTGGTGTCACAGTTGAGCCTCCTTGCAGACACATGCCCGACAATTCAGTTCAGTTTATCTCACCCCGTGTGCCTCATCAACTGTTTCTTTCTTAGAGGGCTGCGTCCGTGTGAAAAAGAAGCGCCGTTTAAAAACCTTTACCTCCAGCTTAAAAGCGGCATCAAACCATTCGGCGACATCAAACGAGTCTACTGGTCTTTCAATCCAACTTCAACGTTTCTGGTGACGTTGAACATCTGAGCTCACAAGATATTTGACATTTGACTAAGTCTGCCAGACAATAACCCCCTGGTACTATGAAAGAAGTCTATTTACAATGGCTTTGAGCCTAGAAATGTCACTCAGGCCAGTGAGAGGAGTAATGACATACACCTGGCAACTGCCCTAGCATTCTGCTAACAAGGGGATAAAGGTTATGTTCTAGTTACTGTTTGAAGGTGCTGCTGTGGTAGGGTATGTGACTTATTACAGGGCACACTAAATAACTCCCAGGGCAAGCTGACTGGGAGGAAGAGATTAGAAAAAGCTGATGTACCAGTATTTGAAAAGAAGTGCTGCCGAATAACTTGGGCCCAGTATCTGGGTAGTATTGCCCCATAACCTTGGAACCCAGGAACTGAAACAGCAGCGGAGTGTATGGTAACAATTAAACGCAGTAAGGAGAGAAAAATAAAGTGGATCTTTAAAGTGCTTTCCATTTCAACAATCTATCATTAGCCATTGACGGTAGCAAAGGATTTTGTTTTCATTGTAGTTCCACGCTGAACAGTGACTGTAAGAATGGCATAATGGGGTTTCAAGTGTATTGCTGCTCAGTGATTGCCAGATCAAATGTGTTTGGTTTCCAACAGAAAGAATCCCCCACCCTCCCAAAAAACAGCCCTTGCAAACACAATTTGGGCTCCAAGTGCCAGATTTTCAGGAGAGCTCAGGAACCGTTTAGGCCCCTAAATAAGTGGCTAGATCTTTAGCACGTCATAACAAATCTGGCTCTAGGATTCCTTCCATCTCTCTTATCGGCACCATTCATAAAACTTCCACAGACTAAATTATGTTCTCAATAAGGACAGAGCAACACCACTGCCTTTGGTGGGTTTGCACAGGAGTAACTGCTTGGAATTTAGCGAGTGATTCAGTTGAGGATGCCCGAGGAGGAACAGAATCCAGCTTTGCAGCCATGGAGCTGTTTTGGCTCTGAAAGGCTAACGCAGCAAAAACTGAACAATGTCACTGAAGTCGGCAGATCTTCCTCTGAATTAACCCAAAAAGCAGGTCTGCTGAATTAAATGGTGCCACATAGTAGTGTAGCAAAGACTCACTGGTGCAGCACCTCCTGCTGGTTATCCTGGGAATTAGCTCTTGTCCAGCCCAGAGAACCCTCGGCAGGCCAGTGTCTCCTGCCTTTAAGGCTCCCGCGTCCCTCCCAGACTCCGGTGCCCCTTTTCCTCTGGGTTCTGCCCCCAGCAGTAACCCACAGTCTGCCCACCCACCCCAGGGGAGCTCCCAACCCTCTCACCCACCTTGCCTCAGTGGCTACTGCCAGTCGTCATCCAGCCCCCTCTCACTGGAGCAAACTGCAGTCCATAAAAGGCCACTCATCTCTGGCAAGGAGGTCGGACCAGCTGCCTCTGCCTAACCCCAGGCTGCAGTCTCTCCAACCCCAGTACCTGTTTTGGCCTTTTAGCAAAGTCTGCAGCCTGAGGATTTACCAGGCTGGAGCTCCCCAGCCCCTCTTGCCTTTCCCCAGCCCTGTTCTGTTCCGTGAACCCTGAGCTCCCAGGCAGCCTGGCCCTTCTCTTGCCAGAACAAAAGAGAGACTCTTCCTTCACCTGGCTCGCAGCCCTTTTATAGGGCCGGCTGTGGCCTGATTGGGGCATGGCCCCAGCTATGGCTACTTCCCCAATCAGCCCAGCCTATTGGCTCCCCGGAGCCGCCCTTTCCCATGGCTGTTTTAACCCCTTCAGGGCCAGAGCAGGATGACTGCCCCGCTACAGTCACTTTCTAGATATATAGTTGTTCTTGACAATGTCTCTGTCACCCGACTGTGGGAAATAATCACTTGAATCTGAAAGGAGTTGGTCACCTTTTGATCAAGACTGTACGCCAGAATCCAGTCCTCCTGTTTGGGGTGGAACAGCAGGCTCTGGATGTAAAAGTTCAGCCGGTACTTTTGATAGGTGGCACCTTCATCAGAGCTAATCAATATGCTGCTCTCAATCTCCGGGTCGCCCAGGAGCATTATCTAAATAGGACAATTCAGAGAGAGAGAGAAGGAAACAGAACAGGGTTAATGGGAAAGTCAGAATCCATGTAACCTGAAACATATTTATATAAGAATGAACTGGCAGCACTGCCTTAAATAATATGGAACCAGAAACTGCTCAGCATTTCATTATCGGCCTTAGGCTGCAAACAGCTCCTCAACACCCCTATGGGTTTTTGTTAAAAAAAATAAAATAAAATGGAAAATTTTGACCAAAATGCACATTTTTGTTTTGATTCAAAAGCCAATTTTGGTTGATTCTTTTTCCTAATGAAAAAAAATTGATCAGCTGTAGTTAATGTAACATATATGGCATATACAGAATATTTAATACTGAGATGGGCTATAAAAGATTCACTGGCACTCAATCGAGATGATCTGTATAGCTTACTCGTAGCTTCGTCACCTAGGAGGACTCTGGTCATCTCAGACTCCAGCTGACAAGACCATTATACCACATCACACTATATTTCACACACACACCCCACATATATAGAGAAAATAGAATCAATCACAGAACCATGGGACATATATAGTCTATAACAGTTTTGAAGTTTATCGTGAACTTTTGACTCCCTCTCCTCCTCTTTGCCCACTAATCCATCTCTACTACTTCCACTATCCCAAACCTCTGAGTCGTTTCAACAACCACCAGGTTTGTTTGTTTCCAAGCTGCCAGAGAAGTGTCCCCCACTTTCTCCCCAAATGTCAAATTCTCTCTTCAAATGTACAGTCTCAAGATCCAAGATGGGCAGCATTTGGATTTAAGGTCCCATCTCTTGCTACCTTGCTGAGCTAGAAGTGGAAGTTTTCTGCCATTGGAAAGGGGACATTTCCCAGCCTGGCTGGCTGTGTCAGCTGTGCGGTCGGAATTTAGGCACCAGTTTGTGCGTGCGTCATACTTACCATCCGTACTGCAGTGATTGGTCACATAACATTTAATGAAGCCATTTTTCCCCAGTGTGGGAAAATGAAATTGTTCAATTTTTGCAAGTAGGGAGATAATTCATGCCTCTGATTTTAATTAGAAAGTAAGACCAGTATCATAAAATGTCTTTCTTCTATATTATCTTTTACCATTCCCTATGTCTACGTTACCAAGAAAACTCATTGGAAAACCTTAACTCAGCTTCTCATCTTATTAACATCTTGAGAAAAACAAATCATATTACAGCAAATGTCAATACAATGAAATAAAACGAACAGTGGGGGCTAAACTACAGATATGCTAATCACAGCAGGTTATTGATACAGTAGCTGATTCTAACAAACACTACTTGCTTTTCCATTGGAAATAAAATCTAGGATCCACCTCTTAGCTGCAGACCTGAGATTCAATACAACTTTGTTCTGTATAAAAACAACAAGGAGTCCAGTGGCACTTTAAAGACTAACATTTATTTGGGCATAAGTTTTCATGGGTAAAAAACCTCACTTCTTCAGATGCATGGAGTGAAAATTACAGATGTAGGCATTATACAGTGGTCACTGTCAGTATATAACCAGTCACTATATAATGCCTGCATCTGTAATTTTCACTCCATGCATCTGAAGCAGTGGGTTTTTTACCCACAAAAGGTTATGCCCAAATAAATCTGTTGGTCTTTCTGGTGCCACCGGACTCCTTGTTGTTTTTGTGGATACAGACTAACACGGCTATCTGCTGATACTTGTTCTGTATAGTGTCTCCATATAAACATTGCTCTAGAAAGCTTTCCCAAGTTAAACAATCCAAGACAATTTAGGGGCACAGATGAACACCTAACCAGCTACCACTTAATCATACAAGTTCCATTAGAAAGAATGGCAAGAATCTGCATTAGGCCCCAATCAAGCATAGTACTTGAGCAGATCTTTAATTTTAAACACGCAATAAATCCCACCTGAAACATGAAGTGAAACTGACTCGAAATCAGAAGTGTAATTGCATAGCCTGCCTTTCCATTGCACAGAGCTCAGTGAGATGCAGAAAGGGGGCCATCAGGAAAAATAATTACAGTTAAACCATTTTTTACAAATTCATTCTGATTTAATTAACCAATTTTGATTAACAGAGGAAAGAACTTTTCTGCGAAAGGGTGGTTGTTGTTTTTAAATAAGTATATGATTTTTAATCTGCAAGTTTCCATTTTAAAGGCAATTTTTAAAACTACTATCCATCATCAACCAGCTTGAAGGGAAAACAAGTGCTCTGCAGAAAAGTCCCTCACCAAGCTCAGAAATCCACTATCCTGAGATGCTGTTGACCATTCATGGCATGTCTCTTTGGGTATCCACAGAAGAATATTCTACTTGCACAACATCATAAAGCAATCTTTGCCTAGTGGTACTTTGCTGGCAACAGAAGGGTACCTAGTGCTGTAATCTGCTTGCCACCATGGGCAGCTAGCTAACAGAAGACATCAGTAAATTGGTAATGGAAGCTCGAGAACCTGAGGGCACCAACCAGGAAAAAGAACAGGTCAGACGCTTAATCTTGGATATTTTCCCTCTCTAACCAAATTAAAGCATATGCCTCCTTTCCTCTGGACAAGAAAGGCTTTGCGTTTATTTCCCATTTAAAAAAAAAGCTTTTGCTATCACATATAGCTTCAGCTGGAAAGTTCTGTGCTCCCAGCTATATCTGTTTGCATTCAAAGGGTATTGCATGTGTAAAACAGACATTTGTAGTGTGCATTAGTAACATTTGCTTGCATCTGCAGAATGGTAAGAGAGCAGGATACCCCAGGTGGACCATACATTTCAAGGCAGGATACTTGGGGAATAAAGAGATTTTCCACAATGATGTCACTAAAGGTTACCAAGCTAACAAAGCCATATATTAAAAGTTTACTAGCCAAGTCTTGTCCTGAGCTCTTTAGATAGAAAGCTCGGGCAGCTAGATATTGTCTGTGCCAGATTTTTCAACATGGTAGATATGCAGCAGGATGTACAGGGGTCCTGATCCTGTTACTTATGTATGCGGTCACAGTGATGTCAATGGGGCTATTCACGGGGGCCACGGCTGCAGAACGGGGTCCGAAATGCAGGTACAATTGTGCATTTGATTTGCATGTGCCTTTGCCATGACTGTACATATGACAGTACTATCATAGTGGCATAACCAGAATAGCCAAAGCCACAATGGAGATATTGGGACGCGCTTTGCCGTAGCATAAACCCCAGAATTCTAGGGAGATCAGTGAGACTCTTTCTCCTGATATCAATGGACTTTGGATCAAGAAAACAGAATGTGGGAGGAACAAAGAAAAGAATTCTTTGCATCCACAAGCAACACCTCCGTCCTTCAAATTCACCCTCGGCTCAAGTCCTAGTTCCACTTTTTCAGTTCCCAGCAGTTTGTAGGTAACACCTGAACGCTGGGAACATACTGAAGGATTATTGGTGGCCTGTGTATTCCTTGCACCCCCTTTTCCCTACCCCATTGTGGAGTGTCTCAGGAGTGGTAATTCTACCCTGGTTAACTAGGCTGGCTGGAGCAAGCTCCTTCATCTCCCTGCCGCATGGAAGATAATAAAAACAGAGCCCATTATCACTCACTGGGAGGTGACAAGATCGCATTCCTTCCTTCCACCAGTGTTTGAGATTTGTCTGGAGACAAACCAAATGCTGTCTCAAAACATGCACAATCTCAAATGCTCCTGCGTTTTCGTGCAAACCACATCATCTTAGAAAAAGGAAAATTTCTGGAGTGCAAAATGGCCCAGCACAAAATTACAAACCATGTTTCCCTAAGTACAGATTCTCTATAGTCATCGGGGGAGGGGGAGTTAAACTTTGGATCTTCAGTACAAAACACATAGCCTCCTACCACTTAAGCTGAAGGAGCCATGTTCAGTATGGGTAAGTACAGTCACTAGGGCCAGGTACTAGGGGAGACAAGATCATATCCACTATCCCACTCGGTCACACCAAAAGCCCTCCAGACTCTTAGCTTCAGTTTGTTTGGATGAGATCCCAAATCCCCACTATCTCCACATTCACGTCCCGTCTGAAGTCTCACTTCCTCCCACAAAAAGTGAACTATACAAATAAACCATCCAAAGCCTCTTCTCCTCTTCTGGGCTCCCCAGTGCACTCTGCCTACCCAGAGCCTCCTCCACTCCAAGCATTTTGGGTTAGAGACCATCTTCATTCATACAGCCTCAAGCATATTGCCAGCACTTAACAGTCAGCAGGGGAGCAGAGACGGTTTCCTTACATTGGAAGGGGCACAAACCAATGCTCTGAGCATCCCACATCTTGCAACCAGGGCTGTTTGTCAAATAACAAACCTGCCAAAGTGTGGAAACTTAACCGGCAACCTTAGTGAGAAAGAGGAGGAAAAGAAGAGCTGCAAGAGAGACTGCCTACAGCTGACCTTGTTAAGGGCTCGTTACATAGGCCGCCTTCTCTCCTCCTTCACCCTCCTGCTCCTGCAAAAGACTGTATCATCCTTTCTATCAAAAAGGGTGGGGATCGCACTGAAGTATCAATATTACTACCCTGGGTATCATCATTATAATCCATCATTCCATGCATCATTGGCCACAAACAAAGCAGCTCAGAAGAAATAGGATGTATGAGAATGGTAGCAAATAAAAGGCTGTTCTGTGTTTTTGCAGCTGGGGCCAGTTCAGTTTGGTGGTGCTTTAACTGGGGACAGGGGCAGGGGACTGATAAGGAGGAAACAGCGAGTGGGTGATTTGGGCGTTATTTTATTACTATTTTTCCACTGCAAAAAAAAAAAAACCAAAACACCAAATAAAACACTTTTGTTAGAGAGAAATCACAGTACATTTTTCAAAGGGCAAAACTGCCACTTCTCATTATGGGGCCCTGACAAAGGATCCGCCCCACTAGCGATTCAGATTAATCGCTTTTCATTAAGAGCCAATAAACAAACTCCAGCCAGAACGAGCTCCTCTGCCAGTTCCTGGTGTTGCCATTTATAATTGCTAGAAGGAACTGCCCAGGAGCACCAGCGAGTTGTCAAATGTAATTTATAGGTTTTTAAGATCTAATCATTTTCTATAACATTAGATTAAATGGCAGCCTTTATTAAAAAGGAAATTACATTTCACCTTGCTGCATTCTGGAGTATATATTTTTGTGCCGTCTGGGGTTTGAAAATGGGACTGGAGAGGAGGAGTTGATTACTGGGAAGGGGAAGTCCTTGAAAATGTACTTGAGCTGAGGACTGCTACGATGTGGCTGCAGCTCCAAAGCTCATCTACGCCTGAACGGCGAAGACCTGGTCTAAATAGAAACTTAAATGAAGCTCAGGGCTGCAGCAGGAAGGCAGGTGCAATAAGCACAGAGGTTACTGGTATGGAGGGTGTCCTCTCTTGTGAACCCCATCAGCTGGATGATCCTATATGGGTGACATTCAAGACCCCACAGCACGCAAGTCCCATTCGGGAGTTAAGCTGGGCTTCGGATACTGTGTAGGGTCCTGTGCCCAATGTGATTTTCACCCACATAACTCTCCAACAGATCTGGAAGACAGTCAAGTCGGAAATGCCTGGTTCGTTTTGGATGGCAGTGCTTGTTTACAAGCCTGGAGAGCTCGCGAACAAAGCCAGCCAAAGCTGGAGCTGTGGGTGGGTGTGATTATTCTGCTCAGAGCATCTCTGCGTAAGCACCAGATGAGAAAGGCTGGGGCTTTCAGAGCAGGAACCAGAGAACAGGGAGTCTCATCCGGGGCCACAGGATCCCTTGCAAGGGCAACGTTGTGCTCATGCCCCTGGGCTGAGATTTTCAGAGCCCATCAGGAGAGATAGCTGCACAACTTCTACAGAAGTTAATGGGAGTCGTAGGGCTAAATCCTCAGGTCGGCAACAAGAACCCAACCCAGAGGCTATATTATTGAAAGTAACCACTGGCTTGAGTGGGAAGCAGGGAGGCACTCCACCCCTGGCATGGAGGATGGAGCAGAGCCAAATGCCTCCAAGGGCAATGGGAGAAGGTACAGCTGCACCACCTTTTAAAAGGGTGAGCCTGGGAATCTCCATAGTGAGCCACAGTGGGCGGCAGTCACTGAAATATTGAGTGCCCCTAATGATGCTAAGGTAACAATACCCCTAGGTGGGACTGGAACCTGTGGAGCTGAAGGTCTGAAAGCACGAGCCTCTGACACTTGAGCTAAAAGCCTAGTTGCAGTGGGAGACTCATAAACCTCTTTACAAGCGCTAACCACTAGTAGGGGACAAAGTGTCACCTGGCATTAGTATGGATTTCACTAATACTCCACTACGCCTAGCACTCAGAGTCCCCTTTGGCTACCATCACCTTCCATGGTTCAGGAGTGAACCCTCAGCGCATGGAAGTGCCAAACTGTGGCTCCCTCTCACCTGCCCTGCACATCAATCCAGCTCCGTATCTGTCTTGAACTGTATTATCTGTGTCATTAATCGCACTGTAGAACATTCAAACCAAAAGCTTTATTGTCCCTTCCTCATCTGGCTCTCCTTCCCCAACAGAAGGCAACGAGTCTGCTTTGCACCTAGTGGACTCTTTGATTAAAATGCCTTTTGACTGAAATTGAAACAACCTGCCATAAAAGACATTTTTATTAGTATCAGGTTTCGTGAAACCCTTTTATTATATTTCCCAACCAAACATACATTTTGATTTTAAATTACCAGACCATGTCTCTTTAAATGGGCACAGAGAAGTTTTACAGGTGCAATATCTCCAGCGATAGCACCACATTAGCTGGAAGCATCCTAGTAAATGAATAAAGAAGACACGCTCAAAATAAATGCCTTTTGTTCCCAGAAATAAATACATGGCCCTTAACTCTTATTTACAGCCTGCTGATTTTCCTGTTCACTTGCAATATGCTTTTCACGAACTGTGTCTATTTCAGAATTTCCAGCCTCACTTTTATTTCCCAACAGAAAGTGTTGTTGAAAAAAAAACCAAAAAACAAAACCTTCCAAACCTGCTGAGCGAAAGAAGAGCTCTGTTCCTTGGCATAAGGTCAGTAACTTCATCATTAGCAGTACATTGCACAGGTTTGTGATTAAAAAATGAGGTTTGTCTTGAGAAGTGACTGTAAAAATGGCACCCTGTTTATTGCCTCTGATATTTCCATATCAGATGTGCTCATCTTACTAATGAAAAGATGATTTTCTACCTGCTAGACATACAGGCTCAAAGTCTAGCCTGACTCTTTCTGGAGCTTGCTGGAATTTTTCATGCAGACAGTTTTCCTGCTTGGGAAAAAAAATGGTTTTATCTAAGGTGAAAATGAGGGAATGTCCATTCCAATTGAAAGTTTTGTTTAATTTTGGCTTAAAATGCAGTTTTGTTTCAGCTTCTCAGCTTAAAAAAAACAAGATCAAATGATGTTTTAGTGTCAACATGTTAATTCAAACCAAAGATTAGTTTTGTTGCAACATTAAAGATCATTTATGTTTACAGAAACCAAAACAAAACAGAATGAAACAACATTTTAAGTCAAAGTGATACAAAAAAAAAAGTTTTTCTTTCAAAATGTTGATTCAAACCAAAATTTTTAAGTTCTCATCACTTCAAAAACTCCTGCAGGAAAACCAATATTTTTCAACCAAAACATTTCAAATGACAATTATTGTATTGAAAATGTTGGTTTTCTGACCAGTTCTTCCCTTCCTTTTCCTCCATCATCATCCACTCAGTTATACCGTAGCAACCTTACTGTCTTTGGATCATGTGATACCTCTGCAGCCCGACTGTCTTCAATAGGGTTTGCACAGATGTAACGCATTGCAGCTAAGGTCCAAAAACTTTGAATCAGTTCTATTTAAAAACCAATTTGGTTAAAACATGTCAGGGCCAGGAGAGCAGCAAAAGGGATTTGTTTGCATCAAGAGTGAGGGCAAGAGAGCTGAAGGAGGCTGAGCTCCTGGTGGGCGAAGAGTGGACTGGACAGAAGTGCTCCCGGACTGGCTGAGGATGCCAGAGCTGAGTATGAGAACATAAGAACATAAGAACGGCTGTACCGGGTCAGACCAAAGGTCCATCTAGCCCAGTATCTGTCTGCCAACAGTGGCCAATGCCAGGTGCCCCAGAGGGAGTGAAGCTAAAAGGCAATGATTAAGTGATCTCTCTCCTGCCATCCATCTCCACCCTCTGACAAACAGAGGCTAGGGACACCATTCCTTACCCATCCTGGCTAATAGCCATTTATGGACTTAGCCACCATGAATTTATCCAGTTCCCTTTTAAACATTGTTATAGGCCCAGCCTTCACAACCTCCTCAGGTAAGGAGTTCCACAAGTTGACTGTGCGCTGTGTGAAGAAGAGCTTCCTTTTATTTATTTTAAACCTGCTACCTATTAATTTCGTTTGGTGACCCCTAGTTCTTGTATTATGGGAATAAGTAAATAACTTTTCCTTATCCACTCTCTCAACATCACTCATGATTTTATATACCTCTATCATATCCCCCCTTAGTCTCCTCTTTTCCAAGCTGAAGAGGCCTAGCCTCTTTAATCTTTCCTCGTATGGGACCTTCTCCAACCCCCTAATCATTTTAGTTGCCCTTTTCTGAACCTTTTCTAGTGCTAGAATATATTTTTTGAGGTGAGGAGACCACATCTGTACACAGTATTCGAGATGTGGGCGTACCATGGGTTTATATAAGGGCAATAATATATTCTCAGTCTTATTCTCTATCCCCTGTTTAATGATTCCTAACATCTTGTTTGCTTGGATGCTGTGGTGACAGAATTTACTTTGGGACTTTTGAGGACTGTTTTGAACTGTTTGTTATTCAGCCAGCTCTGGGCATGAAGTGGTGTTAACCTGGAGAAAGCCTGTGTGGGTGCCTGGAGAGAAGGGGAAAGCGAGATAGGGCTCTGCAGAACCATGGTTGGTAGGAGGTCATGCCTAAAGGGTAGGCATGCCCATTTACCAGGGAGGTCTAGGGGGGACACACAATGGCTATCGCACTGTGCTAGTGTTCCCCTCTTTCATATGTTCAAGCACCTTAATTGCCACAGGGAAGATGTGGAGACCGGATAATGGGCAGTTGCCCAAGGACTGTGAACAGCGGGGGTTGCTCTCACCACTGCCCCCAGGATAGAACTGTTTACCTAAGCCAGGGAAAGGAGTGGAGAGAGAGAGAGAGAGAGAGAGAGAGAGAGTGTGTGTGTGTGTGTGTGTGTGTGTGTGTGTGTGTGTGTGTGTGTGTGTGTGTGTGTGTGTGTGTGTGTGTGTGTGTGTGTGTGTGTGTGTGTGTGTACGGCTCCCTTTTGCTGCTAGCATAGGAGGAGAGCCATGCGCTCTGCCCGAAGCCCCTTACTGAAGCCCCTGATTGTGACAGGCTTCAAGCTTAGGCTGTGGTGTGAGACCCATTGGGGCAGATACCCAGATACACTTCAGGTAGGGCACTGAGCCCCAGAGCTATGTGATCCTGCAGAGTTTGCTGGTTGATATGCTGGTGTGTAATTAAAACCAAAAGTCTGCATGGAAAGGAGGTTCTAGTGAGAGGTTCGTCAGGGGTCCCAAATGGGTTTTGAGAGGCTTGTTTGGTTGTTTCTTCATGGGTCGTATAGCGTGGATCCCTCGCTGAAGCATTGAAAACTGGTTACGCTGTGGTTTCATTGCTCTATTTGTATGTGTGTCTGTCCCGTTTTTCATTATTCAGTAATAAATACAGTGGTGAAAGTCACCTTTAACACTTAAAGATTGCTTGGATTTTATGGGATTGTGTCAAAGTGAGTGCCAAGGTATAAAAAGCCTTACGGTTGAGGTACTTTTATAACACATGCTCCATAAAACCTTATAAAGTGAGTGCAGTGCACTTCATCCTTTCAGGTTACAGTGTTATAGTTCTCAGAGCTAGTGATCTGATGCTATTCTCATTAATTAAATCTGTTATTAATGGTAATTTTCAAGCCATAAAAAGTGAAGTTACAAGAAGCTAGACTAGAGTAGGTCCAGAATCGTTAGCTCTCAGGAAACCTCAGGAGTTCTGTACCAGGAGATTGATGGCCACAAGTTGGGGAAATCTCTGTCTCAACTTTAAGGAAGATATTGAGCCTGAGAAATTGGGCTGGGGCTGTCTCTTGCTAAAGAAAATAGCATCACAAATTTCAACAATTCTTCATCTAGGAACATAGGACTGGAAAAGACTTCCTAGATTGCTGAGTCTAGTGCCAAGTTTTTGAAGGCCACTCCATCATATAATCCCATCCATAAATGTATCAGGTTCCATCTTCCAATGATTTAGGTTGTTTTCCTCCACTATTCCTGCTGGGAGGTTGCTCCAGAACCTCATTCCTCTGATGGTTAGAAACCTCCTAATTTCCAGCCTAAATTTATTCACAACCAATTTATATTCATTTGTTCTGATGCCAACACAGTCCTTTAGCTTTAGCTCTTCTCCCTCCCTGGCGTTTACCCTTTCGACTTGCAAAATCCCCACTCTATTACCTCTAGATTGCTGCTTGGAATCCAGCCCAGGTTAGTAGCCATTACTGTCTGAAGGCTGTCCTATCTGATGGCCTCTGTCAAATCAGTTTGAGAGCCTCAGTATACTTCCCAGAGGACAGGTGTCCACATCACAGAACAATCGCTATCACGGTTATCCTCAGGGAAGAGACAAAGACTGGACATAGAAACAGAATTTTCCAAAATATCTTCTCGTCCATTCCTAGCCAGGATTGGGATACACTGCCAGAGCTACAAGCGAAGGTTTACTGGCACTTTACCTGCCTGGGATAAACAGCACTTTGGTGCAATGCAGCCTTTTTCACAAGCACCGTGGGGTCGTCTTTGGAAAGTGATCTTGTCACTATGGCGCTTTCTTACTCAGCAGATCTGTTCCCTGTGTGTATTCAGCATCAGATCTGCTGATTTTAGGGATTAAAGTGAGCTTTTGCTCCTTTATTCTCCCGTTACACCTGCAGGAGTCTATATTCTTGGACATCTTCAATAGTTGTTTTAAGTAAGGGCTAGTCTCAACACGGAAGTTGCACCAGCTTGAGTGAAGGTGTGCTTTTAAATGGTGCAAAAAGCCCGTATGGATTTTCTCAATTCAATTTAAAAAGCTGCTTTCTATTGATGTAGCTTGTGTTGGTAAATTTACAGACATGTTTTAACCAAATTGGTTTTTAAATAGAACTGATTCAAAGTTTTTGGACCTTAGCTGCAATGTATTACATCTGTGCAAACCCTATTGACCCTGTAGGGTTTTGCCAGGTGTTAGATCTGCTGGGTGTGTGAGGGGGTGAAGTTTGTGTTGTGTGGGCTGCTTAATTTTGATTATTTTTTTAATTTATGGTATGGGTGCCTGGAGCCTCAGACAGGCCCTATTGCTTCTGGACACATCTAAACAAATAACTAGAAAGAAAATGGAGATCACCATGGTGACCTTCTTTACAGGGGTATTGCAAGGCTTAATTCAACATGTGAATGGGAACAATGGTTGTGCTGATGGATGGCCTCCTAGCCATGGTTAACAGGGAGGCATCCATCTTTGTTTGACTAGCCTTGATAGAGCTCTCCTCAGACAAGTGACAGGATTGGGGAGGAAGCATTGAGATGGTATCACTCCTTCCCCTGAAACCATTCCCACAGAAGAGTAATGGGCAATGGCTCTTTTGCCAGCAAACCTTTCACCCATGAAATCCCAAAAGGCTCTGCCCATTCCTCCATCCTATTGAATATCTGCACAAAACAAATGAAAAGTAAGCTGCCATGATCTCAGGTGTGACCCAATTCTGGGTAACACATGCTGAGAACACAGGTCTTTGTCCCTATCAGGTGGTTGGGCCCCACAAGAGGTTTATGGCCATAGGACAAAGGGCGGTGTCAAACGGTCACTGGCCCCTTTAAGAGGGAGCAGAATCCAGTGCTTTTGTGATTGATTACCCGGTGCCCACTTGGGCTTAAGGGAAGGCACCTGGGCCTTATAAAGGGGAAGACAGCTGCTGGAGAAGGAAGGCTACCCACTGACCTCTCACAATTCAGGGAGGTAAGGGTGCTGGTAGTGGGAGCTGTGGAAGAGGCTGCAGAGAGCAGGAATCCCTGAGTAAATTTACCAACACAAGCTACATCAATAGAAACCAACTTTTTAAATTGAATTGAGAAAATCCACATGGGCTTTTTGCACCATTTAACATTAGCATCAGCCTCCAAATACCACATACACAGTCTACATTATGGTATTTCAGCACTTCTGATCTTTGCTGAACTAGGAAGAGCAGAGAAAATGAAAATCAATTCATCCAAAAGAAAATTTATTTGAACCTTGAAGAAAAGATTCAGTTCAAGTTTTGGGCAGTCTTTGATGCTTGTTGTCTCCAAGCCGGGCCAGCTCTTGCATACAAATTAGCATGTGCACACCCTCATTCCTGCTCGGAGATCCCTTCTAATTAATGGGAAGCAGTCGTTAAGATAGACAGGGAGAGCTGAAAATCTAGAAAGAGCTATCCTAGACCTTTCTTCTTTTTACTTTTTCATTTAGCATCAAATCATTTAGCACTGAACTAGTGGTACAGTAAAACCACTGCAGCAAGCACTGTAAAAAGACATACATTTACATTTTCCAAAAGTGGTTTCCAGGTGACACGTCTCCCCTGGTCCCAGCTCAGAGGATGAGCTTTTTCAAAAGCACTGTCAGACAGCCTATTCTTTCAGTTGTGAGATGTTTTGTGTCATTGAATGTGTCTCCTCTGAAAGCCCTGTGGATGACAGGTTTTCCCTGAGATGCCCAGGAATGGCTAACCTCACAGAATGGGGTTGCACTTTAGCAAGTGAGTGATACTTAAACAACCACGTGTGATTACGTGTAACTGGGCACTAGCCAGAAGAAGAGATTTGTAAAGTTTCTAATCAATGTTTGGCCTTGATCTGTAGACTGGTGCTTTGCGCAAGCTAGATCAGCGGGGTTCTTTTGTCACTCTCTGCTTTTACGTGCAGAAGCCTTAATTGCTGTAAAATCCCAAATATAGTTTTGCATAATACAGAATCACCAACTTTCTACAACAGTAGCATTGTTTCCATGCTGTGGGTATAAGGGAATAGGTAGCATTTGTAGTTATAACATATATATTATTAGAATCAATGCACATTTGTGCTATTCTCCATAGAACACGAGAGCAATTATCGTTGTTGCGGTAACTTAACAAGGTAAGCAGAGAAGATTGTAGAAAATAGTGCTATGGCGTAAGCAAAGCCTATGTGCACTAAAATTCATGGAAAGGAAGGGACATTGAAAACACCATTTATATAACTAAACTTCTGTGGTTATAGTGCAAACACTTGCGCAGGTGAATAACTTTACTCATGCTAGTTGCTCCATTAAAGTCAAAGCTATTTGTGTGAATAAAACTACTCCTGGGTGTAAGTGTCAGTAAGACGAGGCTCATATACATTAGAGTATTTCAGTTGAGGATTGCATAATGTTTCACAACCATTAAATTGATATATTTTAAGAAAATAAAAATTGCATTATGGGTCATCCCAGAGACTATTAAACCTGAATAAATCTGTAAATACCTTCATGCTTTGCACCGTTTATTTCCTTTTTGCATTTTATTCAGTTTGGAGAGTGAACATAAACAGTAGTAGGAGTCATCTACGGTCACCGATTATTAGAACCTGATTAGCTGTCTTCGGGCACGTCCCCCAATATGGGCAGAGACACACACTTGTTCTGCTCAGGCTAACAAGCTATAGAGTGGACGCGGCAGGGCAAGTGACCCACCCAAGTGCAATCCCACCCGATCCTCTGGGTGCGAGCTTGGGTGGATAGCCTGAGCCACACTGCTATAGCATATGGACCTGAACAGTGCTAGAACATGTCTGTCTACCCATGCTGGGAAACACCCTCCCAGCTGCTGCATAGACATAGCCCTAGACACTTATATGGCATCTATTATCTGAGGGTATGGCTACATCTGGAATTTCAAAGCGCTGCCCCGGCAGCGCTGCGGGAGCGCTGCCGCGGCAGCGCTTTGAAGCGTGAGTGTAGTCAGAGCAGCAGCGCTGGGAGAGAGCTCTCCCAGCGCTGCATGTAAACCACATCCCTTACGGGTGTAGCGTGCAGCGCTGGGAGCCGCGCTCCCAGCGCTGCTGCCCTGATTACACTGACGCTTTACAGCGCTGTATCTTGCAGCGCCCAGGGGGGTGTTTTTTCACACCCCAGTTGCAGCGCTGTAAAGTGTGAGTGTAGCCAAGGCCTGAGTGTCTCTCAATCTTTGATGTATTTATGCTTGTGCTCACCACCACTGTGCAGCAGTAGGGAAGTGCTATTATCCCCATATCATAGATGAGGAACTGAGGCACAGAGAGGCTAAGACTCACATCCTCAAAGGTATTTAGGCACCTAACTCCATCTGAAGTCAATGGTAGTTATGCACCTAAGTACCTTTGCAGATCTGGGCCTACGTGACGTGCCCAAGGTCACGCAGCAAGTCTGTAATGGAGCAGAGGGTCAAACACAGGTCTCCTGAGTTCTAGGCTAGTGCCTGAGCCACCTTCCTCTCAAGAATTAACAGGATGCTGTTATGTTGTGGATGGAAACATTTCTGTTAAATTTAGGCCTTGTAAAATCTTTTTAACCCAATCTACGTTTTAAACCAATCTTGACCTGACATTGTCAAAGTCAGTCAGGCTACGCAACATCCTAGTGAGGTAAATACGAAACCCAATTTTTTTACAGATAGGTAAATTGGAGATACAGAAAGGAAGCTAAGTGATTTGACCAATGTCACAAAAAGAGTCAATGACTACATTGGGAATAGGACATAAGAGACCTACCTTCGAGTCCCTTACTGTAATCCCACCACATCTCTACCATATTCCAGTGTATTACAAATTATATATTGGCTAGAGTCCAAAATCTACTGATTTTGGATGCGAAACCTTGAAAACCAACCAGATACAATTCTGCCTATAGGAACACATCATATATTTTCTGTTTCTCCAATTCTTGTATTGTTTAATTAATAAGGGACACATGCGCAGAAACAGAATTTTTGGATTTTGATAATGTTCCCTTTCCTCCATGAGTCACACCATTGTGGTGTCTTTGTGTTAATTCTTCAATACTGAAGTAGGGGCTATGTTATAGAGCAACTTGGAAAATTATTTCATGAACATTTTCAAAATGGATTAGATTTCTCAGTGTTTCTTCTGGACCCACATTCCATTTTTTCTAAAAGTTTGAGTGATAATTTGTGGTCAAATTTTAATGGACATTTTTTCCCAAGTGCATTGTTTATTGAAAAGCAAATTTTCTTACTGAAACTGGATTTTGGGTAAAGAAAAAAAATTAGGAAGTGATTTAGACAAATTTCATTTAAAAAAGCATGGGAGAAAATTTCACAAACAAACGAAAACTTAAATAGTGTCCATAATTTTTTCACAAGTTTTATTTCTGGCAAAAATTACCTTTTTTTAAACCAAAAAACACCTTTTTCATGTAAAAATATTGACCAGTTCTGCCATGTTATGACATACTCAGTCTTCCACATTTCCAGTTTTTACTGATTTTTACAAATAAATTACCAGTTTTTTTTAATTAAAGGATTTTTACTAATTTACACCCATTCATCAATCTACTCAATATTTTTTCAGGTACTTATTTTTGTTAAACTCAACACTTTACACAATTGTTGTGTCCTGAAGTTCTGAGATCGAAGCAGTTGCATAGTGTAAAACACAGAACACACACCCAGCGGAGGTCAGAAAATCAAACTACATTAATATCTCACTCTGATTGGCTCACAATGAGACGCTGCCCACCTATTTCATTGTGTCTGTTTACTACAGTGCTGAAGTGAAATGATCAATCCTCCATAGGTGAAGAGAAGGCAAACCTGGGGCGAAAACGCAAATCTGTGCCTGAATATCAACAAGAAAATCAGTGCTTAGAAATCCTGAAGTAAAGTAAAGACGGGAGTGAAGAGGATGCATTGTGCTGCGGCACTGAGATCAGCGCTCATGCTGACAGAATAAAGGAGCATGTCAAAAGCAAATGACACAAGGAGCTTAAAGAAGAAAGTGAGCTTCAGGATATACAGTCAATATCGGGAGCTTTCACCATGGCTTTAGCCACAGAGATGGCACAGCACAACTGTGTCAATGAATTTGTGTGTGCTCTTTGTTTCGCCAGACAACCGCTGTTAATTGCGGAGGGGCCTACTCGTGACTTTGTGCGACAATCCCCGTCCAGCAGCAAAACCCCTTCCTAATTCAGACAACCTCACTCATAAGCATCTGAAAGAAAATGATGATGCTTTAGTATCTAAACTGATGGAACAAATTGATGGAAATGTGGTGTCTAGTCTGATTTTTGACGTCTTCTGCTGCTGTGGACCGTCTGATTCTTTTTCGTTTTTCATTTTTTGATTTCAAAGCGAATAAACCCGCATTGTTTTGTGCTGATGTGACATTCATCCCCTCTGCTGACAGTCCTTTTGTCCACGCAGCAATAACGGACATGTTTGGGATGCACCAACTCGTTTGTAAAGATGTGGCCACAACTAACCCAGATTCTGCTTCCTACTTGGCTAAGTTTGCACAGAAGATTAAACTCAATCAGAAACTGGAGCTGCTACGTATTGCCTGTCCTGCTCATTTGATTAACATTGCGCTGTCAGCAGCCACTGCCATGGAACAAACGAAAGACATGAAATCTTGCACCATTGGATTTGGGGCCGTTTTCAAGCATGCAAACAAGTTGAAGGTTTTGTTTTGCACAGTGCCAGACAAGTGCAGAGCTGACTGCTGTTACGTAGCCCTGTTGTGCCACATCGGTGGATGAGCTTGTACTTTGCTGCGTGTCATGTAAATCAGTGGTTCTCAGCCAGGGGTCACCGGCCCCCTGGGGGTCTTCAAGCCCTTTCAGGGGGACCATGGAGCCCCGCAGCTGAAACTCAGAGCCCCAAGCCCCTCCCCCCCGCAGGGCTGAAGCTGGGAGTCCCAAGCCCTGGTGTCCCCCCACTCCCCGCTGAAGCCCCGATACAGGCAGAAGCCCTGAGCCCATGGGCAGAGTTGAGGGGGCATGAGGGTGTTGCCCTCCCAACTGCAGTGTCTTACCCAGAGTGGGGCAGTCCTGGGGGCAGCTCCACCCTCACCTCCTCCTCTCCCCCAGCCCCCTTCAGGCCCAACCTTCTGGCCAGGTCATAGACAAAGGGGAAGCCGGAGCCAGGAAGTGCAGGGCAGCTGTTCCTCTGGCTGGTGGTGCCACGGAGTGGGCAGCTGTGGCATTCCCTCATCTGCTGCTGGTGCCTGGGGTTGCAGCTGCTCCTCAGCTCCTAGCCCCCTTTGACTGCTCATGTAGTCGGTCAGAGCTGCCCAGGCAGGGACCCAGCTTCCGGGCCGGCAGACCTCTCGGGGAACAGCCACCGGAGGGAGAACCCTCCCAGCACACAGCTGCTAGCTACCCCTTTCCCCTGCACCTTGAGCTCCCTCCTGCCAAGACACAGCTGCTAGCCACTCCCTTCCTGCACCCTGAGCGGTTTTCAGAATCCCCCCTTTGAGTTATATTTTCTGGTTGTGTCCCCGCAGAACCTAGACAGGCTGGTTGGCCTGCTGAGGTGGGTAAGGGCCCCCCAAAATATAAGTGAAACTGCACGTATGCCCAAGGGTCCCATCCCTGGCCCAGAGCCCCAAGTCCCCCCTCCCTGCTGGGCCCTGGAGTTTTATAGAATGGGGAGAGGGGGTCTCAGAAAGAAAAAGATTGAAAACCTCTGAGGTAAATAATGTGTGGACAGTGCTAATGCATCTCCTGGTTTGTTGCTTCTCAGGAAGAAACTCTGAAGAGACCAGCAAATAACCAACATGACCACCTGATTGTGCATGCCAAGGAAATGTCCATTGTTGAAAACTTGGAGTCACTGTGTGACCCACAGAAAACACTGGAGTTTTCTCCAGCTGCTGCCAACATGTTTGCCTATAGAGATGTTTACTGGACCCTGACACCCAAAATCTCTGCTGAACAGAGCACAAAAGCTGCAGGAGAAACATATGGTGAGAAAACCCCGCAGTTTCCAAAAATCCTTCCGGCCCCGGAACATGAGAGAATCAAAAGAGCATTCAAGACTTTCATCACAAGGCTCAGTGAGGAATAGGAGACTACTGTGGCCCATAATCGGACTCTCAAAATGTTTGGTGCCGAAGATTCTTTTTGGAATGGCATCCCGGTATGGCATTCCTCCCTCAAGGAGATTTTTTCAGCAGGCTACGATGGTTATGGCAGACTGTTTCAACCATTTGCCAGTAAAAATAAAACTTCAAATCCGAAAGGGGGATTTGCTATTTACAAGAACATGCCTAACCCTGACAATTAGAGCCCTGCGTGGATATAAATGTATATCTGTGGATGCGGATAGCTATGAATAGAAATCTGTATCCGTTGAAGCACAGGACTCTCCTGGGAACCACAGCAGTGAAAGGAGCAGAACGTGGGGCCGTCACCCCCAGCAGCCTGTGTCCCGCGCTGGCAGCTCCTCCCGTGCGGCTGAACCACCCCCAGCCCTACCCCGGTTGCTCATTATTGAAGATATCAGAGTTGAACATGACGGGCATGGCCTCCCATTCCATCTTATCCCTCACCAAGGTTGCAGCACAACGTTTGTGCTATTGAGTATCTGCTCAGAAGCATCAGGCTGCTAATCCATAAACACAGACTCATGACTTCACTGCAGGCACTCAGGAACTGATGGGCCAGGAGAAGGCTAGCTTGCATCAATGCTCTCTGCTTCTGAACTGGCTACAATGTGGCCCAATTCACACACCACAACCCCAGGGAGGCAACCAGTGCTGTTTTACTTGCTGACTCTTCATGTGGTGGTGTCACATGGAGTGGAAAGGAAGTAGCTTTGCGCTGACGAAAACCCAAGCCAAGCATAAGATTGATACCTGTCTTCATTTTATTTTTCTTTCACGGGGAAATGTTGCAGCCCCCAACTCCTGCTGTTTAACTAGAAATCCTATTTATTAATTACTTACGTTACAGTAATGCCTAATATTCCCCAGTCAAGGATCAGGGCCCCGTTATGGTAGGCACTGTACACACACATAACATGAACAGGAGTCCTTGTGGCACCTTGGAGAATAAAAAATTTAGTTGAGCATAAGCTTTTGTGGGCTACAGCCCACTTCATGTGATGCAACACGGATGCTGCAGCCCATGAAAGCTTATGCTTAAATAAATTTGTTAGTCTCTAAGGTGCCACAAGTACTCTTGTTCTTTTTTTCCAGATACAGACTAACACGGCTGCTACTCTGAAACAAGTAACATGCCATCCCTAAGTCAGAGAGCTCACCGTCTAAGCCGATGGAACTGATCAATGGGGTAGGGGTGGATTAAGAGGAGAAGGTAACAACAGCAACATAATGAAGAGAGGTTGGCAGAAAAGCAGATGTCCTAGCTCACCACATGCCTACCGGACCCGGAGGAGACTGATCTGGACGGATGACAGTACAGAGAGGTCTGAAGGGAGGTGGCAGCTTTAAAAATTAAGATGTGGTGTTTCCCCCGCATGCAGAGGGGATGGCCTGGAGGAAAGTACCATGATGGTGGAAGGAGGAGAAGACAGACACACAAACGGGGCTGGCACTAGAATGGGGTCAGGAAATATTTTCCCCTCTGTGAAAAATGTTGATGAAAATGAAAATGTCTTTGTTTTCCTCCATGTGAAAATCTCCATTTTGATGAAAAGCATCTGACCAGCTTTCGCTGGCTTCATTGGCAGAGTGAAGGCGAGGGGAGGTGAGTTAGATAGCTTGGTGGGTTAGTAGATCTGAGAGCCAGGTTAGGCAAAATGGTGATGGCCTTATAGGCAAAGACAAAAATGTGGTGGAGGAAGGGGAGCCTCTTGAGACATATAAAGGGGCCAGGGGGGTCATGGGGTCAGATTCCCTTAGCTCCCTCCATAAACACAACCCATTTCTGGAGATATTCCTCCCAGCTACTCTCAAGGAAACTGAGTCCACCTACCCTACCTGGTGC
Organism: Gopherus flavomarginatus; assembly: GCF_025201925.1. Lineage (NCBI taxonomy): Eukaryota > Metazoa > Chordata > Testudines > Testudinidae > Gopherus > Gopherus flavomarginatus. Next base: position 133,847,473 of record NC_066622.1, read on the forward strand.
AGGGGCAGATTAGGGTTAGTGGGTTGGAAGGAGGGGGACACAGTGCAGCGAGCCTGTAAAGCCTCAGTCCCAAGTGAATGGTTTTGCAGGAGGTCCCAGCTTTGCGTGGACCAACCCCTGGTGTGACGTTCCCCTCTAGTGTTATCTGTACCGGCGATCTGCTAGGTCACTCCAATCCTTGATTCTGGGAGCCAACCTTACCCTGTTCTGCTGTGAGAACACCCACTCCTGGGCCGTTCACACACAGCCTCTGGCATGTAAGCTGCTCCTTGGATTGTGCAACCAAATGACACTAGCCAATATCTCCAGTCCCAGACACAACCCTAGGAACTTCCATCTTGCAGTGTCCAGTTATGCCCGCTGGACGCTGCAAGCTTATATGAGTTCATCAATTTAACAAAGACATTGATATGTACCAGGCTTGTTCTCCCAAGGAGAATCTCTGACATGCTTCAAAACAAACACACTGCTTTGGGTAGAATAAACAAACAGATTTATTAACTATAAAGATATATTTTAAGTGATTATAAGTCAAAGCATAACAAGTCAGATTTGGTCAAATGAAATAAAAGCAAAATGCATTTTAAGCTGATCTTAACACTTTCAGTGCCCTTACAAACTTAGATGCTTCTCACCACAGGCTGGATGGTTGCTCTTCAGCCAGGCTCTCCCCTTTGATCAGCACTTCAGTCACTTGGTATGGTGTCTGTAGATGTAGGTGGAAGAGAGAGAGAAAGCAGGGCAAATGTCTCTCCCTTTTATCGTATCCTTTCTTACCTCTTGACTTCGCCTACTCCCCCTTCAGAGTCAGGTGAGCATTACCTCATCACATTTCCAAACTGACCAAAGGAAGGGGGGTGACTCCCTCGAGAGTCCAACAGATTCTTTTGTTGCTGCCTAGGCCAGCGTCCTTTGTTCCTCTGAGACTGGGCCGGGTTTGTCCCATACATGCCCTGATGAGGTGTGAACTGCCTTTCTGCTCTTGGAAAGTTTTTGCCAGGGCTTATTTTAAGCCAGGAGGACACATTTTCAGCTTCATAACTACATACATGAAATTATAACCTACAACATTACTATAACATTACTGTAATAGCAATGCTCAAGGCATCATGAGCCTTCCGAAGACACCTGACATGACAAACTTTGCATAGGCTACCACACAATCATTTTAGTAGGATGAACATGGGGGTTTTGGGTGTTCCCCCGAGATACAGAGCGTTACACCTGGTCACTACACTATCTTCTGCCACTAATGAAGAACACGAGGGGTATGTCTACATTGCAGCATGGGCTGCAACGCAGGCTAGCCACCCACGTACAAGCCCACCCAAGGTCCTGGGTCCGTTCTCAGGCAGCCAGCCTGTGCTGCAACACTCACCTGGCTATTTTTTGAGAGCACGAGCTCGAGCAAAGCTAGCACTTGTCTGTCTATGCAGGTTGGGAGGCTTGCTCCCTGTTGCAGTGTAGACCACTGGTCCCCAAACTTTTCAGGGTCACGCCCACCCTTACCCCTGTGCACACACCCCTCCTGGGAGCCAAGGCTGGGAGTGGGGCCAGTGATCCTAGGTGGGGGGGGGGCATGGACAGTGGTAAGGAGACACAGCTGGGGGCGGGTCTGGGGACAGGGAAGGGAACAGAGCTGTGGCCAGGAGCCAAAGCTGGGGGTGGGTATGGGGCTGGAAGCCAGGGCCGTGGCTGGGGCAGAGCAAGGCTGGGAGGCGCTCCCTCCCGGCCCCTCGTGGGGGCTGGCCAGGGGCCACCATATTCACCCCCCCCACACACAGAGGGGTGCTTGACCCACTGCTTGGGGGCCACTGACTAGTCACACCCTGTAGCGTGTGCGTCTCTTTGGTTGTTTCCCCCAAACAAGGGCTCTTGCAAATGGAAGTGACGCTGCCTGTGCATCGTAAACACAAAGCTGGTGAGCTACCTGTACCTATCAACCCCCTCCCAAATCCCCAGCTCTTCACCTCTCCTCACCCCCTCATTGTTTCCATACACCCTTCCAACTCCCACCATGCCAGCTCTCCACGCTCAACTGCGTTGTCAGGGTGAGGGCCCTGCTTCGGCTGTTTCTCAGGTTCCCATTGGATGATTGCTGCTGGGTGTCAACACCAGGAATCAAAAACGTTTATGTTAGGATATAGATATTCCGGCCTGTCTGCAAAGGCCTATACGTTAAGAATTTAGGTGTATCCTTATCCCTTAGCTAGTTATAGAGGTATAAAAGAAAGAATCAAAATCACTGTCTGTGTAATGGCCTTCTCTTACTGTGACAGGCTAAGGCCTTCAGCTAAAATGTAGTTAGGCAGCCATAAGCTGGGAAGTGTATGGTCACATCCTCACATTCCAAACTAGTCACATTGAAATAAGGTGCATTGGGCTATTAGGAATATAATCCTGTCCTGATATTCCTATCACCTCCAGAGAAAGGGAAGAGCCTAGAAGATGTAAAAGGAAACTTAGTTTGATCGCATCCTGTCTGGCAAGAACTCACTTATCAATAGACACAGCTGGAAAACCCTTATGTCTGTATAGATGTAGTTGTGAAATCCTCACTTCTGTATTGTTTTGTATGTTTATTTGCATGGTCTCTGTCTGGTTCTGTAATTGTTTCTGTCTGCTGTATAATTAATTTTGTTGGGTGTAAACCAATTAAGGTGGTGGGGTATAATTGGTTAAATAACCATGTTACAATATGTTAGGATTGGTTAGTTAAATTTCAGTAAAATGATTGGTTAAGGAATAGCTAAGCAAAACTCAGGTTTTGCTATATAGTCTGAAGTCAATCAGGAAGTGGGGGGGGAATGGGAACAGGGACTGGGGATAGGGGAAT